>NC_079497.1:92204018-92927768 GCF_030052815.1 Hevea brasiliensis
TTCCCCGAGTTTCCCGCAGTCCAAGGCTAGTCAACAGTCCTCACTATAACTTCCCAGTGCGGTCACCCATCGCTACGGGTTCGGCTCGTTTAACTTAGTCACATTTTATCTCTTTTATTTTTTCTTAATTTTTCTCATCATATATTTCATTATTTTATACTTTCTCACTATCATTACAGTGTAGTTCTAGACATTCTGACTTTTCGGGGCAGACTTAGCCGTCGGAATAGTAGGACGTACGGACTACAAAAATGAGAGTGTTACATGATATGTTGATTTCTTAGAAAAGTATAAGGGGAAGAATGTTCATAATGGGATTGATATTTAGCTTTATGTAAATTAATTGCTCTAGTGTGCCATGATCTTTTATAGATTAATTGCTCTCATGCTTTGATAACCTTTTATCCTTTTCTTTGATTGCCACAATATTGCCCTTTAACCCCATTACAATTTTTTGTTCTTTTGATAGTGTGTGCTACATTAATGGAGATAGTGTTGGGAGGTCTGCCTATGGGACTTGGGAAAATTAACTCAATACATTTATATAGATACATTAGAGATTGCTAAGTATACATGTACTTATTTAAGTAAAGCAATTTCCTGTAAATAATGTGTGTACATATGTTTTGGGAAGGTAATTTGTGCTTAGCTAAATATTGGTACATAAATGGATGTTTAACTTCTTAGCACTTTGATAAGTTGTTGGCATTTTAATCTTCTTGTAGCTATCTTTAAAAAGTCCAGAATTTCAATTCTTGTTATATCAAAAGAAAAATACTTCTCATATGCTTTTAGATTTCTCTTTGCTTGAGGATAAGCAAAGGTTCGAGTTTGAGAGTATTTGATGTAGTCACATAATGTAAGCATTTAGGAAGCATATTTGTTGCATTTTGTTAATATTTTGCTAATTTCATGTTTATTTTCAAGTGTTTTTAGTTTTCTTTCAAATTATATGTTAAAATGGTTTGGTTTCTTGGTTTTCAACCTTTATTAGGTATGTATCGATAGTCCGAGAAGGTATGGTTATGCTTGGAGAAGTATCGGAGCCAAAAAATAAAAAAAGTTTGGAGGTGTCAAAAAATAACACGACTTGTGTTATTCATTACACGAACTGTGTAAGTGCGTAAAGAATAACACAACCTGTGTAATTAACAACATGGCCTGTGTTCCTAAGGTTACAAAATAACACAGTTTGTGTTATCTCTTGTGCTTAAGAAATGATGAAAATTATGGTGGCAGTGAACTAAATGGTGAAAGGTTGTGTAAAATAAAAGGATTACATGGACTGTGTTGATTTAGATGACCGAATTCCAAGTTCGACCTCCCACGATTCTTGGCCATTCCTAAAGGTTTTCTAAGGCTATTTAGACTTTGAAACAAGAGTTTTTACACCAGATATAAATATAATAAGTCAGGGTTTCATCAAGGATCAACATTTTTACTTTTAATGGAGCAAATTAATTTTAAGAAAGGCGAGAGAAGAGAGGGATCTGTAAGATTTTCAAAGGAGTTTTCAGCTAAAGTTCTAAAATTATAATGCTGCAATTCTCCATCTGGGTTCTTTCATTCTATATCTTTTCATGTCTTTTTTTATTATTTTATAAACTTGATTGTAAAACTCATTATGTGTGAGTAGTTTTTTTATTCTAGAGTTGGAGAAGTAGCACTTTCAACTTAATTATGGATTTGATCTGATTTTATTTAATAAATTCGGATTTCTTGTTCTTCGATTTAATCTTTTGTATTCTTAATACTTGTTATGTGTTGATACCCATTTAGCATTAATTTTATATATTAATTAAAAGGCTGAAAAGTGAAGATTAATATTGAATAAATAGGATTTTATATGTGACACCCCTTACCCGTCTACAGTGTAGCCGAGCAAGCTATGTCACACGGTGTACCGGCACACTCTATTATACCTTAATAAATTTTCATCAATAATTTTGATTATAGCTTGTGAAATATGTTTTATTTAAGTCATTATTGAAATTATAATTTATTTGAGGTTCCGAAAATTTTTAAAGAAAATCCGGCAGAGTACCGGCTAAAAATGGAGAAACCAATTCTTCGGAACCTGTGAAAAACACTTCCTATATTCATATTCCATCATCTCAACTCCATTTATCAAATTCTCAACATTTTTCAATCATTCATTCCTCATATACAAACAATAAATAAATGCTCAAGTTTTGCATTTATAACCATAACTTTCATTATTTACATAAACATCAAAATACATTACATAGATCCAAATACATATGAGAAAATCAAAATTAATTACAGAATGCCAAAATGACACCTAGTGTCCTACCAATGCACTGCAGAAGTTGAGGTGACAAGGACACCGAGCGAATCGCAGGCGGACTCACCGATCGTGGTCTACCGGGCTCACGATCGGGATCTCCGGTACCTACGCGTGGCAAAGCAACGCGCTAAGCAATGATGCTTAGTGGTGCAATAATATAATAGAAGAAAATAGCAAGAAAATAAATGTGTATGGAATGTGTATGCTTTCTTTGTTTGGTATTGGTACATTCGTGATTTCATTAACGTTGTTCAGTTTTATTCATTTGGTTGCCCCAAGTAACCTACACTAGACGACTGGACTGGATAACGGGTAAACTGGCACTGGGTACCTAGTACCTCGGGCCATCACACCATCGGTCACATATGCATCTCCCGGTGCATGAGCAGCTAACAAGTCAGAATAATATCGAGCACAAGGCCAAGTCTCAATACAAAGTCGAATGGCTAAAAGCCATGAAATCACGAATGGCATATTGCCATGTGCGATCTTGCTAATCGAACCCTATTGGCATGCCAAACTATCCAAACCAATCTTGTTAGGTATACTAGGGCATTTGAAACTTTTAAATTCTTCAATTTGTGAATTTCATGTTTTGGTGTTACTATTCACCTCATTGGTCAAAAAAAATGTTGACTTTTGGATAGAAAATATGTACATTGACTTTGGCACTCCCAACATACCACATTTGGTGTTTAAAACTTGTTGGCATTAAGTGTTAATACCATTTCAAAGTGTAAACCCACACAAGCAGAATTTTCAGTTTTGGTGAGTCAACTTCACTGTTCCATTGGACACTGTTACTATGGGAATTTGAAGAAATGTAAAACATGAAAGTTGTTCCTTATTTTGTCTAGTTGAATTTCTTTTTTTGAATCACTCCATTTGGAGTTTTGTAGCTCCAGATATGGTCCACAAACCACAGCTGGCCGGATTCCCATTCTGCAGAAAATACCATATCTACAGTAACAGGAATAGTAACTTCCACTACCATTTGGGTTAGGTTCTGGCCATAATTTAGGATAGGTTCCTTCATAAAAGTTGTTTGTCTATGTCTTAACTTGTTGCCGTAAAAATTTCAGGTCAATTGACCATATCTACAGTGAGTTATGGCCAAATTTGGTCAATTCTGCAGAACCAGTTGCAGGGTATCCGGATTGGGGCCAAGTTTTGGTCCTCTTGCTTTGGTCTTTTGGGCATGGTTTCTTCAGCAAAAATGTGCCATTATAAGCCTAGTTTCATTTCCAATTGGCCAAATACCAATTGGACCAACACAGCCAAAGTTATGGCTATGTAATTGGACTGAAATCTCACCATTCTTTGTCCTAGGCGATTTCACCTTCACTTTACCATACTATTTTTCAGTTCTAATTATGGTCAACTTACCTAAAATGGTCACTAATTGACCATTAAAATGTGCTCTAACAATTTCCCAAGCCAAGCCAATTTTTCACTCTTCAAAACCCTAGTTCCATTATAGGTTTTCACAACACCTTAATTATTAGCTCCTTCAATAATCACATACACACATGGTTTAAACTTGATCTATAGCCCACTTTAAGTACATCAAAACAATCAAAATAATTCCTTCACAAGGGCTGCCAAAAATTCATAGTATGTGTACACAAAATTCTTGTTCATTTTAGTTACAATTCTTACTCAATTCAAGTTGCAAATCATGAAAAAAAGGAGTTTTAAGTATCTAATGCACTAACCTTGATTAGGGCAGATTTTTCCCAAGCAATTCCTTCACTTTCTTGGCTTTTCTTGGCTGCCAAATACTCCAACAAGGTGTGGGGGTAATTTTTATTGAAGGGATCTAGGGTTTTTGGTGCAAGATAAGCAAGGTTTCAAAGCTTGGAAGCTTGAACTATGGTGGAAACCCTCTCTTTTCTCTCTCTACGTTTTTGGCTGGTTTTGGGGAAGGAGATGGCTGCTGGATCTTTGATGAATTTAGTCTTCAATTTGTCTCTTTATTAGTTAGTCAAATAAGGGCTTAATTGTGATTGGTTGGTAATTATAAATGACATCACCATGATGTCATAAATAGCCCTTTTCCTCAATTTCTTTTCTTTCCTCCACTACTCAATTTCAATTTAATTTCTAGTAATGTTTATTCATATTTTATGTCATATTAATTATTTACTCAACTGGACAAGTCGGCCAAAAATCACCTCTGAAGGCGAAATGACCAAAATGCCCTCCGTTTGGCTTAACGGGTCAAAATTGTCTGTATGGATTGAAAAATTTTTCTAGGTATTTTCTTGGCATTCTAATGCCATGGGAACCTCAATAACCCTTCTCTGGAGTCCCAAAAATTATTTTATAATTTTTCTCCCTGGTCTAGGGCTCCTCGTTGCGAGAATCGCAACTTCCCTCTGGTTACCCATCGCTTGGGCACCTACGTTTAACTCGGTTGTATTTTATTCCTAAAATTTTTACTAAATTTTTCTTATTAATATTTGAGTTAATTATGGTTCTGACTTTAATTTAAATATTTTTGAAAATTCTAGCCGTCAGGACCGACACCGGTCACCAGACGATAGGATGTACTGAGTAGTTCTGGGAGGGTGTTACAACTCTTCCCCTCTAATTTAAATTTCGTCTTCGAAATTTACCTGATGCAAACAGTTGAGGGAACTGTTGCCTCATCGTCTCTTCACTTTCCCAAGTTGCCTCCTCGGTGTTGTGGTGCCTCCAAAGCACTTTCACCAATGGAATTTGCTTGTTTCTCAACTCTTTCACTTCCCGAGCTAGGATTCGTAGAGTTTCTTCTTCATATGTCAAATCCGGTTGTATTTCAATTTCTTCTCTGGAGATGACATGTGAAGGGTCTGAGCGATATCTTCTAAGCATGGATACGTGGAACACATTGTGGATCTTGTCCAGCTCTGGTGGTAAAGCTAGCCTATAGGCCACTGGACCCACACGTTCAATGACTTCATATGGGCCAATGAACCTAGGGCTTAACTTACCTTTCCTTCCAAACCTCAATACTTTCCTCCATGGTGACACCTTGAGGAACACCTTATCGCCAACCACATATTCTATTTCTTTTCTCTTCAGGTCGGCATAGGATTTCTGTCTGTCTGAGGCAACCTTGAGATTTGCTTTGATTAGTTTTACCTTTTCCTCAGTCTGTTTCACCAGGTCTGGCCCCACCAATTTGTCTTCGCCCAATTCAGTCCAGCACACTGGAGTTCTACATTTTCTCCCATACAACGCTTCATACGGGGCCATTTGGATACTAGCTTGGTAGCTATTGTTGTATGCAAATTCTGCCAGTGGGAGGTATCTATCCCAACTTCCCTCAAACTCAATGACACAACTCCTCAGCATATCCTCAAGGACCTGACATATATTTCATGTTATTGTTATCATTTTTATTCAATATTTGTATCAATTTCATTGGTTTCAATTGTTTACCTGGATTACTCTTTCTGATTGCCCATCCGTCTGAGGATGGAAAGCTGTGCTGAAGTGGAGTTGTGTACCCAAGGACTCATGCAACTTCTTCCAGAATCTCGATGTAAACCTTGGGTCTCGATCAGATATGATGGAAAGTGGAATTCCATGCAGTCTAACTATCTCACTGATATACAATTCTGCTAACCTCTCTAGTGAGTAGTCAGTCCTAACTGGCAGAAAGTGTGCTGACTTTGTCAATCTATCAACTATCACCCATCTTTGCATCATGTTTCTTCCGGGTGAGAGGTAGACCACTTACAAAATCCATGGTGACCCGATCCCATTTCCATTCAGGTATGCGTATAGGCTGTAGCAAACCCGATGGAACTTGATGTTCTGCCTTGACTTGCTGACATGTCAAGCATTTAGTCACATAGTCAGCTATGTCTTTCTTCATACCAGGCCACCAATACTGAAGCTTCAGATCATGATACATCTTTGTACTTCCTGGATGCATAGCATATACACTAGTGTGTGCCTCTTTTAGAATATTGGCCTTCAATTCCCCATCATCTGGTACACACAGTCTTCCTTTATAATACAGACACCCATCTGCCTTCACCTCATAGTCAGTTGCTTTTCCCTCTGAGATTTTGCTCATAATGGCCATTAACTTTCCATCTGCCTTTTGCCCATCTAAAATCTGCTGTAGCAGGTTTGGCCTCACTTGCAACTCTGCCAAAATAGCTCCATCTCGAACCAAAGTTAGACGGGCATTCAATGATCTCAAAGCTGTGATTGATTTTCTGCTCAAAGCATCAGCAACTACATTTGCCTTCCCAGGATGGTAGTCAATTACACAATCATAGTCCTTCAGGAACTCAATCCATCGCCTCTGTCTAAGGTTGAGCTCCTTCTGGGTTGGCAAGTATTTCAGACTTTTGTGGTCCGTGTAAATGTAACACTTTTCCCCATACAAGTAATGCCTCCATATCTTCAATGCGAAGATAATTGCTGCAAGCTCTAGATCATGGGTAGGGTAATTCTGTTCATGTGGCCTTAACTGCCTGGAAGCATAGGCGACCACCTTCCCCTCTTGCATCAATACACACCCCAACCCATTATGTGAGGCATCACTGTAGACCACAAAATCTTTTCTCGACACTGGTGCCTCTGTCAACATAGCCTTCAACTTCTCAAAACTGGTCTGACACTTGTCATTCCAGTCAGACCTGACATTCTTGTGTAACAACTTGGTCATTGGAGCAGCTATTAAGGAAAATCCCTTCACAAATCTCCTGTAATACCCAGCTAGCCCCAAGAAGCTTCGACCTCGATTGTGTTTAGGAGGCTTCCATTCCATCATCGCTTCTATCTTCTTGGGATCCACCTAATCCCATCAGTGACACTATGTGTCCAAGGAATGCAATCTCATTCAACCAAAAGTCACACTTGGACAACTTAGCATACTGACTTCTTTTCCTTGAGGTTTGCGAACAATCCTCAAATGTTCATCATGTTCTTCCCGGTCTTGGAGTACACTGAATATCATCAATAAAGACCACTACGAACCGATCCGGTATGGATGGAAGATACGATTCATAAGGTCCATAAATGCATTGGTGCATTTGTTAGGCCAAAGGGCATCACGAGAAACTCATAATGCCCATACCGGTCTGAATGCGATCTTGGGCACATCTACATCCTTCACTCTCAATCGATGATACCACGATGCGAGATCAATCTTAGAAAATACTCCTGCTCCCTTTAACTGATCAAACAGATCATCAATTCTAGGCAACAGATATTTGTTCTTAACTGTCACTTTATTCAACTGCCGGTAATCAATACATAACCTCAAAGTCCCATCCTTCTTTTTCACTAGAGCTCCCCATGGTGACACACTGGGTCGTATGAACCCCTTATCCAGCAACTCTTGCAATTGAGTTTTCAACTCCCTCAATTCAGTGGGTGCCATCCTATAAGGAGCAATGGAAATGGGTGCTGTACCCGGCAGTGTCTCAATAGCAAATTCAACTTCCCTTTCTGGTGGCAAACTAGGCAATTCTTCAGGAAATACCTCTGGGAAGTCCCTTACTGTGGGTATGTTACTCAAGTTTGGCTTAGCCTGCCTAGTATCCACCACATGTGCTAGGTAGGCTTCACAGCCTCTTCTCATTATTCTTCTTGCAACTGTGGTTGAGATGACATTGGACAAGAAATCTGTCCTTTCCCCCACAATTGTGATCTCATTACCCTCTGAAGTTTTTAGAGAAATTCTCTTCAATTTGCAATCAACTATTGCCTGATGACGTGACAACCAGTCCATTCCCAATATCACGTCAAACTCATGGAAGTGCAAAACAATTAGTTCTGCAAAGAATTAATAACCCTGAATCCTCAACGTGCAACCCTTGTATACTTTGTACAATACCACCTTTGTGGCCCAATGGATTAGTGACCGAATGTCTTGGTCACTCTCCCTACCAATATCCCCCTTTCTACGGGTAGGTTGATGCAAATGTAGGAATGAGTGGATCCTGGATCCACCAATGCATGCAGGAGTATTGTAGAGGAGAACGCACTCGATGACGTCCAGGCATCTTGCTCCTCTGAGCTCTCGGGGCATAATTTCGGCAGTGGTCCGTTATCCGGCCTCTCTGGCCGCTCGATGCGAGCCTCTGTGATGGTCCCACCTGCGTCAGTTGCGGATTTTCTACCTCTCTGCGTAGTGCGGGAGCAGTGCATGCGCTTGTGTTGGAGCGGTTGTAGTGGTTCTGCGTGGACAATTTCTCGGTGATGCTCTGCCGACCCACATCTCAAGTAGGCACCGATTACTCTCAACACTCCCCCTTGTGCCATTTCGCATGGTGTGGACACGCAGAAGATGTTGGGTGGTCCCTGAACCCCATCCTCGGAGAGCGCCCCGATGGTGTGGACCGACCTCTCCTAGGGGTGAATCGTGGCTCAGGCCCCGAGGTGACCACGACCATGTGGCTGAGCTGAATTCTGTGCAGGTGGACCCTTGAACTTCTTTCCGAATGCAAGAGCTGAGCTAGGCGACTGTGTCCCCTCTTCTGTCTCTCCCTTCAGTCCGCTCACTGATTCTCACTTTTTCAACTCTTATTGCAGCTTCCACTAGCTTGCTAAATTCTGTGATTCCCAAGGCAGTGAGCTGGATCTTGATGTTATCATTTAGTCCCTCTTCAAATCTCTTGCACCTTTCAGCTTCATTAGGGACTATCTCCCTTCCGTAATGGCTTAATCGAACAAACTCCTTCTCATATTCGGCCACTGACAGCTGTCTCTGCCTCAGGTTAATAAACTCTCTTCTTCTTTCTTCCAGATATACAGTACCCACATATTTCTTCTTAAATTCTGAAAGAAAGAAGTCCCAAGTTACAGCTTCTATCTGCACTTCACTGGACACAGTGTCCCACCATTCGTAGGCATCGTCTTGTAACAAGGATACAGCAGCTTCTAAGTTCTGCTCTGGGGTGCAGTGGAGTTGTTTTAAGACTCTGCCCGTTCTGTTCAACCAATTTTCAGCTGCAACAGAGTCATCTTCCCTCTTGCCGAAGAAATCCACCGCCCAAACTTTCTTAGCCTTTCCAGGTGTGATTTCTGCTATGGAGCTGGTGGTGGTGGTGGTGCTGGCATTACCCCGGCCATTTGTCTGAAGAAGTCGGCCATTTGTTGGAACATGGCCTGTCGAGGCTGAGCAGGCTCTGCTTGAGCTGGCGGAGCAGATTCTCTCATGCCCCCAGTCTCAGCTGCTGCAGGTGGAGCATGACTCTCCACTTCCTCCTCAACGGCTCTCTGAGATGAAGGATCCATATCCTATTTAAAATAAGAAAGATAAACAGATCTGCGTTAGTGTCACCTCGACTCTTACAAATGCAATGCATGGTATGGACTCAATCTAGGCCCAGAAACTCCTAAACCGTGCTCTGATACCACTAAATGTGACACCCCTTACCCGTCTACAGTGTAGCCGAGCAAGCTATGTCACACGGTGTACCGGCACACTCTATTATACCTTAATAAATTTTCATCAATAATTTTGATTATAGCTTGTGAAATATGTTTTATTTAAGTCATTATTGAAATTATAATTTATTTGAGGTTCCGAAAATTTTTAAAGAAAATCTGGCAGAGTACCGGCTAAAAAAGGAGAAACCAGTTCTTCGGAACCTATGAAAAACACTTCCTATATTCATATTCCATCATCTCAACTCCATTTATCAAATTCTCAACATTTTTCAATCATTCATTCCTCATATACAAACAATAAATAAATGCTCAAGTTTTGCATTTATAACCATAACTTTCATTATTTACATAAACATCAAAATACATTACATAGATCCAAATACATATGAGAAAATCAAAATTAATTACAGAATGCCAAAATGACACCTAGTGTCCTACCAATGCACTGCAGAAGTTGAGGTGACAAGGACACTGAGCAGAACTGCAGGACGGACTCACCCAGTCTGTGGTCTACTGGGCTCACGATCGGGATCTCCAGTACCTACGCATGGCAAAAGCAACGCGCTAAGCAATGATGCTTAGTGGTGCAATAATATAATAGAAGAAAATAGCAAGAAAATAAATGTGTATGGAATGTGTATGCTTTCTTTGTTTGGTATTGGTACATTCTTGATTTCATTAACGTTGTTCAGTTTATTCATTTGGTTGCCCCAAGTAACCTACACTAGACAACTGGACTGGATAACGGGTAAACTGGCACTGGGTACCTAGTACCTCGGGCCATCACACCATCGTTCACATATGCATCTCCCGGTGTGCAACAGTAATGCTAACAAGTCAGAATAATATCAGGCACAAGGCCAAGTCTCAATACAAAGTTAGAATGGCTAAAAGCCATGAAATCACAGAATGGCATATTGCCATGTGCAGTAATGCTAACTGAACCCTATTGGCATGCCAAACTATCCAAACCAATCTTGTTAGGTATACTAGGGCATTTGAAACTTTTAAATTCTTCAATTTGTGAATTTCATGTTTTGGTGTTACTATTCACCTCATTGATCAACAAAAATGTTGACTTTTGGATAGAAAATATGTACATTGACTTTGGCACTCCCAACATACCACATTTGGTGTTTAAAACTTGTTGGCATTAAGTGTTAATACCATTTCAAAGTGTAAACCCACACAAGCAGAATTTTCAGTTTTGGTGAGTCAACTTCACTGTTCCATTGGACACTGTTACTGTGGGAATTTGAAGAAATGTAAAACATGAAAGTTGTTCCTTATTTTGTCTAGTTGAATTTCTTTTTTTGAATCACTCCATTTGGAGTTTTGTAGCTCCAGATATGGTCCACAAACCACAGCTGGCCGGATTCCCATTCTGCAGAAAATACCATATCTACAGTAACAGGAACAGTAACTTCCACTACCATTTGGGTTAGGTTCTGGCCATAATTTAGGATAGGTTCCTTCATGAAAGTTGTTTGTCCATGTCTTAATATTGTTGCTGTAAAAATTTCAGGTCAATTGACCATATCTACAGTGAGTTATGGCCAAATGAATAGTTACTGTTCATTTGGTCAATTCTGCAGAACCAGTTGCAGGGTATCCGGATTGGGGCCAAGTTTTGGTCCTCTTGCTTTGGTCTTTTGGGCATGGTTTCTTCAGCAAAAATGTGCCATTATAAGCCTAGTTTCATGTCCAATTGGCCAAACACCAATTGGACCAACACAGCCAAAGTTATGGCTGTGTAATTGGACTGAAATCTCAGTCCATTGCTGCTGTCCTAGGGCAGATTTCACCTTCACTTTACCATACTATTTTTCAGTTCTAATTATGGTCAACTTACCTAAAATGGTCACTAATTGACCATTAAAATGTGCTCTAACAATTTCCCAAGCCAAGCCAATTTTTCACTCTTCAAAACCCTAGTTCCATTATAGGTTTTCACAACACCTTAATTATTAGCTCCTTCAATAATCACATACACACATGGTTTAAACTTGATCTATAGCCCACTTTAAGTACATCAAAACAATCAAAATAATTCCTTCACAAGGGCTGCCAAAAATTCATAGTATGTGTACACAAAATTCTTGTTCATTTTAGTTACAATTCTTACTCAATTCAAGTTGCAAATCATGAAAAAAGGAGTTTTAAGTATCTAATGCACTAACCTTGATTAGGGCAGATTTTTCCCAAGCAATTCCTTCACTTTCTTGGCTTTTCTTGGCTGCCAAACACTCCAACAAGGTGTGGGGTAATTTTTATTGAAGGGATCTAGGGTTTTGGTGCAAGATAAGCAAGGTTTCAAAGCTTGGAAGCTTGAACTATGGTGAAACCCTCTCTGTTCTCTCTCTACGTTTTTGGCTGGTTTTGGGGAAGGAGATGGCTGCTGGATCTTTGATGAATTTAGTCTTCAATTTGTCTCTTTATTAGTTAGTCAAATAAGGGCTTAATTGTGATTGGTTGGTAATTATAAATGACATCACCATGATGTCATAAATAGCCCTTTTTCCTCAATTTCTTTTCTTTTCTCCACTACTCAATTTCAATTTAATTTCTAGTAATGTTTATTCATATTTTATGTCATATTAATTATTTACTCAACTGGACAAGTCGGCCAAAAATCACCTCTGAAGGCGAAATGACCAAAATGCCCTCCGTTTGGCTTAACGGGTCAAAATTATCTGTACCAATTGAAAATTTTTTCTAGGTATTTTCTTGGCATTCTAATGCCATGGGAACCTCAATAACCCTTCTCTGGAGTCCCAAAAATTATTTTATAATTTTTCTCCCGGGTCTAGGGCTCCTCGTTGCGAGAACCGCAACTTCCCTCTGGTTACCCATCGCTTGGGCACCGGCTCGTTTAACTCGGTTGTATTTTATTCCTAAAATTTTTACTAAATTTTTCTTATTAATATTTGAGTTAATTATGGTTCCTGACTTTAATTTAAATATTTTTCCGGACATTCTAGCTGTCCGGACCGACACCGGTCACCGGAACAGTAGGATGTACGGAGTAGTTACCGGGAGGGTGTTACATTATATTTAGGATTCTTGATCTAAAGATAGGCTAAAATTCTACGAGGAACTGATTATTAATCAAGGATCTTAATAGGTTTTAATTGATTTGAATACCACGAAAGTATAACTTAAGTTAATTAAATTATAACTTAAGTACCTTGAAAGAGGACTTAGGATAACTTGGTATTAATTTTCTTCAAAGTGATAATTTCACATATATTGAATGAATTGGATTAAGTATATAATTAATTTAAGTGTCAACCCCTAACTCCTAAATATTAAGCATCGTGGATTTTGCTATGGCATACGACCTAATACTAGCAAATACCTACTTTATAAAAAGAGAGTCACATTTAGTATCTTTCAAAAGTGGGCAATATAGAAGTCAAATTGAATTCCTCTTAACTAGGAAGACAAATAAAACTCTATGCAAGAATTGCAAGGTCATTCCGGGAGAGGCTTTAACAAGTCAACATCAGTTAGTGGCCTTGGATGTCAAGTTTAGGAACAATTCAAGTAAGGCTAGAAGAAATAGTGTAGCTCGAATAAAGTGGTGGGAGTTTAAAGGAGTAAAACAAGTGAAGTTCAAAAATGAACTTCTCGAGTCCGAAGCATGGAAGCTAGATATGGAGGCCAATGGTATATGAATACAGATGGCATCAAAGATTAGAGAAGTAGCTAAAAAAGTACTTGGAGAGTCTAGAGGACATAGACCACCCTCAAAAGAGAGATGTTGGTGAAATAAGGAAGTACAAAAGGCAGTGAAGAGAAAGAGGGAATGGTATAAGAAATTACCTAAGTGTGATAATAATGAGGCATATGAACAATACAAGATAGCAAAGAAAGAGGCAAAAAAGGCAGTTAGTCAAGCAAGAGCGCAGGCCTTTGAAAAGTTATATGAGAAACTTGGAACTAAAGAAGGGGAGAAAGATATTTATAGATTAGCAAGGAAGAGAGAAAAGAAATGTCAAGATCTCAATCAAGGTAGGTGCATTAAGATAAAGAAGAAAAAGTATTGGTAAAAGATGAGGACATTAAAGAAAAATGGAGAAATTATTTTGATCATCTCTTTAATAATAGTCAAAATGGTAATAACGTGAATATAGATTACAGAGCAATAGAAAAGAATGTGAATTATACGAGAAGGATTAGATTTTTAAAAGTAAAAGAAGCACTTAAGAGAATAAAAGTGGGTCAAACCTGTGGACCCGATGGAATACCAATTGAAGTGTAGAAGTATTTGGGAGATAGGGAGTGGCATAGTTAACTAAATTGTTTGATAAAATTGTAAACTCAAAGAAAATGCATGATGAATGGAGGAGTATTTTAGTATCTATTTTTAAAAATAAGGGAGACATATAGAGTTACTCAAACTATAGAGGAATTAAACTCATGAGCCATACTATGAAGTTGTGGGAGAGAGTTGTGGGACATCAACTACATCATGATACTTCTATCTCTCCCAATCAATTTGGCTTTATGCCCGATCGTTCAACTATGGAAGCGATCTTTCTCATTAGAAGCTTGATAGAGAAATATAGAGATGGGAATAAAGATCTACACATGGTTTTTATCGATTTGGAAAATGCTTATGATAGTGTTCCAAGATATGTCTTATAGAGAGTGTTAGAACAAAAAAGGTATCTATTAGGTACATACTGTTAGTAGTATGCCCTAGAGCATATCATTTAGTATGTATCTTGTACATATTTTTAATAATAAAAGGCATTTCCACTTTTCCGTTTACATAATATATTTATGTGTAATAGAAAAGGTCCATTGATATTTTGTTAGAAATATTATTCTTAAGTTGTTAAGAATATGAGTGACAATATTTCTAGCACAAAGTATCATAAATAGGTTCACAATCGAGGATACTTCATAATAAGGACATGACTTATCCAGAAAGATTGTATTCATGTTTGTTCCCAAGTTATTTATATGAGATATAAATAAGATGGAATGGTGAGTCTCATGCCATATAACAAACATGATAGGCACTTATAAATGATAAGTAGGTCAACGGTGACACTTATGACAAGCACATGGAGTTTACTCTTGTCAATGTTTTGTCATAAATCATATCGGTGCATATAATCTTTAGACACGAGATAGCAGCTTATCTTGTATATAGGTAGTTTGAGTTTGATCTGTTTTCATACTTGTACTATGTATGGGTATATGGGCATGTGTTGGCTCACGCTAGTTATATATGGAGGTAGGTGTTGATCAAGAAGGAATCTGTTCCTCTAAGTAAATAGAGATAAAATCCTATGTTCATTTAATTGTTCTTGATGTTTCAAGTTCCTGCCAGACAGATAGATTTATTCGTAAAAGAGTTTCGATGAGAAAAATCTTTTAATCAAGAACTGGAATTAAAAGAGAACATAATATTCATAGCAAATGGAGTTTGACATAAACCATGACTCAGCTTGAGTTGGGATTTTGTAAATGTAGAGATTCTAGTGCATGGTAATATATGATTATAGGTTCATTTAAGGTAAATCTTATTACTAATTGGGTGGCCATGGCATGCTATGCTAGGTGTTAACCATGGTCTATGAGGTTCATAAAATGATTTAGAGAAATCATTTATGGTAAGAAAGAGTTCGATGATATTAAGAGTTGATATCATGTCTCATTGCCAATTAGTGATGAGCCTAGTAAGTCACACACGTACACAAGTTATCACCTATTTAAATATGATTTAATTAATTAATTAAAGAGTTTAATTGATTAATTAAATAGATTTGGTTTGCAATTAAATTGCAAAGTCCCTAGCATGACTTGAAACCAAATCTAGATTATTGGATGTGTAGTATAAATTAAATTTATATTTAAAGTGTTTAAATATGAATTTAATTGATGAGAAATTAATTAATAGAGATTAATTAATTAATTTATATTTGATATAAATTAATTAGAAGAAGAAAATAATTATTTTGGGTTAAGAACTCAAAATTAAGACACAGGGGCATTTTGGTCATTTTGCAGTGTGACACGTGGCACCATGAGATGGTGACACATGGCATAACACATAAGCTTGCCAAATATTTTTAATCATGTAAGATGATTAAAATCAAGATTAAATGTAGGTTTGACACTTGGCACAATGTGATTGGGTCACTTAAACCTAGAGCTAATCAAAAGGTGACATGTGGCTAGGGTTTAATATGTTAACCTAGCTATTTAAGTGTGGTTATGAAAAGAAAACATAACCAGCAGCCTCTCCTCTCAATTGTCACGCCACTTTGAGCCTCTCCAGCCATTTCTCTTCATCTCTCATCAATTCAAAGAGATTAGCCATCAATCTCTTGAATTAAGAACGCTAGAAATTGTTTCTAGTGTCCTGTTTACATCTCTAATCTCTTAAAAGGCAGAACTTGAATTTCTAATTAATAGAAAAGGCTTTAGAAGCTGTTCAAGGGCTGCCATAGGTGTTCTTGGTGTGGACAAGCTAGAGGGACAACATCTGGTGTCCTGAAGACGAATCTCAAAGGCGCAGACACGCTGCAGCACATCAAGAGGTTAGTGTAATCGTTCTTGATTTAATCTAGGGTTCTAAAATTAATTTGATTAATTTTAAAATCTTAAATGGCAAATACAGATCCAAAACATATTAAAAGAGTTTTAATATGTTGTTTATCATTGAAATCAAATAGATAAAAATAAATCTTGCATGGTGCATGTGACCCTAGGTGAAAATTTTTGAATTCAATGGTATAATCTTGTGTTTTTCACGCCTGCCTTCAATTGGTATCAGAGCCACTATATTTGCCATTTAGATTGTTGATTATATAATTTAATTGTGTGTTTGATCATGAGATCAAGAGATTCATTGCTGGTTGGATCATGAGATGTGGCGTCACACATGGTGAAGCCACCATTGGTGGCGGCAACAATGGTTCCTTGGGTGGTTCAAGGTTTGGCTTTTAATTCTGCAATTGTTGTATGATCTAAGGCCTATTCTTTGACTAATTAAAGTGTTTAATTAGTTGTTTTAATCACGCAATTAAATTATGATTCAAATCAGAATTTTAAAAGTTGTTTGAATGTGATTCAAATCTGAATTTTAAAAGTTGTTTGAATGTGATTCAAATCTGAATTTTTAAAGTTGTTTGAATCATATTTAAATCTGATTTTTTAAAATTGATTCAATAAAATTCAGATCTGATTTTTTAAGAAATATTTGAATGTGATTCAAATCTGATTTTTTAAAAAATGTTTGAATGTGATTCAAATATGAATTTTTGAAGTTATTTGAATGTGATTCAAATCTGAATTTTTAAATTTGTTTGAATGAGATTCAAATCTAAATTTTTAAATTTATTTGAATCATATTCAAATCTGGATTTTTAAGTTGAATATGAGATATTCAATTTAATTTAAGTATGTATGTTTTATTTAATTGTTAAATAGTGATATGCATGATGGATGATCATGGACTATAAAAGACCAATGTGATT
This sequence comes from Hevea brasiliensis, assembly GCF_030052815.1. NCBI lineage: Eukaryota > Viridiplantae > Streptophyta > Magnoliopsida > Malpighiales > Euphorbiaceae > Hevea > Hevea brasiliensis. The sequence continues at coordinate 92,221,224 of NC_079497.1, forward strand.
GGATTTATTTCTTTTATGTTTCTTTGGGATTGTAAATTAATTAATTTATTTTAATTTATTTTGGGCATGTATTATTAAGTTTGTAATAATTTTTGGGTTGTAATTTCATTTATTTAAGTTCTTGTAAATTCGCCTTGGTATGCCAAGGATTACTATATAATATTGGATTGCAAGAAGTTCAAGGAGGTCAAGAGCATTGGTGGGACCGGGAGGAATTCAATATCAAGTGTTGATTATGTACTCCTTCAGCAACTCTTGTAAAATGAATGAATGAAATGCACCTAGGAATGCCCTGATTCAATTCTTGGTGGCTCAATTGAATCCCTTAGAAAGTCCATGATCATACCATATTTATGCTTATCCATGAATGCATGAGATGTATGGGAATGTATGCAATTATATGATATATGCATGCTAAATGGATAATGTGCAAAGTGAGACCTTAATAGTAATTAGGATGGCTATAAAATCTTCCAAACAAATGATTAAGTTGGAAATGGTATAATTAAAGTAATTATAACATAAGCCCTCCATTGGGGCAATTATTTTAAGACATTTTAAATAGTTGCATAAGAAGCAATTTATTTAAGAGATTTTCTTAAGAATAATTGTTAAGCATGAGATGTTGTAAATATGTAAATGGTTTAGTGGCCAATATTGGATGTACCTGAGGACATTAAAATTATTTGCATAATTACTGACTCAATGGGATCAACTTAACTAATGCAAGATAAGTCAATAATGGATGTACCTGAGATTTTGAGCATTAGGGGCTAGGTAAAGGATTGAACCTCACATGAGATGTGATGGGCAAGGAGTTGCTCAATTATAGTTTATTGTAATTCCAATAATGGATGTAACTGAGGATGATCAATAGAATTATAAGAATTCAATCACCCACTAGAAATCCATCCAACTAGGATTTCCGTTTTCTACTTTGGAAGTGTAGGATTCGCTAAGTTAGTGGGAGGACCAATTTGATTTAAAGACCATAATCATTTTGGTTAATTACATGATACATTTACTAATTAATCTGGTTATTTTCTCAGATTAATTTTACGATAAAAATGAGCACAAAACAACCACCACCATCCAATATCCTTGCAAGCATACTTGATCACAATAGGTTGACAGGACCTAATCAGATTAGCTAAGAAATTTGAAACTTGTCTGAACCTTGAACATATAGGATATGTTCTAGATTCAAATGTTCCTAGTCCCTTACCTCTCCAGGCCACACAAGAGGAACATGAAACTTTGGATAAGTGGAAGGAGCATAATATGAGAGCTAAGTGTTACATGCTTGCTTCCATGAGTAATGAGTTCTGAAGTAGCATGGAAACATACAGAGTGCAAGAGAGATCCTCCTTCACCTACAAGAGTTGTATGGTGAGCACAGAAGAAATGCTAGGTATGAGATATATAGGCAGCAATTCCGCATGAGTATGTCTGACGGACAGAATGTTGGAGATCATGTCTACAACATGATTCGGCTGATTGAGCGGTTGGAACATCTTGACTTCCACATGGATTTCCAACTACTAGCAGATTTGATCCTTGATCCCTTCTTGAGTCTTTTGGGAATTTTGTGACAAATTTCCATATGACTAGACAGAATGCACCTTAGCTGGTTTACTCAACATCTTGGTTATTGCCCAAAAGAATATGCCGGGCAATAAAGGAAAAGAGGTAGCTTTGGTTGCATCTTCTTACTGGAAAGTCCAACAAGAAGAAGGGCAATAAGAAAAAGAAACCTCAGATTCTGGTCCTTCAAGAAAATAGCTAAGCAGAAAAGGAAGATTAAAGGCGATAAAGGCAAAGGAAAGTGTCTCCACTTAGCGGGAAAGTGTTTCCATTGCCAACAGAAAGTGTTTCCATTGTCGATGAAAGTGTTTCCAGCGGCAGTATAGCAATCTAAATGAATGCAATGCCATGGTGAAAACCAACTCGAGTTCAAAATATATTTGGCACTTAAGGTTATGTCATGTTGCAGAAGATAGGATTGCAAAGCGGAGAAAATGGGGATTCTATCCTCATTGGGCTCTGAGCCTACTCCAACTTGTGAATCTTGCCTTGAGGCAAAATGACTAAATCACCCTTTGTTGGACAAGGGCTAAGAGTGAAAATATTTTGGAGCTAATACATAGTGATGTATGTGGTCCGTTTAAAGAAATGGTTAGAGGGCTTTCATTATTTTATTACCTTTCTTGATGATAAATCAAGGTTTGGGTATTTGTATTTGATGAAATACAAACATGAATCCTTTGAAAAGTTTAAGGAATTTAAATCAGTAGAAAATCAAGCAGGAAAAAATATTAAAGCTCTTCGATCGGATCGTGGAGGTGAATATTTGATCTTGAATTTGATGAATACTTGAGAGAGCATGGCATTGTTTCTCGGTGACTCCTCCAGAACGCCACAACCGAATGGTGTATCGAAAGGAGAAATCGTACCCTATTGGATATGGTGCGTAGTATGATGAGCTATCTTGATATGCCAATCTCCTTTTGGGGATTTGCATTAGAATCGACTTTATATATTCTGAATAGGATTCCATCAAAATCGTTTCTTCCACACCTTATGAGATATGGCATGGAAGAAAACCAAGTCTTAAGCATGTTAAGATTTGGGGTTGTCCGACTTATATCAAAAGGTGAACAACGATAAATTGGAGACCGGATCGAGAAAGAGGTCAATTTGTTGGATATCCAAAAGATAGTTTTGGATATTATTTTTATTGCCTACTTCACAAAAGGTTGTGATAAGTAGAGATGCCACATTTCTTGAACAAGTTTGTTCAAGAAGGAGGCAAAGGAAGGCAAATAGAGTTAGAATTGGAGAATTCGACCAACCAGCATCGGATGGATATAGATCCATCTAGTCAACCTATACCCATTGATGAAACATCTACGGATGTTCCTCGTAGAACAACCGAGGTATCTCACCCACGGTGAGATATGGTTTGCTTCATGAAGAAGAGCGAGAGATGTCTACTCATGAAGAAGTAGATCATGGAGAAGATCCACATACCAAAGAATAAGCTATAACAGAAATAGACTCTTCAAAAAGGATAGATGCTATGAAATCCGAGATTGATTCCAAGTATAACAATCAAGTTTGGGATCTTGTTGACCCACACAGGTATTGTACCTATAGGGAACAAATGGGTTTTCAAGAAGAAAATTGGTTCTGATGGAAAGGTAGAGACCTATAAAGCAAGGCTAGTAGCGAAAGGGTTTCGCCAAAGGCAAGGAATAGACTATGAGGAGACTTTCTCGCGTGTTGCCATGCTTAAATCAATTAGGATTTTATTAGCAATAGCTGCGTACTATGATTATGAGATTTGGCAGATGGATGTCATATCATCTTTTCTCTATGGTTACATTGAAGAAAACATTTTCATGGAACAACCTAAGGGATTTGAATCCTAAGATGGTTCCAAGGTATGCAAGCTAAAGCAATCCATTTATGGGTTGAAACAAGCTTCGAGGAGTTGGAACATCCGTTTTGATGAAGCCATTAAATCTTTTGGTTTTATCAAAAATGAGGATGAGCCATGTGTATATAAGAAGGTTAGTGACAGTGCTATCACTTTCCTTGCCTTATATGTGGATGACATACTGTTGATGGGTAATGATATAGGTATGTTGACGACTATAAAGGTATGGTTGTCAAATACATTCTCCATGAAAGACTTAGGGGAGGCAACCTATATTCTTGGGATTCGCATCTATAGAGATAGAGCGAAAAGAATAATTGGTTTATCCCAAAGTCTATACTTGGAAAAGGTGTTAAAGAGGTTTAACATGCTTGATTCCAAGAGAGGATTGTTACCAGTGAGACATGGTATCCACCTTTCTAAAGAGATGTCTCCAAAGACACTTGAAGAAAGAGATAAGATGGCCAGGATTCCATATGCTTCGGCTATTGGAAGTTTAAAGTATGCAATGTTGTGTACTAGGCCGGATATCGCATATCTTTATTAGTTTGACTAGCGGTATCAATCCAATCGTGTTTGGAACATGGATAGTCAAGAATATCCTTAAGTACTTGAGAAGAACTAAGGATTTATTCTTAATTTATGGAGGTGGAGACTTGCAATTGGATGGTTATCACGATTACGATTTCCAATCGGATATCGATGATAGAAAGTCTACCTCTGGATATGTGTTCATTTGTAATGGAGGTGCGATCGGTTGGAAGAGTTCCAAGCGAGCACGCATTGCAGATTCCACTCGAAATTTGAGTATATTCTTTGCATCGAATCTTTGCAAAAGAAGGCTATTTGGATAAAGAAGTTCGTGAGAACTTACGGTAGTTCCTTCCATTGAGTCAGCGGTTCCATTACAACGTGACAACAATGGAGCGATCATCTGAGCTAAGGAACCAAGGTCTCACGTAAATCCAAACACATAGAAAGGCGCTACCACATTATCGGAGAAATAGTTGGGCGGCGATGTAGCCATGCAGAAAATAGCATCGGTGAAAATCCAGGTGATCCATTCACTAAGCCTATGTCACGGACTCGATTAGACCGACATCTTGAGAAGATAGGTCTAAGATATTGTAATGAATGGCTCTAGTGCTAGTGGGAGATTGTTAGTAGTATGCCCTAGAGCATATCATTTAGTATGTATCTTGTACATATTTTTAATAATAAAAGGCATTTCCACTTTTCCGTTTACATAATATATTTATGTGTAATAGAAAAGGTCCATTGATATTTTGTTAGAAATATTATTCTTAAGTTGTTAAGAATATGAGTGACAATATTTCTAGCACAAAGTATCATAAATAGGTTCACAATCGAGGATACTTCATAATAAGGACATGACTTATCCAGAAAGATTGTATTCATGTTTGTTCCCAAGTTATTTATATGAGATATAAATAAGATGGAATGGTGAGTCTCATGCCATATAACAAACATGATAGGCACTTATAAATGATAAGTAGGCGAACCGGTGACACTTATGACAAGCACATGGAGTTTACTCTTGTCAATGTTTTGTCATAAATCATATCGATGCATATAATCTTTAGACACGAGATAGCACAGTTATCTTGTATATAGGTAGTTTGAGTTTGATCGCTTTCATACTTGTACTATGTATGGGTATATGGGCATGTGTTGGCTCACGCTAGTTATATGTGGAGGTAGGTGTTGATCAAGAAGGAATCTGTTCCTCTAAGTAAATAGAGATAAAATCCTATGTTCATTTAATTGTTCTTGATGTTTCAAGTTCTGGCCAGACAGATAGATTTATTGAGAAAAGAGTTTACGATGAGAAAAATCTTTTAATCAAGAACTGGAATTAAAAGAGAACATAATATTCATAGCAAATGGAGTTTGACATAAACCATGACTCGGCTTGAGTTAGGATTTTGTATGTAGAGATTCTAGTGCATGGTAATATATGATTATAGGTTCATTTAAGGTAAATCTTATTACTAAGTGGGTGGCCATGGCATGCTATGCTAGGTGTTAACCATGGTCTATGAGGTTCATAAAATGATTTAGAGAAATCATTTATGGTAAGAAAGAGTTCGGATGATATTAAGAGTTGATATCATGTCTCATTGCCAATTAGTGATGAGCCTAGTAAGTCACACACATACACAAGTTATCACCTATTTAAATATGATTTAATTAATTAATTAAAGAGTATAATTGATTAATTAAATAGATTTGGTTTGCAATTAAATTGCAAAGTCCCTAGAATGACTTGAAACCAAATCTAGATTATTGGATGTGTAGTATAAATTAAATTTATATTTAAAGTGTTTAAATATGAATTTAATTGATGAGAAATTAATTAATAGAGATTAATTAATTAATTTATATTTGATATAAATTAATTAGAAGAAGAAAATAATTATTTTGGGTTAAGAACTCAAAATTAAGACACAGGGGCATTTTGGTCATTTTGCAGTGTGACACGTGGCACCATGAGATGGTGACACATGGCATAACACATAAGCTTGCCAAATATTTTTAATCATGTAAGATGATTAAAATCAAGATTAAATGTAGGTTTGACACTTGGCACAATGTGATTGGGTCACTTAAACCTAGAGCTAATCAAAAGGTGACATGTGGCTAGGGTTTAATGTGTTAACCTAGCTATTTAAGTGTGGTTATGAAAAGAAAACATAACCAGCAGCCTCTCCTCTCAATTGTCACGCCACTTTGAGCCTCTCCAGCCATTTCTCTTCATCTCTCATCAATTCAAAGAGATTAGCCATCAATCTCTTGAATTAAGAACGCTAGAAATTGTTTCTAGTGTCCTGTTTACATCTCTAATCTCTTAAAAGGCAGAACTTGAATTTCTAATTAATAGACAAGGCTTTAGAAGCTGTTCAAGGGATGCCAAAGGTGTTCTTGGTGTGGACAAGCTCTAGTTACAACATATGGTGTCATGAAGACGAATCTCAAAGCGCGGACATTGCGGCACATCAAGAGGTTAGTGTAATCGTTCTTGATTTAATCTAGGGTTCTAAAATTAATCTGATTAATTTTAAAATCTTAAATGGCAAATACAGATCCAAAAACATATTAAAAGAGTTTTAATATGTTGTTTATCATTGAAATCAAATAGATAAAAATAAATCTTGCATGGTGCATGTGACCCTAGGTGAAAATTTTTGAATTCAATGGTATAATCTTGTGTTTTTCACGCTTCCGTTCCTTCACATACAATTGTTGAAAGATATGTATAAAGGAGCAACTACTATTGTGCGCACAGTAGGAGGGGACATAAGAGATTTTCCTATCTCATTTGGATTATGCCAAGGTTCAGCTGTAAACTCTTACCTTTTTACATTAGTTTTAGATGAATTGATGAAACGTATATAAGAGAGTATCACTTGGTGCATGATGTTTGCAGATGATATATTTCTGATAGATGAGACGCAAGAAGGAGTCAATAGAAAGCTAGAACTTTGGAGAAGTACTTTAGAGTCAAAGGGATTTAAGTTAAGTAGAACAAAGACAAAATATATGCATTGCAAGTTCAGTAAAGGCCAAACTGGTCATAGGGAAGGAGTTAGTTTGGATGGAGTGGTACTGTTCGAAATTAATCACTTTAGATATCTCCGCTCAGTCCTTCAAGTTGATGGGGGATGTGAGGAGGATGTTAGTTATAGGATTAAAGCCGAATGATTAAAGTGGAGACATACTACAGGAGTTTTATGTGATCGCAAGATTCCCAATAAGTTAAAAGGAAAATTTTACCGTACAGCCATACGACCAGCCATATTATATGGTAGTGATTGTTGGGCACCAAAGGAGTCGTATGTGTCTAAGCTAAGAGTTACAGAGATGAGAATGTTAAGGTGGATGAGTGGCCATACTAGACTAGATAAAGATTGTAATAAGAGTATTAGAGAAAAGATAGGAGTGGTGCCAATTGAGGATAAGTTGAGAGAAGGGAGATTGAGATGGTTTGGTCATGTGAAGCGTAGACATACAAAGGCTCCAGTTAGACAAGTAAAACACATTAAGTTAGAGGATAGAAAGAAAAGAAGGGGTAGGCCTAAACTGACTTGGAGAAAAGTAGTATAACATGACCTAGATGCATTACACATTTTCGAGGATTTAACCCAAAATCGTTTAGAGTGGAGAAAGATAATCCATATAACCAGCCTCAAATTTTTGAGATAAAGGCTTAGTTGAGTTGAGTTGAGTTGAGTTGAGTTGAGTTGATATTCAATTTAGCTAACTAGTTTATATTTGCCTTTAGTGATAGTTAGCTTTAATTTAATTATCAATCTCGAATTCGATAGTCTAAATAAATTATAATTGTTATTTAGTTCAGTACTCAATATGGTTCTTATGAGAATGATACTCACTCATCACTTTATTAGGTATTAATGATTCGTGCACATGCAGGATTATGAAAAAATAAAATGTAAAATTGAGAATTTTTATAGTGCACATTACACCCAAATAGGATTACTTTTGTACTTTAGGCTAGATGTGAATTAAGAAATCAGAGGATAGCATTTAACTTTGGGCAATAGTAGGACCTAACAAATACAAAATCAACATAAAGTCTTCCTTAGACATTTCCTTTGCAATATTATTCTGCAAGTTATTTGGGTGGCTAGGCATAATGATTGCCATTCACTTCCTCCTCAGTTGCTTATGAACACACAAATTTCTCTTCCACTCATACAAAAAAAAATAAAATCTCCATGGCCAATTTTCATTTCCAAGCCATTCCTTGTCCTCTCTTTCTCATCCAATTCCTATGTTTTCTATTTCTTCCATCATCTACTTACACTCTAGCAACTAATTACTTCTTCATAAACTATGGATCAGGGTCTAGTTTTAGTTTTGATCAAAGGAGTTTTCTGGGTGATGAAAATTCTGATTCCTTCTCTGCAAGAAATGGTGTTTCTATTGGCAATGGTTCAATACTACCTGAAAACCCTTGTCTTATCTATCAAACCGCATGAATTTATAAGAAGCTGTCACCATATGAGGTCAAAATCACTAATAATGGCATATACTTGGTACGTCTTCATTTCTTGCCATTCATCTCCAAAGATACTGAACTTTCTGATGCTTTATTCAGTGTTTCCACTTCAAAATTCTTGCTCTTATCTAATTTTAGTGTCAAGAACACTACTCGTTAACCGGTGAAAAAGGAGTTCTTTCTCCCTATCAATTTGTTCAAGTTCAATATCTATTTCATACCTGCTACAGAGACATCTTTTACTTTCGTTAGTTCCATGGAAGTCCTTATTCTTCCTCAGGACTTTATCATGGATGCATATTTGCAAACAGTCCCACCCTTAGGTACTTTCCATGATTTGTTGTCCAATGCTTTGCAGACACTATACAGGATAGATGTAGGACAGGTTAATATTAATATTGTTAGCGATCTCCTCTGGAGGAACTGGGTGGGGGATGATCAGTATCTACTTCCACGGACTTCTGTAAAAAATTGTTCTCCTCATTCTAGTAAGCTTAATCAGGCTTTCGGAGAAACAACTGTTGAAGATATTGCCCCAGAATTTGTATACAAGACCTACAAAGAAGCGACTATAGGTAGCAATAGGGCATTAAATTTTTCTAATATAACTTAGCGTTTCGATGATGTGCATGTTGATGTAATGAGATTTTTCCTAGAAACTTAGAAGCTATTTTGCTTTATGTTTATGTCCTCACAACTGTGTATTTTGTACTAATTTAACAGCTCCTTTGGTCATGTATGGTTGGGCTTAATTTGCTGCCTAATTTGCTGAGAGTTGTTATTTAATTACTGCTGTAGTTTGTTAAAGCAGTACGTGGTGTGTATTGACTGATGTAACTCTCTTTTTGCATATATATGACCTGTAAAATGAACTCTCCATATGAGAGAAGTATTATCTTCAAAAAACTGGTTCTTTGCAGTTTTTTATCTACTTACTCTACTCTGTTTTCACTTCCAAAATTGTAACAGTGGTATCAGAGCTCCTTATGATCTTTAAGGGCCTGAAACAAAGAGAGAAAACAAGTAAGAATTCCCTGCACTAAAACACCTTAAACACTAGACTTGAGAGTAATGGCTTCAAGTGGATACTCTGCTCCTACTCCACCAGTGTTTTCTGGAGAAGGCTATGCTATTTGGGCTGTCAAGATGAAGGCTAACCTTAAAGCCTTTGATTTGTGGGAAGTGACTGAAACAGGTAGGCAACCAGGACCTTTGAGGGAGGATCCTACTCTTGCACAAATAAAAGCTCATTGTGAGGAGTGTACTAAGGGTTTTAAGGCATTGTCATGCATTCATGCTTCTGTTTCTGAGGTGATTTTCACCAAAATTATGCATGTGAGACAGCAAAGCAAGCTTGGGATTTACTTAAAGCTGAGTTTCAAGGAAGTGAGCAGACAAAGCAAATGTCAATACTCAACTTGACAAAGGAATTTGAGGTTCTCAAGATGAAAGAGTCTAAAAGTCTAAAAGATTATATTGATAAACTAATGAATGTTATTAATAAGATTAGGCTTCTTGGTGAAGAGTTAACTGACAGAAGAATTGTGGAGAAAGTCTTGGTTAGTTTACCTGAAAGGTTTGAACCAAAGATCTCTTCTTTGGAGGACTCTAAAGACTTGAGGAGGATTACATTAGCTAAGCTAGTAAATGCATTGCAAGCTATTGAGCAGAGAAGATCTATAAGACAAGAAGATGCTTCTGAAGAGGCATTTGTTGTAAAGCAAAAGGGAAAGTCAATAAAAGAAGGAAATGGAAATGGCAAAGAAAAGGACAACAAAGGGAAGCAACCTGAAAGTGCAAAGGAGGGTGAAAAACAAGGGAAATACCCACCTTGTGCTACTTACAACAAGACTAACCATTTTGAGAAAGACTATTCGAAGAAGAAGGGAATCAAACCTGTCCAATGTCACTATTGCAAGAAGTATGGCCATATTGCTAAAGATTGTAGAATTAAGCAATATAAGGCAAAAAAACAACCAGCTCAACAAGCCAATTTCACTAGTGATCAGTCCAGGCAGGAGCAAGATAATCACTTATTCATGGCTTCATAATCACTCAAACAAGTAGACAAACTCACCTGGATTATTGACAGTGGGTGTACAAGTCACATGGTAAAATATAAAAGCTTGTTCACTTATTTAGATAACTCTTTCAGAACTAAGGTGAAGCTTGGAAATGGTGAGTTGGTTCAAGCTGAGGGAAAAGGTGTCACACCCTACGCCTCCGTAAGATGTAACATGATCCCGTAGTATACCTAATGAATTACCAAATTTCGTCTACTGATAACCCATTAAATACACTACAAGGGATTTTAAACTTTTTCTTATTTCTTTTTACAGTGGTGAGCACTTTTGACAGGTGTTAAAAAAAATTTAATCGAAGTTAAATTACATATTAGGTCTGAAATAGCCACAAATTTTATAAAAATTTCGGCAAAGTGCTGTCTGTATTTGGAGCAAAACAGTTCTTCAAAAACCTGTAGAAAACACTTCCAATGTATTTGTTTCAGTCCCAAACTCTAATATGGCTCAATTCAAATCAATTTTCTCAAACATAAGTCAAACTCAATTCAACATCACTTTCAGTAGTTTCAAAAATATAATGCAAAAAGACTAAGTATTTCAAAGCTGAGATAAGAAAATTATAGTACAACATTTTTACAGGCCAAAATAATTTATAACTTTAGTTTACAACTACTCAAGACCAAGTACAATATATACATACAGTGCACACACATTACAATAATATTTACAAGGAAGTGGTATACTCAATATACCGGGTAAAATCCCAAAAGTATAGCACAAGCAGCCTACTCTGCTGCTTTATCTATCTGGCTACCTGCGACAGCAATGAAAAAAGCTATCGCTAAGTAAAATTTACTCAGTGGTGCACAATAATAATTTAAAATGCGGTATATAAAATATTTATCGACAATTCACAATTCAAATGATTCACAATTTCATGTCACAATTTTCAAAGCTCATATAACACAAATTTGATCAAACAATTGAATAACACAGTATTGCCAATCAATAACACAACTTAGGTCATGACACAAACTTTTCCGAATATGCCGTATTGTACACCACAACAAGGCAAACTCACCCCACTAATCGAAATCAATGAGGGAGGTGGCTAGCTAGCTAATGAGAACTCATCCATACTCACCTCAGACTGGCAAGTCAAAGAGGGAGGAATATAGTGTACCTATCAGAGCACTTGCAGGCGTTACGTATCGCCGTCCCTGCAAGCTCCTAGGCGGAGAGTCATGCTTCACCACAGTTCACGCGTGAGAGTTCCCAATAATTGTAGGCATTACGTATCACCGTCCCTACTTTGCTCTGATACCATTAAACACATTTTATCTCAAAATTTCCATTTACAAAGTAGGCAACATAATAATTCTCAAATAAAATTCTCAAAGCCAAAACAATAAAAAAATTATTCATAACTCATTTCTCCAAATAAAGTTTCTAGTAAAAGCAGTGAATATAAATAGTATTGTGCACAAACCTAGTTTGAGTCACTAGGCCTTGACTCAATGTTTCTTGTGATTTTCAATATCCTTTTTAACTGAAATACATAATTTAAAGTATTTCAGTACTCAGTTAAATTGTTTCTAATAATAAAATCCAATATCTAAATTTTCTTAGTACTATTCCCTTCAATTCATTTCATTAGTCAACCTATAATGTTGACCTTTGATCCATTCTAAGTGAGTCAATTTTAATGCTCCCAATTTGTCACATTTTATAGTCTCTAAGTGTTGGTATATGTTACCAATTTCATTTTAAAGCTTATTGTATTTTATTGCCATTTTCTAAATTTCATGGCCAATGTTTACTATCTATTGGACCAGGCTAAAGTGTAAATTTAATAGATTTCTCTTCATTAAATTGTTTCTCATTGTGTCTTCTTTGATTTCCTTTTTGAATCACTCCATTTAGAGTTGTATAGCTCAAGTTATGGTCAATTAACCATAACTAGGTCAAATCTAGTTCCCTTCATTTTTGGGTTTTGGTCAAATTACCAATATTGTAGATCTATGTCTTATTGAAATTTTGGGACTGATTTCATGTCATTTAGAGTTCTATGGACCAAGTTATGGTCATTTTACTAATGCTGCTCAAGTTGCACTTATATTGCAAAGTTTAGTTCATTTTTAGGTCAAAGTCAATTCAGCCAGTTTTTGTAACCTAATTTTGACGATCGTTTTGACTTGCTTATGGTCATTTCTGGGTTTTGTGTCTTCATAAGAGTTGTAGCTCTATGTCTAAGATTTTCATGGTATAAATTTCAGGTCATTTGGACCTATTTTGGGTGAGTTATAGCCAAAATACTGACTGCTGTTCAAATTGTCAATTTTCAGGTTTGCAATGTCACCAATCCAGATTTGGTCAATTTTCATGTCACTTTCTGGACAGAATTTTGGCAATATTTCTACATGAAAGTTGGCCTATTTTGTGTCTAGTTTTACCTCCAATTGGCCTCATACCAATTGGGATCACAAATTTTCACTTATGGTTTAATTTACCTACTGCCTTCAACACTCACAACCTGCACATAAAAGAACACTTCCAATGTTTAATCCTTCTTCTCCCAAACTATAATACAATATTCATATCACTTCTAATCTCATTCATCAAGTCTCAAGTTGGTCAATTTGAGCAGAATACACAAGTGTTCAATACACATATTACTACCCTAATTCTCAAAATTAAATTTAACACAATATATACATGTATTCACTTAATTTTTACTACATACAATTCCACCACTACTTCACATATACTGCCCTTAAACCATAATTACCATAATTCATCAATTTAATTCATGATATCAAGCATCAATTCATTCACTTCAAGGCTACCAAAAATGGCAGTTTGCTAAGGTCTCCAAATTTCTTTCCAAAACCCCTAAATTCAATACTTACTTACACATACATGGGAATTAATTGGCTAGCACTTCAATTTAACTCCATTAACACTAATTCCCATCAATTTAATGTAAGAAAAATTCAAAGAACATGAGCTCCCATGGCTGCCAAAAATTGTACACATCAATAACTCATCAAAACCTTCAAATTTCTTCACCATTCAACTCATCTCAACCTTAAAACAAACTTTAATGAAGCAAGGAATGAAAAACGAGCACTAACCTCAACTTGAGCTTTGCAAATCCATGGAATTTCCTCTCTTTTTTGCTGTCTATATGTTGCCCATGGTGTATAGACAAACTTTAGTGAAGAAATATTGAAAGATGGAGGCTTGAATCAAGAGAGAGAGAGCTTAGTTGGGACGTCCATGGAGGTTCTTCATGGAGTTGGTTTTGGCTGGATTTTGGAGAGGTTGAAGATGACTTCATTTGCTGTCCAAAGGCCTTTTATATGTCCACTTCATGTGTAGTTAGTGTTCCACTTAGTGTAGTTTATAATTAATTAATTTCCAAGTTCCATAATTTGCTAATTTGCCACCAATTTCCACTATTTACATTATGTACTACAATTCTTATTTTTCATGACATTTTCAAAGTTTAATATCACTTATTTTTAATGGACATTTAGGTCAAAAGTCCACTCTAGGTGTTAATTAACCAAAATGCCCCTCTTCGGGTCAAATTCAGACTTTTTCGGTAACACCGATTTACTCCTTGTACCGCCGATTTCTTTAATTTTCATTTTTTATTTATACTAACTTATTAATTTTTTTTCTTTGACATTTCTGATGTCAATTACACCTCAGTAGACCTTTAATTAGGTCCTAAAAATATTTCCCCGAGTTTTCCACGGTCCAAGGCTAGTCAACGGTCCTCACCGTAACTTTCCGATGTGGTTACCCATCGCTACGAGTTTGGCTCATTTAACTTAGTCACATTTTATCTCTTTTATTTTTCCTTAATTTTTTTCATTACATATTTCATTATTTTATACTTCCTCACTATCAATTAAGTGTAGTTCCAGACATTCCGACTTTCTGGGGTAGGCATTAGCCGCCGGAATCGTAGAACGTACGGACCACGAAAATGAGGATGTTACAAAAGGAACAGTTGTTGTGCAATCCAAGCAAGGTATTAAATGCATTCCTAATGTGCTTTACATCCCTTGCTTAGATCAAAACCTCTTAAGTGTTAATCAAATGATTAAAAAGGGTTATTCCTTATATTTCAAAGATTTGTGCTGTCATGTTTATGATGTTAATGGCTGTGAATTGGTCAAGGTGAACATGATTGATAATAGTTTTCCTTTTGTGTCTACTGGTGTATCTCAACATGTGAATAGTGCTAAAATTGATGATTCTTGGTTGTGGCATAGAAGGTTTGGGCATTACAATATGAATTCCTTAAGGTTTATGCAAAATCAAGACATGGTTAGGGATATGCCTGAAATCTCTATTTGTAATGAAGCATGTGATAGTTGTCAGTTTGGAAAATTCCATAAAAAATCCTTTCCAAGTAATCAGTCTAAAAAAGCTAGAAAGAAGTTGGAGTTAATCCATAGTGATGTTTGTGGTCCCATGAGCATTCCTTCCTTGAGCCAAAACAAATATTTCATTTTGTTTATTGATGATTTGACAAGGATGACTTGGGTGTATTTTTTAAGCAAAAAGAGTCAAGTGTTCAATGTTTTTAAAAAATTCAAAGCTTTTGTTAAGAAGCAAAGTGGATGTGTCATTAAAGCTTTGAGGTCTGACATCAGAAAAGAGTACACTTCGAATGAATTTGATAAATTCTGTGAGGAAGCTGGAATTGAGCATCAACTTTCGATGCCTTACTCACCACAACAGAATGGAGCTTCTGAGAGGAAGAACAGACCTATTATTGAAATGGCTAGATGCATGTTGAAGGAGAAAGGACTTCCTAAAGAATTTTAGGCTGAAGCTGTGTATACAGCTGTGTATTTACTCAATAGGTTGCCCACTAGATTAGTTGAAGGTAAGACACCCATAGAAGCTTGGCTTAAGACTAAACCTTCTACAAAACATTTGAGGGTTTTTGGTTCTATCTATTACATGCATATTCCTGATGCCAAGAGAGTTAAATTGGATGATAAAACAAAGTTGGGAATCTTCTTGGGTTATGCAACAACATCTAAGGGATATAGAATTTATAATATAAAAACAAAGAAAGTTGTGATACATAGAGATGTACAAATTGATGAAAAAGCTTCTTGGGATTGGGATAGACAAGAAGTTTTATGGAGGCATCAAACTCACAACCAAAAGTCAAATTCAGATTCTAGTGATATTGAGGTTGATGATGACGAAGCTTCGAATGTTGCTTTTGATGAAGATGTTGATTCCAGCATTGATTCTCCTATATTAAAGACAAAACCTCTCTCTAAAATTTATGAGAGATGCAATTTTGTAAAGGCTGAACCTGTGACCTTTCAAAAAGCAATTCAGTTGGAAGAATGGCAACAAGCCATGAAGGAGGAGATTGCTTTAATTGAAAAGAATGATACTTGGGAACTCATCACTAAGCCAAAAGAGAGAAATGCTATTAGAGTTAAATGGATTTATAAAACTAAAGTAAATCTAGATGTCTTGGTATACAAACACAAAGCAAGGCTTGTGGTAAAGGGATATGCTCAGTTACCTGGTGTAGATTATGGAGACACTTTTTCACCTGTAGCTAGGCATGACACAATCAAATTGATGTTGACCCTTGCAGCTCAAAATGGGTGGTCAGTTTATCATTTAGATGTCCAATCTGCATCTTTGAATGGAGTTCTTACTGAGGAAATTTATGTTCAGCAACCAGAGGGATTTGAAGTTGTTGGGAGAGAAGACATGGTTTATAGGCTCAAGAAAGCACTTTATGGACTCAAGCAAGCTCCAAGAATCTGGTATGCTAGAATTGACTCACACTTGACTCATCATGGATTCAAGAGGAGTGACAATGAGCCAACTTTGTATATAAAATCTGACAAGAATGGAGTTCAGCTGGTGGTCTCACTGTATGTAGATGATATGCTTGTGATTGGAAGTTAACACAAGTTTGTAACTAAATTCAAGAGGGATATGCAGCTGGAGTTTGAGATGTCAGATTTGGGAATCATGAAGTATTTCTTAGGTCTGGAAATCTATCAAGAGAATGCGGGAATAATCATTACTCAAAAGAAATATGCTCTTGATGTGCTAAGAAAATTCAACATGGAGAATTGCAACTCTGTGCCAACTCCTCTCAATCAAAATGAGAAGTTAAGCAAGGATAATGGGGTAGAAAAGGCAGATTCTTCAGTGTATAGAAGTCTTATTGGAAGTTTGCTATATTTGACAGCTTCTAGACCAGATTTAATGTACCCTGTTAGTCTACTGTCTAGGTATATGCATTCACCAAGTCAAATTCACTTAGCTGCTGCTAAAAGAATATTGAGATACCTTAGAGGTTCTGCAGACTATGGTGTTTGGCATTTAAAGGGAAAGGAAGTTAAGCTTGAAGGTTTTGTGGACAGTGACTGGGCAGGCTATTTAGATGATTTAAAAAGTACATCTGGTTTTGTATTTTATGTGGGATCAGGTCCTATATCATGGAATTCAAAGAAGCAAGATGTGGTGGCACAATCTACAACTGAAGCTAAGTATATATCAGCTGCTATTGGTATAAATCAGTCCATTTGGTTTAGAAAATTGATGGTTGATTTGGGAGTTGAACAAGTTGATCCTACTGTCATTTGGTGTGATAGCAAATTTGCAATTGCTATAGCTAATAATCCTATTCAGCATGGGAGGACTAAACATATTAAAGTGAAGAATCACTTTCTGAGGGAAGCGGAGAAGAATGCTCAGATTAAGTTGCTTTATTGCAATCTGAAATGCAACTTGCTGATATTCTGACCAAAGCTCTTCCTAAAAGCATATTTGAAGAGATAAGGAAGAAGCTTGGAGTATCCAGGAAAACTCTCAAGGAGGAGTGTTGATATAATGAGATTTTTCCTAGATACTTAGAAGTTATTTTGGTTTATGTTTATGTCCTCACAGCTATGTATTTAGTATTGATGTAACAGCTCCTTTGGTCATGTATGGTTGGGCTTAATTTGCTGCCTAATTTGCTGAGAGTTGTTATTTAATTACTGTTGAAGTTGTTAGAGCAGTAGGTGGTGTGTATTGACTGATGTAACTCTCTTTTTGCATATATATGACTTGTACAATGAACTCTCCATATGAGAGAAGTATTATCTTCAAAAAATTGGTTCTTTATAGTTTTTTATCTATTTACTCTGCTCAGTTTTCACTTCTAGAATTGTAACAGTGCAAAAGAAAGCTATACATTTTGTTCGCCTACGCTTCTGTGATATTCTTAGTCAATCACCTGGTCGTTGGAAGTTTGATCTTTATATTTATACAAAATTCAGGCAGGTAATTGATTTTGAAAATTTTAGCAGCAATTTGGCATCTCCAAAGTTCATGGGTTTTATTGTTCAACCTAATGATTCTGGGCATATAAAGTTCAGTATATGCCCTAGAAATGATTCTGATGATAAAGTTGCTTTTCTTAATGGATTAGAGATTATGGAGTTTGTAACAAATACAAGGATGAAATTCGATCATTTTGAAAATCCAAGCAGAAAATGTCTTGATCTTATAATTGGTTTTACAGTTGGGGGTGTGGTTCCGATTTCCATTTTGATAATCTTATTCTTGTTTGGTGTGAGATGTAGGAAAGCTAAGCTTTTTCAAGCTGTGCTTGTAAAGGATGAGGTTCCTCCTGGAGAGGAAGGCTTCACAGTTGGATAACTGTAATAACCATCGATTGCTCCTCCCCTATTCCTAATTTAAACCTCAAGTTAAAGATGTCTTTCTCTGATATACTTGCTGCTACTAGCAACTTTGACACAAAATTGTTAATTGGTGAAGGTGGATTTGGAAAAGTTTACAAAGGAACTCTTCGCAATGGAATAAAAGTGGGTATGAAACGAAGTGATTCAAGCCATGACCAAGGGCTTCCAGAATTCTAGACTGAGGTGACAGTCCTAATCCAAAATTCGACACCTTGTTTCCTTGTTTGCGTACTGCTAAGGGGTGAGCATTCGGTTCAAATCGAACCAAACCGAACTGAACCGAATTAAATTATAAAAATCGAATAGTAGATTTTAGAAATCAAATCGAACCGAAATAAATGAAAAATCGAATCCAACCGAACAATTATATTTCGGTTCGGTTCGGTTCGGTTCGGTTTAAACGATCGGTTTGATTTTTTATTAATTTTTGAATTTAGACTTGATTTTCATGTTATTTGATCTAATTTTAACTTTGGTTTGAACCTAATAACCATTAATCAATGAAATTAAACAATTAATATATATATATAATTAAATATAATTCGTAAATTTTTCATAAAAATAAATTAATTCAAATATCGACTCGGTTCGATTTAGTTTGATTTGACTATATAAATTACTATTCAATTCGGTTCGGTTTAATCGATTTTTTCTCTTCAAAACTGAACCGAACCGAAATAATTGAAATTTTTATAATTTAAAATCGAACCGAACCGATTTAATATTAAAATCGAATCAATTGAACCGAATTGACTCGGTTCGGTTCGATTTTTCAGTTTGAACCGAATTCTGCTCAGCCCTAGCTATGAAGGATCTGAAATGATTCTGGTTTATGAATTCATGGAAAAGGGTACTCTCAGATACCACCACCTCATCTTTCCTATGTCAGCCTCTTCTTATTCCCTCTATTTTTTCTATGTTCGTTTGTTTCGATCACAATGTCTCATTCAAGTGGGATCGCAGCTAGATGGAATAGGAGGTTAATGCCTCTGAATTGTAGATATGGGAAGAGGTGTGGAGTGAAATTTTCCAAATCTGCAAAAAAACCTAACTTGCCATATTACTATTGCAGAGATAATAGAAATTGAACCTTTCAGGGACGGTGAAAAACAAGGTAGATTGTTGAACCTCAGTAGGTGAATAAGCTTAGGGAACATATTATAAAGCTGAAAAATGAGCTCAAGGGTAAGGTAATGAAGTTGAAAAATGAGCTGAAGATGAGGTTATGAAACTAAAAGAAGATCACAGGTTAATGGAAAGAAAGCTTGAATAGATTGATTTGATCCTTTGATTCTTTAAGACAACTACATTGTTGATTTTCGTAATGTTTTTGGTTTTTGTTATACTCTAAAAAGGCAAAAAATGGGTTAAAATAGGTCGTAAGTAATGGCTAAAATATATTATTTTTTCCATGGTTAATGGACTTGAATTTTGAATGATGAAAAGTGAAGAAGAATGCCTTTAAGTGCTAATGTATTTGGATGCTCAATTTTTCTTTTTAAAATTGAGAATGCATGCTCTGTTTCTAGTTGATTAATAATGGTTGGGATAAAATAGTATATATTTATCAATTGTGAGGGACTAAATAGTTATATTTTGAAAATGTGAGAGACTAAATAGTGAGGTTTTCTTTAATATGGGAGACTTAACATTGTAATATTTTGAATGATTCTGGAAAACATTTTAATAGATTACACAACTTTATTTAACATAACCTATTTGCAATAATATCATTTACTTATGAAAATTAAATCAAACTCCTTCATTGAAAATAAAATTTTATAGATTATACAATTTTGATACCAAAATGAGGTCAGAAATTAATGATTTCTTGTCAAAAATGAGAGCAACTTTGAGAGAGAATTTGAGAAACTTTGAGAGAAAATTTGGAGACTTTGAGCAATTAGGATTAGGGATTTGAGAGTGATTTGAGTACTTTAACTGAGAGATAAGAAGCATACAAGGGCATTTAGGATATTTCCTATCTGCCGTACGACATCTCTTATAGCAAGCCAATAGAAGGACTAAATAGTCCTATTTTAAATTAATAATGGATAATTTATTTGATTTTAAAAATTTTAAAGACTAACTAATAAATGTTAGCAAAATAGGGAGACCTCATAATAATTTACCATATATTAACATGAGGTAGCCGGCTTGCTACATCATAAGAAACACACTTCCTCATCTTAATTTCAAAATTTGAAAGATTTCCATAAATTTTAAAAATCTAGCTTACCGTGCCAAGAAAAAAGTTGGATTATATTGACAAAACATGCAAAGGTTTTGATTATTTCTATAATTAAGCCTTGATTTAAAAGATAAAAATAAAAAGGGGGTTTCTTTTAGCCAATGGAAAGTGTGAAACTAATTGCTGAAAGAAAAAATAATGTATTTTTTACTTTAAAAAGGTTGGTATAAAAAACTGAATAAAATAAATTATATATATTTAGTATTTTTAAAATTTAAAAAAAAAAATTGATCCCGGCCCAAGTCTATTCATGGCTAGGCCAAGAGGGTTGGCCCTAGATCTCTTCGGAAATATGTCTAGTTTGAAACCATGAATCATTGACCGATTTAAGGTCTTGAATTTAATGAAGTTGATTTTGGTTGGATTTCAATTATAAAACTCAATCTCTTTGGTTTTCATAATCATTACCCCAATGTAATATATATTTTTATTAAAAAAATTGAATTTTAAATTTTAAATCTCTCTTATACCAAAAAAAAAAATTAACTCAAACGCACAAATTTTAAATTTTAAATTTTAAATTTTTACCATTAACCCGAGAATAAATTTTTATATAACATAATTCAAATGAAAAGATTTTAAATACTAAAATTGAAATTTAGCCATACAAACAGCCTAAAATTATTTGATTTTGAGGATGTCAAGGGCGTGGCTTTTTTTTCTTTATTATTTTGGTCATTGTTTTATGTAACATGTATAGAATAAGAAAATTATAAAAAGAAAGTACCTTATAGTTTGTAAAAAAAAAATTACTTCAAACGCACAAATTTTAAATTTTAAATTTTAAATTTTCACCATTAACCCGAGAATAAAATTTTTATATAAAATAATTCAAATGAAAGGATTTTAAATACTAAAATTCAAATTTAGCCATAAAAACAGCCTAAAATTATTTGATTTTGAGGATGTCACAGGCATGGCTTTTTTTTCTTTATTATTTTGGTCATTTTTTTATATAACATTGTCACGACCCAACCAATGGGCCGGACCGGCACTAAGACCTGGGCCAGCCTAAAGCCCCTGAGGCCCGTAGTAAGCCTAACTATTCCCTAACCCAACTCTAAGGCCCATTTGGGTCCAATTTCAAGAATTCAACTGAACAGAGTCCGGCCATAAAGTGAACCTTTCAACGGAGAGTTTTTGACTCACCCGACCTGTAAACACAATATAATCAATTGAGGAGCTCAGCTCACCCTCCACATACTCAATATGTCATAAAAATAAATGGGAGCTCAACTCCCTCATCCAGTCCAACAAATATGCATATAATAATAAGTTTACAGACCCAACATGACAATTATATTACAGTCCCCAAAACAAATAAATATTTCTATCACATGCGGAAATTCTAGAAGTTAATAGAATTACACAAACATTAATAAACAACCTGTGAAGGAGAAAAGCATGTTAACTACAATAAAATCCTTCTGTAGCCTGAAAAATAATGAACAGGAGTGAGTGTTCGACTCAGAGAGTAAAATATCAATTTTAACCATAATCTCTGTAACTATCTAAAACTAATGCACCCTGTAGAGTGAAATACAACGTCAGTAATATTTTCACATCATAACAAAAAAAAGATAATTTGGAGCACTCACACACCCAGTAATGTCAAATCATAAATATATGGGAGTTGATCCCCTATACAGCTCTCTTAAATCCAACATGTGCCAGCGAAGAACTCAAGTCGAACTTTCGCTTAATAAACCAAATCGAGGTCCCAACGAAGAACTCAAGCCGTGTCTACCCCGAAGGACAGGGTCCCAGCAAAGATCTCAAGTCATGTCTACCCGTCCTGTCCATAGCCAACACTATACCACACGCACGCCAACGCACACACACTGCTCCAAATTACCACAACAATATCTATGGCACTTTAACAGTTGTGAATGCAACATAAAATGTGCCTAGAGTTTAACTACATAATATTTACATATAAGTGATGCATGGGCATGCTTGAACATATAATAATATCGAAATTATAATTAAAATTAATATTTTACTCACAGACTCAACCGAAGTCACTGTGGCGGCTGGGCGGAGGAGGAAGGCTGTCCTGGCTCACCTGAAAATTATATTACAATTATTTAATACAATTGACTCAATACAAACCAAGAAAAGACCAAATACGTCCTAAGTCGTGCCGAAAATCCGGCAGAGTCTCCCCTATATCTAGGACCTATCCAACCTGCAAAAGGGCTCAAAACGCACTTCTATATTCTATATTCACAAATCATACACTCACAACTCAATCACATCACACAGCCCCTCCTGGGACCACCCAAGCAGTCATCAATCATAATATGTAAATTTATAATTTAGTCCTTATAAT
Source organism: Hevea brasiliensis (assembly GCF_030052815.1). Lineage (NCBI taxonomy): Eukaryota > Viridiplantae > Streptophyta > Magnoliopsida > Malpighiales > Euphorbiaceae > Hevea > Hevea brasiliensis. The sequence continues at coordinate 92,244,065 of NC_079497.1, forward strand.
TGATTTTTTTTTGCAAAAACTACCCAAATAAGCTCTAAAAATTCTAAAACTTTGCCCTGCGGTCCTTAGCAATATTACTAAGCTAATGCAAAAAGAATCATAATTTTCTGAGCTACCACAAATATTTTATGGATTTTTAATCCCATTCAAGCACTAGGAAATTACGAAAAAGCAAGGTTCGGGTTTACCTATGCCGATTCCTACTCCAGAAACACACTTGGAACGTCTGACAATGGTGGGTTAGCCAAAATCTCGATCTAATTCCAAGACTTTTTCGATAGCCGGTCTGTCTGGCCGGAAATTCAGAAACCTGGACAACTATTAAATTTCCGCGAATTGAAGGTACCTACATGAAGCCCACAACACGGGGGTTAGTATAAAATTTTTACGAAATTTTTTAAGCTCATTTAATGCTCGAAAAAATACTACGAAGTTTTGTGGGACCCACCGAAAAACGATGTCAGAAAATTTTGAAATTTATATTGCTGCAAAGCTCTCGACGAGTGGAGCGCTCTGATACTCTCGGTTTTCTCTTAGGGTTCACGGTTTGCGAGAAATCTAGCCCAAAATTCAAATTGAGCTAAAATTTCCCAAACAAAAATTGGTTTGGTGTTCTTAGTGTCTATGGAAAGCTCTCGAGGTGTAGATATTGTCTAACACAAGACCCGGCCCAATCGGTGGCTGGATCGGCCGGATTTCGGCCGGGAAGTCGAAACGGCGCACGCTCGTCGGGTGATCTTCGCGCACATTTTTCGGCCGCCTGGAGCGTCAGCCGGCCGTAGGGAGTTGGTGGGCGGCACGCCGGTGAGGTGGGGTGGTTGGGAAGGCGGCGGCGCGACCTGGGGTGAGGGAGGAGAGAGAAAAAGGGAAGGGAAGGAGGAGAGGTCGGGCGCGCGAGGGAGAAGAAGGAAGAAAAAGAAAAGGGCCGATCCGATTCAATCGGTCCGATCCGATCCGATTCAATCGGTCCGATCCGGTCCGGTTCGATTCAGAATACAAAATTTTGAATTTTTACTCTGCCTTGAGACCGAAAATGAGGCCTAAAAATTCCGAAAAAATTCTAGAAAACTCAGAAAAATTCGTAGACTCCAAATATATTTTAATTTTGCCACGTGATCTTTAAATTAATTTTTAAAAATCATCAAAATTTTATATTTTCGGGAAATCAAACTTGATTTCTAAAATCGGAAAAATTTCAAATAATTTTCTAAAATTTAAATAAAATTAAAACATCAATATTTACCCAAAAATAATAAATTTAAAAATTAAGGGTGTTACAAACATGTACAGAATAAGAAAATTATAAAAAGAAAGTACCTTGTATTTTGTAAAAAAAAAATTACTTCAAACGCACAAATTTTAAATTTTAAATTTTCACTATTAACCCGAGAATAAATTTTTATATAAAATAATTCAAATGAAAGGATTTTAAATACTAAAATTCAAATTTAGCCATTCAGACAACCTAAAATTATTTGATTTTGAGGATGTCACGGGCATGGCTTTTTTTTTCTTTATTATTTTGGTTATTTTTTTATATAACATGTATAGACTAAGAAAATTATAAAAAGAAAGTACCTTATAGTTTGGCATTTTTTTCTAAATAGGATCCTAAGATGTGGTTTTTGATAAAATGGACCTGAGATTTCATGGCATTAGCAAAATGGGGATTTTCTTCTAAAGTTGTCCAATATTGCTATGGAATTAGATGTTTTACATATACTTATTTTTAATTATAAATGTGGATCGCATTTAAAATAAAATTATATATATATAATGAAATTCTTTTTGCCTCTACTCTATTTCCATGCCACCCTCTAACCTGCTCTTTCTAGTGCAACACTCCTATCCCATGTTATTACCATCGCCTCCCCCTTCACCTACACTCTCTCTAGCACCTCCTTCATCCCCTCTATTCTCGCCATTGTCTCTTTCCTCCCTCTTGCTCCTCCCCTCACCCCACCAATGATGATCATGAGCCCATCTCCTGCACACAACCACCCCCTCCCCTCCCCCCACCCACACCTCCACACAACCCCATGCATTCACTAGATCCTCTCTCCCTCCTCCACTCTTAATAATGGCGAGTCCATCTCTCTCCCCTGCTATCATCAATTTTTAACTCATTCCAGCAAGCTCACCATGATAATTGAAATATATATATATATATATATATATATATATATATATATATATATATATATAACTACTCAAGCAAACCCACAAATTTGGTTTGCAAAATATCGTTTTTCTAGGTTCACGCAAAATTGATTTTGTGATTTTTTTTTTTTGGAAACTCATTCCAGGAAGCTCACCATGGTAATTGAAAAAATAATATTTTCACCCACTTTAACAAGCCCACAGATTTGGTTTGCAAAAGATCATTTTTCTAGGTTCATGCAAAATTGATTTTGTGGGTTAATTTTGTGTGTATATTTTAATTGTTGATTTTCTAGGTTTAGGGAAAATTGTTAGTTTTCTGGGTTTCTGCGAAATTCTCACTCAAAATTGCAAAGGAAGAAGTTATAGGAAATTTTTTGTTCGAAGAAGAAGAATATGAAATTGCAGGGAAAATATTTCAAATTCAAAAATTGGCAATTAGATTTATTACAGGGAAAATATTTCAAATTCAGAAATTGGAAATTAGATTTGGATACCTAATTAGTGGAGGGATTGTAGAGAAGGATAAGTGATGATTGTGAAAGGGTAATTAGTTAGGTGGTTGGTGGAGCAACAGTAAATTTCGATTATAATTTAATCAAGCAGTGTATCTTAAAGATTGATCAACCTTTAGTTAAGTTGATATGTTGACTAACCCTCTTTTAGTTAGTAAATTCAAGCATTGCTTGGACTTGATTAGAATTTGTAATAATTGAGCTTGCCCACAAGAGTTTATTTTGGAGGCGGTAAAGCAATATGTTGTGACCATGGTGGATAAGGGTGAGCACTATTCAATTTGAATCAAATAAACCGAATTAAACTATTTCAATTCAATAATTTGGTTCCTTTTTATGATGATTCAGTTCAATTTGGTTTAAATTTTAAAAATTTTTATTATTTTAGTTTGGCTCGATTTTAAAGAGAAAAAATTTGGTTGAACCAAACCAAACTGAATACATAAGAAATGAGAAGTCTTCTAACAACATTTAGGTTATTTGTAGGTTAGTGATATGGTTCTTGAATAACATATTAAAGGTTATGTGTTCGATACTAACCTCTAGGTTTTTTTTCCCACTTTTAACTTAAACTCCAATTAATTCTCAGCCGTCCATTCTGGATGATCTCAACCATTCATATTCTTGCATATATAGTCATTTTTAATGAAACCCTAGCTCGTTCCTCTTATATCCAACACAACTAAATTCCCTCCTCACTTTTCATCGTCACTTTTTATATCCTTTTCTAAGAGGGATTTTTCATCTTGGTTAGTAGGCCTTCCTTCCCTTTTATTAGCTTTGTGTAACGCCCTCACTTTAGGTAGTCTGTATATTCTACTATTCCGATGACTAACGTCTGTTCGGATAGTTAAACTAGAGTGAGGAGACATAAATTGATTGAAATAAAGACCAAGTAAAAGCTAAGAAAAATAAAATAAATGAAATGCCAATAGGTTAAAGGAGCCAAGGTTTCGGTGATGGGTGACCGTACCAGGAAGCGATTGTGAAGATAGTTGCTGACCCCAAACCCATGAGGAACCCTATGAAATAAATATTTGAGATTAAATTGAAGGCTTCATGAAGTTTAAATGACAATAAAAATGTCAAAGAAAATCCAAGAAAATTAAGCCAATCGGTAGAGACAATTATAACTCGATAAGCACAACAAAGGGCATTTTGGTCATTTCACCCTTAGTGTTGAATTTTCACCTAAATGTCAATTAAAATGAGAGAGATTAAAATACATAAAATGAATTAAAATTATGAATTGTGTAATGGAAATGGGAAAAGAAATATAAGAAAAAGAAATTAAATTATGATGTAAGCATGACATAAGGATGAGTTAAGCATGATGGAATAATGACATGATTAAAATTTTAATTCAATCTTAAGAAGATAAATATACAGTAAGAGAAAATTTGACCAAAAAGCTCATCTTCTTCACTTGTTATCCACCATAGCTGAAACTCTCCCTATGCCATCTCCCTCCATTTTTGCTTGCTTGAGCTCAACAAACTCCATTTTCTTTCTATATTTTTCATAAGTGTCTTCATTAAAAATTACTTCCACACCTTTAGAAAGCTAGTGGCTGCCAAGAAAGTGAAAGAAATTGAAGATTTACAAGTCAAGAAATTGGTCAAATTGAGGTTAGTGCAAGATAATTAGACAAAGTTGGACTCCAGAATCTGCCTTGTTCTAGAACCAAAAAGAGACACTAAACCAGTTTTGGTTATTTGACTATAACTTGTGCTCTAAAAATCCAAATGCAGTGATTCAAAAAGAGAAATCAAAGTTTAAACATAGAGGAACAACTTCCATAAAGGAAGTATAATCAAACTGGCCCTATATTTTGGCCAAATTACTACGCAAAGATAAGGGATAGAATCTGAACCTAAAGAAAGGTTTAGGAAATTACTTGATATATGTCATGTCAATTACCTACATGAATTGCCAAATGCATAAGTTACATGAAAATGAAGTGGGAACCTATTTTCCAATTATAAATGACATGAAATGATAAGTTCATAAGTACTTAATAACATCAAATTGCCCAAAGTATACCTAGACTTATGTATATAGCTTGGATCAATTAGCATACTAATTAGGGACTATAGATAGTAGTACTGCTCATATGAATGATCATTGATAGACAATATCTGTCTAATATGATTGTTCTATAGGCTTCATGCCTGCCCGTTGGCCATTATGCCTAACATAATTTCTGACTTTAATGCCTGCCCGCTGGCCTTGTGCCTGACATGACAGATGTATACATGATAGACATAAGGATGTCTAACTAGTATACTCCTGTGTATCCAGCCTTTATAGTCTGTTATAGGTTACTTGGGCACATATATGAATTTAAAAAGACTGAATATGAGAGAAATGAATAGAAAAGATCTCGATAAATTTAATTGCTCCCAAAGTTCAATAAATATGTAGAAGACTCAAAATTTATGAAATTATATATAGATTAATTATTTTTTATTATTTATTTACTTTTATTTTAAATTATGCACCACTAAGCAATTCACTTAGAGTGTTGGTTTTTCCATCGCGTAGGTATTGGAGACAACCAGCCGCAGTAGCCGCAACAATAGTGCTCACATAGAGGTTGATCAGATCTGCTAGCATGAGAGTCACCTCAGTAGTTTTTTTTTTTTTTTTTATAGGGCCCATGTATATTTAGTTTTGTATTTTGCTCATTGTACATAATTGAGACTTGTAATAAAATTTTGAGATTTGTATATAAATTGTAAATTATTGTGTATAAATTATATATGAATAAAATGAAGTATATTTGCTTGAAACTTTATGAGCAATGATGGCATGACATGATATATGGATAAATGAAACATATATGAAATTATTTTTAACAGGTGAATTGTGAAATTCGCCATATGCTAATAAAACAGAGGAGACTCTGTTCGAGTCTCCACAAAAATAAATTTTCATAAAAAAAAAATTTTCACACATGGATAACATGAATAAATGGAGTTTAAATTAACAATGTACATGACAAGAGAAGATAAGGTGCTCCAGCACCGAATATGGCACACCTTGCTCAGCTACACCGTAGATGGGTAAGGGGCATCACACTTTGTCTCTCTTCTTCCTCACTCATATCTTTGCCACTACTTGTTCTTGTTGATCGATATCTCACTCATGGTACAAGAACAAATAACTCATGATATTTCACCTCCTTTCTTATTTATCTACCCATGACCTATCGCTCTTCTTCCTCGGCTGAGAAACTGAGATGCACAATCCAGCATTGTTCTTGTTAAAAGCATGTGATATGGTGGAGCTCGAATGGTTTTGATTTATTTTTTGATTTTGCTTTTGTGCTTCTCTGAAAATTTTTGTGCTTCACTTCTTCTCGGATGAGATTTGTTCTAAGAGAACTATTGTTAGTTTTCAATTGTTATTTTAAAATTTCAATTCATGTGATGTTCAATTGATATTAGAATCGATGTTTAATTCATTTTTTTAGTTAGTTTCCTATAATTTTTTTCCTGTTCTAAGTATTGCTGATTAACAGAGAACATTTCTAGAACATAACTGATGATTTGAATCGAACTGAACCGAATTTGGGCAATTCGTTCTGTTTGATATTTCATACAATTCGATTTAGTTCAGTTTGTTATTTATGTTTTGGTAGTTCAGTTCGTTCAATTCAGGTTGAACCAAATCTATCCCCTAATGGTGGACATCGATAGAAGAAAATTTCTTATTCTTAAAGGAAAGCAAGACAAAACTATATTTTTAAAGAGAAGGTCTAGAGATAAATGTTAATGAAGTGAACAAATAGTGAAGATGGAGAAAGCCATGACTATTTTTGCTTAAGTATATGAGTAAGAGAGATGGACTGGTTGAATAAAATGGAGCTTTACATTGAGCATATGGGTGTGGGTGGCTTTAGCCCCCAAACATATTTAAAAATATTTTAATATATGTATTTATATTTAACTTTTATTATTTAATTCCTTAAATTTTTTTTTATTTTTGAAATATTTATAAAAAATATTAAATAAATGTAATAAACTTTATTCTGTTAATTGCCTCAAATTTTTTATTAATCTATAATAATTTATAATTTATATACTTGATTTAAATTCAAATATTAAAATTGTCTGGTTGTCATTAAAAAAGTACAAAAATTCAATTAAAATTAATTATTTAAACTTTTATTTTTATAAATTAAATTTATTTTCTTATTTTTATTTTTGCTCTCTCTCTCTCTATGGGTAAATATAAATTTTTCTTTATCTTTCCTCTCATTTTGCTTTCTCTCCTTTATTTCATTTAAATTAAAAAACATTTTATTAGCATATGTACAAATAAATAAAATTAATAATCTCAACTCTCATATAAATTTTGGATTGATCACGTCATACTAGTCCCCAACTTATAGAGACTGATGTAACTTGAAAAACTATTAGAGTTTTTCCTAAAATTATAACTAAAAGAACATATGAAACCTGTTAAAATACATGTGATACATAAAACTTGGCTCTATGTCAATCAAACATATTTAAATACATAAATATGCATATATCCTCTCTGTGAGGATCAAAAGGAAATATTTACAGTCCAAAGCTTCTAACTACCTATATGTATGTACAGTAATCTAAAACAAAATAAATATATAAAAGAGTGTACTGGCTCGACCTCTACTAGACTTTACAGCTAGTGAAGTGGAACATAGGACAATACTGAAAGATAGACTGCTAGTACTAGTATCTGCAAAAATGATCTGAAATATTAAAAATTAATGGATAAGTACAGTTATTTAGTAAGCAGATAAATAAATAACAAAGGAGGAACACATGAGATTTTGGTACTTAATAATACCAATATGCTTTTTTAGAATAAGTCAGTGAATATATATTAATTAATCAAAATCACATAACTAAACTAAAATAAAAATTTATGCTGCAAAAATATTAATGAAATAAAGTTGTTGAAATATCATAAAATATGTAATATCTTTATATACTTGCAATACACTTCTTGTAAATAGTGCTAGCATCTGTAGCACTGGCATCTCAAGCGCATATAATAAACTGTGGAAGCCTGAAAGTAATGCTAGCATATTAGGCTATATGATGACTCTATTGATCCAAGAGCAATAAAAATACTGGTCATATGCATATGCAAATCTATCCCAAAAAGGCGACTACCTAATATACATCCTAAAGTCTATGTGTATATCAAGTGTTGTCCCAAAGACAATGTAAATAATAGCTCAGCTAAAAATAAATCGCTCTTCATCAAGGTGTTATATATTTGATGCATATATTGAGTGTATTCGACTATTTATTCAATTGTAATTATAAATCTTATTTTATTTATTAATAAAGCATAAAATTACAATTCTTTGTTCTTATTTATATAATTAGAAATAATATAAATAATTTACATTTAATAAAATGACAATATTATATATTTATTAACTCACCTGTATAATAAACAAAACAAAATCTAGATACTTGGAGCACCCCTAAAATCTACCGCTGGAGCTAAATCACTTCTTAGAATATAAAGAGAAAGAATAATATATCAAGAATGGAATTTAACTCTCAGGATGTAAGTACGAAAAGTAAAATATATGATATACTTTTGAAAATTTTAATAGAAGACTGGCAATATAAATATTCTCTGAAAATCTAATGGCTCTAACCAGCACTCAACATACCATAGATGATTAAAATATAAGCCTACACAATATAAATGTATATAAAGAAGTATCCACCAATTTAAATTTCAATTCAAGGGAGGGAACTCGCAGTTGAAGAAAGAACAATAAATTCTCTGGTTTTGTTTTTGGTTCTAAGACTTTAGGTCTCCTCTTCTGCCAGTGTTCGCGATGGTTCCTTGCCTCATCCAGGCAGGGGATGGCTCCCTCGTCCATGCCCGATAGGGGGTTTTCTTCCTCGTTGCCCTTGGGTGGTGGTGTAAATACTTGGTTTTTTGGCTTAATTTGGGTTACAGGTAGTACTTTTATCAGAGAGGAAGATCGTTAGGAAACCTGCTCTATAGTCGACCCTATGGTTCTTGCTGCATGTGGATATCGGTGGGGGTTTCGATGGTTCTACTTTTTGTTGCTCTGCTCTAGGGGTTCCAGTCTTTAGGTATTGTATCTCTGGGGACTTTTCTTCTGCTTGTTGTAAGCAACTCGTCCATTAAAGACTAAAGGAGATTGGGATGTCAAGAGCTCTTCTATGCTGCTCTTAGAGCCGTGGAGTTTGGTCCTTGGGTTTTTTGTGACAAAGCAACTAAGGAGATCGATTTACTGAGGTTTTTGTTTTTATGGCCTCTTTGAGCTTCAGTCGATTTAAAATCTGTTTTAGAGAGGTCATCTTCTCCAACTCGATCTTCTCTAGAGGTTGACGTTGCAGGATGGTTGATCGTCGAGTATAGTGTACAAGCGGTGGCAAGGGCTCCCCCTCAGATCGTGCTAGGTGGGAATGAAGCGGGTTTTCCTTTTGGGTTGGGTCCTAGTAACTGCTTTGGTTGTGTAAGGCTTTGGGTCTTTTATGTAGGGCTTGGACACTGTAATTTTTTGAAGGGACCTTACTTTATATTTGAAATTGGGCTGTGGATCCCTTTGTTTCTTTTGTATTGGTCCATTCTGTACTATTACTATGGTTTTTAATGATTATCTATCCTATCTTTTTCAAGAAAAAAAAAATTACATTTCAATTCCTTAACTAATATATATTCTTGAACCTCCATGAGTTTATTTCGTATATTGCTCAAAATAATCTATCATACCCATCTCGCAGCTAACTATTCATTGTGTTGTCCATACCATTAACAAGTTCATACCATAAAAATTTAAAATATAATTATGACTCTACATTGTTTAATGCCAATTTAACCTATTACCTTAATTTAAACATACTTAGAATAATTTCAATTACCGTTCACAACTTCCACTTCCTTTACATGCCCTTAAACTCATCGATTTTAAACAATATTAAGAAGGGTATCCACAGTCAATTAGGGCACATATATATATATATATATATATATATATATATATATATATATATATATATATATATATATATATATATATCCTGTCATCATCACGCCCAAAGGTAGCCATCAATTTAAGCAAATTTATCAATGAAAACACGTCCCTCCAAAATTCAATTCCCTTCTTCCTTCAAACGCTAACTCAAATGTAGACTTGGGAAAAATTTATATAGACAAGTAGATGCAGAAAGAGTTACCATGGTGAAGTATGGCTAAAAATAAGGATCAAAGCACCAAAAATTGTAAAGGGCAGCTGTTGTTCTCCCTTTTGCTTCTTAATTTTGCAACATAAATTTTGTTTTAAGGGAGGAAGACGGTGAATAGGCTGTGAAGTTATTTGGCCAAAAACTAGTAGAATTTTAGTAGTTTAGCTTCTTCCCTATTTCTGCTATAAGAACCGAAAATATTGCGCCCTTCTTTTGCTCTGTTTTCCTTTTTTGTGTAGAAACTTCATTCCAATTCATTTTCTTTTTTTTTTTTTTTGTTATATATTTATATGTATTATTTGATTTTTCTCTCTTTTTATTTTACTTTGCTATTTGGTTCCATTGGACCGACTATTACAAATGATATTAAATATAAATTTATTTTTATAAAATATATTTATTTTATTATTTTATTAATCTCTAATTTTTTATGTCTACTTAATTTTAATGATTATTTTTTTATCTTATTTTTTTATGCATATAATATAGCTATTTGAAATTTATATTTATTTTTTCTCTTCGAATCTTTGAATTTTATGTAAGTATTTTAATATAATATTTTGATACAACTAATTTTTATTTTTTGGATAATATAATTTATATTATAAAGTTATATAATAATCAAAACTATAATTTTATTATAGAGATTTTGTTTTAAATTTTTTTGAATTGACAAAAAAAAATTATTATAGTTTGATATTTTGTGTGATTTTCATTTACTCTTATTTTTTATACTATATATGTATTTGTGAGAATAATTTTATCGTTGTTCTTAGCTTGGCCTTTCAACAAAAATTTTCTGGTTTTGCCCCTCAGTGAAAAAGAGATGAAGAGGGTGGGAGGAGTAAGGGTGAGTGGGTGGTGAGAGTAAGGGGTAGAAGAGAAATGAAGAAAGAATTTTATTTTTATTTTTTAAAAATTTAATTTCAAGTAGATTCACATTTATAATAGATTTTTTTTTCTAATTTTCTATTTAATGCCACAACAATATTACTTTGTTAACGACATAAAACTATAGGTCTCTTTTTGTCATTTTCATCAAAAATAAAACCAAATGATCTTACTTGAAAAACGCTAAAACCACAAAGTAATTTTTTTATATATACTTTCCTCTAGATAATAATAATAATAATAATAATAATAATAATAATAATAATAATAATAATAATATGGCTAAATATATATAATTTCATCTCTAAATTTTATCCAAAAAAGTCTTGCCGCAGCTAGAATTTTTAAAACATCCCCTTACACAACTAAACTTATGAGCCCTGGACCAGAGAGTGAAGCTCTGATTTTTTTTTTTTTACTACAATAGAGCCAAAAATAAAAAAAAATTTAAAATAAAAAAATTTAATTTTAATAAAAAAAAAAAAAAAAAATGTTTTGTTTACTATTGAAATATGAAATTTACAAAATCAGCAATTAAACCCTCACGTTTAATTAATATTTCAAATTGACTCGACTGTCAATATATACTTGATGGGAGTTCTATATTAACTGTCATATCATACTGAACAAAAAATCTGTCATTTAATAAAACAAAATAAAATTCTTCCTTCTCTATATAGTTAACTTTTTTTTCAAATAAATTATTTTATCATTTACTTATTTATTAATTTATTTGTCTTTGGCAATACTTGAACTCTGCTTTACAAATCATTAATCAATGTAATATTTTTATTGCACTTTTTGCCGAGTTACATTCATTTCTCAGTGATTTTATTATTAATCTCCTTCAACTCTGTAACTTTCTCCCTAGGAGAATTTATTTGCTGAAGCAAACGCGCCGATAGCTCCTTTATCAGATCATTGCAGTGTGGATCAAACTAGTAAAAGAAAGAACAACCATCCCCTAAATCAATTACCCATTAATATCAACTACCAACAAATTTATAAAGTGCAACATATAACCAAAAAGTCAAAATAAAAGCTATTACAATTATCTTATAAACACCAAATCTGAAAAATCCATGCCCAATATTTCCCATTGTCCAAGATGTATAAAGTGCAACTCTCACTCTATTTACAAAGCACTACTGATTCATCCTAAACATCTTAATCCATGGGGTTGAACCTTCACTTCTATACATACAATCAGCAGGTAAAGACTTGAATCAGCGGATCAAAAGAAGTTTCGAGAAGAAGCAACAGCTTACATGCATGTTCAGATTGAATTAGTGCAAGAATAGAGTAACGATCGATTTTGTAAAATTGTTTATTAAAGAATTTCTCATAGTGAAGAAGTTGAAATTAATTTGAAATTTCTAATATATCTTCACCAATAATGATATGCTAGCCCACTTGAAACTGCCATAAAGTACAGTCGAATTGATTTAAGACATCAATTAAACGTAAAAATTTAATTAACAATTATGTAAACTTTAAAACTTTTTTTTTGGCAATTAATCCTAAAAAATTTCCATTACCTTATAAAATCTAATCCCAAACAAAGTATTAACCTCCTCACCTATTTCATCTATTGAATAAATGTTTTCATAGATGAAAACCTTCATACGAACTCATTTTAGCCTTTGTCTATATGGATTCTTATCAAACTAGATAAATGGTAATTTGTATAATTGACATCCCATATTCTAATAATTGCCAAAACAAAAAAAATGTACATATTAAACAAAAATCTTAAAGAACACCCAAATGCAACTACTTGATTCTGATTTTTAGTATACAAATTGATAGCTGTAAACTACACCTTGATTCTGATTCTGTATGCTATGTTACATGTACCACTCCTTTTCTTCCTTTATCACTTCTAACAAACATGAAGCTTAATCAAATTATTGGCACTAAATGTCTTACAACACAGGATAAGCATAAAATCTACAAGACACACCTGATGTTACAGCTGCAATGCGGAATGCGGAAACCTACAACTACAACCATGACCTCACTGCATTATAATTGTTCAGCAGATGATTTCCAAGTTCCGTACACTTGGATCATAATCAATTATCACGAAAACTCAGAAGTTATCAAGTAAGGTCATAGGGTTAATCTCCAAAATAACTTTCTAGTGGGGTAATATATTGCTTTCATTTCGTCATTCTCGTGGCCGGGCCAACCAGAGAGAACTAAGGGCTCGAAGCCTGGAGAAGTAATCATTTATTGCCAGAAGGGCACGGGCTGATTGCCGTGTTGTCAATATGCGGTGCATTTGTTCAAGTGTTTGTTGTCTCAGATTATCAGCCTGATAATTGCCAAAGCAAAAACAAAAATAAGCAATCGATAGTGCCAATCCAATAGAACAAAATAATGACACAAAGAAGATGACTGATAATCATAATCAGGATGATAAAAATATATTGCATAAGGCAGAACTTTAGATCCATAATACTGCAACTTGGAAAATAGCACGAGCTTGCTAAGTCGCCTTTTCCAAGTTTTGAAGTTCAACCCTGGAACCTAAGGAAACCGTCCAAGCTCAAATAAGTCTTTCCAATGAGATTTAGATAAAAAGACACTGTAACAAGCAAAAGCTTTTATCTTCCAAGAGAGAGAGAGAGAGAGAGAGAAGCATTTACATAAAAAATCGAGAGGATTTTAAAAAGAAAGTAGCAAGTTTAAAAAAAAAAAAATCAAAAAATATGAAAAAAATGAAAAAGAAAATTTCAAAATCAAAGGCTGGAAGTTTAAAACAAAAAAACCAGAGTTGTAGCTCAAAATGAAATCTAAACATCCTCCATCAAATTCCTCGCTGCATTCCAATCAACAATTGCAACTCAAAACCCCCAATAGTTGCATTTATATAGGTTTTTGAATCACGAATTTGATATTGAGCTTTTACTTCAAATTACAAGAATAAAGACCTGACCCTATAAAGGTGGGAATATGCATCTTCAACAAATCTACAGTGTATTTAAAATTTCACCTCCTTGATAGATATTTCACATTCATCCTTAAAACAATCTTGCTTTCTCATTCATAAATCTAACCCATTCATGAATCTAAACTTGATCAGCCAAAAAAAAAAAAAAAAGAAGATGCATTTTCAAATCCTCCATCTAAAAATAAGAAAATACCCACTACTATTCATATGGAACCTAATTTAACATTATCCAGCACTTTTACTCAAAATATCCAACCACTGAACTTCAAGAAAAATTTGCGGATTTTAATAATATCTTTTCAATTCAATAAAGGGCATGAGTTAAATGAAAGCAGAACGAAAATGGGTCATCCAATCTGGTGAGGAACTATGCATCTAACCTTCTATGAATCTATTTGGCATTGTAGTTAGAATTGTTGTTGAGAAGACACCCTCAAAAATGTTATTAGACACCCTTAAATTTTCATTTTACTTTAAATTTGACATGTTTCAGTCAAAAGAACTTCATAACAACGAAGACCCCTTTGGGATTGAGGATATGGAGCCAAAAAAGCTCTTTTTTGGAAAAACACAATTTTTAGATACTATTACAAAAAACAATTTAGTTATTTTGGAGTTCTTATAACTACAACATATCAATTTTAACTTTAAACTAATTTTTAATACCCTCTAGCTAACATATTTAAGGAGGTGTTTTGCTCAACCGCAACTCCAAGTCTCCAATAACAACGTCAAACATATCCAAAATTAAACAGGCTCTATCAACTGAAGCTTTCAGCTTCCACAGGCGGTTTTGGGTTATCATTCTAAACACCACAACTTACCAAATCCTTTAAGTGCAAACCACTAGTCCACAGGAGACCGATATCCTGCTTCACTGCTAATCCATACATAAATATTTATAAATTTTAGAATACCAAAATTATGGCTTCATCTATGAACCATGAAAAAAAAAGGGCCATGGGGAATGCTTTATCTATTTTAGTTGTTTATTTGTTTGATTTTGGAATTGACTATAAGATTTGTATGACCTTTTCATGGTTCTAGGAAATGGGTATTCTACTAAAAGACTTACCTTTTGTTGTTTGAATTTCTTCTCCCTTCTTTTTCTTAATTTTTCTAAAACAACCACTGGTTTCGATATTTACTCTTAATGGGTCATATGGAAGTTGTACAAAAGAAGTCACAGTATTTTCCAGTTTTACAACTTAATTTGAACAACTATAAGATATCAATTTGCATTTTAAAACCTGTAAAAGGGCATCATCTAATTTGACAAAAACAAATTCAACGTCGTTTACCCCTTGCAAAAGGGCATCATCTAATTTGACAAAAACAAATTAAACGTTGGTTCATATTAGGTATCACAATATACAACGCTAATCATTTGGGGGAGGAAAAAAAAAAAAAAAAAAAAAAAAAACCCTGCAATGAATCAGCACAATTTTCTACTTCTTGCATATCCAATAGTTAGATTTAATAAAGAGTACCAGATATCATATGAAAACGCCTTTCATTTCCTAGCGCAACAAATGTGTAGCATACTAGTACGTGCTTGCATGTGTCTATCACACATGCCAATAAATTTTTTTTTTTTGGGTCTAGGGATTCCATGTGTAGCACCCTAGGTCCACCTAAGCCAAATAACTTTCAGACTCAAACCACTTGGCCTAAAATGGTTAATCCAAATTATTAACTTAGGGTTATTTAAATCTAGGCTAATTGGACCAAAAAATCCAAACCTTTGTGCTTATTGACTATTTTATCCAAAGATCTCAATTTCAAATCAATTGACCCTAACTTTAAAATTCAAACAAATTTTATACAACACTCAAAATCAGTTTAGGGATATTTGGCTTTTATCCAGCTAAATCACCCTAAAATATATCTATAAAATTTGCTGCTGACATTCTTGCGCAACGAATCTACTGCAAGGCTATTATTGAAGTTGCTAATCATGAATTATCCCCAAATTGATTTTGAATGTTGGATAAAATTTCTTTTGAATTTTAAAGTTTGGGTCAATTGGTACAAAATTGAGACGTGTGGATAAAATTGTCAATAAGTGCAAAAGTTTGGATTTTTTTGGCCCATTTAGCCCGAAATTTCTTACCACCCTCGCACTAGTACCACCCATATATCCCACCAACAACCTCTGCAACTTAAATTTATGACGTCAGTGTCACAATTCATGCTACCATGTTATGCTAACCCAATGCTGTTATGTTGTGCTAAGCCCATGCTATTGTACCATGCTGGTATAATTGTCAAGTTAGATACAGCACTAGGTATTGTGGTTTGCAAGTGCCTCAAGCAGCTCCACCTTATCTCTAGCCGTGGGTAACCCTTTGCTCGCAAATCCACCAACTCCAAGATGGCTCTTATACCCATTGTAACGCATTTGATCCAACTAGCCCAAACAACTTTCAGGTCCAAACCACTTAGCCCAAAATGATTAACCCAAATAATTTTATTACTTGGGGACTAGGGTATATAAACACTTTAACAACCCCATTCCTCACCAATGTGGAACAGTGCATTATGCCATAACAAAAACATTCCAAATGGTTTAAGTGTCTAGCAAACTGACTTTCGGAACACACAAGGAGAAACCTAATTGGCTTGCTTATAGATGACCAATACAAATGAGAGAGAGAGAGAGAGAGAGAGAGAGAGACACCCAGACTCTTGACAAAATGAGATCCAAAATGGGATCAAAATAAGAAAATGAATACTCATAGATCATTCTGCTTGTCCTAATGATATCATGAAAGCTGCTAAGTATTTCAAGGATCCACTCCACTCTCGCTGAATTTTCTTTTTCACATCCCCACTAATTATTGGGAACATAGGAAAAAACAAGACATAAATCTAAAGAGAAATACCTGGCGAAGGAACCCCTCTAGAGTCCCTAGCTTTCCCATGGCCATGGCCATCTGACCCATATAGTTTGCCACATTCCCAGAAGAACCAGATGAACCAGGCGTTCCATTGGCCAATGTCTCAGCCAAAGATTGTTGTAGTGCTTCCATTCCTTGTGACAAAGCATCTTCAGCCTGTTGGGATGATTGTTGCAAATTGTAGATGCCCATCAACTGTTGCTCTGTTAAAGGCTCCAATTGATTCACAAGAAGCTATACAAATTTCAAAAAATTCTAATTCAGTCTAGGCGACAGAACATGAAATGCATTCATTTAGTACAAAATGGAGAATTTAGGGAGGAGGGTTATAAGAAGTTAGTTTAATAGATAAAGTTAGGAATGAAGGGCACAAAATTCAAAACCACTGTTTTCCAGAGTTATATGAGGATATTTAAATAAGAAGAAAACTATGATTCATCATATTTTCATATACAATGATAAAATCAGCGTTCCAATACTAGATGGCAAAAACAGAAAAGAAAAAAAAAAAAAGGGCTCTTCGTCTCTAATAGACTAATACAAATATTTTGAAACTACCAATTGTGTCCTTGTTACAAAGTTTTAAAAAAATCCAAAGGGTTTTGAGCCAAAAATTATAAACATTAAAGAAAGAATATAACTCGACTACATGAGATTTAGCTCTAATATTTGTATTAGTTTTACATGTCCAAAATGAGCACAATCAGGCATCAAGTAGAACATGGGAACGCAGACTAACTTATTCGCTCCCCCCACACCCACCACAACCACCCCCCCCCCCCCCCAAAAAAAAAAATAAAAAATAAAAAATAAAAATAAAAAATAAAACACATTCCAACACACAAGAAATAACATGATAACATTAAATAAAGATAGAAACCATGTAAGGAGCAAGCTAAGGGGCAACAATGAAAACTCAACAATTCTTAAGTCTTACTCAATTAGACACTGATAAACAGACCATATTTATATGGCCCCTTGCAAAATGGAAAAATATTACTTTAACATAATGATCAGCCTATCCACACCACCTCATGGTATAGATTGGAATGTTTGATGTATGCTAACAATGTACCTCTTCCCTTCATCAAACATCCTAGCTAAAAAACAAATAACCTTGATAGCCAACATTTTCTATTCAACAACCCCACTACAGTAAAAAAAATTGAATATTCCAAAAAGTCCCACAACATCTAATACAAACCAGTTATGATATATGAATTCTAATACAGTAGAGGTTAACTCCTTTGCCCATGAAAATGAGCAGCTAGAATTCAAATGGTCTACAAAGAAAATAGCCGATGTGACATTTTTTTATATTGCATTGTGCCCAATTACAAATCCAGCCACCAGAAGAGGGAAGCCTGTGTATTACAAAATTAAAAGAACTGAAGAAAAACATAAAGGAAATGCTAGGACAAAACTCACCTTCAGTGTCTCAGACGAGCGGAACCCACCTATCCACATGAAACACCGCTCTGCTGGTGTCTTCCACATTCCTGACAAGATGTGGAAAACATCAGCTTTTGCTGCAACACCCTTCAGCCTGAAAATGTCATTGAAGTGTGCTATGACATTGTCAACTATAGTTCGAAGTTCAGTGTCTCCTGCATGTGAATTGACTGCAGCTCTCAGTTCGTTTATCTGCCTGTTGTGTTCTTCTAGCCACCGTGCATATTCTACATCAAATGCCAAGGCACCTGTAGAATAATGCAACAAAATAATTATTTCACAATTAAATATTCATATCATGTAATAACTTGAGAACACTTGCATCCAGTGAAGAGACACAAACAAATCCAATGTAAGAGAAATTAAAAAAATAATACGCAAACAATATTTGAATCATATAACAAGCTAAGATCAATATAAACTGGGGTTTTAAAGAACAGAAACAAACCAAATTGCTACTACTATCATGAACTGTTTTACAAAATTAGCAAAATAGCTTAAATAAACATTAAATGAACAATTTAATTAAACATCACACTAATCGTGTATACTTGACAATTTATGGTTCAAAAAAAAAGGTCAAAGCAATAGTTCATTACAAAAAGATACTTTTACATAACATTTATATTTTTAAACAAATAGATTGTAATTTTGAATTAACGCAATAAATTGATAAAATAAGTAACAAATATGGGTTGATGGTCTAAATAAAAGATTAAAAGAAATAAAATTCTTTTAAGGATTAAAATTATATATTAAAAAAAACATGGAAATCCAATTAGTGCTGCCCTCCACTCTATGCAGGTACAACCCTCACTTCCCCCCACCCCCTCCCTCTCTCTCTCTTTCCCTCTCCCTCTCCTTCTCCTTCTCCCCTGCAGGATGTTACAGCTGTTGCACCATTAGCAAAATATTGATGTAATAGACGTTACACCTAATACTCTGGTGATTCTTGCTGATTTGCAACTCACAGGAGGCGTATCAGAAAATATCAAAGTGGACCTTAACAACATTAAATTCATATTGGCTAATATTTAAAACCCCTACAGGATTTCTAGAATTGTGGATGGCATTCACTTGATCCCACATGACATGAAAAACTCCACTTGAAGTCACCAAATCCATCATAGCATTACCAAATACACATCCACATGCAAAAGGGGGAAACAAAAGGAGTAATAAGAAAAGGACTAGAAAGAGATTGAACTACCATTTCCACTCATTGAATGAGATTGATCTCCAGAGCTTGAAATAAAAATGCCCTACATTCAAGCAAGTTAATTAAAAACAATAAAAAATGATGAAAAATTATCTCAAATGGAGATGGGAAACACAATAAAATACATCTTTCTATGTCATAAAAGTAGTAACAAGCAAACCTGTTGGCGGGCTCTTTGGAGCTCTTGCTCAAGTTGAGTTAGCTTCAGCCGACTGCTCTCCAATTGTTGTACGTATGCCTGTAAATGGGAAAGGATAGAAGGGAAGTTTGGTAACAAATATGTTAGACCATACAATCTGAGTCAAACACATATGCATCTCTCCTTCAGAATCACAATTCATAGAATTAACAGAATGAATAAGATGCAAATAAATCTCAACAGGACCTACTTTTTTCCTTAGCCGGCTTTTTCTGGCAGCTTCACGATTTTGAGCAAGTCTGCGTAATGTCTGCAAAATAATAATTAAAAGAAAAAAAATAATAAAAAGGAATCAATATATTATCATATTGAGCAGTGTTTTTCATGAACAAAAAAATCAGCTTAAATCATTTGACCTTTTGATCCCCTGCTTTTTCTTTTGATTTATCACTACAATCAGATGCCATGATGGCAGTTGATTGTCCTCTTTCAAGCTGCAGAAAGTAAGGGATAAAATTATTACCCATCACTGACCAACAACCTTCCCATTCTACCAGGGAAGAAAATTTCCTTCCCAGTGAGAAGACAGATTTTTGTTGCCGCATTGAAAATAAAAGTTACTTTTCAATATCAAGAGAGAGGGAAACATGCTAAAAAGAATAAATCAATGAACATTTTCCACAAATAAGAATATGCTGAATGATGAACAAAGAGACTTCACCCTTTGATTTTTGTCATCTGTGTCATCTGTCGAGGTATCCGTTCTAGGACTCCCATCTGCAACATTGGTCTCTCCCCAATTTTCATGACGGCTACCAAGCATAGGAACTGGATTTGACTGTGATTCTTTCTGCAGTGGCAATGTTTGGGTACGCGCAACAACAGCAGACAGATTTATATCTGAGGATGCAAGCGACTGAAACTCCAAGTGGAGTTTTGAGAGATAGACAGAGTTTGAGTAATTTTTAATTAAGTACTATAAAAATACAGAATTGTGAAGAAAAGATAAAGATATACCTTATTCAAATTGCCAAATTGGATGTCAGTGCCTATTGCCTGGCTGCTGGATTTTAACTGATTATAAACAGGATCTGAAAGACAAAATAACAAATTAAAAGGAATGTATCAGAATTTAGTGCCCAGTAAAATATATTAACCAAAACCGCTAGCTTGACCCTTAGGAAATAACACAACTTGACAACATGATCTAAGCAACATATCCATATCTTAACTGATCACACTGCAAGTTGGAATCATTTGATCTGAAATGACTCCTTGTAATGCTGTGTGAGAATATGATGATGATGATGATGATTTTTCACAAGGCACAATAAACACCAAATTATGCAAAATTTAATTTTGCATGTGTATGAAAAGTGTTGCAGAGAAAATGAACCCATGCTGGTCAATATATCATGGCATTTAATATTTTTTAGCCCCTATATTATGTAAGATATGGCAAATTGCAAGGCAACAGACTCACAGCAGCTAAATCAGAAGATTGAGCACAAGAGTTGGGAGCCCATAGACAACAAGTCAGGAAATAAAAGAGAAACAATAACATAATACAATTAATGCTTGACACAATTAGAGATTATGTCGATTGTCGAAAGAACACAAAGTGCACAAACAAAATTAGAAGTTGAAGGATCACCACAAAGAGAGGGAAAAAAAAAAAAAAGAAAAAGAAAAAGAGGTGCTCCTAACAAAAGAAAGAACTGAAACTACATACTTCTGCTAAGGTCAACAGAAGCATCTTCTATGCGAAATCCCAGTGATTGTTCAAGGGTTCCAAAATCTGCAATTCGAGATCGTATACTATTTCCTTCGGTGCCCCTGAAAACCATATATCAGAACAGTAAATGCATAGATTGATGATTCAAAAAGCAAAGAATAGATTAGCACTTTGAACCCAAATTGAATTATTAAAATATATGTTGTTTTGTATAATCTACATTCAATCAACAAATAGCATGTACATGCGAAGCAAAACTTTCAAACTCTTAAAAAAATATAATAATTGTAAATTCTGAAAGACAAAACTCCATATCATAGAAAATATAAAATACCCCAAGCCCCCAAACCCAATTCTGTCACTTTGCATGAAATAATTGCTCTTATCTAATACAATAGCAGATCCTAACTGATGATAATACATAAAAGATCCCCTTCTTTTCAGTTCAAAGCAAAGGATCATTCAGGGGAACTTCAATCTTAGATACATGCACTTCAAGACAGGGACTTGACTGTCAGCATACCAGATGTGCAATTAGATTTAATTATCCGCATAGTGCCATAAAAACATTACAGCTATTGCTTTCTCTCTTTTCCAAATTTAGACACAGCATCTTCAGAATAAATAATGCCCTTGCTTGGCAGAAGCAGAAACGTACCAACCATCAATATAACACTGCTCCCCCCATGACATGTCCACACAATAATCTCCTAAATACTCATCCAAGTTTTCAAGACATTCATTTCACTGCCAATAAGAGACTTCCACCCAAGAAGCATTATTAGGCTCACTTGAGACACAAAAACTTCCAGTCCAAACTCCAAACAATGATGCGAACACGTACAAAATGTAATTTTGAATATTTTAAATTCAGGTTTCCCCTAACACTGTAGGAACTAAGCAACATATTACACTTGATTTTTTAAATGCACGTGAATTTTTCCCTAAATGAGTAGAAAGTTATAACTCAAAGGTGCAGCAATTAAACGGCAACTACAACACAACAACCAATTTCAAAGAAAAAAAAGACTACCACTACAACCAGAAAACAAAAAACCAAATGCAAATCATTTAATTGTAAAATTTTAAGTAAATAAAGAAAAGGAAAAAAAAATACATGGTATTGGAAGTGGGTATTGGAGGAACGAAACTCGGCATCTCCGTTACAGCATTATTATCATTTTGCCCACTAACATTCACCCTTCTAGTACCCATGAATCACCATCGCCGCCGCCGCCGCCGCCGCCGCCGCCGCCACAAGCAACGCCACCAAATTTATTAAACCAAGCAGACCCTTATCAAAACCAACAAAATCCCACTACCCAGATATACCCACTCCGCAAAATACAAATGAAAGAATCACCGCAGCACCTCCAGTTCCGCAGAATTGCCGAGCCAAATACAACAACCCAATCCAGAACACAAACCAAGTCACAAAACAAACCTTAAAACTTTAGCAATAAGAAAAATAACATAGCCACCAAGGTTGTCCAAACAAAGAAACTCTATAGAACTCAAGAAACTTGTACCAAAGCTACCCACTAACGACAAACTGTACCAAAGCCCTGTCTTTGAGCTAAGAACGCAAAACACCCAAAGCCATCCAAACCAACCAAACCCAGTAGAGGAAAACCCGAGTAAAGAGTTGCTGCTAAAACTAATTGAGCACAATCCAGAAGCTGAAATGAAAAGAAAAATCAGAGACACAGAAAACCCTAACCAGAGAGGCTTATTGCAGATAAATAGAGTAAATTTTTGACTTTTCCTTTTGAATATAAAGAAAGGATTATTTACTTTGTGCAAAAATGGATTTTTTTCTCTCCTCTCTAATCAAATCAGGTACTTACAACAGACCCAACCTTGAAATTTGAGCTCTTTATTTATTATTTTTATTTTTTAAAAATATTTATTTATTTATTTATTTTAATGAGGGGTAGAAGTGGACTGGAGAAGTCGAGACGATCATCTCATTCGTATCTGCTCTTCGCGTCTTTTTCCACTTTCCTTCCTTTTCTTTTTTTTTTTTTTTGGGTTTTTGTTATTTTTCAAATTCAGGGTCTTTCCCTTTTTTTTTTCATACCCATTTACTCGAAATTTTTAAATCTAAATTTATATTTTTAATTAATTTGCTATGTTTTTCATAAAACGGAAAACTGATTTATGTAATTTAGTAATAACAAGCACAAATTTAAAAAAAAAAACACATATATAATTATATTAATAATATAAATTAAAATTATAGGCACTTTCAATAAAATTTTTATTCTTATATAATTTATATTTACACATATTACATAATCATTTTAAAATTTTAAATGATTAATTCACTAATAAATGGATTTTCCTTAATTTTTTAACTAAAGATTCAGGTACACCTTCTTAATAATTTAGTAATAACAAGCACAATTACCCGTGGTTTATCAAGGGTTAATGTGTGTGTATGATAAAAAATAAAAAAAAATAATTTTATTTTTTTATAATATGTCTCAATGAATATATAAATAGTTAATATATTAAAAAAATAATATAATATTTTTTAGTATTATCACAAATATTTTAGGGAGAAAAATGATTAATGATTTATCTTTGGACATTTCAATTTGTTAAAAAAAATTATCAAAAGAAATTTTATTTTTATCTTTAAGTGCGTTAAACTATATCATGTTAAGTGCATCATATCAATATATCAGGGAATAAAAAAACTAAGAAACATAATTAAGAATGTCATCTGTCGCATGTTGTGTTACATTATACTTTTTTATTGGGAAACTATACATATTTTAACTTTTATTCCTTTTGATGTAATATAGAAAAAAATAAATAGAAAAAATGAGTTTGTACTTTAAAAAAAAAAAAAGCAAAATGGTATTTTACTATTTTTATGAATTGTTAATTTTATTATTTTATTAGCAATAGCAAAATCAACAATAACTTAATTTTTTTATTTTTTATTATTTATATCCTTGCAGTTAAAATTTTTTTAAGTTATTATTAAATTTAGTAAAAATATCAAAATGCCTTTATCTCAATTTTTAATATGAAAAGTTTTTGAAATTTTATTTTATTAACATTTTAGTTTTTGAGATTTTATTTTATTAATAATTTAATCCTTATATTTTAAAAAATATGAGTCCTATTAAATTAAAAATTTTTAATTTAAATTGTTAAGATACAGGTTAATTACTTTAAGTTTTCTAAAATTTTTTGTTAATTATAATTATTTATAACTATGTATAAATAAGCTCTCATAATTTTATAAAATTTTATTTATGTCATTATATCAATTAATCGTAATTTTAATCGTAGGACTAACTTGTAGGTTTATTAAAATATTAATAACTAATTTGCTTGATTTTAAAATTACATAGACTAATTTGTAAATTTAGCCAAATCTCAGATACTATAAAAATAAATTTTTAGGAACTAAATTGTGTTCAGATTAAAAATAGAGTTGATATATTTTGATCATTTTTGTTAAAATTAATGGTAAATTAACTAAAATTATAATAATAGAAACTAAGTTGTAGGAACTAAATTACTTAATTTTAAAAATATAAAGACTAAATTATAGATTTTATCAAATTTTAAAAATCAAATTATAGTTTAGCCTATTAATAATTTTATTAGCAATTGAAATACATTAAAATTTTCAGGTAAATTTTAACTTTTTTAATTTTTATGAGATGTTAACTAAAAACTTGATGAGGAGTAATTATTATTATTATTAAAGGGTTAAAAATCATAAAAATAATAATTATCCTTTACTAATTTTCTACTAAACAGTCAAGATTTGCCCTCTTTAAATATTAAAATTTACAGAAATAATATCTAACATGAAATTTTTTAATTTTGTATCAAAACTATTCTTAATTTAGTAATAAAAATGACATTATCTAAAAATAAATATCAATTTTAAATTTCAGCAAAATAAATCACAAATAAATGAGAATATTTTAATTTTCTCCATTCATAAATTTTTATTTCATTCTATTTCATGAAGAGATAAAAGATTATCATAATTAATGATGGTAAATATTTGCCCAGCATTGACAATTTATTTCTAATTTAAATTTGAGATTCGAATTTAAATTTTTTTATAGGAAATTAGAGGAGTGGGGACTCAATCTGAAACCTACTAGGCTTTAAATAAATCTTCGTCTATTGAATCAAGCTACGCTAAACTTTGAATTTTAATTTTTGATGATTTTATTTATGGAATTTTTAGATTTTATTATATAATTTTGAGTTATAATCATTTAATATGAGTTTTGAAAATAAAGTTTAGTTTAATTTAAAAATATATATATAATAGCATTTAAATTTTTAATATAAAATAACTTAATTATTAGCTAAAAATATTTTTAATATTTTAATTTCTTAAAATTTAATTAAATTTTTTTCATCTCCATAAACTATAATTAATTATTTATTATTATATATAATGAATACATACATAATTAAAAGACAAAATAAGAAAAAAGTATCATGCGATTTCATTGATTTTTCATTTTAGAGTCTTTCACAAAGTGGTACCCTAAGATTTTCCACCATTATCAAAAGGCAGCTTTTCGTCATTTACTGTTAAAACATTATTAAAATTGATAAAAAATCTGCTAATGTGGCCAAAAAATCAATTGAATGGGAATAAAAAAACACATGACCACTTGAAAAATAAAATTAAAATAAAAAGGAAGATATTGTCCATCATCTTCCTTTCGCTCTTCACTCTCAAGCTGTTGAAAAAGTATACTGACATATTCATTCTTCATTTATGTGCCCTTTGATTTCGATCTAATACTCCTTTTTGAAAGTGCAAATTCAAAAAAAGTTTCACCTAACTTAGAAAACACTTTTTTTTTGTATTAATACATGTATACATAAAGATAGTTAATAGCTTGTGACTTGTGTCTCTAATGTCTACATAAAAATAGTTAATGAATTTGTCACCAGTGATTCCCCTCAATCCAATGTGCCCAGCTAATACAAAGGCTCTTCAAGACTTTCACTTAATATATCTAATGTACCCAACTTATACAGAGGCTCCTTACACACTTTCGCTTAAAAGTAGCACGCTAGGAGCTTATTAGGCATTATCAAATCTTACCACCACATATCACGCATAATTACATTATAAACATAACATGTACATAACATAGAGGAAACCAGTGGGTCATCCAAATTCTATCATGCATCAACAACAATTATGCAAAAATTTAACATATTAGTACTCTATATACATACACCTTAGTAAATAATGAAATGATGCATGTGGATGATCATGAATTATATTTAATGAATTTACATATATTAAGGTTAGAGTTACTCACCTCTTGTAGTCTATTAATCACCTAACACGAACGGTTTCTAGCCTCGGATCCTTAGCTTTTCGAATCCCTCAAGTCTGATCCTATAAACATCGAAACTTAAGTAGTTATTCGAAGCTATAGGACTCTATACACATGTCAAATATCTTATGGAGCCATAAAATCATGCTTTGGAACTTTAAAAGAGAAGGAAGAATAAGCCTAGTAGAACCCACTTTGGCTGCTGAAGTCTAGGACTTCGGCTGCTAAAGTCTCAGGTTCCGATTAGCCTTTTAGTATAATAGTTACTTCGGCTATCAAAGTCTTAGATTTTGGCTGCCGAACTTGAAAAATTTTCATGTTTTCTTAAGAAATTGCATGCTTTAGCTATCAAAATAATAGTTTTCAACAGCTAAACTTGGGAATTTCCATAATTTTCAAGTTGAAAAACTGCAAAAATTATCTCCCAACCATGTCCAAACTCATTACAAGGTTCTAAAACACAAACCGAGCCTATAAACACATGTTTAGGGCCAAAAACAACTTGAAATTAAACTTAATTTCTACTTACACCCACTAAGCATAAGAATTCAAGGTTCTACATTAACTTTGAGCATAACATTAACAAATTTTCTTAAGTTTATCAAAGAGGACTAGTCATAAAAGGCCTACACATACTAGAAGCTTTGATAGAATTTCAAAATAACACATAATAGTGCATTAAAGACCTCAAGACCCAACACGCAAGGCATAACCCTTAGCTTAACCCAACTTAAAAACTATCCTAAGTAACATGCAATAAACTACCTCTCCCTAATCTCATAAACATGCTTGTAATACTACTAAAAGATCAAATAGGAAGAAGAATTACCTCTTTCACTTGATCTTGAAGGTGGAAGGATTTATGATCTAAGCTCAAAATGCACCTCACTAAACTTTCAAATGATGAATCAAGCTTCAAACATGAAATTTGCCAAGTAAATCTCTCAGAACCCCACTTGCATGCCACAGCAGCTCAACAAGAGAGAAAAAAAGAAAGTTCAAGCTCTTTTATACGAAAATTTTAAGTTTGGGACCCTTTTTATACCCTCACTTTCGAGGGACTTTCAGCTGCCAAAAGTCATTCTGTGCAAAAAAGAAACTTGAGTCTCTCACCTGCTCAAAACTGGGAATTTCGACTTCTTACTTCCCTTATATACTCTTACATGCAACCACACACGTATGCACAACCATATACATACATGTATACACACACACACACTCACACATTTTAAATTTCACAAGAATTTCCGTTACCAATAGGAATTTTGATATTAGAGAATGGTGGGTGTTACAAACATAGTTTTTCTATTATAGTTTCTTCTTAATTGAATGCTAAACCTTGAGCCCCATGGCAAAATATGATCATGGTTAAACTACTTGGTCAACAGCAGGGATATAAATTATTGTGTTTTCGTATTGAATCTTTATGGAAGCCATTGGGTAGGTATGCCATTATTGATTTAGATAATGGGTATTGCCTTATCAAGTTTATTACAGAGGAAGATGTCCAACGAGCCTTGTTTGGCGTTCCATGGGTGGTTATGGGACATTATCTAACAGTGGAGTCATGGAATCCATCATTTAATCCTGCTAGTCATTTACCATCCAAGATTGTAGCATGGGTACGCTTTCTAAGTCTCCCGATTCATTACTACAATAGACTAATTTTATTTGCTATTGGTTCAAAGTTAGGCAAAGTGATAAGGGTGGACAATTTCACTCTTATAGCAAATAGGGGCAAATTTACTTAATTAGTTATTGAGCTAGATCTTTCCAAGTCGCTGATTGCTAGCTACTTTATTCATAAGGTTCATCTTCATATTGAATATGAGAACCTCCCTGATGTTTGTTATGCTTGTGGCAAGGTAGGCCACACTAACGTTAGGTATCCTTCTCAAGTGTCTGGAAATGGTGACCTTGGGAATGGGAATGAGCATATCAATCAAGAGTTTAGGATGGCGATGGATGGTGGTCGACAACCTAAACAAGTGGATGCCCTAGGACTTTGGTTACATGCTCTAAAACGAAAACCACGTCCCCCACATCAACCAAAGAAAAAGGGCGACAGATAAAAAGTCTCAACCTCCAAAGAATACAGTATCTCTCTATAATATTCTTTCGATTTTAGCAAAGGAATCTATGCAAGACATGTTACTTGGAACTGATGAATCTATTATGAATGATAAGGTCAGGCCTTAAAGGGATTCTAGTCCAGTGTTTGATTTTGAGTCTGTTAGTAATATACCCTAAAACATATCATTTTGCTTGTATCTTATACATATTTTTATTAATAAAAGGCAATTTTTCTTTTCTGTTTACATAATTTGTCTATGTGTAATGGAAAAGGTTCATTGGTTTTTGTTAGAAATTCTATTCTTAAGTTATTAAGAATATGAGTGACAGTTTTTCTAGCACAAAGTATCATAAATTGGTTCACAATCGAGGATACTTCACACAGGACATAACTTATTCAGAAAGGTTGTTGTTCATGTTAGTTCCCAAAGTATTAGTATGAGATACTAATAAGTTGGAGTGATGAGTCTCATGCCACATAACAAACATAATAGGTACTTATATGATAATTAGGTTGAACCAGTAACGCTTATGACAAGCACGTAGAGTTTACTTTTTTCAATGCATTGTCATAAATATCATATTAGTGCATATAATCCATATACCTGAGATAACACAGTTATCTTGTATATAGGTAGTTTGAGTTTGATACTACTTTCATACTCATACTGTGTATGGGTATACGAACATGTGTTGGCTCCTACTGATTATATATGGAAATAGGTATTAGTCAAGATGGGATCCGTTATCTTAAGTAAATAGGGATAAAATCCTATGTTTATTTAATTGTTCTTGATTATTGAAGTTTCTAGCTAGGACAGATAAACTTAGCCAAAAAAGAGTTTCTGATAAGAAAGTCTAGTTAATCAGGAACTAGAATTAAAATAGAACATAATATTCATAGTAAATGAAGTTTAACATTAACCATGACTCCAGCTAAAATTGAGATTTTATAACGGAGAGATTCTAGTGCATGATAATATATGATTAAAGGTTCATGTTTAAGGTATTCCTAATTACTAATTAGGTGGCCATGACATGCTACGCTAGATGTCAACCATGGTCTATGAAATGCCTAAAATGCTTTAGAAAAATCATTTACGGTAAGAAAGAGTTCTAATGATATTAAGAGTTAATATCATTTTTCATTGCCAATTAGTAATGAGCCTAGTAAGTCGCACACCTACACAAGTTAATCACTAAGTAAATTATGATTTAATTAAAGAGTTTAATTAATTAATTAATTAATTAATTAGGTTTGGTTTGCAATAAGATTGCAAAGTCTCTAGCATGACTTGAAACCAAATCTTGAAGATTGGATGTATTAAATAAATTGAATTTATATTTAAAAAATTTAAATATAAATTTAATTATGAAATTAATTAATGGAGATTAATTAATTAATTAATTAATTAATTAATATTTGATATAAATTAATTTGAGGGAGAAATTGCAATTTTAGGTTGAAAACTCAAATTGCATATAAGGGCAAAATAGTTATTTTACATGGTGACAAATGGCACCATGAGATAGTGACACGTGTCACTCATATATGGATGCCACTTGTCTTTCTATGGTGGAAAACAACTTTATAAAGATTTAATCTTGGCCTTACACTTGTCTTGATGTGATTAAAATAAGAAAAA
Source organism: Hevea brasiliensis (assembly GCF_030052815.1). Taxonomy (NCBI): domain Eukaryota; kingdom Viridiplantae; phylum Streptophyta; class Magnoliopsida; order Malpighiales; family Euphorbiaceae; genus Hevea; species Hevea brasiliensis. The sequence goes on from NC_079497.1 coordinate 92,274,328, forward strand.
GGATGATTAAATCACAAGGTGACATGTGGCATATTATTTAAATGAATTTTGTCTTACACTAAAAAGGAGATAAGAAGGGAAAATTAACAATTAACTAATAATCATCTTCTCTTCTCTCTCATGTTTTTGGACGGCAGCCATGACCTCTCCCTCTCTTCATCTTTTCTTCCATTGATTCTTGCATGAAACCTTGATTTCTTCTTGAATCAAGAGTGCTAAAAAGGGTTTTTAGTGTCTTACATCCATACAACCTTCACCAAAGCAAAACCCCAAGACTTTAAGTGGTTAGCAAGCATCGAAAGAGGAAATTGGGGGCTGCCATTGGTGAACTTTGATGTGCTTGTGGTGGACAAGCTAAAGGGGTTACATTTGGAGCTCTTGGAGACTACTAAAGGGATTAAGATGATTGATTCAGCACCTTTGAGGTTAGAAGTCATTAATCCCTCTTTAGCTAAGGTCAATTGTAATTAACGGTTAATTCTGAATCTTTAATGGCAAATGAACCTCTAATATATGCTAAAAGTGTGTTTTGGCATGCCTATGGGTATTAGAAGTTGGCTAGGTGCATAATTCATTTGGTATGATGCATGAAACCCTAGTTGAAATTTTGAATTCTAATATTCTAAAGGCCCTAAATCATGCTTCCCAAGCCTTTAGAGTCAACCTCTAAAAATATTGGAAATGTATCATCTAGAAGGCAGATAATTAATGGTAAAGGGAAGCAACAAAAGGAGATAAAAGGCCTTACTAAAACATAGCCCATCCCATCCGAACAAGTGAGGATGTTGTCGCTCCTTTGGAGCTGGGTTTGAGCCAGCCCAGTGATAATGTTAACATGAGTGTGGGTATTACTAATTTAGACTTGGGCTTTCATTCTGTGGCAAGATTGGATAAGGAGGTCTTAATAGTGGATGGGGATCTAAACCTGATCATTCAATAACCCAATTGTAATGCTTTTTTTTCCTCATCAAAAGTGGGTACTACACCTCTCATGCATGAGGATACTGTTGGGATGAAAGTTGACCATATGACTACTCTTTATCAGATGACTTTATTTCACTTGATGCTGAAGCAGATGAGAGATGAATTTTAGACCAAAAAAGGATCTTAGACCCTTAGATGTGCGATTGAGTTTCTTGTGTTTTATTTAGTTATTGGTGATGAATTTGATTCTAGTTTGGAACTACCAAAAGGCAAGAAATTCTAATTTTATTAGAATTCTAAAAGAATGCGTTAGTGTTCATAAGCCTAGTGTTTGTGTTATTATAGAGCCAAGGGTGAGTGGCTCGATAGCCAATCGAGTTATTATGAAGTTAGGATTTTTGCGGTCCCTTCAAATTGAAAGTGTTGGTTTTGCTAGTGGTATTTAGGTTTTATGGAATCCTATTCATCTAACGGTTTCAGTCATTTATCAACTTTTTCAGTTTGCCCACTTTTGTGTGAAGACTAATTATGGTGCTAGCTTTTTATTTACTGTAGTCTATGCTAGCCCCCAGTTATCTGCTAGGAGGGTCTTCTAGTCTTCTATTGCCCATCTTACATGTTTAACTCTTAAACAATGGTTAATGGTAGGACACTTCAACGACATTGCTTATGCTTTTGAGAAGCATGGATGGGCTTTTATAGGGGCCTAGTTTACTTAGAAGAGAGGTATGGTGGAGAAGTGTCTTGATCGGACACTTTGTAATTTAAAGTGGTAGCTTAATTACATTGATGCTATGGTTCATCACCTTCCAAGAATGTTTTTGGATCATCATCCAATTCTTGTGAAGTTTAACTTTACGGATAGGAGCTCTAGTGTAGTAAGGCATTTTCGTTTCATGTCGGCATGGCTGTTGGATGCTTTGTTTGGGTTTGTAGTGCAGGCAACTGATCTTCTACAGTTGACATCTAGGAGAATATCTCTAATTTTCACACAACAACTTCTCAATGGAATCAACATAGTTTTGGAAGCATTCAGAAAAGAAAATTGTGTATTTTAAAACGTGTTGAAGGAGTTTTAAAAAGCCTTTGAATTGCATTATGACTCTCAATATCTTCTAGATGTTGAGTTTTTTCTTAAAAGAGATCTTGATACGATATTGAAATAAGAAGAATTATTTTGGTTTCAAAAATCTCGGGTTGATTAGATTAAAATAGTGATCGTAATACTCGATATTTTCATGCTTTTGCTATGAACTGACAGAAAAGAAACCGCATTGAAGCTGTAACGCCCTCATTTTAGGTAGTCCGTATATTTTATTGTTTTGACGACTAATGTCTGTTTGAACAGCTAAGATGTCTGGAACTACACTCAAACTAGAGTGAGGAGCCATAAATTGATTGAATAAAGACCAAGAAAAATTAAGGAAAATTTTAAGAAATGAAATGCATTAAGGTTAAACGAGCCATAGCTCCAGTGATGGGTGACCTAACGAGAAGTGACTGTAAAAACAGTTGTTGACCCTATACCCATGGAAAACCCTGTGAAATAATTTTTGGGACTCCATAGAAGGATTGTTGAGGTTTTGATGATAATAAATTGCTAAGAAAACACAAGAAGAATTAAATCAATCGGTACAGACAATTTTAGCTCATTAAGCTAAACGAAGGGCATTTTGGTCATTTTAACCCCAGAGTTAAATTTTCACCTAAATGTCAATCAAAATAAGTGAGAATAAAACATTAAAAATGAATTAAAAATCATGAATTTATGTAATGAAAATGAGTAGAGAAAATGAGAAAAAGGAAATGAAAATTAAATCACATTAATGACATAAGCATGATGTTAGGATGACCTCATTAAAAAAAATTCAACAAATAAGAAATTAACACACGTATAAAAGAGATAAACATCCAATTAAAAACCAAAAATTTGGTCTACTTCTTCATTTTCCTCTAGTTGGCTGAACCCATGGAAGCTCCCACCCTCCACCATTTTCAAGCATTTCAAGCTTGAATTTCCTCCTCTTTTCACAACAAAATCTATACTTGCCTTTACAAAAACTTGATCCTACACCTTGGGAAACCTAGTGGCAGCCAAGAAAATAGAAGAAATTGAAGTTTTAACAAGTTCAAAAATTAAGTTATTAAGGTTAGTGTACTAAACAAGTCTTTTTCCTTCTTTAACTAGTATAAGCATGCCAAATTAAGTATAAATTTCATGAAATTAAAAGAAAACATTGAGTATATGGAAACTTAATTTTTGGAAGCCATGAGGATTGTGTGAAATTAATGGTTTTGATGGTTTTGAATTAGTTAGTGATGTTGATTGATGAACTTATATATATTAGAAGTTGAATTGCTTTGAGGATGCTTGTGATTGAAACTTTAAGTTAGGGTTTTAACCTAACTTTGGGGCTTTGGTGTTATTACTTGAAATTGGTGTTTTTGAGACTATTTTTTGACTATTAGAAGTGCCATGTATGTCAAAAAAAGTTTGGGAGTTAGAGGAATTGAAATTGGGAGTGTAATTTCTCTTGCAGGAAATTCAGACCTATGAGTCCAGTGAGGTTTTTGAACCATAAATAGAGTTGTGTTGTTCCAATTGGTATGAGGCTAATTGAAAATGAAACTAGGGTTATAATGCCCCATTTTTCATGAAGAGATCATGCCCAAAAACTGTCCCTAACTTGGCCTAAAATTGACTTGATTCCGGGTAACCCTAATATGGACCTGGAAAAAATGACCAAACGAACAGTAAATGTTCAAATGGCCTTAAATCCCTTTAAAAAGGTCAGAATGACCTACTTTTTATACCATTGGAAAGGTTAGACACAGGAGCACAACTTTCATGAAGAATATAGAACCTACATCTATCTCTAATCAAATCAAATTGCTAGCACAATTTAGGTCAACAAAACTGAACAGAACCAAATTGCCTAGAATTTCTGGACTTAGGTTCACCCGACCAGTTTTGGCAAAAAGGCCATAACTTGATCTATAAAAATAAAAAATGCAATGAAACCAGTGGAAAAATTTTTATAAGACATAGATCTACAACATTGGTGTTTTGACCAAAACCCAAATCCCAAGAGAATTAGGTCAAATTACTAGACCAAGTCAATACACCAAATTCTGGAAATTGCCTAAGTGACTACTTGACCCCAGAATAGTGTTTATAGCATATCTCCCACTAGGAAATCCCAAATGGGATGAACCATACTGTTCTAGAAATCTAAGAGATAGGGCTTCAACATTGATTTAGAAACTTTCCTTAGATTATGAGTGTAAAAATCTAAAATGAGAGTTAAAACCACTAACCTGAACCTGGAATCCTGTAGACACAGGGTACCTGAGTCCAGGCCAGTTAATTTACTATAATTAATTCTACAAGATCTGAAAAATTATAATTCAAAATTCTGAGTAATTATAAGACATAGGGTAATAATTTCTATGAAGAACATTAGGCCTAAAAGTAGTTGTAACATATCTAATTAATTAGACAAAAATAGACTCTATAATCTGCCTGAATCTAGACTCAAAAAGAGACCATGAACTAGTTGTGGTTATTTGACCATAACTTGAGTTCCAAAACTCCAAATGACATGATTCAAAAATGAAAATAAAGACAAGACATAGAGAGACAACTTCCATGAAAGAAATGTAGCCAAATAGTGGCCACATCTTGGCTAATTTGCTAGGAGAAGATAAGACACCAAATTTGGACCTAAAGAAAGGTTCAAGATATTATTTGATACATGACATGTAAATTACCTATATGAATTGCTAAATGTATAAGTTACATGAAAATGAAGGGGGAACCTATTTTTCCACTATAAATTGACATAAAACTATGATAAAGCACTAATAGTGCATGACATGAAATAATAATATCATAAGTAATTAATAATACTAATTTGCCCAAAGTATACTTAAACTTATTTATATAGTATGGATCGATTGGTATATCAATTAGGGGCTGCAGATTGCAGTACTGCCTACAGGAATAATCATTGATAGATAATATATGTTTGATATGATTATTCTATTGGCTTTATGCCTGTCCGTTGGCCATTGTGCCTATTATGATTTCTGGCTTTATGCCTGCCCGTTGGCCTTGTGCCTGATATGATAGATGCATACATGTTAGACATATGGATGTTTAACTAGTATACTCTCATGTATTCAGTCTTTATAGTTTGTTATAGGTTACTTGGGCACAGATATCAATAATAAACCTCAAATTTTAAATAATTACATGAAGATATCACAGATATGAGTAATAAGATTGAATATGAAATAAATAAACAGAAAAGATCCTGATTAACTTAATTACTTTCAAAGTTCTATAAACATGTAAAAAACTATAAACTCAGAAAATCTATATTTCTTTATGAAGTTATACATGGAATAATAATTTCAATTATTTAGTTATTATATTTCAATTTATGCACCACTAAGTAATATGATTAGCGCGTAGGTATAAAAGACTAGTACCAGCAGCAGCAGTAGAGCTTAGATAAGATTTTGATCAGATCTGCTACAGTGTAGAGTGTCACCTCATCAGTTATTTTGATAGGGCTCATGTATAGTTAGATTTTGCATTTTGGTTATTATATATAAGTAAAAGATGTAAATCATTTTATAATTGTAAATAATTTGTAAATTATCGTATTTAAATTTTATATGAATGTATGAATTTTATATGAATGAAATGAAATATTTTATTTACTTGAAATGATTATGAGTATTATGAGGACATGACATAGTTTATGGGAAATATAAAATGAATATGGATTGTTTAACAAATAAATAAGGAAACTCACCATGCACTAATAAAACAGAGGAGACTCTGACTTGGTCTCCACAAAAATAAGATGTGATAAAAAAAAATTATACACGTAAGATAACATAATTAAATTAATATTGTACGCGATAAGACAGGATAGGGTGCTCCGGCACTGAATGTAGCACACCTTGCTCGACTACACTGTAGACGGGTGAGGGGTGTTACAGAAGCGCTAAGGGACAACATTGGTAACTGGTGTGTAGACATTCCCTTGCTCCATCAAATTGCTATATCCTCCTTTACTACTCCATATAATGAAATATTGACTACGATGACTCCTTATTCTGCGAGAAACAAATTTCCTTTTCTTTCTTATTTCCAATATGAGCATATGTGTAGGGTGCCTATTTTAATGGATTTGAAATAGGCAGTCTTTCATATGGGCCTTCACAAGGGACCTGATCCAGATGGCGTCTCTTTTATATTTTATTAAAAGTTTTAGGCATTAGTGCCTGGGTCTCTTTTTTATTGGCTCTGTAAATCTTGGAGCTATGGTACTTTTGATCTGGTTCTAAATAAGACAAACTTGGTGTTGATTCAAAAAGTGGATAATTTGAAAGTCATAAGTAGTTTCCCCTCAATTAGCCTTCACAATGTTGTCTATAAGATCCTTTCTAAAGTGATCGCCAATAAGATCAAGCCATGTATGGCTACTCTGGTAAGGGAAGAATAGTGTAACTTTATCAGAATAGTGTAAACTTTCTAATAATTTTTTAATGGTGCAGGAGGTGGTTCATTGCATGGAGAAAGTGCTGGGAAAGAAAGGTTATATGGCTGTCAAAATCGACCTTACTAAAGCTTATGACAAACTTAGCTGGAATTTTATTTTCGATACCCTTGTGGATGCTCGATTCCCAATTCAGTTGATCAATCTAATTATGCATTGTTTGACTACTGCCAATTTTAGTGTGCTATGGAATGATGAGCCATCTCCATCTTTTACTCCCATCGGTCTTCATGAGGGTTATCCATTATCTCCTTATATTTTTGTTCTATGTATTGTGTGTTTGGCTCAACATATTCCTCTTAAGGTTGATTTAGGTAGTTGGTGGGTGTTCAGTTGAATGGAGGTGGTCTTATCTAACACATCTTTTTTTTGCTAATGATTTAATCCTTTTTGGCAAGGCCTTAGCTATGCATTGCATGGTTATCAACACTATTTTGATGGAATTTTGTGCTTCCTCTAGTGAATCAATTAGTAATGAGAAATCTACTATTTTCTTTTCAATAAATGTTCTACCAGAAGCTAGAAGCCATATTTCTTCTACCTTAAACTTTAAAGAAGTTATTACCATAGGTACCTCTCTTGGCATTCCAATAATTCATGCTAAAGTATCTAGAACACTTATGCCCCTTTGGTTGAGAAGGTAGTCATTGCTCTTAATAGATGGAAAGGTATGCTCTTGTCTATTGCAGGGCATGTTACTCTGGCTAAATCAATGTTGAGTGCTATTCCTATCTATTCTATGCAAATAGCTTGGCTTCCTAATTCAACCTACCATGATATTGAAAGGATAAATCATAATTTTATTTAGAATGAAGCATCTACTAGTTCTAAAGTAGCGCTGGATAAATGGGACATTATCTGCACTCTTAAGATGGTGGGTGGACTTGGTTTACACAAGTTGAAGACTGTAAATACAACTTTCATGATGGAGTTAGCATTTAATATGTTTTGTGGTAAGGTTGATTTGTGGATCAAGGTTTTTTAGAGTAAAGATCTTTGAAATTTTGTGGGCTTTCATTCATCCTTTCCTATTTATAGGGGCTCACATATTTGGAAGGTTATTGCAGCTGTTTAGCTAAAAGTTCTATGTAATATGCCTTGGCTTGCAAGAAGAGTTAACGTTGCTCGGTTTTAGAATGATAAGTGGCTTTTCAGGCTTGCTTGCCTTACGACATCTTATCACCAAATTGGTAGCTCAAAGCAATTGCCCATGGCTGATGGCATCCTTAATCAGTTTGTTGACTCTGGTGGTAAGTGGAATTTTGACTTGTTTTAGATATTTTAGATCTTGACACATTAAAGAGAATTTGAGCTCTTCCTCCACCTAGCCCCAATGCAAGTAAATATATTTTGATCTGGAAACTTTTGAAGGATGGGAATTTTAGTGTTAGGTCATTTGTCATGTTCTTGGAAGATCACTTTACTCAAGCACCTAACTCTTCATGGGATACTATTTGGGCCTGTAAGGGACCAGAATATGTAAGATTTTTTCTTTGGTTGGTTTCTCAAGGTAAAATTATGACAAACGTGCAGTGCTAGACTCGAGGTATGACTATTGATACGAGCTGTTGTTTATGCGATCATCCCTTAGAAGATGTAATCCATACGTTGCGTGATTATCCATCTGTTAAATTTATTTGGTTGGATCCTATTGACTAGGCTAAGGAGCATGTCTTCTTCCAAATGGATGTTATAGAATGGATGATTTGCGTGATTGCCCATCTATTAAATTTATTTGGTTCGGTCCTAATGACTAGGCTAAGTGGCATGTCTTCTTCCAATGGGATGTTGCAGAATGGATGATTGTGAACTTTAGGAATGAGCTTGGGAAAACTTCCTATCATTAGAGTACTATTTTCGGGGTAGCTTCATGGTTGATATGGACATGGTAAAACGCCACCTTTTTTGCTAGTGCTGATTCTCCTTGGACCTTGTTAGGATAATTCTATCAAAACCAAATGAAATTGTTAAATCTTGGAGTGAAGATGGCTTAAATATTGTCTCGCGTGTTTATTATGAAATTATGGTAGGGTGGGATGTACCTTTGTTTGGATGGATTAAAATAAACATAGATGGCAGTGTTGTGTAACAAAAGGGGTCTACTGGTAGTCTCATTCACAACACCGAGGACAACTGGGTTGCTGGTTTTGGGTGTAATCTCGGCTTCTGTGACATTTATAATGCTGAATTTTGGGGTGTGTTTCATGTACTGTAACTTGCTTGGGATTATGGCTTCTAAATGGTTATAGTGCAAATTGATAGCCTTACTGTTTGTAATGCTATTCTGTGCCACACCTTACCCCTTCGTAAGGCATAACATGATTCCGTAGTATACCTAATAAATTACCGAACTTCTCCTACCGATAACCCATTAAATATACTACAAGAGATTTTAAACCAATTTTCATTCGTTTTTAGAGTGGTGGAACATTTTGAACAGGGACTAAAACATTTACTTAAAGTTAAGTCATAATCAAATTTTTAATTAATTTAAAATCTCTGTAATTTTTACAGAAAATTTGACAAAGTGCTGTATATAATTTGAGAAAATAGTTTTTCAAAAACCTATGAAAACACTCCCAATATGCATTTAAATCCCAAACTCCAATATTCTTAACACAATTTAGTCTTAACAACCACCCTGTCAAGCAATTCATAAAAAAAAATTAAATTAAATTAAATTTTCACACAATTATATAATTTTTGACTTAATTTTTATTTTTATTAAAATAAATTTTTCGATGTTAAAAAATTTTAATTGCTTTATTTATTATGTTTTTAAGTATGGGAATTGAAACAAAAAATCAATTGAATTAAATTGTTACAAATTTTCTAAACAGGCTGAATAATAAACATTAAAAAAAAAAACCCTAAAAAGATGAAACTTTAATTTGACTGAAGTCAATTGCGTAAAGGGCTAGGTGATTCCATGTAGGGTAATAAAATGCACATTGCACGGTACAAAAGCAATGATTTAAATATTCATTTACTAGTTAAAATGGTTTTTTTTTTTATATTAAATATTATCAATAAAAGTAATTATAATAATTAATAAAAAATTAATTATTATTATTATTATTTGAAAAATAATCAAATTAATAATAAAAAAATTTAAATATTCAATAATTATTAACTAAATCGAATTAATAATAGAAATAGTTTTATTATAACAATTCAATTTAGTTGATTTAATTATTTTTAATTTATAATTAAATAGTGCATATTCTATATTAAATTAATTAAAATATATTTATAAAATTTTAAATTAATGAAATAATAATTTTAAATTATTTTAATAATATCTATAATAATGCGTTATATCTTATATAAGCAAGAGCGTGAAATATATGATGAGAGATTTTGGGGTTTACAAGAAACATCGTAGGAAGTTTCTTACATTACAAAAGTTTTTTTTTTCTTTTTTTTTTTTAAAATTATATTGGAAAAGTTGGTCAGTCCGAGAAGGAGGCAATGACTCAATTATATAAATTGAGTGTTTAAAAAAGGCCATTTGAATCTTCAAAATTACACTTTCACAATACGATACAACTATTGTGGAGGGTAATTTTGTAATAGTGGCTCATGTTTAGGGGCATGAATTGAGAGTTCTATGTCAAAAGAACAAAAAGTGAAAGTGACTTGCTACCTTATTTATTTATTTATTTTCATTTCCTATGCCACCGGCTTAGAAGCTTGTAGAAAGTGTCTTTTCCTATTCGTGTTGACATTTTTGTCCTTCCACGCAAAAGTCAAAAGTGATTTTTTTTTCTTAACCAAAAGCGGTTTTTTAATAAAATAAATAAATACATTAAAATTCATATTTGTTAAAAAGTTTAATTTAATTAATTTTAAATTTTTTTTATCTAATTTGATTTAAATTTAATTTAATATAAAAATAAAAAAAATAAAAATTAAATTTCTTAATTTTTAAGTTTAAATAAAAAAATTTAATCTCAAAATAAGAAATTAATTTTTTTACTTTTTATTTAAATCAATAAATTAAAAAATTTAATCAATAAATTAAAAAATTTAATCAATAAATTTTAAAAAAATTAACTTAAACAAAAAATTAAAAATAAACTAAATTAAATTTCTTTGAAAAATATTCTGAAGCTAAATTAAATATTTTTCCTATAAATAAATCAATCAAATTATAAGTTAACGGTTCTTTAAAAAAAAATAATGGTTGTTCAATTTTTTTTCTTTTTAATTTTAAATATTTTCTATTTTTACTATAAATTAAAAATAATAATAAAAAACACAATCAATCAATGTCTGTTTTTCGTTTATAAGCTTGTGCTATTCATAACAAAAAATATAGTTACATTTGATTAACACAATCAAATCAAATTTAATTCTTCACGTAACGCGATGCATAAAAGTAGCATTTGAAAGAAAAATCTCTTAAAAATATTTTTTTATATAATTAGAATATAAACTCAAATATATAAAATTATGGCATATTTATAGAGGTTTTAAAAATAAATCTTCTTTCTAACAAATTTAAATAATAAAAAAGACATCAGAAAGTTTAGATAAAATATAAAAAAATAATTAAAATAAGAAAACTAAAAATAAATCCTAATTATAATAGAAAAACACCTAAAACTAAGCATGAGCCTAATTTAAGAAAATAGGAAGTATAGTGTGTAACACCTTATCCTTGGATACTTCGGAATATCACTTGAATGATGGGATATTTCAAGGGGTTCAGGTTGGCATAATCTTTTTGATCGAATATTAAAGAAGAGGTGTAAGTTTTGTATCCATAATTGGAAACTTTTGAATAAATTCTAAATTTTTATGTACAATACTATCTAGAGTAGAATAAAGTTTTTATAGTGGAAAGGGAGGAGAAAGGAAGAAAAGTCAAAGGAGTAGATTTTGACAACCGAATGTGAGTTTTGACAGCTAAAAATCTCATTGCTTAGAGATGTATAAATAGAACCACCTAGTCAATAATGAGAGTGAGAATTCGGCAAGTTTCTCCCCCATACCTCAATTTCAAGCTTTTCTTTTATTTTCTAAGCCTCCTAACTTTGCTAATCAAGATTTTTATTTGTGTTGAACATGCATGAGGGAAAATTGAAGATTTCTTTTGATTCATGGCGTTGAACAAATTGAAGAAGATATGAGTCTTGGATGTTAAGAGAGTTTCTTGAAATCTTATGTGTTAAATGTTCAAGATCAGAGGTAGCCTTATTGTTTCCTTTAAAAGAAAAAAAATTCCCCCTTATTTTGAATAAATCTTTTTATAACTTGACCTTTGAATATGTTAGGGTTTAGTTTGAGATTGGAGGTTTTGAAGTTCTATGTCTAAACTTTAATGTTTGATTTGAAATTTGCACACGTAAAATTTTTAACTATTTTAATACTCCTTTGGACAAGTTGTTTGGTCTTGGATGATTTGAGCTTAGCTTTTGAATCAATTTCATGTGGATTGAGAAATTGATTTAGAAATTATTCTTTAACAATGATTTTGGATTTTCACAAATCCTTGACGCAAGTTGAGATTTGAGGTTGTCTCATGTTTTTGTGACATATCTTTGTATGTGTATATGTTTGTTTAATGTTTTGGAGTTATATCGTTGAGGTTGCCTCGTAATTGAGCTTGGGATATCTGAAAATTCCTAGGTTTGGCTGCCGAAAGTCTTCACTTGTGTAGCTAAAGTTGCTAGTGTCCTTCGGAGACTTTTTATGCTTTGGACTTTGGCAACTGAAGTTTCTCACTTCGGTAATTGAATTAGCTAATGTTTCTTAGAGGTAGAGTCCTTAACTTTAGCTATTGAAGTTGCTTCTGCCCACTTTTCTTTGCTTTTAAGTTTCTTGATTCTAAAACCCAATTTTATGAGCCTAGAAAGTATAAGGGTTAAGGTTCTTAATAGGTTTCTAGAGTGTCTTATATAGAGAATTCATGTGTTTTGTTGATTGACCACTCATTTAGAGTTGGTGATCAAGGTCTAAGGAGGTCAAACCCTAAGTCAGTTTTGTGTCAGAGCACCCTAGGAAACACACAATGAAGTTAAAGTTTACCTAGCAGATTAAGAGGGTAATAATAATTGATAAGTTTTACAACAGGTAAGTATAAACTGCTTAATTAAATTTTAAATGCCTTTATTTATTGAAATTATTACTTTAAGCATAATCATGCATCAATGAATTGATATTAGGGTGTAGTGCATTAGAACCATACTTTATTGCAATTGCATAATATCTATGATGTGAGGTAGATTATGGATAACTCATTGACTCGTAAACAATATATGAGATCATATGATGTTATATTATGTATGTTTTGGATCTAAAGGGCTAGGTGAGGACCCTGTGAGGCCCTTGGTTCATGACACATGTTATATTTAAAGAGAAAGTCCTAAGGAGCTTCTATATGAGCCAGGAACATTGGTTATAATAAGAGGAAGTCTTAAGGAGTTTCTATATGAGCTAGGCATATTAGTTTATAGGGGAGTCACTGGTGGCATGATTGCCATGTTTGCAAATGTTTAAGATTTGCTATAATCATGTGAATGATACACTCATGTGAATGTGCTAAAAGGAAAATACAATTGCTTTAAATAGTTTACGCTTACCGAGCCTCCCAACTCACACTCCCCCTAAACCAACATAGGTTTTTTACAAGTAGTAGTACATAGAACCTAGTAGAACTTTGGCATGTTAAAAAATGCACTTGGGCTGAGTTGGACTCCCCAAATGCACTTTATTTATGTATGTTGAACCTTGAGTTTTGGTCTGGTTATGGATTTAGGAATAGTGATACTTATTATGGCCTTCAGGAACTTTATAGTAGCTCAAATCCTAGTGCTAATCTGGCCTATAAACTTAGGTCATGATAATATTTATTACATGATATCAATTAAAAAAATATAAGATGAAGATATTAAATACTTAAAATATTATTTCAAAAAACCAAACGATAGTTAAAATTTTAATGTTTTGTAGTATTTTTTAATATTTTATTATTTAATTTACTATTGATATAAAATTATATATTTATTAAAAATAATAAATTATATTTTAACCAATAAGTATTGGATATAGTGATAAGGCTCACTGCACTCTCAGAGGGAACTTAGATTCGATTTTTGAAGAAAACATTATTGGGAGAGGTAGTCACAAACTTCAAAAAAATCTGTAGACCATAAAACAGACATAGAAGATATCCTTATTTACTAAAAAATAAATTTAAAGAAATGAATTTAATAATGTATAATATATATATATATATATATATATATATATATATATATATATATATATATATTAAGTTGTAATAATTACTTGATAATATTATTTTACAAAAAAAAGCATGACAATAGTATGCATACAACTTTACAAATATTAGATAATGAAGCCCATTCATCACTGGTTCCTATTCATCCTATTACTAAGGAAAACAAAAACTTGTGACTACTATATTTTGGCACTACAATTTATGCAATTTCCAAAGCCAGTGGCACTATCCCATTTCTTATCACCTTTAGCCACCAATAAATGTCACTACAAGAAAATTGGTCTTTAATGAGAGGAAAAATCCTCTTTAAAAGTTAAAAAGTGGTCATTAATAGTAATTAACAACCACAAAAGTCGATCGTTAAGTCATCGTTATAGGCTCTATCGTTAAAAAGTTTAATGAAAACTTTACATAACTCATCATTAATGGATAAATTTTGACAACTATCCCTGAACTTATCTAGCTGTAACATTATAGTCTCTCAACTTAAAAATATAACATAAAACCCCCTAAACTTTCAAATTTTACGCAGTAAAATCCCTCTAACTTCTAATTACTAGTTTTTCAATTAGATGCTGATCTGGACAGTTCCAGCATGAAGCTTAGTTAGTATTTCTCTTTTCTCTCTCAAGCCATGTGTAAATTGAATCCTTTTTCTTTCTATAGACAGAATAATTTTATCACACCTATTCTCTTGTAAGGCATGACATATTCCCGTAACATACCTAATGAATTACCGAACTACACCTACCAATAACCATTAATTATGCTACAAGGAATTTTAAACAAATCATAACTTTTGATCTTATCAATTCTTTTGCAGAAAGCTGCATGGGAATAGTTAAAATTCCATGTAAATATTCATTGAAAATAATGATAGACTAAATATTGCAAAAGTTACATTTCCATAAGTCTTAAAATAAAATACAAATAGTTACAAACTCAAAATGTGATAGCAATGTAATGCTTTTAAATACAAACTACTCAATATCCGTACATCCATACATATAGGTATAAAATACATCAAAAGGAAATTACAGGGGTACACCCACGATATATACCCATAATTGCCGATCCCAGGATTGCGGGGAACCCTCAGAATTAAATTTCGAGACATAAATAAAGGCTTATTGAGGTATAATTAACATTAGAAATGTCAAAGAAAAAAATTAATGAATTAGTACAAAGAAAAATGAAAAATTGAGAAACCGACAAAAATCGGTGTCAACGAAAAATTTGAAATACAACCCGAAGAGGGGCATTTTGGTCATTAGGTATCTAAAGTTGACTTTTGACCTAAATGTCCATTAAAAATAAGTAGTATTAAACTTTGAAAATATCATGAAAAATAAGAAATGTGGTACATAATGTAAATAGTGAAAGATTGGTTGTAAAATTTCAATTTAAGGGACTTGGATTAATTTAATATTTTAAGCCAACTTAGTGCTCCACTAAGTGGGATTAGTGGACATATAAATATAGCATTTTTGGGCAGAATCCACTTCATCTTCAACCGCCCTTAACCAGTCGAATTGTCCTCCATGAAAATTCCATTGCCGTACCTCACTTCAAGCTCCATGCACTCCACTTCAAGCCATCTTTCACACATAATTCCTTCATTAAAGCTTGCCTACTCAACTTGAGGAAGATATTGGGAGCAAGAAAAAGAAGATTTGGTGAAGTTTTAGGAAAGCTCTCAAGAGATAAGTGTTCAATCTTCCTTCCTTTCTTTAGTAAACTTGATTTCCATGTTGAGGTGAGTTGAATGGTGAAGAAAATTTAAGGATTTGTTGAGTTAGTGAATTGTCCAAATTTCGGCAGCCATGGGAGTTAAGAATGTTTGAGTTTTGCTTACATTTCATTGATGGGAATTAGTGTTGAGTAAGTCAATTTGAATTGCTAGCAAATTAATCCCCATGTATATGGAGCACTTGAATTAGGGGTTTGCAAAGGGATATTGATGACTTTGGCAAATGACCATTTTCGGCAGCCTTGAAGACTATGGATTAGTGCCTGATTTCATGAATTCAATTGATGAATTGTGGTAGTGATGGTTTAAGGGCAGTGTATGTGAAGTAAGAATGGAATTGTATGTAATAACTTAAGTGATTACATGTATATATATTATGTTGAATTTAACTTTGAGAATTAGGGTTGTAATATGTGCATTGAGACCTTGTATGTTCTGCCCAAATTGACATAATTAAGTTGTGATGAATGTTATAGAAGTGACATGAATGCAGAATTGTAGTTTTGGGAGGAGGAGAATTGCCAATTAGAAGTGTATTTTTGTGTGCAGGTTGTGTGTGTTGATGGCAGTAGCTAAATTGAGCTATAAGTGAAAATTTGTGACCCTAATTAGTATGAGGCTAATTGGAGATGAAACTAGGCACAAAATGTGCTAACTTTCATGTTGAGAGCATACCTAAATTTTGTCCGGAAACCTAATTCAGATTTGTAACCTTGCAAACTTGAAATTTTACCATTTGAACAGTAATTACGTTATTGGCCATAACTCCCTGTACATAGGTCCAAATGACCTGAAATTTATATCGATAGGGCTACAACTTTGATGAAGATCACAAAATCCAAAAATGCCATTTACTAAGTCAAATTGCTTGCACAAGTTGAGGTATCAAAATTGTCTAGAACCATTGCAACTCAGAATTTGACCATATGAACAGTAGCCATTCAATTGGCCATAACTCACCTAAAACAGGTCTAAATGACCTGAAATTTATATCAATAGAAAGCTTAGACATAGAGCTATAACTCTTATGAAGAAACCAAAGCCCAAAAATGACCAGAACCAAGTCAAATTGATTGCTCAAGTTAGGGTACCAAATCTACCAGAATTGAACTTAACCTAAAAATGACCTAAAGTTGCATTGAAAATGCAATATGTATAGCTTTAGTAAATTGACCGTATCTTGGTCTATACAACTCAAAATTACCTGAAATCTGTGCCAAAAGTTCAATAAGACATAGAGCTACAAATTTGCTTCTTTGACCAGAAGCTAAAAACCAATGGAAATAGGACATTTAGCTAGATCAATCTAGCATACTAAAGCTGAAAAATTGACAATAATATGCAATGAAGCCTAGAAATAAATTGGCAATAAATGCCAACTTGTGAGAAATGTACATTGTACTATATTGGTATCATATTGAAATGCAAATTGTGACATGTTGATACTAGAATCAACTTATCCATGTTGTATAAAAAGGTCAATATTTTTATTGACCAGTGAAAGGCATAATGATGTATAAATCCTAAAAAATAAAAAATTAAATATGTAATCTTGTAATATGCCATAGTTTGCCTAGTTGACTAGTTTGAATAGGTTGGCATGCCAATAGGGTTCTGATAGCTATATTGTAAATGGCATCGTGCCATATTGTGTTTTATGGCTTATTATGTCGCACTATAATTTTAATAGTCTATGGCTATATGGATTATGTTATTATACTCGACTTATTGCCTGATTGATTATTTGGCTTCTTAGCCCCACTGTTTGCACACCGGGAGATACTTTATGATTGATGGTGTGTCAGCCCAAGGTATTAGGTACCTAGTGCTCATTTATCCACTGTTTGAACACCGGGAGATACTTTGTGACCGATGATGTGACGGCCTGAGGTACTGTTAGTAGTATGCCCTAGAACATATCATTTAGTATGTATCTTGTACATATTTTTATTAATAAAAAGCATTTTTACTTTTCCTTTTACATAATATATTTATATGTAATAAAAAAGGTCCATTGATATTTTGTTAGAAATTCTATTCTTAAGTTGTTAAGAATATGAGTGACATTATTTCTAGCACAAAGTATCATAAATAGGTTCACAATCGAGGATATTTCACAATAAGGACATGACTTATCCAGAAAGATTGTAATCATGTTTGTTCCCAAGTTATTTATATGAGATGTAAATAAGATGGAATGGTGAGTCTCATGCCATATAACAAACATGATAGGCACTTATACATGATAAGTAGGTCAAACCAGTGACACTTATGACAAGCAAATGGAGTTTACTCTTGTCAATGTATTGTCATAAATCATATTAGTGCATATAATCTTTAGACCTGAGATAGCACAGTTATCTTATATATAGGTGGTTTGAGTTTGATACTGCTTTCATACTTGTACTGTGTATGGGGTATATGGGCATGTGTTGGCTCCTAATAATTATATATGGAGGTAGGTGTTGATTAAGATGAAATCTATTCCTCTAAGTAAATAGGGATAAAATCCTATGTTCATTTAATTGTTCTTGATGTTTCAAGTTCCTAGCCAGGACAGATAGATTTAATCAGAAAAGAGTTTCTGATGAGAAAATCTTTTTAACCAAGAACTGGAATTAAAAGAGAATATAATATTCATAGCAAATGGGGTTTGACATAAACTATGACTCCAGCTCGAATTGGGATTTTGTAACAGAAAAGATTCTAGTGCATGGTAACATATGATTATTGGTTCATTTAAGGTAGACCTGATTACTAATTGGGTGGCTATGGCATGCTATGCTAGCTGTTAACCATAGTCTATGAGCTGCATAAAATGATTTAGAGAAATCATTTATGGTAAGAAAGAGTTTTGATGATATTAAGAGTTGATATCATGTCTCATTGCCAATTAGTGATGAGCCTAGTAAGTCACACACATACTCAAGTAATCACCAAATTAAATATGATTTAATTAATTAATTAAAGAGTTTAATTGATTAATTAAATAGGGTTGGTTTGCAATTAGATTGCAAAGTCCCTAGCATGGCTTAAAACCAAATCTAGGTTATAGGATGTATAGTATAAGTTAAATTTATATTTAAAGTGTTTAAATATGAATTTAATTAATGAAAAATTAATTAATAGATATTAATTAATTAATTTATATTTGATATAAATTGATTAGAATAAGAGAAATACTTATTTTGGATTGAGAACTCAAAAATAAGACACAGGGGTATTTTGGTCATTTCACAGGGTGACATGTGGTACCATGAGATGGTGACACAAGGTACTATACATAAGCTTGCCATATGTTTTTTAATCATCTAAGATGATTAAAGTCAAGATTAAATATAGGTTTCACACTTGGCACAATGTGATTGGGTCAATTAAACCTAGAGCTAATCAAAAGGTGACATGTGGCAAGGGTTTTAAGTGGTAACCTAGCTATAGAAGTGTAAGGATGAAAGAACAAAAATAACAAGCTGCTCATTCTCTTTGGTGCCACCACCCTTGGCTACCTCTCCATTCTCTTCTTCTTTATCTCTCATCAATTCAAAGAGATTAGCAAACAATCTCTTGAATTAAAAATACTAGAAATTGTTTCTAATGTCCTGTTTACATCTGTAATCTCTCAAAAGGCAAAACTTGATTTTCTAATTCATAGAAAAAGCTTTAAAAGCTGTTCAAGGGCTGCCATAGGTGATCTTGGTGTGGACAAGCTAGAGGGACAACATCTGGTGTCCTAGGTGCATCCCAAAGGTGCCAAACACACTGCAGTGCATCAAAAAGGTTAGTGCACTTGTTCTTGATCTTATCTAGGGTTCTAATGAATTAATCTGTTAATTCTAAAATCTTAAATGGCAAATGTAGATCTAAAATCATATTAAAAGAGTTATCATATGCTGTTTATCATTGCAATCAAATAGATAAAAATGAATCTTGCATGATGCATGTGACCCTAGATGAAAAATTTTGAATTTTAATGATCTAATTTTATGTTTTTCATGCTTCCGCTCATTCAATTGGTATCAGAGCCACTATATTTGCCATTTAGATTGTTGATTATATGATTTAATTATGTGGTATGATCATGAGATGATAAATTCATTACTGGTTGCAAAGGAAAGGTGGCGGTATGGTGATGAACACCAATGGTGTGCGCACTTTGTGATCTCCAATGGTGCGTGCAAGGTTTGGTTTTTTAAATCTACAATTATTGTATGATCTAAGGTTCATCCTATGACTAATTAAAATGTTTAATTAGGTGTTTTAATCACAAAATTAAATTTTGATTCAAATATGAATTTTAAAAGTTGTTTGAATGTGATTCAAATCTGAATTTTTAAAAGTTGTTTGAATGTGATTCAAATATGAATTTTTAAATTTGTTTGAATGTGATTCAAATATGAATTTTTAAATTTGTTTGAATCATATTCAAATCTGGATTTTTAAGTTGAAAATGAGATATTCAATTTAATTTAAGTATGTATGTTTTATTTAATTGTTAAATAGTTATATGCATGATGGATGATCATGGACTATAAAAGACTAATGTGATTGGATTTATTTCTTTTATGTTTCTTTGGGTTGTAAATTAATTAATTTATTTTAATTTATTTTGGGCATGTTTTATAAAGGTTGTAATAATTTTTGGGTTGTAATTTCATTTATTTAGTTCTTGTAAATTCGCCTTGGTATGCCAAGGATTACTATGTAATTGGATTGCAAGAAGATCAAGGAGGTCAAGAGCATTGGTGGGACCAGTGGGAGGAATTCAAGATCAAGTGTTGATTATGTACTCTTTCAGCAACTGTTGTAAAATGAATGTGTGAAACGCAGCTAGGAATGCCCTGATTCAATTCTTGGTGGCTCAGAATTGAATCCCTTAGAAAAGTCTATGATCATACCATATTTATTTATTATCCATGAATACATGAGATGTATGAGAATGTATGCAAGTATATGATATATGCATGCTAATTGGATAATGCGCAAAGTGAGACCTTAATAGTAATTAGGATGACCACAAAATCTTTCAAACAAATGATTAAGTTGGAAATGCTATAATTAAAGCAATTATAACATGGGCCATCTATTGAGGCAATTATTTTAAGAAATTTTAAATACTTGCATAAGATGCAATTAATTTAAGATATTTTCTTATGAATAATTGTTAAGCATGAGATGTTGTAAATATGTAAATGGTTTGGTGGCCGATATTGGATGTACCTGAGGACATTAAAATTATTTGCATAATTACTGGCTCAATGGGATCAATTTAACTAATGTAAGATAAGTCAATAATGGATGTACCTGAGATTTTGAGCATTAGGGGCTAGGTAAAGGATTAAACCTCACATGAGATGTGATGGGTAAGGATTAGCTCACTTATAGTTTATTGTAATTCCAATAATGGATGTACTTGAGGATGATCACTAGAATTATAAGAATTCAATCACCCACTAGAAATCCATCCAACTAGGATTTCCGCTTTCTACTTTGGAAGTGTAGGATTTGTTAAGTTAGTGGGAGGACCAATTTGATTAAAAGACCATTATCATTTTGATTAATTACATGATATATTTACTAATTAATCTGGTTATTTTCTGCAGTTAATTTTCTGATAATAATGAGTATAGAACAACCACCACTATCCAATATCCTTGCAAGCATACTTGATCGCAACAGGTTGACAGGACCTAATCTATCTGATTGGCTAAGAAATTTGAAACTTGTCCTAAACCTTAAACATATAGGATATGTTCTAGACTCAAATGTTCTTGGTCCTTTACCTCCAGAGGCCACTCAAGAGGAACATGAAACTTTGGACAAGTGGAAGGAGCATGATATGAGAGCTAAGTGTTACATGTTTGCTTCTATGAGTAATGAGTTACAGAAGTAGCATGAGAACATGCAGAGTGCAAGTGAGATCCTCCTTCACCTATAAGAGTTGTATGGTGAGCACAACAGGAATGCTAGGTATGAGATATATAGACAGCTGTTTCGCATGAGGATGTCAGAGGGACAGAATATTGGGGATCATGTCCACAAGATGATTTGGTTGATTAAGCAGCTGGAACATCTTGACTTTAACATGGATTTCCAACTGCAAACGGATTTGATCCTTCAGTCCCTTCCTGAGTCATTTGGGAATTTTATGACAAATTTTCATATGACTAAACAGGAATTCACCTTGGCTGGTTTACTCAACATGCTGGTTATTGCCCAAAAGAATATGTTGGGCAATAAAGGAAAAGAGGTAGCT
Source organism: Hevea brasiliensis (assembly GCF_030052815.1). NCBI lineage: Eukaryota > Viridiplantae > Streptophyta > Magnoliopsida > Malpighiales > Euphorbiaceae > Hevea > Hevea brasiliensis. Next base: position 92,296,077 of record NC_079497.1, read on the forward strand.
TTGATTGCATCTTCTTATGCTGGAAAGTCCAACAAGAAGAAGGGCAATAAGAAGAAGAAACCTCAGATTCCTGGTCCTTCCAAGAAAATAGCTAAACAGAAAGGGAAGATTAAAGTTGATGGAGGCAAAGGAAAGTGTTTCCACTGCCAGAAGGATGGGCATTGGAAAAGGAACTGCCTCGAGTATCTTGCTTCTCTGAAGGACAAGAAGGATACACCTTCGGAAGGTATGTCCATATCTTGTTATTTAGATTCTGATGATACTCATAGTTCATCTACAGCTTGGGTTTTAGATACTGGTGCCAGTTCTCACATTTCTTATGATATGCAGGAACTAGCAAATAGTAGCAGCTTGCATTCTCGAGATGTTGGACTCTGGATTGGCTATAGCTCAACAGTTTAAGCTTTAGCCATAGGATCTAAATCTTTTTACATGTCTGGACATGTTTTGTGTTTGGATAATATTTTATATGTACCTGATGTTTTTAAGAACATCATTTCTATATTTAGTTTGACTAGAAATGGCTATGAATTTCAGTTCACAGATGATGTTTGCAATATTTATTTTGGAAATAAATATGTTGGTTTGGGTTATATGAATGATGGTCTTTATTATTTGGATAATAATGACAAACACTAAATGAATGCAAGTGATCTAAATGAATGCAATGCCATGGTGAAAATCAACTCAAGTTCAAAATATATTTGGCACTTAAGGTTATGTCATGTTGCAGAAGATATGATTGCAAAACTGGAAAAAATGGGGATTCTATCCTCATTGGGTTCTGAACCTACTCCAACCTGTGAATCCTGCCTTCAAGGCAAAATGACCAGATCACCCTTTGTTGGACAAGGGCTAAGAACTGAAAATGTTTTGGAACTAATACATAGTGATGTATGTGGTCCATTTAAAGAAATGGCTAGAGGCAGTTTTCATTATTTTATTACCTTTACTAATGATAAATCAAGGTTTAGGTACTTGTATTTGATGAAATATAAACATGAATCTTTTGAAAAGTTCAAAGAATTTATATATAAAGTAGAAAATCAAATAGGAAAAAGTATTAAAAATCTTCGATCAGATCGTGGAGGTGAATACTTGAGTACTGAATTTAATGAATTCTTAAGAGAGCATGACATTGTTTCCCAGTTGACTCCTCCAGGAATGCCACAGCTGAATGATGTATCTGAAAGGAGAAATCATACCCTATTGGATATGGTACGTAGTATGATGAGCTATACTGATATGCCAATCTCTTTTTGGGGATTTGCATTAGAATCAGCTTTGTATATTCTGAATAGGATTCCATCAAAATCAGTTTCTTTCACACCTTATGAAATATGGCATGGAAGAAAACTAAGTCTTAAGCATGTTAAGATTTGGGGTTGTCCAGCTTATATCAAAAAGCTGAACACTGATAAATTGGAAACAAGATCAGGAAAGGGTCGATTTGTTGGATATCCAAAAGATAGGTTTGGATATCATTTTTATTTGTCTACGTCACAAAAGGTTATGATAAGTAGAGATGCCACATTTCTTGAACAACAGTTTGTTCAAGAAGGAGGCAAAGGAAGGCAAATAGAGTTGGAAATGGAGAATTCTGACCAACCAACAGATTAGATGGATATAGATCCATATAGTCAACCTACACCTATTGATGAAACATCTACAGCTGTTCCTCATAGATCAACCAGGGTATCTCATCCACCAATGAGATATGGTTTCCTTCATGAAGAAGAAGAAGAGTTGTCTACTCATGAAGAAATAGATCATGGAGATGATCCACTTACCTATGAAGAAGCTATATTAGATATAGACTCTTCAAAATGGATTGATGCTATGAAATCCGAGATTGATTCCATGTATAAGAATCAAGTTTGGGATCTTATTGACCCACCTGAAGGTATTGTACCTATAGGAAACAAATGGATTTTCAAGAAGAAAATTGGTTCTGATGGAAAGGTAAAGACCTATAAAGCAAGGCTAGTTGCGAAAGGGTTTCGCCAAAGGTAAGGAATCGACTATGAAGAGACTTTCTTGCATGTTGCCATGCTTAAATGAATTAGGATTCTATTAACAATAGCTACATACTATGATTATGAGATTTGACAGATGGATGTCAAAACAGCTTTTCTCAATGGATATATTGAAGAAAATATTTTCATGGAACAACCTAGGGATTTTGAATCCCAAGATGGTTCCAAGGTATGCAAGCTAAAGCGATCTATTTATGGGTTGAAACAAGCTTCGAGGAATTGGAACATCCATTTTGATGAAGCCATTAAGTCATTTGGCTTTATCAAAAATAAGGATGAGTCATGTATATATAAGAAGGTTAGTGATAGTGCTATCACTTTCCTTGTCTTATATGTAGATGACATTCTTTTGATAGGTAATGACACAGGTATGTTGACAACTATAAAGGTATGGTTGTCAAATACATTCTCCATGAAAGACTTAGGGGAGACTATCTATATTCTTGGGATTTGCATCTATAGAGTTAGAGTAAAAAGAATAATTAGTTTAACCCAAAGTCTATACTTGGAAAAGATGTTAAAGAGGTTTAACATGCTTGATTCCTAGAGAGGATTGTTACTAGTAAGACATGGTATCCACCTTTCTAAAGAAATGTCTTCAAAGACACCTGAAGAAAGAGATAAAGTGGCAAGGATTCCATATGCTTCGACTATTGAAAGTTTAATATATGCAATGTTGTATACTAGCTCGGATATCTTATATGCTGTTAGTTTGACTAGCTAGCTCACTAACCATTATTAATGAGAGAAGGGCTAGCTAGCTAATAAGTACTCAAGTAGTCTTATCCCACTAACCGTTATTAACATGAGACATAATCAATATCCATTATCAACCCCAAGTAGCCGTTACTACTGGGGAGTTCCAAAATGGACTATCATGCTAACTATGGTTTCAAAACAGTTTTCAAAAGTTTTCCACTCAACAATCACATTTATAAACCAATAAACATATTCAAATCATCATAATATCCATATAGAGGTGACAACACCCAAATTTTTTAAATGCAAGAGAAAAACTATATTTCAGTCAAAGTAAGCTTGTGCAAAGTAAAATAATTCAAATAAACACATTCAAAACAATTTACATGTTTAAAAACGAAGAAAATGTTAGTTGTGCACAAACTTTCAATATTTCTTCTTTCTCATTACTTACTTCTCCTTGCCCGTTCCAACTTCTTTTTCTACTGAAACTACACAAATGGAATGCCTCAATAATCATGTCAATTGTTTCCAAGTACTCATTACATGAGTGTCTAATGCATCCCAAGTTAGCTTTGTAAATTTTAAAGAGTTTTGATTTTGGACAGCTTGGTGTCCCAATCTTTGAACCCAATTTTTACCTAGTTCCAATCATAATTTGGTGAGGTGTTCTTCATAAAAATTGTGCCTCTAGGTCTCATATTTATTTCAATTTTTGAATCACCTAATTTGGAGTTGTGTAGCTCAAGTTATGACCAAAAGAGTGATTATTGTTCACGTGGGGCTGATTGTGACAACTTTGGTAACTTAAATTTGGCTAACAATTTGTTTCGGTTAAGTTCATAATTTGGCTCCAAGTTCTTCATATGAAATGTTCTAATATGTTTTAGGTTTTTATCAGTTTAAGAATCACTTAAATTAGAGTTTTCTAGAGAGAGTTATGGCTGTTTAAAGTTTACTATTTACATACTATTTATTGCTCTAGCCGATTTATCAACTCAATTTTACTCAGCAATTTGGTTGGGTTAAGTTCGTAATTAGGCTTCAAGTTCTACATACGAAATGTTCTACTATATTTTAAGTTTCTATTAGTTCAAGAATCACCTAAATCAGAGTTTTCTAGAGAGAGTTATAGCCTTGCAAAATTTATTGTTCATATGGTCAATTTGCAGATTTCTAGATTTTTGGCAGATTTGGTGACTCAATTTTGCTTAGCAATTTGATTAATTTAAGTTCAAAATTGGTCTTAAGTTTTGTATATGAAGTGTTCTAATATGTTTTAGGTTTTCATTAGTTCAAGAATCGCCTAAATCGGAGTTTTCTAGAGAGAGTTACGGCCATGCAAAGTTTACTGTTTACATGCCTAATTTTGTAAGTTCCAAAATTTTATCTCCAGATTCAAGGCAAGTTTTAGGCAATTTCTGGGCAGTTTCTAGGTTAGGTCTCTCCATGAAAATTCTGGCCCTATGTCTTAAGTTTCATTTCTAATTGGTTTCACACCAATTGGAGTTGTGTAGCTCAATTTATGGGCTGTCAAACACACTGAACTCTGTGTGCAAAATTCTGACCTAGGTTCAAATATTCATTTCTTCAATTACTCCTACTAACTAACCTCAATTCACATTTAATTCACCCAAAATGACTATAATTTAGCATTGACACATCCATAGCACTCATAGTACAAAAACCCCCAATTTTCCAAAGCCCTAGTTTGCACTTTTCCCCAATCCTACCATTTCATTACTTCCATTCATAAACCCAATGTCAATTCAAACTAAAGGAACCTTAAATGACCATAATTTAATACAACACACACCAATTTCACTCTCTAGCACCAAAGCCCCAATTTTCCCATGAACCCTAATCTCCCATATTTCAATTTATGCAAATCTCATGCAATTTCTTTACCCCAATCATGCACACTACTTCAACTAAGCTTGATTTCATCATCAATTACATTAAAATACATCAAACCCTAATTTTTTCCAAATTAGCCAAAACCCTAGTTTAGGTTCTATGCATGTTTCCTTTCAATTTCTCATGAAATTTCATCATAAATTAACTTCATTCAAAGCTGATACAACTAATCTAACATGAAAAGAAACTTACCTCAAGTGACCACTTCAAATCTTCAATTTCTTCTAATTCTTTTGTTCTCTTAGCTTTTAATCTCTCAATCAAAGATAAATTTGATGTTTTCTACCAATTAGATAGAAAACCCATGGAGAAAAAGTGGGGAAAATCAAGGGTTGAGAGAGGTTATAAGTGGAAGAATGAAGAAAGAAGAAAGAAAAGAGAGGGAGAGGGAGAGAGTGTGGGGTGGCACAATGGGGAAAAAGAAGAAAGTAAATGGCCCTTTTTATTTTTACTTGAGTGTCTTGTCTCTTATATATTTATCCCAAAAATTTAATTAATTTAAATTAAAATTTTAATTGTGTCATAAAAGTAATTAAACTTAAGTTTTTATTTTCTTTCTTTTCTTTTTTACATTTACATTTAATTTTCTTTAAAATTTCTTCATAATTCAATATTTTATTTTCATTTAATTTAATTGATATTTTGGTCAAAAATCAACTGTTGAAGTGAATTGACCAAAATGCCCCTCATTAGGTCAAAATCCTTCTTTTTCCTAATACCCGATGAGTCCTTAGATTTTTAGTTCACTTGAATTTTTATTGTGTCTATCTCAATTAGTTTTCCTTTTATTTTTAGTCCTCAAAGTGTCTTTGAATAGTACAAGTCACAGACAAAAAATGGTACTATTCAGAGCTCGGAGGTTCGGGGTGTTACCATTCTCCTCTCCTTAAAAATAAAATTTCATCCTCGAAATTTGCCTGGTCTCAATCTATGAATAGCTGTGGGTGCTGCCTCCTCATGTCCCCCTCACGCTCCCATATAGCCTCCTGGCCTAAATGATGGTTCCACAGCATTTTCATCAGGGGTATCTACTTGTTCCTCAGCTGCTTCACCTCATATGCCAAGATCTTTATGGGCTCTTCATCATCTATCAGGTCTGGATTTACCTCAATCTCCTCTACTGGCAAAATGTGAGAGGGGTCTGATCTGTACCTTCTCAATATGGAGACATGAAAGACATTGTGAATCTTTTCTAACTCTGGAGGCAATGCCAACCTATATGCCAATGGACCCACTCTTTCCAGAACCTTATATGGCCCAATGAAGCGAGGACTCAGTTTCCCCTTCCTACCAAACCTCATGATCCTCTTCCATAGGAAAACTTTCAGGAACACCTTGTCACTCACACTGTACTGAATATCTCTTCTCTTTAGATCAACATATGACTTCTGTCTATCCGATGCAACTTTGAGTCTGTCTCTAATGATCATGACCATTTCTTCCTTCTGTTGCACTAATTCTGGGCCAATCAACTTCCTCTCGCCCACTTCATCCCATGTCACACCTTACCCCTTCGTAAGGTATAATATGATCCCGTAGAATACTTAATAAACTACCAAACTTCACCTATCGATAGCTCATTAAGTACTCTACAAGGGATTTTAAAAATCATTTTCTTACTTTTTGGAAGTGGTGAGCATTTTCTTACATTTAATAGGAGTTTAAAAGCTAGTTAAAATTTTTGTCCTTTTTTATTAGTCTACAAGTTTGAGAAAATTTCAGCAGAGTGCCGTCTGTATTTTAAGAAAACAGTTCTTTAAAAACCTGTAAAAAAAACACTTTCAAATAATTCATTTCATTTTTCAACTCCAACTGCCAATATATCCTCAAATCAATACAATTCAGCTCAAATTTCACAACTTAAAAATTTTTCAAAACAATTCGATAACTCATAAACATTGCATTAAATTAAATTTACATACACAAATCTTAATTTACAAAAGAAAAATAAAAAATAATATTATTACAACTTTAATGTACAACTGCTCAATTTTACATTAACACATATGACACAAAACTATTTACATCAAAATAAAATACAAGGGTATAACTAAATACCCTTACAAAAGCCTCCTTGTAGTCCCAACAATCAGTAGCTCACTCTACTACTTTTTCCTTCTCTCTATCTGCGACAGCAAAGAAAGCTATCGCTGAGTATAAAAATACTCAGTGGTGCACAATAAAACATAAAATGTAAAATATAAAACATTTGTCATTAATTCACAGTTCAAATATTTCACAATCACATTTTGCAATTTTTCAAATCACATTTATAACAAATCATAATTTAAATATTTTACAAATTTCAAAGCTTAATATAACACAAATTTGATCAAACAATTTAATAATCATAGTGTTGCCAATCAATAATACAACTTAGGCCATGACAAAAAATTTTCAAATATGCCGTGTTGTACGACAAGACAAACTCACCCCACTAATCGAAATCAATGAGAGAGGTGGCTAGCTAGCTAATGAGTACTCATCCAAACTCACCTCAAATTGGCAAGCCAGAGAGGGAGGAATATAGTCAAACTCACCCTATAAATGGAGGAGGAACATAGTGATATTGCCATGCCAAGTGTGAATAAAAAACAATTTAAATCAAGTTATTCAAACATTTCATACAATTCACAAATTATATTTCATTCCAAACTTTTCATTTACAAAGTAGGCAACACACTATTTTTCAAATAAGATTTTCAAAGCCATAACAATCAAAATTATTCATAACATTTATTTCAAGAATTGTCAAGTAGAAATAAAGAATTTTAAGTTTGTTGTGCACAAACCTGATGTAAGTCGCCTCTAGGCCTTCACTCAGTTTGCCCTATCCTTTTCTAGGTATTTTTCAGCTGAAACATGCAATTTATAGTGTTTCAGTATCTTATTTCACAATAAATCTAATAATTAATTCATAAATACTTAATTCTAGCCCCAATATACTTAAACTAATATTCTTGGAAATTTTCATTTCGGAGTTACTATTCACGATACTATTCAAGTCAATTTATTGACTTTCTAATGCTTAATAGGTATGAGAATTTCAATTTCACCCACATACCACATTTTGGTTACCTAATTTGTTGGTTTTGGTTGTTTCTTCAAATCTTAAGTCTCTTAGGTGAAATTCCAAAATTTCAGATTTGGTGTCCCCGTTTTACACTATTCCATTGGTCAAGTTGCTGTGATAATTTGGCTAAGTTTTCTTCATAGAAGTTGTTCCTTGTTCCTTATTGTCTTAACTTTATTTCTCTTTTTAAATCACTCCATTTGGAGTTTTATAGCCTAAGTTATAGCCATTGGAACATGGTTGGCCGGATTTGGTGTTACCCAGAATTCTAGGCATTTACTGGATAATGGCAGTTTTTGTGGGTTAATTACAGGTGAGTTTTTGGATAGCTTATGATCAAATTTTAGGTTTGTTTTCTTCATGAAAGTTGTAGGGCTATGTCTCAGATTTCTATCGGTATAAAATTCAGGTCATTTGGACATTTCTAGACCAAGTTATGGTCATTTAAGTGACTACTGTTTATTTGGTCATTTTTGTACAGGTCAGTGTGCCTAATTCCGGATTTGGCCTAATTGTTCACTAAGTTATGGTCACTTTCTGGGCATGATTCCTAAATGAAAAATGTGTCCTTTTGTGTCTATTTTCATTTCCAATTGGCCTCACACCAATTGGGTTGGTAAATTTTCAGTTTTGGTCTCTAAAAAGGACCTAGGTCAAGCTACCTACAGATTGACCCTAACCAATACGAATTGAAACTTGTTTTCAATAATTCATGCACACCACAAATGGTCACAATTGACCATTACTCAACTCAAATAAGGTCAACTATATCAAATGGTCAATTCTCAACCTTTTTCTCTAATTTCACATGCTCAAACCCTAGTTGCACATTTGCATAATTTAGTACAATCAAAGTGTACATCTAATGTCTATATACCTCATTTACCTCAAATAATCATTCAAATCCACCAAATTTATTCATTTCAAACCTTAACCCTAGCTGGCTAAATTTCTTGTTTAGTCCCTCAATAATTGTTTTGTTTTGATTTTTCACAATTTCTAAGTTAAATGAGCTACATACACAACAAATAAACTAAGATTTTCAAATTCAATCAATTACCTCAATTAGAGCTTTTCTCTCTTCTCAAATTCCACTTCTTTCCTCTTCTTTTTATTGTTAGTAGATGGATCAAGGTTCAAGGACAAGATTTACTTAAGAAATCTACAAGTTTTATGGCTGATTTTTGCGTTCACACAAGCTTGGAGTTGTGTTTCAATGGAGTTTTGAGAGAGAGAAGTGAGACAGAGGTGGGGCAGCTGCATGAAGAAGAAGAAATGAATTTTTTTTCTTTTCATTTTTGTCTTTTAAGTATTAGGATTTATCCCACAATTTCATTTTTTTAAATATTAGGTTTATTGCATCATGCATGATGTAAATAAACCTTTTTCTTTTCCTTTTTCTTTTTCATTTATTCTTTTCCATTCGTTCTTTAATTTAATTTTTGATCCCAAAATTTTCTTTTTTCAAATTTTATTGGAAAGTTAGGTCAGGAGTCAGCTCTAGGGGTGAATTGACCAAATTGCCCCTCGCTAGTTCAATCCAGTTTGTAAGTTATTCGATATTTCTTTCGGATCCCTGACCTAATTATTTGACCTGCTTAACAATTCTTTTTCATGATTTTCTCTTTTTCACTGTGTTTGCAATAGTCCTAAGGACTGCAACGTCACATTTTACGGTTCAAAATTTGAGTTTAGACTAACCTCGCAGTCATTCCCGAGAGGGTCACCCATCGCTATGACTCCCGGCTCATTTAACTTTTTATGCTTTATTTTTCTTCTTTATACTTAACTATTTGGCAATTACTAATTATTTGCATTCAAGGCTTATCTAGGTGTCTTAGACGTTGTTCTACTTCTCTTACTTGTCCGGACCGACACCGGTCACCGGAATAGTAAAATGTACTTGGCTACGCCAATAGGGGTGTTCTACACTTTCTGCCATAAAAGTGCTTCATATGGAGGCATCCCAATGCTTGGTTGATAACTTTTGTTGTAGGCAAATTCAATCAAAGACAAGTGTGTGTCCCAGCTCCCTTCAAACTCAATCACACAAGCCCGAAGTATATCCTCGAAAATCTGAATGATCCTTTCAGACCGGTCAGCTGTCTGTGGATGGAATGCTATACTGAAGTTCAATCTAGTCCCTAGGGCTTTTTGGAGACTACCCCAGAATCTAGAAGTAAACCTAGGATCTCTATCAGACACAATAGACACTGGCACTCTATGCAACCTCACCACTTCATCAATGTATAGTTTAGCCAATCTTTCCAGGATGTAATCCATCCTCACTGGCAAAAAGTGTGCAGACTTGGTCAATCTATCAACAATAACCCAAACTGCATTATGATTCTTTTGTGTAAATGGAAGTCCTGTCACAAAATCCATAGTGATTCTTTCCCATTTCCACTCAGGAATTAGCAATGGTTGTAGCAACCCTGCAGGCACTTGGTGTTCTACCTTTACTTGCTGACAAGTTAGGCATTTGGCAACATATTCTGTAATGTCTTTCTTCATTCCCCTCCACCGATAGTGCCCTTTCATAGTTTTGTACATTTTGGTTCCACCAGGATGCATAGCAAAAGGTGAATCATGTGCTTCATTTAAAATGATCTGCCTCAGTTCAACATGATCAGGAATGCACATTCTGCCTTGATATAACAACCAGCCCTCATTATTTACCAACAACTCTGGATTCTTGCCATCCTGAGCCTCTTTCATTAACTTCACATACTTATCATCATTCTGTGTAGCTGCTTTAATTTGTTCTGTCAACATTGGCTTCACTTGCCAAGTAGCTACCATCTGCCCATCTTCATCAATCTTTAGATTAGCATGCAATGCCCTTAAATCATGCACCATGGACAATGGAGAAACCTTCAAACTAGCCATAGTCTTGTGACTTAAAGCATCAGCTACAACATTAGCTTTTCTAGGCTGATAGTCTATCAAGCAATCACAATCTTTTATCAGCTTTAACCATCTCCTCTGCCTCAAATTTAACTCCCTCTGTGTGCCCAAGTACTTTAAACTTTTATGATTTGTGTATATATAACATCTCTCCCCATACAAGTAATGTCTCCAGATCTTCAAGGCAAAGACAATGGCTACTAGCTCCAAGTTGTGTGTAGGATAATTTCTATTTGTGTATATATAACATCTCTCCCCATACAAGTAATGTTCCTCTCATGTGGTTTAAGCTGGGGAGAAGCATAGGCAATGACATTTCTATCTTGTATCAACGCACAGCCCAATCCATTATGAGAAGCGTCACTATATATAGTGTACTCTTTACCCAAGGTAGGCAAAGTTAATACTGGAGCTTCAGTTAAACACCTCTTCAACTCATCAAAACTTTCCTGGCATCGATCGGTCCACTGAAATTTCACATCCTTCCTAAGTAGCTTAGTCAGTGGAGATGCTAGTATGGCGAATCCCTTCACAAACCTTCGGTAATACCCAGCTAAACCAAGGAAACTCTGAACTTCTGTGATATTTTTGGGTGGCTTCTAATTAAGAATAGCTTTTAATTTGCTAGGATCCACCTGGATACCCTCTGAAGATACAATATGCCCTAAGAAAGTAATCTTCTTTAGCCAAAACTCATATTTTGACAGTTTGACATATAACTGTTTCTCCCTCAAACTGCAATACTATCCTCGAGTGCTTATCATGTTCCTCTGCATTCTTTGAGTACACCAAAATATCATTAATGAACACTACTACAAACGGATCTAAATATGGCCTGAAGATAGTGTTCATCAAGCCCATAAAAGCAACTGAAGCATTAGTCAACCCGAATGGCATCACCAAGAACTCATAGTGGCCATGCCGAGTTCTAAAGGCAGTTTTAGGAATACTCTGCTCCTGCACCCTCAACTGATAGTAGCCCGATCTCAAGTCAATCTTGGAGAATACAATTTCATCCTTCAACTGATCAAATAGATCATCAATCCATGGCAAAAGGATATCTATTCTTTACTGTCACCTTATTCAACCGTCTGTAGTCTATGCATAGGTAGAGAGTACCATCTTTCTTCTTCACAAACAATACTGGTGCTCCCCAAGATGACACGCTAGAGCGAATGAAACCCTTATCTAGCAATTCCTGCAATTGCACTTTTAACTCTTTCAACTCAGCAGGTGTCATTCTATAAGGAGTGATGGAGATTGGCTCCACACCAGGCATAGTCTCAATTCAAACTGCACCTCTCTTTCTGGAGGCAATCCCGACAACTCTTTTAGAAAGACATCTGGAAAATCCCATATTGTAGGAATGTCCTTAATATCTGGACTCCCCACCTGGGTGTCTGTCACATGAGCTAGTTAAGCTTCACATCCTTTTCTAATCATTTTCCTAGCAAGTGCAGCTGAAATGATGTTGGATGGCAATAACTGCCTCTCCCCATGTATCACTACGTCTACATACTTAGGAAGACCAAAAGTGACTGTTTTCAATCTATAGTCAATCATGGCGTGATGCCTGACTAACCAATCCATGCCCAAGATGATATCATAATCTCGGAAGGGCATTTCAATTAAATCTGATAGGAATTTATGTCCTTGGATCACCAAAGGACAATCTTCATACAATTTGTTCACCCTAACCTCTTGTCCTAAAGGACTAGTCACTAATACATCATAATCCAATTTCACACAAGGAATAGCAACAGAGCATGCAATACTGGCACTAGCATAAGAATGTGTAGAACCAGGGTCAAATAGCACATATACATTTCTACCAAAGATGGAGAAAGTACCAGCCACAACATCTGATGTCTCAGCTTCCTCTCTCTGGCGAATGGTGTACACCCTGGCTGATGCACCACTCTGCTCTTGTTAGCTCACTGTGCCCTGGCTACTAGAAATGTTACCTCTACCTCGGCCTCAGCTTCTACTAACTGTCTGTTGTCCTCTGAAAGTAGAACCTTGAACAGATCTCTCAGTGGTGGTAGGCAGCCCAGACCTGCGGGCACTAGTGTAATCTCTAGCAAAATGCTCACTTCCACCACAGTTGTAACAGGCTCCTATGGCCTTATAACATACTCCTCTATAAGTCCTGCCACAGGTTTCAGAAGTACGAGCAGGAAAGGAAACCCTAGATGTTTGCTGTCCGAATCTAGGTGGCCTTTGCCCTGAGAATCTTCTCCTACTAGATCCTCTGTTACTTGGTCCTCTAAAACTCTTCCTCTTACCTGAACTGCTGCCAGAAGCTTGACCAGAAGTCTTCCCACTCTTATCTTTTTCTTCTGTTCCCTTTCTAACGGCCCCTTCTAACTCAATCCTTTCTAATTCCAGGGCTTGAGGTATCAGTTATGAGAAGTTCTCATGTTAGAACCCAACCACTTACATTCGTAAGCTAGGCCTCAATCCGCTTCAAAGCGCTTACATCTGTCTCTGTTAGTGGTGAGTAAACTCTAAGCATAGTGACTCAGGCGAGAGAACTTCCTCTCATACTCTGCCACAGTCCTATCACCCTACTTCAGACTTAGAAACTCTTGTAGCTTCATATCCACATAGTTATCAAGGACATACTTCTGTCTAAACTCCTTCAGAAAATCTTTCCAAGTAAGAATTAGAGGCTCTACCAGGTTGTGGGAAATGGTCTTCCACCATTCATATGCATCTCTATGTAGTAGAGAGACCGAGTATTCGAACTTCAAATCATTGGTGCAGTGCAGTTTCTTGAATACCCTCTCCATCCGTTCTAACCATTGCTCAGCTTCCAATGGGTCCACTATACCCTTGAACTCTATTGCCCCATACTTCATTAACTTGTCATATTGTCTAGCTGGGGATGATGGTTGCACTGGAGGTGCTTGCACAGGAGCTTGGACTGGTATATTGCCAGCCATTTGCTAAAATAGTATAGTCATCTGCTAAACGAATTGAGCAGAAAACTGCATGGGCGGGATGGGTGCAGCTGATCCACTGGCATTCTGAGGAGCTGGGGCCTCCCCCTGTACCTTAGCTGCTACTGATTACTCTACTATGTGATCCCCCTCTTCCATACTGAATCATAAAGAATTATACTCTGTGGACAACCAACACAAGGAGATTTTTCTCCATTAGTCCATATTTATGATGCAATGCACTATATGTATCATTTAATGATAGTTGAGCAGTTGTACTTATCAAAATTTTTTCAAACATGCAATTTCAAAATTTGTATAAAAACCATAGCTCTGATACCACTAAAACATTGTTAGTAGTATGCCTTAGAGCATATCATTTAGTATGTATCTTGTACATCTTTTATTAATAAAAGGCATTTTCACTTTTCTGTTTACATAATATATTTATGTGTAATAGAAAAGGTCCATTGATATTTTGTTAAAAATTCTATTCTTAAGTTGTTAAGAATATGAGTGACAGTATCTCTAGCACAAAGTATCATAAATAGGTTCACAATTGAGGATACTTCACAATAAGGACGTGACTTATCCAGAAAGATTGTATTCATGTTTGTTCCCAAGTTATTTATATGAGATATAAACAAGATGGAATGGTGAGTCTCATGCCATATAACAAACATGATAGGCACTTATACATGATAAGTAGGCTGAACCAGTGATGTTTATGACAAAAAAATGGAGTTTACTCTTGTCAATGCGTTGTCATAAATCATATTAGTGCATAAAATCTTTAGACCTGAGATAGCACAGTTATCTTGTATATAGGTGGTTTGAGTTTGATACTGCTTTCATACTTGTACTGTGCATGGGTATATGGGCATGTGTTGGCTCCTACTAGTTATATGTGGAGGTAGGTGTTGATCAAGATGAAATCTGTTCCTCTAAGTAAATAGGGATAAAATCCTATGTTCATTTAATTGTTCTTGATGTTTCAAGTTCCTGGCCAGGACAGATAGATTTATTCAGAAAAGAGTTTCTGATGAGAAAAATCTTTTAATCAAGAACTAGAATTAAAAGAGAACATAATATTCATAGCAAATGGAGTTTGACATAAACCATAACTCCAGCTCAAATTGGGATTTTGTAACAGAGAGATTCTAGTGCCTGGTAACATATGATTATAGGTTCATTTAAGGTAAACCTTATTACTGATTGGGTGGCCATGACATGCTATGCTAGGTGTTAACCATCGTCTATGAGGTGCATAAAATGATTTAGAGAAATCATTTATGGTAAGAAAGAGTTCTGATGATATTAAGAGTTGATATCATGTCTCATTGCCAATTAGTGATGAGCCTAGTAAGTCACACACATACACAAGTAATCACCAAATTAAATATAATTTAATTAATTAATTAAAGAGTTTAATTGATTAATTAAATAGGTTTGGTTTGCAATTAGATTGTAAAGTCCCTAGCATGACTTGAAACCAAATCTAGGTTATAGGATGTATAGTATAAGTTAAATTTATATTTAAAGTGTTTAAATATGAATTTAATTAATGAGAAATTAATTAATAGAGATTAATTAATTAATTTATATTTGATATAAATTAATTAGAAGAAGAGAAATAATTATTTTGGGTTAAGAACTCAAAATTAAGACACAGGGGCATTTTGGTCATTTCACAGTGTGACATGTGGCACCATGAGATGGTGACACATGGCACTACACATAAGCTTACCAAATGTCTTTTAATCATGTAAGATGATTAAAATCAAGATTAAATATGGGTTTGACACTTGGCACAATGTGATTTGGTAAATTAAACCTAGAACCAATCAAAGGGTGACATGTGGCAAGGGATTAAGTGGTGACCTAGCTATTTAAGTGTTGTTATGAGAAGAAAAAATAACACAAGCTGCTGCTCCAAAAAGGTGCCGCCACCCAAAGGCTCCTCTCCCTTCTCTTCTTCTTCATCTCTCATCTATTCCAAGAGATTAGCAAACAATCTCTTGAATTAAAAATACTATAAATTGTTTCTAGTGTTCTGTTTACATCTTTAATCTCTTAAAAGGCAAAACTTGATTTTCTAATTAATAGAAAAAGCTTTAGAAGCTGTTCAAGGGCTGCCATAGGTGAACTTGGTGTGGACAAGCTAGAGGGACAACATCTGGTGTCCTAAAGACGCATCCCAAAGGTGCAAATACGCTACAGTGCATCAAGAGGTTAGTGTATTTATTTTTATTCTAACCTAGGGTTCTAAAATTAATCTGATTAATTCTAAAATCTTAAATGACAAATACAGATCCAAAAACATATTAAAAGAGTTTTAATATGTTGTTTATCATTGAAATCAAATAGATAAAAATAAATCTTGCATGATGCATGTGACCCTAGGTGAAAATTTTTGAATTCAATGATATAAACTTGCGTTTTTCATGCTTCTGCTCCTTCAAACATGTCACACCTATTCCCTTGTAAGGCATGACATGTTTCCGTAGCATACCTAATGAATTACCAAACTACACCTACCGATAACATATTAATTAAGCTACAAGGGATTTTAAACAAATCATAACTTTTGATTTTATCAATTCTTTTGTGGAAAGCTACATGGGAATAGTTAAAATTCCATGTAAATATTCATTGAAAATAATAATAGACTAAATATTGCAAAAGTTACATTTCTATAAGTCTCAAAATAAAATACAAATAGTTACAAACTCAAAATGTGATAGTAATGTAATGCTTTTAAATACAAACTGCTCAATGTCCGTACATCCATACATATAGGTATAAAATACATCAAAAGGAAATTACAGGGGCATACCTACGATATATACCCTCAATCAAAATCAAAATGCTGCTTCCAAGTCTATCACTACACAATCTTCTCCTTTCCCTTACCTGCAATAGCATAAATAAGCTATCGCTGAGCATATCACTCAGTGGTGCATAACTAATAACTTTTAAAACTTAAAGTTATGTAAAACTTGTTAAAGGAATATACATCACATTTTTCTTAAGCATGAAAACTTCACAATAGTTCTAAGTCTATAAGAGCCATTTATTGAAATAACATTTCAAATGAGAAATCACACTTCATAAATCACAATTCACAAAGCATTAGTGTTGCCAATATCACACACAGTTCAAGCTATGGCACAGAATTTCACAATCAGTGTTGTATTATACACCACGACAAAGAAATCTCAACCTCACTAACAGTTATTAATGAGGGAAGGGCTAGCTAGCTAATGAGTACTCAAGTAGTCTTACCCCACTAATGGTTATTAATGGGAGACATAATCAATATCCATTATCAACCCCAAGTAGCCGTTACTACTGGGGAGTTTCGAAAGGGACTGTCATGCTAACTATGGTTTCAAAACAGTTTTCAAAAGTTTTCCACTCAACAATCACATTTATAAACCAATAAACACATTCAAATAATCATAATATCCATATAGAGGTGGCAACACCTAAATTTTTCAAATGCAAGAGAAAAACTATATTTCAGTCAAAGTAAACTTGTGCAAAGCAAACTCATTCAAATAAACACATTCCAAACAATTTACAAGTTTAAAAACGAAGAAAAGTTTAGTTGTACACAAACCTTCATTATTTCTTCTTTCTCGTTACTTACTTCTCCTTGCCCGTTCTAACTTTTTTTCTACTGAAAATACACAAATAGAATGCCTCAATACTCATCTCAATTGCTGCCATGTACTCATTACATGAGTGTCTAATGCATCTCAAGTTAGCTTTGTAAATTTTAAAGAGTTTTGATTTTGGACAGCTTGGTGCCCTAATCTTTAAACCTAATTTTTACCTAGTTCCAATCATAATTTGTTGAGGTGTTCTTCATAAAAATTGTGCCTCTAGGTCTCATCTTTATTTCCCTTTTTGAATCACCTCATTTTGAGTTGTGTAGCTCAAGTTATGACCAAAAAGGTGATTACTATTTACATGGGGCTGATTGTGGCAGCTTTGGTGACTTAACTTTGGCTAACAATTTGATTGGGTTAAGTTCATAATTTGGCTCAAAGTTCTTCATATGAAATTTTATAATATGTTTTAGGTTTCCATCAATTTAAGAATCACCTAAATCAGAGTTTTCTAGAGAGAGTTATGGCTATTTAAAATTTACTGTTTATGTTACTGTTTATTGCTTTGGCAGATTTATCAACTAAAATTTGCTCAGTAATTTGGTTGGGTTAAGTTCATAATTAGGCTTCAAGTTCTTCATACGAAATGTTCTACTATGTTTTAAGTTTCTATCGGTTTATGAATCACCTAAATCGAAGTTTTTTAGAGAGTGTTATATCCTTGCAAATTTTACTGTTCATATGATCAATTTGCAGATTTCTAGATTTTTGGCACATTTGGTGACTCAAATTTGCTTAGCAATTTGATTAGGTTAAGTCCATAATTTGGCCTTAAGTTCTTCATATGAAATGTTCTAATATGTTTTAGGTTTCCATTGGTTTAAAAATCGCCTACATTGGAGTTTTCTAGAGAGAGTTATGGCCATGCAAAGTTTACTGTTTACGTGCCTAATTTTGCAGGTTCCAGAATTTTATCTCCAGATTCAAGGCAAGTTTTAGGCAATTTCTGGGCAGTTTCTGGGGTAGATCTCTTCATGAAAATTCTAGCCCTATATCTTAAGTTTCATTTTCAATTGGTTTCACACCAATTAGAGTTGTTTAGCTCAATTTATGGGCTATCAAACACATTGAACTTTGTGTTCAAAATCTACCCTAGGTTCAAATTTTCATTTCTTCAATTACTCCCACTAACCAACCTTAATTCACATTTAATTCACCCCAAATAACTATAATTTAGCATTGACACATCCATAGCACTCATAGCACAAAAACCCCTAATTTTCCAAATCCCTAATTTGCACTTTTCCCCAATCCTACCATTTCATTACTTCCATTCATAAACCCAATGTCAATTCAAACTAAAGGAATCTCAAACGACCATAATTTAACACTACACACACCAATTTTACTCTCTAGCATTAAAGCCCCAATTTTCCCATGAACCCTAATCTCCCATATTTCAATTTATGCAAATCTCATGCAATTTCTTTACCCCAATCATGCATACTACTTCAATTAAGCTTGATTTCATCATCAATTATAATACATCAAACCCTAATTTTTTTCAAATTAGCCAAAACCCTAGTTTAGGTTCCATGCATGTTTCCTTTCAATTTCTCATGAAATTTCATCATAAATTAACTTCATTCAAAGCTTATACAACTAATCTAACATGAAAAGAAACTTACCTTAAGTGACCACTTCAAATCTTCAATTTCTTTCAATTCTTTTGTTCTATTAGCTTTTAATCTCTCAATCAAAGATAAATTTGATGTTTTCTACCAACTAGATAGAAAACCCATGGAGAAAAAGTGGGAAAAATCAAGGGTTGAGAGATGTTGTAAGAGGAAGAATGAAGAAAGAAGAAAGAAAAGAGAGGGAGCGGCAGAGAGTGTGGGGTGGCATAATGGGGGAAAAGAAGAAGATAAATGGCCATTTTTATTTTTAGTTAAGTGTCTTGTCTCTTATATATTTATCCCCAAAAATTAATTAATTTAAATTAAA
The DNA here is from genome assembly GCF_030052815.1 of Hevea brasiliensis. Lineage (NCBI taxonomy): Eukaryota > Viridiplantae > Streptophyta > Magnoliopsida > Malpighiales > Euphorbiaceae > Hevea > Hevea brasiliensis. The sequence continues at coordinate 92,315,269 of NC_079497.1, forward strand.
ATTTTAATTGTGTCATAAAAGTAATTAAACTTAAGTTTTTATTTCCTTTCTTTTCTTTTAAATTTACATTTAATTTTCCTCAAAATTTCTTCATAATTTAATATTTTATTTTCATTTAATTTAATTGACATTTTGGTCAAAAATCAACTCTTAAAGTGAATTGACCAAAATGCCCCTCATCGGGTCAAAATCCTTCTTTTTCCTAATACCCGATGAGTCCTTAGATTTTTGGTTCACTTGAATTTTTATTGTGTCTATCTCAAATAGTTTTCCTTTTATTTTTGATCCTCAAGGTGTCTTTGAATAGTACAAGTCACAAACAAAAAATGATATTATTCAGAGCTCGGAGGTTCGGGGTATTACAAATTTTTCATGCGTAAAGAGAATAATTTTATACTTTACATAAGAGAGAAGAGAGAAATATTGACTAAGTGCCACGCAGGAGCTATTTACATCAGTTTTTAACTGAAAAACCAGTAATTGAAAGTCCGAGGGATTTTACTGTGCAAAATTTGAAAGTTTAAGGGGTTTTATGTTACATTTTAAAGTTAAAAGACTGTAGTGTTATAACTATATAAGTTCAGGGACAGTTATTGAAATTTATCCATCATTAATACTAACAACGATGACACAATAATCAGTCGTTAAAATTATAGTATTAACGACTATTTTAGTCATTATTAATATTATTAATGATAGAGAAAATGATCATTAAATTTGAATTAGAAGACCATTATTTTGCAATATAACGATCTCTAAAAACTGCTAACGATGAAAAAAATTGATTGTTGAAAAATATTAACGATAGTAAATAATAGTCATTAAAAGTTATTAACGACAAAAAAAATGTTAAAAAGTATTAATGTGAACAAATAATGATCATTAAAAACTACTCATGATAGTAAAAAGTAGTCGTTGAAAACAATTGAGGAAGTAGAGAAATGACATTAAAAATTAATAACAACGATGCAAAATGGTCATTAAAAATGATTAACAGCCATAAAAGTGGTTGTAAAAAATATTAACAACAATAAAAAGAAGAGATTAACAACCAACATGAATACAAAAATCGTCATTAATGATGATGATTTAACTGCTTTCACTTTTAAAATACCTTAAAATTTAATATGCAATTAATAATATTAAATAATATTCATTCATAAGTAAAATAATATTCATACATCAATCTAAATAATGTTATAACAACTATCTCAAATGTTGGTTTAATATTAATTGTTCACACTTAATTTGTGCATGTTAATAAGGTAACTATAAATATTGAAGGATGAAACAAAATTGAATAACATCTTCCAAGTCATTTTTGAACACCTTCATCCAAAAAATTACCTCAATGCCTTCACTATTTGTAAAATCACTTCTACACCAAAATATAAAAATATAATCAGATTGCAAGAATTTTGAAATCCACTAATAAATTGAAACAAGCATCACATTTAATTTAAAATTTGTTAATATTTTATTTCTAAACAGTTTAAGTATAAATATCAAATAAAAATTTCGACAAAGTTTCGTTTGTATTTTGGACATTTCCAAAATTTCAAACAAACAATTCAAATTCAATTCACAACCTGCATAAAAACGTAATTTCAAAAGTACTCATCAACTTCCAATCCAATTCCCATGCTCCTCAATTAAATTTTATAGATTTATCTTTAATAAATATTGTAACGCCCTCACCATAGGTAATCCGTGCATTGTACTATTCCGACGACCAATGTCTGTTCGGACAATCAAAATGTCTGAAACTACACTTGGACTATAATGAGGAGGCATAAATTGATGAGATAAATGTTAAGAAAATATAGGAAAAATTTTGAGAAAATAAAATAATAAAAATAAACCGATATGCACCATGAAGGGCATTTTGGTTATTTCACCCCAATAGGTGAATTTTGACCTAAATGTCAAATTAAAAATTTGAGAAATAAAATAATTAACATAAATTTATTTTTGTGAATTTGAATTAGGGAAATGAGAAGAGAAAAGAAAAGAAAAGAAAAGAAAAGAAAAGAAAAGATAGGCTTATGAAAAATTTAAATTTAAGTACACATATAAATATATATATATACATATAGCCATAAGAGACAAAAACCACCAAACACCATCTTCTTCTCCACTCTTTCTCTCTCTCTCCCTTATATTGTCGCCCACCTTTGGTCCCTCATTTCCTCACCAAAACCCATAACACTCTTCATTAAAAATACTCCCCACACCCTAAGGAAGATATAGACACCCATAGGAAGCAAGAAAATTGAAGTTTGGGAAGCTCAAGTAAGGTTAGTGCACTAATCCCTCTTCTTCTCTTTATTAAACATGAAAAGCATATTTAGCCAAGTATAAATATCATGAAAATGAAAAGAAAATTTGAAAGAAAGAACCCTTGATTTTTGGGCAGCCATGGAACTTGAAGTTTGTTACTTTTAAGTAATGAAAAAAATGGTTTCATGAGAATGTGTGATGAGTTGAGATGTTGGGAGTTGGTTATGTAGGGTTTGTGTAAATTTGAAACTTTAGAAACTAGGGTTTGTGTAAATGATTGAGAACCTGTGTAAATGCATGAATTTGACCTAATTGAGTTGAGATTGATGCTAATAGAAGTGCCATATATACTTATTTGGAGTTTGAAAGAAGGAGGAGATTGAAATTGGGAGTGTGAATTTTCTGCAGGTTGTGTTGTTGTTGAATCTAGTAGCTTTTTATTGCCATATCTCTCTTTGGGTTGCCCCAATTGGTATGAGACCAATTGGAGGTTTTTTGGGACATCCAAACCTTCATTTTTCAAGAAGAAACCCTGCCTAAATTCTGTCAAAATCGTGACCAATTCTCTACCCAAACCCGGATGACCAAATACTAAAACCCAGAAAATGACCAAATGAACAATACGTGTTCATTTGGTCATAACTCTCTCTATACTGGTCCAAATGACCTAAAATTTATATTAATGGAAAGCTTAGACATAGGACTACACTTTTCATGAAGAACACTTGACCCAGTTTTGCCTTTAACTAAGTCAATTTGCTAGCACAAGTTGGGTCACTAAAACTGCCAACCCAGAAATTGACCAAAACACTATTCCTTTGGTATGCCTGACCAGTTTTGGCAAAAATGCCATAACTTGGTCTCAAAAGTTGCAAATTGAGTGAAACTAGTGCTAAAAGTTTTATAAGACATAGCACAACAATTTTTATGTTTTGACCAAGCTCCAAAACCCATTGCATCCTAGGAAAAATATTAGCCAAAGTTAGGAATTGAAATTTGGAAAATGTTAAGTTGAACCCAGAATGCCATTTGATACCCATGTGTTCATTTGGCCATAACTCCCATTAGGAAATTCCATTTGAGATGTGCTAAAATGATCTGGAAACATGATACTTAGAGCTACAACATTGATTTAGACATCTTTCCTAAATTTTAAGTGTAAAGACTCTAAAAAGAAGGACAAACATACTGCCCTGAAGATTGACTATTGCCTTTATAGGATTAAGAGTCCAGGTTAATACATTGACTATAACTCACTATACCAAGCTTCAAAAATTATGAAATTATACTTGGGAGTCCATAAGACGTAGAAGAACATATCTTGTGAAGGAACCTAAGTCCAAAAATGACCATAAAATGATCAAATGACTGGTCAAAGTTTATTGACTAGGAATTGTCAATTCTGGACAGCTTAGAGGCAAATGGACCAGTTATGGTATTTTGACCATAACTTGAGTTCTATAACCCTAAATTGAGTGATTCAAAAAACTGAAATTCAAGTTTAAACATAGAGGAGAAATTATTATGAAGGAAGTGTAATCAAATAGACATCCTAACCTAACCAAATTCCTAGATAAAGTTAATACATCAAAATGAACCTAAAGAAAGGTTCATGGGAAAAATGCTATATATGATAATTAAAATACTCATAAGGCTAATTAAATATAAAAAATGATATGAATATGTAAATTGGGACTAATGTCCTATAAATATGAAATTAATGGTACCACTGAACAGTACCAAAAAATGGTAACAGTGAATAGTACTAAACTAATTAAAATCATGCTTAATTGCCCATAGTATACCTAGACTTATTTATTTAGTTTTGATAAATTGATATACCAATTAGGGACTATAGTTAGTAGTACTGCCCATTGAGAAAATCATGAATTGACAATATATGTCTAGTATTATTGTTCTACAGGTTATATGCCTACTTACTGGCTATTGTGCCTACTTTATTTCTGACTTTACAAGCTCCGACAATGGTCTCATTCTGACGGTGGCCTCGTGCTGACAGGGCATTATCTTTGGATAGACATATGGCTATCTAACCAGTATACTCCCATGCATCCATCTTTTATAATTTGTTATAGGTTTCTTGGGCATTGATAATAATTAATTAATATTGAATATATAATAAGTAAACAGAAAAGATCTCAATAATTTTAATTGTTTCCAAAGTGTAATAAAAAATGTAAAAGACCCAGAAATTACAAATTGAAATTATTATTTCAATTGTTAAATTATTATTATCATAAATTATGCACCACTAAGCGTTATGCTTAGTGCATTGATTTTCCATCGCGTAGGTATTGGAGATCAGCAGCTGTCACAGCAGCTGCTGCCACAGTAGTGTTCGGACAAAGTTTTGATCAGATCTGCCATCTACCAGAGTCACCTTACCAGTCTTTTATATTTTGGTAGGGCCCATGTATGGACTAGTATTTTGGTTCATTATGTCTAGTCATGATGTATTTCATTTTGGACTTGTAATTAAACTTTGAGATTGAAATGAAAACTTGTAATTTATTATCTATAAATTTCTATATGAATACAATAGATGATATTCTTTTGAGATCTCATAAATAATTGTGAAGGTAATGATACAATAGAATATGATATGAAAATGTGTGAAATGAATATGGACATGTTAACAGGTTATTAGTGGAGAACCCGCCAGATGCTAATAAAACATGGGAGGCTCTGTCTGGGTCTCCACATAAATAAATTATATAAAAAAAAAATTTTTACATATGGATTACTACTTTTAAATGATATTAAATGGTTACAATAGATATGATAAAACATTATAGGGTGCTCCGGCACCGAATGTGACACTTCTTGCTCGGCTATACAGTAAACGGGTAAAGGGCATCACAAATATATAATAGAGAAATAGTATATTTCCATTTATAAATGTACAACTTAAAATATGACCAGTATTAAAAATAACATAGAGAATATATTAGATTAAAAAAAAGATAATTTACCTTATCACAATCAGGTATATTAATCTATAGATGGAGGAGTTTTAGATGGAGCATTAGAATGATGGCTCAATACTAAATCCTCAAGATGTTTCATCCTACCTTCTACTTTAGACAAACGATCCTTAAGCAATCGATTATCCTCTTGAAGGCCAATACTGGAATGAGATTTCTTGACTTCTTTTGTCTTTACAACACTTGCACCTTGCTAGGGGGAAAGTTGGTGTATGTATTAAAGAAGGAACTATTGTTACAAAAAAAGGCCATTCAATATGTTGCTAGTGCCTCCTAGCTAGGGCAGCTGATCATTAGTGGCCACATACAAAAATTTTTGTCCCAAAAACCCAATAAAGATTTCACTAGATTCTGAGATTTCTTTGATGCTTGTCAAATATTGGATTTTATAATAATTCTTTAGTGGAAGGCCGCTGAACTGGATCTGGATCTAGCATTACATTGAGTAAGTTTTGAAAATGTAATGAATGGCTAGGAAGAACTAGCAGTTTTCCCTCCCTAAGGCTAAAAAATTGAGATCCTTATTTAGGCAAAGGTGAACCTCTAATAAGCTCATAGATGGCAGCTCCCAAGGATAAGATAATCAACTTTGTCAAGATGATTGTAATTCTCATCCAAGATTTCTTGAGGCATATAATGCACATCACCTTCTTCAATTAGCAAGCTTTGATTAAGGAGAGTTGCACATCCAAAATCACCAAGTTTATAAACTCCATTCTTCACATAAATATTATCAGGTTTTACATCTAAGTGAGCAATTCCACGTCCATGGATAAAATGCAATGCCTTTGCAATCTGATGTAAGACTTCCAACACTTTGTCCTCCGTGAATGATTTGGAAGATTTATTGATGGGTAAGCTACAATCAAAGAGTTCTATTTGAATGTAGAGTTGCTCATTTTCAAACCAAGAAGAGTAATATCCAATAATGTTTTCATTACATCCTAAAGCTACTAGAGCCTGAACCTCTATCACAGCTTTCCTCTTCTCTGCATCTTGATATAACTGCTTGTGCTATGTTTCATAGCATTTAAGCAACCATCAATTCTTTGAAAACACGACAAAAGTTTCTAGTGCCAATTTGCTGGGTCTCATGAAAATCTATATGATAGCGAGAAAGGGCATCTCCACCAACAATTGTAGAGAAAAAACCTGCATATTTTGATCTTTGATTACCATATAGATCTATATCCACTTTCCAGGAATCCATTAGATATGGGTTCTTAATGCAAGGAGGAGGCATAACCTTACATTGCAAGGCAACAGTAGATTGTGACACATAATTTTGGCATCTTTGAGTTCCAGTTACTAATGTTTTCTCAATCTTCACTTCATCTGTACCAAAAGTATCATTAGCAATCTCTAAATTTTATTGCTAGTTAGACAAGGTGGGCTAATGCCCTGCACTCTTAATAAGTCATCTTTCATAAATGTTCAATTAATTTTCCTTCATTTTAATCCATTTGTCCACATTTAAGTTTATACCATAATCTAGTTATTCCTATGATACCACCCTCCATAATGGCATTCTTATCTATAGAACACTCATTGTTTAGGATGTCTCTTTACTACCTAAAACTCAATCAATAACAGCTTTTCATTTGAGTGTACTTGACAAACTTTATTGTGACATAAGAACTCCAAATTTTAAAATGTAAGCTATAAACTAAAAAAAATCCTTTTGACCAAGTCCTCTTATGTCCAACTTCACATTACCGCCTCCTCTTACCACTATTATCAACACTTCTAGACAGTTAAAATTACAATAAAAATAAGAACATAAAAGAAGGGCAAACAAACCATGTTCATTCATGTCTAATAAAATTATTCAGTATTCAAATATGGCCAACACATTATCCTCAAGGTAAACTTCATGGGATAAAAATCTTGTAATTCCATGTTATTCTAAAAATCCTTAAAAGTAAAATCGAGGTTTTGAAAACCAAGCATCACCATTAATAGGTGCCACAAAAGCAAGCTTCTCCATTGTAATAGTACACGAAAAACATGTTCCTCTGAAATTCATACTCATCCATATTACAAGAATAGCTTGTTTCAAGTTGGGCTGTTAATGGAAATCACAAAATAGGCTTGCGTCCATTTGTACACAAAATACTCAACATAAGCACATTCTTTTTATGCATAGAAGGACTAGATATAGAAAGAAGAGAATTACTAGTTGAGAAAAGTAGGGAGCTTGAGTTAACAAAGAATGAATTTGCAGGGAAATCAAGATTAGTTTTTTTAGATAAATTCTGTTAGAGACAATTAGGAGGGAAATTCTATTAGGACTACTATAAAAATAAGAAGTAATTGTAACAAGTCTAAGAAATTAATAAAGAATTCTCTCATTATCTCTAATTCCCCTATGTGCTCTTTTTATTCCTCCTTCCTATTTCCTTTCATTTCCTCCTATTTTCCAAATTTCTAAGTTCTGGATCCAAGAGCTTGTTTCTAAGGTTTCAGATTAACAATTCCTGAACTTAATATATTCAGGTAGCCAACATTTATAAATCCAACTTCCCAAATCACATAACTTGAGGCATAATTACCAGTATTAATATAAATTTGAGGCTTTTACAAGTTAAAAAGATCACCAATAGAAATTCATTTCAATATAAGAAATTGAATAAATCACCCAAAAGCACTTAAAAAGAACAGAGACAAAATCAATGACAATCAACCAAATTAAATTCACAAACCAGCAATAACCCTTAACCATAATTTGTTGCTAAAACATGTAACCAAGTTTACATAGAATAAGGGTAAAAAACAAATACATGAAAACAAAGCAGAAAGAGCAACAGAACCCATAAGAACCTCTATAAAGAAAAAATTAGGAGAAAACAACACCAAACATAGGGAATCAACCCACTGATTGTAGCACTTTCAATTCCAACAAAATCAAAAGTAAAAAAGGGTACAACCATGAATCACATCAATTTCTCCCATTACATACTTTTTTCCTATAAAATAAAATTACTTTACCGGGCCAAAATCTAAAGTTTCTAAATGAATTTACCATCAAAAGAGACTCAACAATTGGAATGGACATTGTGAATGCGACGCTTACCTATATATGGAAGACACACACAGCATGAAGGAGGATTTCAAATCCACGCTTGGCACAGCGGAGGCTTCCAATGAGAATCGGAAGCAATATACTTTCAATTTTGCAAAACCCTTAGGAGAAACTCATTAAGCCAGTAATAAAATTTTAGGTTTCATTATAGTTATTTCACTTTTCCAAGTTGCGCAAGTATGGGAATTACTAATTAGAAACCTTTTATGAAATAACCTTTTAAGAAACAAGGGAAAAACCCGCTAGAGATAAAAGCAAAATCTAAAAAAGAAATTCATTTTCGAGGACAATTTTTTCCTCATGATAGACTTTTAAAACCAGGAAAATAAATTCATATAAAAATTTACATATAACGACTAACATTTTAACTTTTAACAAGGGTTTTTAAAATAGTAGTTAAAATTGTACATAATTATGACCAATTTTACTATTGCTTGTTATTTATATGTCATTAACGAGGAACATTTTATTTATCATTAAAAGCCATAATTTTTGTAGTGTGTCCTCTAGTTGCCAACTTTCATTTGAGGGTCCAAGTAGATGTGAATTGATTGAAAACAAAAACATTTCGAGTCATAGAAATGGGAAAGAGAAAGCCTTTTAATGGGATAAGTACGATCGAATAGGAGATTGAAATTTGAAAATCACTTAATGGAAAATAATTTAATGTTATTTTTAAATTGAGAAATTTGACCTATTGATTTAAATTTGGACAAAATATATTATTTGGATATTCTAAATGAAAATGGGTTTGAATTTGGTATAAATCCCATGAATTTATGAGAAACTTAAAAATTAAAGATTTAAAATAATTATTTTTACCTTATTATTTCGAATCTATCCTACTACAATCCCATGTATTATCTTTACATGATATCACAATTTTTAGACACTTCAATAGAAATTCCTTTTATTAGCCAAACAATAAATTTATGAATTTTAAATTTTAAAATTTAAATCAAATATTTGAAATCTAAATTTTAAATCTAAATCCTAAAATCCAAACCCAACCTGAAAAAAAAAGGTGAACTAAGAAAAATGCATTCTTCATGGCATTAGTTCTCTCTATTTGAGTGAATTTCTGTGACACATCTCCAAGAAATAACAAAACCTTTTTAGAGGAGGATTTATAAAGAACAAATCCAGAAATCTTCTATCATATTACTTGAGAAACACAAGAAACTAATTTGAAAGAGACTTAGTTTTCTTTTGTCATAGAAAGATGGAATATGATGGACCTTAGTATTAATAGGGTCAAGAGGATTACTAATTTGGACAAAACAAAAACTGGCTGGCTTTCTACCAAGTTCTAGACGTTCCATTTTCAAGATATCTATTTAAAATTTAGAATTTATTGAAAATATTAATTTGTCCAAAATGTTGCCCAAAAGTGAATCAAACAAAACAGTTTTGTACCACGCATTAATCCAATTATGACAAAACTGAACACCAGAAATTTCAAAAATTAATGTCTATTGCCAAAGTGAATAGATTGGATAATTAGCCTAAGACATGGGCGGATCTATATTAGAAGTAGGGTCAATTGACCTACTGGATTGGTAAAAATTTCAAAAGATAAAGTCTAGGAATTATATAGTTTTTAAAAAATAATTATATAAAAATTAAAGTATTATCAAATAAAATAAAGATAAATTAAAAAAACTTTCTCCATATATTTATGTGAAATTTTTAGTCTGATTGAAAAAAAAATTCTTCTTAATATTGGTGGTCTTGCTCAAAAGTTAGTCCAAACAGAAAAAAAAAATCTATTAATTTACTTATTAAATTGGAATTATATTACCCATTGAAATAATATTTTTTTATAATGAAAATTGTGAATACTTGATTGCTTAATTGGTTGGAGATTAATTATTTAATTCTTTTAATATATACATTGATAAAGATATCTTTGATAGTATTAATAATGAAACAATTATATAACATTTCAAAAAATACAAAATCATTAAAAATAATTATAAATTTAAAAATATGGTAAGAATTTGTTTTATGAAATTATTTTTCTTTAATATTTACTATATTCTTATTATATATTGAAAATATGCATAATCAATAGATAATTTATTATTCTATAAAATATTTTTTAAATTAAATTAAATAAAATTATTGACCCACTAATTCAATTTTTTGGCTCACTCTGGCTTAAGATATGTTAACAGAAATCTTAAATTTTAAAATTTCATTTTTAGCAAGTCTATTTGATAGTAAATACATTAAATGAATATCCATTAGCAGTATAAGGAAGCTTTCTCTATCGTTATAATGTATTCTTGATAGTAATTATATGTATAATATAAATAAAATTCAAATACGTTTTTTAAAATTTAGCAAAAGTAGTGAATTTTCATGAATAATCTTAATATTAAAAATAAAATATTCCTAGAATTCTTTTTGCAAGATAAAATAGTGAATTTTCATGATTTTAGGAATTTGCAAATATGCATAAGTGTGCCAATTGAGCTTATGATAATAATTATAACTTCTGGAATTTAGGAAGTTTGTGGCAAGAATGGCAATAATTACATCCTAACATCTTTTAGATTATTATTATTATTTTGAAACAAAACGCAGTCAATATATTACTGAGAAGAGAAAACACTATCAGTAGATACAAGATCAAAAATAGAGGGAGACGCCTCCTCTATCCAAGTTCGTTCTGCAGAATCTAAAGAACAAAATTTAGCTAAACTATGAGTAGACAAATTGAAGCACCTCGACACAAAGGACCAACAGCACGTTCTCAACTGATTACGATAAAAATAACAATATGCAAGCACCAAACCTAGCCCTGTTCACATATGAGATTCAACCAACAGCTTATCTATTAAATATTTACAATCCGTCTCAACAATAAACGAATGGAAGGACAAGTCAACAGCTAGCTTCAAGCCAAACGCAATAGCCAATGCCTCAGAGGTGTATGAGTCCCAGTCTTCTACCACAAATTTATTAGCACTCGTAAGAACATTACCCAAATCATCTCTGAACACCACTCCAAGACTGACAACGCGAGATCTAATAATCCCTGCATCTGTATTCATCTTGACTAGTCCAAATGGTGGAGGAAACGATCTGCTAAAGACCGCATCCTGATGAGTACCAGCTACATTCTCCAAACATGGTTTACCGACAGCTGAGAACTCAAAGAGCATAGCAGTAGTGACAAAAGAAATCTTCCGTGCGTCAAATATAGACTGCTCAAAAAGAAATTTATTCCGTATAAACCAGATATTATAACACACTGCACTAAAAAGAACCATATCATCATTGCTTAATTTCTCAAATAAATTAAGAAACCAATGCTTCACGGACTCAATCTGCCTATGCAACACTTCCTTCACAGGTAAAATATTAAGTACAGCGCGCCAAAGAAAGTTCAGCACCTTAGGAGGGGCATTGATTTTCTACAATGATTTCCTAATGCCCTGCGAGCTATTTGTAGACGTACCACCTTCCATTGCTGAATGAATCAGCTGGTGCGCTATCATATAGCCACTCTTAAAGATGTAATTAGTAGTGGAATGATAATGCCATACCAAAGCATCAGGCCTCGGTACAGTACTTAAAGGAATAGCCCGAATCCTATACACATCAACAGGTAAGAAAATACTAGAAATTAAATCCCAATCCCACATTCTAGCTTCAGCATTTATCAAGGATGACACAGTAGGATCAATGAGCAAAATTCTTTGTGGCATTATAACTTGGAAAGATATTAGTTGAGGGATCCATTTATCAAGCCCAACCTGAACATCCCGACCATCACCAAGTGAAACTTGGCATGGCTCCTAGCTGAGCATCAAAGAAGCTTGATCGAGGAAAATACTTTGCCTTAAATAGATGAGCCCTGAAAGAAAAAGGATTGGTGACAATTCACCAACCTTGCTTGGCCAATAATGCTCAGTTAAAACTCTCAAAATCACAGAAGCCAAGCCCACCTTCCACCTTCGGTTTGCTTAACTGGTTCCAACTACACATATGAAGGCGTCTACATCCTCGCGCCTGTTCCCACCAAAAATGACTGATCATAGCCTTCAGTTCATCACAAAAAGATGACAAAAGTAAAAAGCACTGTATCACATACGTAGGTAAAGCTTAGGCCACCGTCTTAATCAATAATTCCTCACCAGCATGTTTCCTTCCACCCGTATAGGCGAGCCCATATCTTCTTCTTAATTTTATTAAAAACATCCCTTTTTGACCGTCCCACCATTGTCGGAAGACCCAAATACAACGCATGTTGAGAGACCCATTTAACACCCAGAGTATTTGTAAGTTGTAACTGAAGCATCATCCACATTCAGATTGAAATAGAGTTTTGATTTAGAAAAATTCACCTTTTGACTAGACAACTGTTCATACCTCTACAGCACCTCTGAAATAGCATTGGCTTCAATCTAAGAAGCTCTCATAAACAAAAAACAGTCATCCACAAACAAAAGATGGGACACTAATAGAGCACCCCGACAGACTTGAATCCCATGCAATGCACCATGCCCAACTGCCTCATTCGATAACCCAGTGAAACCCTCCGTACACTGTAAAAACAAATAAGGTGAAAGAGGATCACCTTGACGAATACCGCAGGATGGAGTAATAAAACCTTTAGGTTCACCATTGATAAGAATTGAACAGGAGGCTGAGGTCACAAATCTCACAATAGTATTAACCCAAATTGGAGAGAAACTAAGACGTAATATTACTGCTTTTAAAAAAGACCACTCCACCCTATCATATGCTTTCGCCATATCCAGTTTTAATGACATCAACCACCTACAATTCCTACCACTCACCTTCATATGATGGAATATTTTGAAAGCAATTAAAATATTATTTGTTATCAAATGGCCCGGTGCAAAAGCACTCTGAGACTCATTAATGATATCTCCTAAAATATGTTTTAACTGATTTACAATGACTTTTGTGGCAATTTTGCAAATAACATTGCAAAGGCTAATTGGGTGGAACTCAGAAGCAGACTTAGGATCCTCTACCATTGGAATTAAACAAATATGAGTATGATTGAACCCATCAGGCATCTCACCACCATTAAGAACCGAAATTATCAACTGCATAACATCCGATCCAATAACTAACCAATGCCACTGGAAAATAAAAGAGGAGGGAGACCATCTGGACCAGGCGCCTTTAACAGATGCATCGTATTCAATGCACTAAGTATTTCTTCTGCTTAAATTCGACTTGTCCACCTCGAGTGCAGTAGAAGTAAACAAATCAGAATAAAAACTAACAATATGATCATGAAGCTCAATATCCCAAAGCTCACGCCCATCAAAATCAATAAGAGAACCTGTATGATTAACTCGATGCCTCTTAGATGCTACAGCATGAAAGTACCGTGTATTCCAATCCCCTTCGTTAAGCCATTGAATCTTTGCCCTTTGACGCCACCATATTTCCTCCCTAAGAGACACTTCGGATAATTGAACTTTAAGAGATTGCCTCTGCTGTAATACATCATCATCCTCTAAATTACCAAACCGCAAAAACTGAACAATTAAGGCCTACTTCTGTTGCTTAAAATTGCCAAACACCGAAAGACTCCAATCACTTAACTCCTTTGAACAATTGGCAACCCAAGCACCCCAATCCGCCAAACCCAACATCCCCTAACTAGACCAAATAACTTCCATACAACTAGGTTCTCTAGACCACATAGCTTCAAATCGGAACCTGTATCTCCTACTTCGATGAGAAAAAAGTTGTTTCTGGATCTCAACCACAATTGGGATATGGTCCGAGCAAGAGCGTAACAAATGAGATAAAACCACACCCTGAAACTTATGAATCCAACTCACCAACATGAGCCCTCTATCTAGACGTTCCACCGCAAACCCATTGCCACTTCTACCATTATCACATGTAAAGGGATAGCCCCTAAAACCCAAATTAGTAAGAGCACAATCAACTAGAGCAGAACGAAAAGCATACAGGCACCTTTCATATTGTAGATTTCCTCTTGCTTTTTCTGAGTTTGCTAAAATCTCATTAAAATCCCCAACCACTAACCATGGAAGAGAGGAAGTACCCTAAAGCCGATGCAATAACCGCCATGAATGAAATTTTAAATGCCGTTCTGCCCATCCATAGAACAAGTCAACCTCTAAACATCACCACCACCAGTAGAAGACATCTCAAAATCAATCTGATTAATAGAATAGGACAATAATATTGGGCAAACAGAGTCATCCCAGAAACAAGGAAGACCACCTCCACCGTTAACACCCCTAACCATAAATCCACCCTTGAACCCCAAACTGCTACGAAGAAAAAGCATCCTTTCCTTCAATGTACGAGTCTACATCAGGAAGAGGAGATTGGGAACTTACGATTGAACCAATCGCCTCAAATTAGCAACTGCCAAAGAGTTCCCTAGACCTCGATAATTGTAACTTATCAGTTTCATGGCTGTAGGCGACAGTGACTATTGCCCCTGGTTGCCTCTGATAAAAAAGATGGATTCACACCAACATCCATTTTAGATTTCTTTAACACTATCCTTTCACCCATACCCCCTGTAATCACAATATCATCTAACAATCTCTTATGAATAATGGGAACATCACACAACACAATATTTGATTTAGTATACCTCTGTTGCTTTGAACGTTTCTAGAATCCTCTTTTATGACTACTCTGTACCTTAACTAAATTACCAGCCCCTTCTAAAATTGGTACATCCACACGCTGATCAGAAGTTAATCCAGTGTTAAGCTGTACCGGAGTTGACATCACTTGTTCAGTCACTTGAGCATTAGAGGAAAAAAGAGAATGAAAGCTAATATCCTTACTGTTAGTGTATATGCATTGCAGCCAACGTGTTAGTTGCAAGTATGATCACTTAATTCATGTATATATACTTTATTTCTTTATAAAAGACTGCTTTATCTTTAAATATTTGATTTAATTTTAATGAATATTAATTAATAAAGATAAAGTCCAGGGGACTTATATGTATAACAGTGCAAATTATAATATTATTATAATTGTGAGATTCTTACTGAATTATAACATTATTTTAAAAATATTTCTGGTCAATGTTATATCAATATTGGACATTAATATAACTGTTGAGACCAGTACACGTTGCATTCTTTCCTTTATGAAAGGAAGCAGTAGTTCTCATTAAACTGAGGTATGTGAGATACCTAGAACTAACGTGTAAGTGCTTGTGGTGACAAGTTTACTGAACTGACCCGCATGAAGATTCCATATAAAAGTTTACCTGTGTCTATGGAAAGACTCACGTGACAGTCGTGTAAATAATTCTTAGACTTGAGACGTTAAGTTATCTTATATAGGAATTACTATATTTTGATACTGCTCACATGTCATTCTGTATGGCAACTGTTGGATATAATATGGACTATGTGAAGATATTTAATTGTCAAGATATAATTCATCACCATAGGTAATTAAGAAAAATATTTCAATTGTTCTTGGCCAGTATGAATTGTCAAATCCTCGCGCAAGGTAAAATAAGATTGAGATCTTATTTAATTAATCAATCATACTAGGAGGACATAAATGATTTATATGTAGCAGATACATTCCATGCATCAATATATAAATCGAAATATTATGTTGAAGGGATATTAATTACACCGACAGACTGATCACAGAAAGGTTAGTCAAACCACTTTGACAAGTTCTAATATTTGGGTGATCGTTACACATTGCTAGATGTCAATAATGATATACAAATATAATTAATCAATTGTGAATTGATGATAAAATTAAAGTATTAATTTTATTTAATTATATTTATTGCCAACATATTAGGAATCATAAAGACTATAAGTGAAGAATTAAATTGGATTATCAAGTTGGACTTGATAAAAATAATTCTAGAGAATTAAGAACTGAAGTATAAATTTTATTTACACTGCTTAATGTCCTAATAATTAAGTGTAGACTTAATTTAAAGTTTCTAAAATTATAGGAATTAATTATGTGAATTATAATTCTTATAAGAGGTCAATTTATAATTAATAAATTTAAAGGGTTAAATTTATAATTATAAAAGGTTGTTCCCTTATAAATAGGAAAACTTGTCTTCTATTCTTGACAAGTGAGAAAAGAAAAAAAAGAGCTAGCACTCAAAATTTCTAATATTATCTAAGAGTGTCTTGGAGAATTTCCTCACAATCGGTCTGTGTGAATACCATCAGAGGCCGGACATCTGGACGGCTGATGGTTTGCTATAACCCGGTCCGGTGGTCAGAAAATTCCTCAAGCTGTTTGAGGTAATTTGCTAAATAATAAAATTTTAATTATCACAATTCTATACTTAATTGAAGTTGATCTTGTTTAATTGAGAATTAATGCTTTCTAACGGTGGTCAGAGCCATTTTAATTAATTATGGAATGATTTATTGTTGTTGGTGTTAATTTGAGTATTAAATTCATGTGATTATATATTATTTCTCCCAAATTTTTTTTTCTCATCTGCTCAAATTTGGTTCTGAAATTTTGAGATTTTGAGATTTAAGTTTTGTTATCTTAAAATTTTAGATCTGCAAAATCAATTTTAATTAAAGTAAATTTTTGAAAATTTTGAGATTGAACCAATTTGGAGATTTTTTGCATGAAACCCATTTGAGCATCCATGAAAAATTACCGGTGAGGATTAATGGCCACCCGGCTGCGTAAATGGGTATACCCATCAGTAAGATGGTGACCGGTACTCCTCATGGCTGGTATATGGCTTCTGGCAGCAGAAAAATGGAGGAGATCGAGCTGCCAAATCGTGTGATCTGCTGTTCTGGATCGCACATGGTGGCTGGATGCATCTGCAAGGCTGCCGGAGATACCTCTGTGCGTCGCCCGACCTGCGTGGCGTGTTTGCCGCAAGGACATCTTTGGTGCGGCGCTGGTGGCCTCCATGGTCGCTTTGGTTCACGATGAACCGATTGAGAGAGGAAGGATCTTTATCGCTCACCCGATTTTTGGCAGAATTACAGTTTTGCCACTGTGTAATGCTGCCCTTGCTTTTGCTTGTAATTGCAAAACTACCACAGCTATTTATTTACAAAAATGCCACCGGTCATGTGGCTGTAAATAGGTTCTTGTTTTGGCAGAATTTGCAATTATGCCATTATGATATCTTATTTCAATTTTGCCCTTGAATTTCCTATTGACTAAAATTAATAATTACATAATATTATTTTATTAAAATTAATTCTACTTTTGGTTTTTAAATAAATAAAATTGTGATTTTATTTTAGTTCAATTGGAAGATAAATTAAAATTGTTTAATTTAATATTAATTTTGAAAATTAGTTTTTAAAATTAATTTAGGGCATTTGAATTAAAGGAATTTATTGAATTAAATTGTTTAATTCAATATCAATTATGGAAATGTGTTTTCGAAAATTGATGGCAAATTATGGAGCGTCAAAAATTGTTTTAGATTTTAATTATCTAATTAGATTAGATATTGAATTAAATTGTTTAACTCATATATATATAATATTAGAAAATTTTTTCTAAATTATATATTGCATTGGGTAGTATAAAATTTGATTTAATTGTTTTGTTAAATTAATAGGTATTTAATTGTGATTTAATTACTTATTAATTAAAGGAAATTGTTTCCAAGACAATTAAATAGAATTATTTAGTGGGAGGAACATTATATATATTTTTTGATTTAATATTTCTAATTGTTAGAAATATTATTTTAATTACACATGAAACCAACAACAACAATGAGGATGATTAAATTTATTTATGCATTTTAATTTGATTATAATGCATGATGGATGGTTATGGACTAAAGACCAATGTGATTGCTCTGTATATGGTTGAATGTCTGTATATTCATAAATAGGGATTGTGTTCCCTACCTTCTCTTATATTCTGTGTTGTAAATTCTTTTCTCATCTTACTCCCCTCGAATGTAACTAGAGCTTTCAATTTCTGAAATATGCAAACGTTATATAGTTTTTAGAAAGAGTAGATAAGAAAATTATTTATGAATGTAAGCAGAAAGAGGAGCTGATGAATATACTTCAAGGAGCTGCTAAGAAGACTTATGAAGTCCTACAATGCTACTACCTAGGTTTTTGACCCTATAATTCTCTCAAATGGCTCAAGAGAATTATTTAGTAAAGTCCATAATCATCCAATTAGAAATGCATGCTAGGGGTGTATGTTATATATATGTGATGTATGATATTGCTAGCATGTTAATTAATGAGACCTAAAAATTGGCATAGACCTAAAATCCCTCATTCAAATATTAAGTACATGTTATGAACATGATGCCTTCCATTGTTATAGTATAAATCTGAGTTCTATATTAAAGTTAACTTATTGAGCACACTCAAGGTTGCTTTTCTCTCGAACATGTTTATGGCTATGAAATATTGGATATTTCTGAACAATGGGTTTTACTTAACTGGTTTACATGATTTGGATGAGCACACTCATGATCATGTAGAATAAGAGGCATAGTTAGGAGAAACATAAAATTATGTTTAGACAAATAGTTGTCACCTAACTGATCTAGGAGTCACATAGAGATGTGATTGATAAAAAGTTATCTACCTAATTTGATTTTATTTTGATTTGTTGAGCACACTCAAGGTCAAATAAAATTAAATGGGGTCCTAGCCCACTAAGGAAATTAATGCGTTAAATTTCTCGAATTAATGGTGAGGGCTATTAATTTGAGTAAAATAGTGGGAGACCAAATGGATATTAAAGACCTTATATTAATTTGGTTAATGAAAATTACATACATGAAATTAATACAATTTTATCTTTGCATTTGTAGATCACTAATATCACCATGAGTAACAACCATTCCCTACGTAGCATACTGGATGCTAATAAGTTGACTGGACCAAATTTCTTGGACTGGTACAGAAACTTGAGAATTGTTCTCAAGCAAGAAAAGAGGCTATATGTCCTTGAACGTGCCAAACCCAGTATTCCTCCTGCCGATGCTCTTGAAGAGGTACTAAGTGAGTTCATTCGTCATACAGATGATGATGAGCAAGCCACATGTGTGATGTTGGCTAGCATGTCTCCTGAACTTCAAAGGCAGCATGAGAATATGGATTCTTGAACTATCATTTTGCACCTCAAGGAGTTGTTTGATTCAAAATGCAGGAATGAGAGGTATGAGATATTAAGGGAATTGTTCCGCTGTAAGATGACAGAAGGATCTTCAGTGAATGTTCATGTTCTGAAGATGATTGGCTATATTGAAAATTAGGCCAATTGGGTTTTGTCATGGATCATTAGTTAAGCATTGACTTGGTCTTACAGTCTCTACCTCCTAGTTTCTCACAGTTCATAATGAACTTCAACATGAATCAGTTGGAAACTACATTGGCTGGACTGTTGGGGATGCTAACTACTGCTGAAGGGGAACTTCAGAAGAACAAGTCCCCTATTCTTATGGTTCAATCTTCTAAGACCAAATCCAAAAGGTCCAAGAAGAAGAATAATAAGAAGAAAGGGACTTTCCCTAAAGCACTTAAGCTTACTGGGGGCATTAAAAAGGACAAAGGTACTTGCCATCACTGTGGCAAAGAAGGTCACTGGAGGAGGAACTGTGCTGATTATCTTACTGCACTGAAGGAGAAGAAGCTTAATGAAGCTTCTACTTCAGGTATGTTTATGATTGAGATAAATTTATCTATGTCAAATTCATGTTCTTGGGTATTAGATACCGGATGTGGATCTTATATTTGTAATAATATGCAGGAACTAAGAAGACCTAGACCTTTACAGAAAGGTGAAATGGACCTATGGGTTGGAAACGGAGAAAGGGTTGCTGCTTTAGCCGTAGGAATATGCATTTTGTCTCTGCCTACGGGCCTTTTGCTTGAACTTGATAACTGTTATTTTGTTCCAGTACTAACTAGAAATATCATATCTGTATCTTGCCTAGCACTGAATGGTTTTAAATTTATTATTGAAGGCAAATGTTGTTCCTTTTATAATAATGATATTTTTTATGGATCTGGTGTTTATGCAAATGCTTTGTGTATACTTGATCTTGAAGGCCTGTTCTTAACATAAATAACAAGAAATTAAAATCAAATAATCAAAATCCATCCTATCTATGGCATTGTAGATTAGGTCATATAAATGAAACAAGAATCACAAAGTTACATAAGGAAGGATATTTTGATCCTTTTGATTATGAATCATATGAAACTTGTGAAGCTTGCTTAATGGGAAAAATGACCAAATCACCCTTTACTGGAAAGAGTGAAAGATCTACTGAATTGTTGGGCATAATACATTCAGATGTATGTGGGCCAATGACTACTCATGCTATAAGAGGGTACATATATTTCATTACATTTACTGATGACCATTCTAGATATGGGCATGTATATCTAATGAAATATAAATCTAAATCTTTTGAAAAGTTCAAAGAATTCAAAAATGAAGTGGAGAAACAAACTAGAAAGAGTATCAAAATACTTCGATCTGATCAAGGTGGAGAATACTTAAGCCAGGAGTTTCAAGATTATTTAAAGGAGAATGGGATTCTTCACCAGTTGACACCTCCTGGAATGCCACAACACAATGGTGTTTCTGAAAGAAGGAACCGAACCCTATTAGATATGGTGCGATCCATAATGAATAATGTTGACCTTCCAGTTTCTTTTTGGGGCTATGCCCTACAAATTGCTGCATACCTTCTGAATATAGTTCCATCCAAATCTATTGAAAAGACACCATATGAGATATGGATGGGCAAGCGACCTTCACTGTTAAATATAAAGATTTAGGGATGTGATGCTTATGTGAAGTGTCAAATTTTTGATAAGCTAGGTTCTAAATCAGATAAATGCAAATTTGTGGGATATCCAAAACAAACAATTGGGTATTATTTCTACCATCCAACTGAGCAAAAAGTGTTTATCTCAAGGCATGCTACCTTTCTTGAAAGGGAATTTATTCTCAAAGGTAGCAGTGGGAGTAAAGTAGATCTCGAAGAAATTCAAGAACCACAAATTACCATCCAAATGGAACCGATGAGTGAGACTGTAGCATCAGATGCACAGCCTGAAACTCAAGTAACACAGGAACTTCGAAAGTCTAGTAGAATACGTCATGCTCCTACAAGATTGGATCTTTTAATAGAAGCTGATAATGACATGTCATTCTTACCAGAAGAGCCTACTAACTTTCAGGAAGCAATGTGTGACATTGACTCCGTGAAATGGCTGGAAGCCATGAAATCTGAGATGGATTCCATGTACATCAACAAGTATGGACATTGGTTAAAACACTTAAAGGGATAAAACCCATTGGGTGCAAGTGGGTCTTTAAGAGAAAGACTGACATGGATGGCAATATACAAACATATAAAGTGAGGCTGGTTGCTAAAGGTTACAGGTAAAGGCAAGGCATTGACTTTGATGAAACCTTCTCGCTAGTAGCCATGCTAAAATCTATAAGGATTTTACTTGCTATAGCTGCATACCATGATTATGAAATTTGGCAAATGGATGTCAAAACCGCAATCCTAAATGGGCATTTGCAAGAGGATGTGTACATGACACAACCTGAGGGGTTTGAATCCAAAGAATTTCCTGACAAAGTATGCAAGCTTCAAAAGTCCATTTATGGACTAAAGTAAGCTTCACGAAGTTGGAACATCCGTTTTGATGAAACAGTCAAAGAGTTTGACTTCATTAAAAATGTGGATGAACCTTGTGTTTACAAGAAGGTTAGTGGGAGTGGAATCATTTTCCTTATTTTATATGTAGATGACATATTATTAATAGGAAATGATGTGCCATTACTCCAATCTATAAAGATATGGTTATCCAAGAAATTCTCCATGAAGGATTTGGGAGAGGTAGCCTATATTTTGGGAATTAAAATCTATAGAGATAGATCCAGAAGGCTCCTTGGTCTCTCACAATCTATGTACATAGACAAAGTGTTAAAACAGTTTAACATGGAAGAATCAAAACGAGGATTCTTGCCTATATCGCATGGTATTTCTCTTTCCAAAGATATGTGTCCTAAGACACAGATTGGGAAAGAGAAAATGGATAGGATCCCTTATGCCTCAGCTATTGGATCTATAATGTATGCGATGCTATGTACAAGACCAGATGTATCTTATGCTTTAAGCATGACTAGTAGATACCAAGCTAATCCAGGTGAACGTCACTGGACAGCAGTAAAGAACATTCTTAAGTACTTGAGAAGGACTAAAGATATGTTTTTGGTCTATGGAGATGGTGAACTGGTAGTTCAAGGGCATTTCGATGCCAGCTTTCAATCTGATAAAGATGATAGCAAATCCCAGTCTAGTTATATTTTCATACTCAATGGTGATGGAAAAGTTCCAAACAGGAAACTACAACAGATTCTACAACTGAAGCTGAGTACAGTCGTGTAAATAATTCTTAGACTTGAGACATTAAGTTATCTTATATAGGAATTACTATATTTTGATGCTGCTCACATGTCATTCTATATAAAGATAACGAATGTGGCAGCTATTGAATATAGTATGAACTATATGGAGATATTTAATTGTCAAGATAGAATTCATCACCTTAGGTAATTAAGAAAAATATTTCAATTGTTCTTGGCCAGTATGGATTGTTAAATCCTTGCGCAAGGTAAAATAAGATTGAGATCTTATTTAATTAATCAATCATACTAGGAGGACATAAATGATTTATATGTAGCAGACACATTCCATGCATCAATATATAAATCGAAATATTATGTTGAAGGGATATTAATTACACTGACAGACTGATCACAGAAAGGTTAGTCAAACCACTTTGACAAGTTCTAATATTTGGGTGGTCGTTACACATTGCTAGATGTCAATAATGATCTACAAATATAATTAATCAATTGTGAATTGATGATAAAATTAAAGTATTAATTTTATTTAATTATATTTATTGCCAACATATTAGGAATCATAAAGACTGTAAGTGAGGAATTAAATTGGATTATCAAGTTGGACTTGATAAAAATAATTCTAGAGAATTAAGAACTGAAGTATAAATTTTATTTACACTGCTTAATGTCCTGATAATTAAGTGTAGACTTAATTTAAAGTTTCTAAAATTATAAGAATTAATTATATGAATTATAATTCCTATAAGAGGTCAATTTATAATTAACAAATTTAAAGGGTTAAATTTATAATTATAAAAGGTTGTTCCCCTATAAATAGGGAAGCTTGTTTTCCATTCTTGAAAAGTGAGAAAAGATAAAAAAGAGCTAGCACTCAAAATTCCCAATATTCTCTAAGTGTGTCTTGGAGAATTTCCTCACAATCGGTCTGTGTGGATACCATCAGAGGCCGGACATCTGGACAGCTGGTAGTTTGCTACAACCCAGTCTAGTGGTCAGAAAATTCCTCAAGCTGTTTGAGATAATTTGCTAAATAATAAAATTTTAATTATCACCTTTCCATACTTAATTAAAGTTGATCTTGTTTAATTGAGAATTAATGCTTTCTAACACTTACCGCTAGCATTAAACGCTGCCCAAAAAGGTTTAGAATTAACCTTCTTATGCTTAACACACACTATTCCAAGCAATGACATCATAGCTCCACTACCATCAACATCATCCAAAATAAAAATAGTACCATGCATTTCATGTAACATTGAGTTCGTAACACCATCATTCTCTCCTACTGGAACACTAGCAAAAACTTAACCCCCACCTTCTTCATCTTTATTCAGCGAGGTTAGAATATCACGTAGAGAAAGAGCACAAGACATAGAACTATTGGCACCATTACCAGGACGATGTTGATGCCTTAACCCCATCCTGATTCAACTGAGCTAGCATCCAATCCTATTTTTCTTTTTCAGACAAGTTTCTCAATTGAAATCCTTTCCTATGTAACTAATCTCCCTACTACCCATCACCCAATCCAACCTCCTTGTTACAATCCACCTTGTAATGACCTAGACATCCATGCCTAAAACAAAAATTCGGCAATCTTTCATACTCTAGTTTTATCCAGGAGACAGAATCAGACCCAAACTTCACAATTACACCCCTTCGTAATGGCTTTTCAATTAGAAGAGCCACCCAAAATCATAAAAAGTTAGCCCAACCTAACAAATCTCCCTCATCAACCTTAACCAAGTCTCCGATTAATGAAGCAATAGATTGGGCTATTGTTTTTGACATCCACGTAAAGGGAATGTCATAAGCTCTAACAAAAAAAGTGGCACTAGGGAAGTCCATTGAAGAAGTAGTATCAGAATCCTTCATTTCTCTCAATAATAACAACTGATCATCAAAACACCATGGACCCAAATCAAGCACCCTCCTATAATCAACTTCAGGGAAAAATTACAATCAACTTTAAGGAAAAATTAAAAAACAAATAGGTTCTCACCCAAATGATGAAAACTGAACCGCTTCTACAGCCGCTCAACAAATCTACTAATAATACATAAGGAAATACGAAGACATAGGGGATTTTACCATATTAGTGTTAAACATAAGAGAAAAATACCTGAATAGGTGATCAATAGTTAATTTACCTAAAGGGGGTGAGGATGCTACGGGATGCTTCTTATACTAGCGTCCGAAAGTGGGACGCTACCTACACAAGCGTGCAAGCCGACGTGGAGAATATTGTACATCCGGACGCTTCTTATACGAGCGTGCTGAGCTTGGGACGCTACTATTAGTGGCGTGCAAATGTGTTGCAAGCCGTCTGACAGAGATTCGCTAGGAGTTATTGCGTCAGCCAGTCAGAACGCTTCTTATAGTGGCGTCCGCAGCTCGGACGCTACTAATAGTAGTGTTTTGCTGTCACGTCCCTTCATGTCAGAGTTGACCATTGGTCTTGGGACGCTACTCATAATCGCGCCCTAAGCTACTTTATATTTCCCGCCCTGCTTTCACCTTCATCTTCTCTCTCACTTACCCTTTGAACCTGTGATTCTCTCATTCCTCTCATCCCTCTCTTCTCCATTGTCCCTCTCTATTGTCGTGTGGAGTGCTGCTCGTTGAACCCAGATGGTGAAGCAAGCATTTGCTCAGTGGGCTAGCAACCAGAAGGGAACCGTGGTGGACCAACAACCAAAAGGAGACCTCCAGTGGTGGACCAGTAGCAGGCTTTTGCTCAGTGGACCAACAACCAGAAGGGAACCATGGTGGATCAGCAACCAGAAGGAGACCTCCAGTGGTGGACCAGTAAGACAAAAAAAAACTTTGTGCATTACTACAAACAGGTACATCGTAGATTATTTATAAAAATATATTTGTTTTAAATATGCTAATTTTTTTGAATGAAGTTGATAAAAAAAATTTTTAAAAATGTTTTAGTGTGTAATTTATCTGTCTTAGTGTGTTATATTTTATATGTTTTTATTATGTTTTAGTGTGTTATATTTAGTGTCTTATATTTTAGTATTTTAGATATGCTAATTTGTTTAAATATTTATCTGTTTTAGTATGTAATTTTTTTTATATAATTTAGACTATAGGGTAATTTTTATATACATAGGAGTAAAAAAGAAACATAGTTTATAGGTTAGCCGAAAAATGAAAAATGATAGGAAGTAATGTTAATAATATAAAAAAATAGAAATATATATATATATATATATATATATATATATATATATATATATATATATATATATATATATATATATATATATAAGAAATATAGTAAATAGTTTGATAATTAGTAAAAGATATTAAAAATCTAAAATATATAATAGTAAACAATTTTGAGAAATTATAAAATGATTTCATAATAGCAAGATAAAATTTAAAAAAAATTAAAAATGTAAGTTATGGACCAACGACAATAAATTTAATCAAAATTAGTAATATAGGTTTAATAGAAAAAAGTTAGTTTAATGTAAACTAATAAGTTTGTAATATAAGTTTGTCATAAAAAAAGTAATTAAATTATGGCTAAAAATAAGTTGTATATTAATTAAATTCTAAGTATGATATAATATTTTAGTTAGTTAAATAAAAATATTTGAAAATTTGGAGTTGTGATCTGAAATCGAACTAGATATTTAGTTTTCCAACAAATATAATTGAATGCTTTTCGTGAAGCCAACTGTTGATGTCGATAGTTGTAGCAATTCAAACCTACTATGAAAATTTTGAGTTTTAATCTTAAATCGAATAGCATTGAATTGGATCGAACTGGATCGATAAATTTAAAATTTTTTTATTGCAACAAATATAATGTTAAACAGAACTAGATCTTCTTTTCGATCCTTTTTGTTTTTCTAGATGTTTAGTGAATGCTATTAATGATAATTTTTTTGGAATGCCATTTAAGTAATTGAGCTTGTTCTTTAATTAGAAAATGTCAATTTCAGCTTTTGCTACTATATATTGGGATGGAGATATTATTATGGATGATGAAGGTTATGACTATTGTGGAGGTTCATCAACAGTCATTACTATTTATAGACGCATGGATTTTGGTAATTTAGGTATGAAAATAGTCAGGGGAATTGGCCTTAAAGCTGGACGTGAATTTATATCGAGTATATGTTTCAGACAACCCATTATAAGGGATGGTCCTGTCAAGTGGGAGTGCATGGGTTTGGCTAACGATGATGATGTCAACATTATGTTTAATTTTATTGATCAAATTGGAGGAATGTCATTGATTGAATTATATGTTGACATTTTTCGACCGAATGCATCCGCATCCAATGGTGATGAAGCAGGACCATCAAATGCTGGTTCCACTGATGCATACAATTGTCAAAGTCAATTGGAGAACGATTCAAAATCTACTGACACTAATTATTGTCCAAATGATGATGAGACTAAAGATGATTGTGATGAGGACTGGATTGACAGTGACAACATGAACATAATTGATGATGTTGATCATGAAATTGACATGGTATTTGATTTGCCTTTGTACTACAACACTCATATTGCGAACCCAATAATGCCTGTTGTCCCTCCTCCACCTTACTCTGAAATAGATTTTTCATTACTGACTGTTGATCCATGGTCAAAACCGCCATGTACGTCAATGTGGGATCCATCAAAGGAGTTTGAAGTTGGAATGATATTCCCTTCTAGAGATGCTGTCCAAAAAGGTGCCAAAGAATATCATTTATGGAGGCAGCAAGAGTTTTGTACAGATGAGACAAAGAGTAGAACATATACATCAGGTGCAAAGATACAAGGAGCAATTATAAGTGGAGAATGCGTGCATCACGACAGGAAGGATGCGACATATGGAAAATTACCAGATATGATGGACCCCATACATGTGTTAATCTATCACTATCACAAGATCATGTGCAATTGGATAGTAGATTTATATCTGAGTTCATCCAAGCTATAGTACGCGAATAACCAAGTGTCAAAATAGCTGCGTTACAAGCGAAAATTAAAGATAAGGTCAGATATACGCCGAGTTATCAGAAGACATGGAAGGTTAGACATGATGCAATTGTTAAGATCTTTGGTGGTTAGGAGGAATCTTATGGAAGATTGCGCCAATTTATGAATGCGTTGTGCAAACATAACCCTGAGTGCTCATTTCTGATTGAAGATGACCCTCTTTTTGTTAATAATAAGTTAAATCCCGAATATCGAATTTTTGATAGAATGTTTTGGGCATATAAATAAATAATTGAAGGATTCAAGCACTGTAGACCGGTTATTTTCATAAACTTGACATTTTTATATGGAAAGTACAAAGGGTATTTATTTTGTGCAACGGCACTAGATGGCAATAATCATATTTTCCCAATTGAATGGGCAATAGTTGATTGTGAAAACACAAGAAATTGGGATTGGTTTATATCTTGTTTGAGGGTTTTTGTGACAGATTGGAAAGGTATTTGTGTTATATCAGATAGGCATATTGCTATAAAAAAGGCAATGCAGCAAGATTGGTGGCAGCCTCCTGATGGACATCATCAATACTGCTTAAGACATATCCTCAGTAATTATAACACGAAGTTTAAAAATACTTACATGAAAGAAGCTCTCCGAAAGGCAGGTTAGTTGTGTAAGATTATTACTTCTTTTCACTAACATTGAATTGTCAATGTTATGTACTATAAACAATTGACATTGTTTTTTTACATAGCCCATCAAATTCAGAAAAAGAAATTTTATGAGGCCATGGAGATAATCAACAGTGAGCATTCAGACACATATGAATGGGCCTTAAAGATACCATTGGAAAAACACGTTCTCATGGTGGGGGGAAACGATATGGCTCGATGACAACTAACACCGTTGAGTTGGTAAATGGAATGCTAAAGGGGATCCGTGCATTACCAATAACTGTTATGGTTGAGAAATATTTTTCCAGTATATCGAATATTTTGACACACGCCGTAGGGCGTTCCGAGAGCAACTACAACTTGGCTTTAAATTAACACCAGCATGTCGTTAAGTTTTAATTGAAAATTTAAATGTAGCAAACTCACTTCATGTCTGGTTATTTAACCGCAATTGTGGTGAATTTGAAGTTTGGAATGGTGGATCTGGAAAGAAGTATGTAATGAAACTTAATGAAAGGACATGCACATGTGGAAAGTTTCAAGAGTATCGAATTCTATGTGGCCATGTGATTTCAGCATGCCAATCAATGTCTATTGATTATGAACAATGTGACACCCCTTACCCGACTACAGTGTAGCCGAGCAAGTTATGCCACTCAGTGTGCCGGAGCACTCTATTTTATCTTAATTCATTTTTATCGTAGTTTTGAATATAACTTGTGAAATATAATTCATTTATTGAAATTGTAATTTATTTGAGGTTCCGAAAATTTTAAAGAAAATCCGGCGGAGTACCGGCTAAAAATAGAGAAAACAGTTCTTCGGAACCTGTGAAAAACACTTCTAATAATCATATTCAATCATCTTAATTCCATTTATCAAAATCTCAACATTTTTCAACCATTCATTTCTCAATCATTCATCACATGTGATAATCATATATAAATTACAGATAAACATTCACTTTTCCATTTATAAACACAATTCTCATTATTTACATGAACATCAAATTACATTTCGTAAGTTCATTTACACATGAGAAAATAAAATCAATTACAAAATACCAAAATGACACCTAGTGTCCTACCAATGCACTGCAGACGGTGAGGTGACACAGACACTATGCAGAACTGTGAACGGCCTTACCCAATCTGTGGTCTACTGGGCCCTCTGTCCAAATCTTCAGTACCTACGTGTTGCAAAAGCGATGCGCTAAGCATAAAGCTTAGTGGTGCCAATAATACAAGAAAATATAATATGCAAATAAAAATCATAATTTCTTAGCCATTTTGTTCATAAGAACTGAATAATTACTAACTTAATGTTTAGTCGAGGGCTAATTACGTTTTATGATATTAACTTCTTCATGCATTTTGTTAATTATTTTTTCCATGATCTTGAGTTTCTTTGTATTCTATCATAATCATTCCTGATATTTAATTTTCGTATTTTCTTTAACAATCAGTTCAATTACAGTTATACTTTTCCATGCCCAAGTAACCTATACTGAATGACTGGACTGGATAACGGGTCGTTGGCACTAGACACCGCGGTGCCTCGGGCCGTCATACTATGGGACGCAGAACGTCAACCATGTATGCAGTCAGTATGGCTAAAAAGCCATGATATCACATAATCGGGCATAAAAGCCATAAATACTGGCATAAAAGCCATGAATACGGGCATAAAGCCATGAATAAAGGCATAAAGCCTTTCGCAGTTCTGCTAAAATAATACCCTATTGGCATGCCAAACTATCCAAACCAATCTTGTTAGGTATACTAGGGCATTTAATACTTTAAAATTCTTCAATCTTTAAATTTTAACTTTTGGTGTCACTATTCATTTCATTGGTCAACAAGAAAGTTGACTTTTGCATAGAAAGTAGGTACATTGACTTTGGCACTTCAAACATACCACATTTTTCATTTAAAACTTGTTGGAAGTGATCACCATTACCATTTCTAGGCTTAAACCAAGGGAAACAAAATTTTCAGTTTTTGAAGCTTAATTTTATTGTTCCATTAAGCACTGTTACAGTGGGAATTTGAGGAAATGGTAAACATGAAAGTTGTTCCTTATTTTGTCTAGTTTAATTTCCTTTTTTGAATCACTCCATTTGGAGTTTTGTAGCTCAAGTTATGGCCAAAATAAGTTTACTGTTCACGTATACTGTTCATGCTGAAATTTTGGGTTTTGGCAGATTTTGGTCCAACTTTGGTCAGTAATTTGACCAAGTTAAGTTCATAATTTGGTCTAACTTTCTTCATATGAAATGTTCTACTATGCCTTAGGTTTCCATCGGTTCAAGAATCGCCTAAATCCGAGTTTTCTAGAGGGAGTTATAGCCATCCAAACATTACTGCTCAAATGAAAATCTGCAGAGTTGCAGGTTTGATAACTTAACTTTGCTCAATAATTTGAATGGGTTAATGGCATAATTTGGGGTGATGTTCTTCATGAAAGTTGTTTTTCTATATCATATATTGTTACTGTAAAAATTTCAGGTCAATTTGACCATTCTACAGTGAGTTATGGCCAAATGAACAGTTACTGTTCATTTGGTCATTCTGCAGGGGCTGTTTGCAGGGTATCCAGATTGGGGCCAACTTTTGGTCCTCTTGCTTTGGTCTTTTGGGCATGGTTTCTTCAGAAAAAAATGTGCCATTATAAGCCTAGTTTCATGTCCAATTGGTCAAACACCAACTGGACCAACACGATAAAGATATGGCGGTCAAGTGGTGAAATCTCACCACCTCTTTGCACTCATTGGGCAGCCTGCCCATTCCACTTTGCCATGTAATAATTCACTCCTAATTATGGTCAACTTACCTCAAATGGTCACTAATTGACCATTAGAATGTTCTTTAACAATTTCATAAGCAAAGTCAAATTTTCACTGCTAAACCCTAGCTCAAAGTCATGGTTTTCACAATTTCTTTAGTTAACTCTTTCATTCTTTGTATATATATATGCATACACTTTAAACATAATCTCCAATTCACTCTAAGTCCATTAATACAATCAAACTCATTCCTTCCTAGGGCTGCTGAAAATTTATAAGGTCCATATACATAGATTCCATTCATTTAATTCACAAAACCTTGCTCACTTTAAGTCTTTAACATGAATTAAAAGAAATTTAAGTGTAAATAGGCACTAACCTTGAATAGGGCAGAATTTCAAACTACCCAAACTCCTTCTTTCTTCTTCTTTTGGCTGCCTAGAGGTTACTCAAGTTGCTAGGTTAATTTTTTGTGAAGCTAGGTTATGATTTTGTTGGGTAGAAATGGGTGAATCAAGCTTTGAAAAGCTTGAATATACTTAGCTATGGAAGAAGAGGTTCACGTCCAAATGAAGAAGAAGAACCAGAAAATTTGTCTCTTCATTTGTCATTTTTCTCTTTTTAATTTGGCTTGTTGGGTTGTGATTGGTGGAAGCCTTCCAAATGACATCATGTGATGTCATATTTAGGTTTTTCTTTCATTTTCTTTTCTTCTTTTCTCTACTCATTTTCACTTTAATTTTTAGTAATATTTATTCATATTTTATGTCATATTAATTATTTACTTAACTGGACAAGTCGGCCAAAAATCACCTCTGAAGGCGAAATGACCAAAATGCCCTCCGTTTGGCTTAACGGGTCAAAATTGGCTGTACCGATTGAAAATTTTTTCTAAATATTTTCTTGGCATTCTAATGCCATAGGAACCTTAATGACCCTTCTCTGGAGTCCCAAAAATTATTTTATAATTTTTTCCCCGGGTCTAGGGCTCCTCGTTGCGAGAACCGCAACTTCCCTCTGGTTACCCCTCGCTAGGGCACCGGCTCATTTAACTTGGTTGTATTTTATTTCTAAAATTTTTCCTAAATTTTTCTTATTAATATTTGAGTTAATTATGGTTCCTGACTTTAGTTTAAATATTTTTCCGGACGTTCTAGCTGTCCGGACCGACACTGGTCACCGGAACAGTAGAATGTACGGAGTTGCTACCGGAAGGGTGTTACAAACAATATGTTTCAAGTTATTATACATTGGAACGAAAGCTTAAGTCCTATGTGTAACACCCCTATTTTCATAGCCTGGTATATGTCACTGTTCCTGTGACCGGTATCGGTCCGGATAATTAAGAGGATTACAACTATGTTTAAGACACCTAGAAAAGCCCTGATCGAAAATAAATAATGATTACCAGATAGAAAAGTAAAAATAGCAAAAACAGAATATAAAATGTTAAATGAGCCGAGAGTCACAGCGATGGGTGACCTTCTCGGGAAGGATTGCGAAGTCGATATAAACTAAAATTTCAAACCGTAAAATGTGACACTGCAGTCCTTAGGACTATTGCGAACAGAGTAGAAAAGAGAAAATCACAAAAAAGAATTGTTAAGTCAGTCAAATAATTAGGTCAGGGAGCTGGAAGAAATATTGAATTATTTGCAAACCGGGTTGAACCAGCGAGGGGCAATTTGGTCAATTAACCCCGAGAGCTGACTCCTGACCTAACTGTCCAATAAAATCAGAGAAAAGAAAATTTCGGAATCGAAAATTAAATTAAAGAACTATTAAAAAATTAAAGAAAAAGAAAAAAGAATAAAAATGGGACTTATTACATCATGATGATGACATCATATATGATGTCAAAATTAATTTAATTTCCCAACCTTTTTGACGAAGTCAAATAGCCAAATAATTACATAAAAACAAAAAAAAAGAGAGAGAAAAGAAAATAAGGATTAATGACATCATAAAGCTATAATTAAAATTTAAGAAATTATGGGATAAATACAATACAAAAAGGACCAATTAAAATTAAAGGATAAAAAAAAAGAAGAAAAACAAAATAGTTATCTTCTTCTGTAACCTCCTTACCGCCCCATTTCATTCATTTCTCTCTTCTCTCTTTCTTTCCACCATTAACAACACTACCAAGCTCTAACACTCTCATTTCTTCCATAAACCCCATGCTAAATTAATAGAAAACATTCAATTGACACTTGATAGGAAGAATTGAAGCAAAAGAAACAAGAAAATTTGGAAGGATTTTGAGAATTGGAAAAGCTCCATGAAAGGTAAGCTAATCTAACCTTCCCTTTTTGGTATTAATGGTTGATTTAGGATAGGATTGAAAGAAATTATATGAAGAAAAGTGAAAAACTATATATGATTGGTAACTAGAGATTTCAGCCAACTTAGTAGTAAGTAGGAATTGATGGATTTGGATGCAATTAAATATGTAGGCAAGTTTGATTGAGTGTGTAGATAATGTTTATACACTTTGATTTCATGATTTGAAGCTATTGAAGAATTAGGGTTTTGGAACCTAGAGTTTTGGGAGGAAAAAATGTGAGAATTAGCCAAATGATGTGTTTGACCTTTCTTGAGTTGAAAAATGGTCATGTATGACCAATTGAGGTGTGTAGGAAGTGTTAGAATTAGGTTTAAATTCGGATTGCTTATGGTCATTCTGCAGGCAGTAGGACTAAGGTCCCTTTCAGGGCACAAAACTGAAAATTTACAAGTCTAATTGGTATGAGACCAATTGAGAATGAAAATAGACACAAAATGGAACAATTTTCATTTAGGAATCATGCCCAGAAAGTGATCATAGCATAGTGAACAAATTGACCAAATCCAGATTTATGACCAAATGAACAGTATTTGTTAATTTGGCCATAACTTGGGCTAGGTAGGTCTAAATGACCTGAAATTTTACCAGTGGACAGTTGAGATATAGACCTAAAACTTTCATGAAGAACACAAACCCAAATTATGCCCTTAACCTAGTCATTTGGCCACCCAAAGTTGGTGACCTAAAACTGCCAGAACCAATTTGGTGCCCAGAAATCTGGGTTAAGTCCAATCCGGCAGCCATGATTCAAATGACTATAACTTGAGTGATTCAAAAAGGAGAATAAAGTTAAGACAATAGGGAACATTTTTTTATGAAGAAAGTTTGCCAAATTCTAACAGAAAAATAACTAATGGAACAGTGCAACATAAGACACCAAAACTGAAAATTTGCAAATTTGCCTAAAAGACATAGATTTTGAGTAAACAACCAAAACCAACAAATTAGGTAACCAAAATGTGGTATGTGGGTGAAGTTGGAATTCCCATACCTATTAAGCATTAGAAAGTCAACAAATTGACTTAAATAGTATCATGAATAGTAACCTCGAAACACAAATTTTAAAGAACATAAAGTTTAGCATATATAAGCTAGATAAAAGTGAATTTGAATTTATTTTTGGATTTATGCTAAGTTATGGTACTGAAACACTGTGAAACTGTGTGTTTCAGTTGAAAAGAACACCGGAAAAGAACCCGAGACATCGAGTCAAGGCCAAAAGGCAACTCATATAAGGTTTGTGCACAACTAACTGTTTTGTTATTTTTCACTTCTAAATTGATTTGAACAAGTTTATTTTATGATTTATAATTTTGTTGTGTTGAGGAATTTAATTTGTTGAATGAAATTGTATAAATTAAATGTAAATTTTCTTATGCATTTAAGGATTTATTGCATGGTTTTGAGGATTGTAAATTTTAAGTTTGATGTGTTGCCAACCTTGAGCATGAATTTATGATGATTAAATATGTCGATGATTTGTAAACACTTTATAAATAGAAATTTTTTTGAATATGATTTGAAACCACAGTTGACATAGCAAAATATGTTGTGAATTCTCATTAGCTTGTTTAGTGAGATATCTCCTCCACTAGGTGGGGCGAGTTCCTTCCTCTCTGGCTTGCCAGTTGGGGAAGAGTTTGAATGAGTACTCATATATACTAGCTAATCTTTGTTCCTCCCTTTTAGCCTAGGTTATTGGGAGAGTGTTAAATGTCGTGGTGTACAACACGGCATCTATTTTAATTTTGGGTCATGGGTTCAACTATGTGAATTGTTGGCAACGCCCTTTAAATTATGCATAGTTTGATAAATTGTGATTGAAATAAATAATTTGTCAGTGATTCAAAATATTTTTGTATTGTTTCGAGATTTAAAAGAAATGTAGATAAATAGTTACTATTTTATCAAAATGTTATTCAAATGAATAATTTGCATGAATGAAAATATTGATTTCTGAATGTTATGAATTTTGAAGAATTTAGAAATTTTAAACTTTTATTTGTTATGAATTGTCAAGCATAACTTGTATTAAGTTTTAAATTATTAGTTTGTGCACCACTGAGTTCACCACTCAGCGATAGCTTTGTATGCTGTCGCAGGTGAAAGAAAATATAAAGCAGCTGAGCAAGATTACTGAAAGTCATAGTGAGACTATCTTCGGGTATATCATAGGTATACCCTTGTACTTTAGATTTTGATGTAATTCTGTAATTATATGTATGAAATTTACTTTGAGCAGTTGTACCAACTCTTTTGTAATATATTTTTGGATTGTAATGAAATACAAATTATTATAAGATTATCTTGAGATTTTATGTATTTATAAAGTTTTGTACTATTAAATTTTTAATGCTCCCATGAATGTAAAAATTAATTTTGTTACCATAATGAACTGTTTCAATATTTGATTCAAATTAAATTGTGTATTGAGTTGCTAGTGTTGATTTGTGAAATGAGATTGAATAATGGAGTTGTGATTGAGAAATATATTGGGAGTGTCTTTATTTCAGGTTTTGAAGAACTATTTTCTTAAAATACAGATGGCTCTCTGTCAAAATTTTTGTAAGAATTGCGGAGATTTTAAATATCTAAAAATTTGATTTATGTTTAGACTTTCAATAAAGGTTTTTAATATCTGAAAAAAATTTTACCCACCAATTTAAAAATGAACGAAAATTGTTTTAAAATTCCTTGTAGTATATTTAATGGGTTACCAGTAGGTGAAGTACGGTAATTCATTAGGTGTACTATGGGAGCATGTTACATTTTACGAGGAGTAGGGTGTGACACTATGAGTGGAAATTTCATGCACTTAGACATCGTGATGATTGGCCGACAGACAATTATCCAATTCTAGAATCTGATCCAACACATAAAAGGTCGAGAGGAAGACCGAAGTCATTAAGAAGGAAGAATGAAATGGATTGGACGGTGAGTGGAAAAGTAGGAGAGACATCTAAATCAAATGTTCGCTCTGTCTTCAATAAGGTCACACAAAAAAGAGTTGTTCTGTGGGACAAACCAACAATAATTAATTTTATATAGTTTTAAAAATATGTTGTATTGAACAAATCATCTCATTATTTGTAATTTCTAGATTATTTTGGCACAAATTGTTTATTGTTATGTTTTCTTTGTATGTGTGTAAATGTAATAGGATTAATGCAAAGGAAGATGAATTGTGTATCATCACATGAGAGACATCCAAACACTTCAAATAAAAAATCATACAAAAATATTATGGACAAATATACAGACCCTAATGGATGCACATGGTATGGTCATAAAAGAGCTTTTGTTAACCAAAAGTATTATGCATGTCTACAACAAGGATTCGCAAATCATATATTTATAGGTAAGCATTCAAGGAATATTTTCGATTTTGGAAAAGTTAGAATTGCTGAAAAGCATGAATGGGATAGATTATGGGAGACACATTGTGAATTGGAAGCATATTGTACATTTCATGATTTACCCATCCCAAAGGTTCGATCAGCTGAGATAGAAAGGAATTCAACTGATGGTATCCAGAAAGTTAAAGCACAATTGTGTGTTGAGAATGAGATAATGAATAATCGTTTGAAAGCGTTTCACAAACAATGAATGGCATTCATAAATATGGATGAATTTAATAGCATAGGTGAAGCTATCTTAAACATTGAGGATGATGACATTTCTAATTTCAGTGACGATGACGATAGTGATTTTGTACATTATCTCCTTCATTGCTTTCCCCCTTGTTGCTAGATATAGTACAATTCAATGTGAACTTCATCTTTAAAATTTCTGATTGTGACATAAATGTAAGGGATTTTTAATTATTATTTATTTACTTTTGATGTATTTATTTTTTATTGACTGTTAGTAATTTATTTATTTTTTTATTTACGTCTTGCAGTCGTGTTACATTAAATAATGGCTCGTATAATGAAAACTCCTAAAAGGATAGTCAGTCGAGCACAGTGGGCAAGGGTGCACGCTATGATTAAGAATTTGGTTGATTTGCCTATGGAAATAACAATCTCAACCACAGGGGATTACCTACTTTGCCTTGTGATGCATATGATAAGGGTGAATGGGCTAATTTAATGAATTATTTGGGAAGGAGAACTATTAATAGATAAATATAGACATTTGGCTTTTAGGTCAGCATTTAGTTCTATTCAAGATAAGGGTATACTCAATCGCGTATGGCAAAAATTGGAAATGAATTGTACCCCATCATATTTACTATGACTTAAACACTTTGTGAAATAGTATACTACTTGGGTTGCCAACAAGACTATGTGTCGGTCCACTGGTATAAAGATGCATTATAGTAATAGATATAGTCTAGTGAAGCCGATGTTACCTAAAATCAATTATAAATTAGACAAATACCTTTATAATGAACTAATTAAATCATGTCCAGTGAAGAAAATAGTTAGGCTGACCTAGTTAGTTGTAATATCATGAACAATATGTACATATTTTCTTTATGTATGAAACTATATTTTGCATCTATGTTTGTATTACTTATGTATTGAATAGTTATAATTAACGCATGAAGTAAAATGTTTGTTTATAAAATTCCTTTATTAAATGTTTGCAACATTGTGCAATAGAAATATATGCATTGATATAGTTGTGAAATTCTATATTTTTAAATGTATATTTGCCACAATGAATAGGTATGGCAAGAGAACAACAAAGGAGAGATTACATAATGCCAGGTCCAATTGATCCACAACTTCTTCGTCTCCAGTCACAGCACTGTTCTAAAGCAATTTAGAATGGCACACTTGAGCATGAAGTGCTTACCTATAGGAGGCAAGGGAATATCTTACATGCTAACATTGATGATAAAATAGTTCCCCATCTAACAGATTCTGGATTTATTGGAATTGCTCAACTAGGATTCTTCGCTGTTGACTGGCACCTAATTAGTGCCTTTGTAGAGTGATGGGACCAGAGACCCATACATTCAAGATGCCAATTGGTGAGTGTACAATCACTCTACAAGATGTAGGCATTATTCTAGTTTGCCAGTTAATGGTTTTCCAGTTACTGGGAGGTCAAGGGCCGATTGGCCAGCAGCTTGTGAGATGCTTCTGGGCATTAGACCACCCTAGGCTATGATTAGAGGGCATACACTAAAATTATCATGGTTAGCTGATGAGTTTGGAGATATTCCACAATTTATAGATGACTTAACTGTCTTACACCATGCACGAGCCTATATATTATGACTCATCAATTCCATTTTTCCTGATAAAACAAACTCACGCGTGAACTTGATGTTCCTTCTGCTTTTAGAAGACTTAAGGGAAGATGCAATATACAGTTGGGGGGGGGGGGGGTGTAACACCCCTATTTGCATAGCCTGGTATATTTCACTGTTTCGGTGACCGGAGTCGGTCCGGACAATTAAGGGGATTGGAACCACACTTAAGACAACTAGATAAGCCATAAACACAAATAATTAGTAATTATCAATTAGTTAAGTATAAATAAAAAAAACAGAATATAAGAAGTTAAACGAGTTGAGAGTCACAGCGATGGGTGACCTTCTCGAGAACGACTGCGAAGTCAATTTAAACTCGAATTTTGAACCGTAAAATGTGACGCCGCGATCCTTAGGACTATTATGAACACAGTGGAAAAGAGAAAATCACGAAAAAGAATTGTTAAGCCAGTCAAATTATTAGGTCAGGAAGCCGGAAGAAATATTAAATTATTTGCAAACCGGGTTGAACCGGCTAGGGGCAATTTGGTCAATTGACCCCGAGAGCTGACTCCTGACCTAATTGTCAAATAAAATCGGAGAAAAGAAAATTTCGGAGTTAGGAATTAAATTAAAGAACTAATAGAAAAATGAACAAAAAAAAAAAGAAAAGTGAAAAAGGTGATGACATCATGCATGACCTCATGCATGATACAATAAATATTATAATTAAAAAAGTTAAATTTTTGGATAATTATTGGTCCTCCATAGGTTAAATACTTGATAAAAGAAAAGAAAAAAAAAATAAAACAAAAGTTATCTTCTTCTCCATATTGCCATCCAAGTCTCTCTCCTTTCTTTCTCATTTACTTCCACCATTTTTAAGCAAGAAAAGCTTGGAATTCTTTGGTTCCTTTCCATAAATCCCCTAAATCCCAACATTAAATCTTACCCTTAGACCTAGATAAACACTTTGGGAGCAAGAAGGAAGAGAAAATTTGGAGAATTGAAGAACTAGGGAATCTACAAATTGAGGTAAGTGCAACTTTAAGTTTAGATTCTTATTGAATTCATGAATTTAAGTTTAAATGTGATGAATTTACATTAGAAATAAAGAAAACCATGTTTGAATAAGGGAAGAGAAAATTTGGTAGCCATGGAACCCTAGAATTTTGATGGTGTTTAGTTAGGTTAAACATGAAATCTTGGTGAATTGATGTTGTATATGTGATTTGTATACTTAGATTGCATGAATTATGATGATTAGACAAATTAGGGTTTTGGACTTAGGGTTTAGAGACCAAAAATGTGAGAAACTTTTAAATGATGTCTTTGACCTAATGTGAAGTGAGAAATGGTCATTTGTGACCAAATGAAGTGTGTTGGAATGGTTGGAGTTAAGGCCAAATTCGGATTGAGTGTGGTCATGCTGCTGGCAGCATGACCAAGTCAACTTTGAATGACCAAAAATGAAATTTTACAAGTCCAATTGGTATGAGACCAATTGGGAATGAAAATAGACACTAAATGACGCAATTTTTATTTAGGAAGCATGCCCAAAAAGTGACCAAAACCTAGTGAACAAATTGACCAAACTTGAAAAATCACAGTCTGTCCCTGTACAAACTGATCAAATGAACCCATAACTTGAGCTAGGCAGGTCAAAATGACCTGAAATTTTACCAGTAGTTAGATGAGATATAGACCTAAAACTTTTATGAAAAACACAAACCCAAATTATGCCATTAACTAAGTCGTTTGGCCACCCAAAGTTGGTGACCCAAAACTGCCAGAACCAAAAATTGCCCAGAATTCTGGGTTGTGTCCAATCCGGCAGCCATGGTTCAAATGGCTATAACTTGAGCTACAAAACTCCAATTGGAGTGATTCAAAAAGGAGAATAAACTTAAGACAATAGGGAACATTTCCTGTGAAGAAAGTTTTGCAAATTCTAACAATAAAGTGACTAATGGAACAATGCAACTTAGGACACAAAAACTGAAAAATTACAAATTTGCCTAAAAGATTTAGAAATTGAGAAAATGACCAAAACCAACAAGTTTGGTAACCAAAATGTGGTATGTGGGTGAAGTTGAAGTTCCCATACCTATTAAGCCTTATAAAGTCAACAAATTGACTTGAATAGTACCATGAATAGTAACTCCAAAATGAAAATTTCCAAGAATGTTAGTTTAAGCATATTTGGGCTAGAATTAAGTATTTATGAATTAATTATTAGATTTACTGTGAAATAAGGTATTGAAATACTATAAATTTTATGTTTCAGCTGAAAAAGACCCGGAAGGCCTAGAGGCGATTAAGTCCAGGCTTGTGCACAATAACTTTAAATTATTGTTTTCCCACTGAAAACTTGATTTGTATGCATTGTGTTAATTATGGGTTTTGAGAACTATGGTGTTGCCACTTCTTAATAGAAATTTGATTTTGAAAATTGATTGTGTTTGTGCACAAAAATTTTAAATTATAGTTTTCATAATGGAAATTGATTTGTTATACATTGTGAATGTGTTTTGTTCATTATGAATTTCGAGAATGTTGTGTTGCCTATTTTACAATGGAAATTTGGAATGAAAATTATTTATTGATTTGTATGAAATATTTGAACAATATGGTTTTGAATTTAGTTATGGCTTTGAAAATCTTATTTGAACAATAGTGTGTTGCCTACTTTGTAAATGAAAAGTTTAGAGTGAAATATGATTTGTGAATTGTATAAAATATTTGAATAACTTGATTTATATTGTTTTTAGTTCACACTTGGCATGACAATATTAATATGTTCCTCCTCCACTTGTGGGGTGAGTATGATATTTGATCAGTTTCCTCCCTCTCTAACTTCCCAGTCTGAGGGGTGAGTGTGGATGAGTACTCATTAGCTAGCTAGCCACCTCCCTCATTGATTTCGATTAGTGAGGGTGTTTGCCTTGTCGTAATGTACACACGGCATGTTCGGAAATTTTGTGTCATGGCCTAAGTTGTGCTATTGTTTGGCAACACTATGTGTATTAAATTGTTTGATCAAGTTGTGTTCTATATTAAGCTTTGAAAATTATGATTTGTTATAAATGTGATTTGAGAAAAAAAAATTTGTGAAATGCGATTATGAGATTTTTGAATGAGGATTTGTTCATAAATATTTTATATTATGCATTTTATACTTTATTGTGCACCACTGAGTATTTATATACTCAGCGATAGCTTTAACTTGCTGTCGCAGATAGAGAAAAGGACATAGCAGCAGAGCTAGCTGCTACAGTTAGGGAGGAGAATAATTGAAGAACTTTTGTACGGGTATTTGTCTATACCCTGGTAGTTTAGTTTGATGTAAATATGATAGTATGCATATGTATCTCTGTAATTTGAGCAGTTGTACAGATAAAATTATAATAATATTATTTTTGAGATTTTGCATCTGTAAATTAACTTATGATTGTAAATTAATGATTTAAAATGTAATGTACATGAGTTATGAAATGTTTTGAGATATTCATTCTTGATTTGAAATTTGGATTTTAAATTGAAGTGTTACTATTGCTATTAATTTGAAGTTTGGTGGTTGCAAATGGAGTTGTGATTAAGAAATATATTGGGAGTGTTTCTATTTTCAGGTTTTGAAGAACTGTTTTCTCAAAATACAGACGGCACTCTGCCGAAATTTTTGTAAAAATTGCAGAGATTTTAAATATCCAAAAATTTGATTTATGTTTGGACTTGAAATAAAGGTTTTTAATATTTGAGAAAATTTTTACCCACCAATTCTAAAATGTAAGAAAATGGTTTACCGGTAGTATATTTAATGGGTTACCGGTAGGTGAAGTACGGTAATTCATTAGGTGTACTATGGGAACATGTTACATCTTACGAGGAGTAGGGTGTGACATTTTTAGTAGTATCAGAGCAAGGTTTTAAAATAAATTTTGAAATGTGAATTTGAAATATTTTATCGGTAAATACAACTGCTCAAATGTTTGATACATATGACATATTTACATCATGAATATGCACTAACGGAGGTCAACCTCCTTGTGTTTGTTATCAGAGAGTAGAAAATTTTTGGAAAATGGAATGGAAGAGGGAGATCATTTCGTAGAGCAATCTATTGAGGCTGAGGCCCGAGGAGAAGCCCCAGCACTCCAGAATGTGAGTGGGTCAGCCACTCCGGCTCCTCCTCAAGCACTACAGTTCCCTGCTCAGTTTGCACAGCAGATGGCTGCGTTCTTTCAACAAATGGCGGGAAATGTGCCACCTCAAGTACAGATACAAGCACCTGCAGCACAACCACAGCCTTCGGCTCGGCAATATGAGAAATTAATGAAATTTGGGGCTATAGAAT
Source organism: Hevea brasiliensis (assembly GCF_030052815.1). NCBI lineage: Eukaryota > Viridiplantae > Streptophyta > Magnoliopsida > Malpighiales > Euphorbiaceae > Hevea > Hevea brasiliensis. Next base: position 92,358,361 of record NC_079497.1, read on the forward strand.
TCAAAGGAACAGTGGATTCACTAGAAGCAGAACAGTGGTTAGAGAGGATGGAACGGATTTTCAGAAAACTACAGTGTGCTGAAGAGTTGAAGTTCGAATATTTAGTATCACTTCTCCAAGGGGATGCATATGAGTGGTGAAAGACCATCCCATATATTTTGGTAGAGCCACCAGTCCTTACATGGGCAGACTTTTTAAGGGAATTTCGGTAAAAGTGGGTCCCCGATACTTATGTAAACATGAAGCTGCAAGAGTTTTTAAGTTTGAAGTAAGGGGATAGAACTGTAGCAGAGTATGAGCGAGACTTTTCAAGGCTAAGCCATTACGCTGGAAGCTTAGTCTCCACCCCCAGAGATCGGCGTAAAAGGTTTGAGGCTGGGTTGAGGCCTAGCTTGAGAATGCAAGTGGTAGGGTTCCGACACCAAAATTTTTCTGAATTGATTTCACAAGCCCTGGAACTGGAAAGGATAGAATCAGAATGGGCAATGAAAAAGAGTACACAAGAGAAAGAGAAAACTGAAAAGGTTACTGGTCAAGCTAGTAAGAGTGGCTCTGGGAAAAGAAAACATTTTGGAGGATTTAGCTTGCGCAAATCGGGTAGAAGTATATCTTTTAGATATAAACCATCCCAATCCGATAAGCAAACTCAACAGACACGTAGAAAAACGCTGTCAGATCAACTTTGTGAGACTTGTGGTAAACCACATAGTGGAGTATGTTATAGAGCTATAGGAGCATGTTTCAATTGTGGAGGGACTGATCATTTTGCTAAGGATTGCATAAGTCCACGCCGTTATGGATCATTCACCACATCAAAAGGATCAGCCCAAGTTTCTACCCCAAAGAGTTTACCAATAGTTGGTAGAGGCAGAGGTAGAGGCAGAGGTAGGGGTAGTACACCTGGAAGTCAGAGTACTGTGAATCAACCAGGACAAGGTGATGCTCCAGTGAGAGTATACACTATGCGACAAAAGGACGAGGATGAGACTTCTGGTATGGTTGCTGGTATTTTCTTAATTCTTAACTGAGATATGTATATGTGTTAAAAAAAAATCAATTTTGATATGTTAGTGCCTAGTCTTTTTAAAATTAATTTTGGAAGAGTTTGTCAGTGAAAAGTGTTTACTAGCACACAAGAATTTATAAAGTTAATTAGTAAGCCTAATTATGTAAGGAAAGAGAACCTAAAAGTAAGTTATAGTAATATAGCTACCTTAAATGCGGGTAAGGGTATTACTGCTGATAGATGTCAGTGGGTACCACAATCAAAATAAGTTCAAGATATTAGGGAATTTAAAAGAAATAAGATATAGGGAAGTTTGTTCTATTGGGATGTATCGTAGTAACTATGCAATATTCTTGATATTTGTGCTGTAAGCTGCAGATTACAGTACTGACTTGGGATTTATTGTATAGAGCTACATACTACCCAATAATACACAAGAATAAGAATAGTTGCAAACGGCATCTGTTTTTGGTATAGTTATGATAAGATAAAGTTTTCTTATTGGAAAGGAGTTTGAAAATCCTAACCTGGGATTTAAAACTCTAAAGTTAAAATATTGAAAGGTTATAGTTCAGTACAAAAGAAAATAATGACTATACATCAGTGCAAAATAAGCTATAGAATATCGATAGATAAAAATAAATAGAACAGTAAGAAATGAGAAAAAAACTAGATGAGGAATTGCCACCAAGGCAAGCAATTTACTTAAGATGCGTAACAATATTCCGAACTATTTTATCAAGAACAAAATAAGTTAAACCAAAGTAAACAAGATAGTGCAAAATGGTACATAGGCCTTGGTCATAAATGGAGATGGTAAGATAATGGTTATGGACCTATGGCCAAGAAAGAAACGACCACAAAAGAAAATAATTGCTAAAACAACAAAAAGAAAAGACTAAAATATTCTAAACTAAACTGAAGGTTACATCAAATGATTAAGAGATTTGATAATAAAAGAGTAAAACTAAGTTCTCACCCATAGGATCACATAAGGTCCTAGAAAAGCGGATCCACTAGCACACAAATTTGCTTACCTCTAAAATTAAAATGAATTTGAATCTAACTTATGACAGAAGCTCATAAGAAACGTGACACACGAGGTAAGTAATCGATGAGTAAATAATATTGGTTAAAGTACTAAGGAACCATCATTCAGGCCAAGAAGCTACTTAGGAGCGTGAATAGGATATGAGGAGACAGCACCCACAACTGTTCAGAGACTGATACCAGGTAAAATTTCGAGGACGAAATTATTTTTAGGGGGGGGGGGGGAGAATTGTAACACCCCTATTTACATAGCCAGGTATATTTCACTGTTTCAGTGACTGGAGTCAGTCCGGACAATTAAGGGGATTGGAACCACACTTAAGACAACTAGATAAGTCATAAATACAAATAATTAGTAATTGTCAATTAGTTAAGTATAAATAAGAAAAACATAACATAAGAAGTTAAACGAGCTGAGAGTTACAGCGATGGGTGACTTTTTCGAGAACAACTGCGAAGTCGATTTAAACTAGAATTTCGAATCGTAAAATGTGACACCGCGGTCCTTAGGACTATTATGAACACAGTGGAAAAGAGAAAATCATGAAAAAGAATTGTTAAGCCGGTCAAATAATTAGGTCAGGGAGCCAGAAGAAATATTGAATTATTTGCAAACCGGGTTGAGCCGGCTAGGGGCAATTTGGTCAATTGATCCCGAGAGCTGACTCCTGACCAAACTGTCAAATAAAATCGGAGAAAGAAAATTTCAGAATTGGGAATTAAATTAAAGAACTAATAGAAAAATGAAAAAAAAAAGAAAAGTGAAAAAGGTGATGACATCATGCATGACCTCATGCATGATGCAATAAATATTATAATTAAAAAAGTTAAATTTTTGGATAATTATTGGTCTTCCATAGGTTAAATACTTGATAAAAGAAAAGAAAAAAAAAATAAAACAAAAGTTATCTTCTTCTCCATATTGCCGTCCAAGTCTCTCTCCTTTCTTTCTCATTTACTTCCACCATTTTTAAGCAAGAAAAGCTTGGAATTCTTTGGTTCCTTTCCATAAATCCCCTAAATCCCAACATTAAATCTTACCCTTAGACCTAGATAAACACTTTGGGAGCAAGAAGGAAGAGAAAATTAGGAGAATTGAAGAACTAGGGAATCTACAAATTGAGGTAAGTGCAACTTCAAGTTTAGATTCTTATTGAATTCATGAATTTAAGTTTAAATGTGATGAATTTACATTAGAAATAAAGAAAACCATGTTTGAATAAGGGAAGAGAAAATTTGGCAGCCATGGAACCCTAGAATTTTGATGGTGTTTAGTTAGGTTAAACATGAAATCTTGGTGAATTGATGTTGTATATGTGATTTGCATACTTAGATTGCATGAATTGTGATGATTAGACAAATTAGGGTTTTGGACTTAGGGTTTAGAGACAAAAAATGTGAGAAACTTGTAAATGATGTCTTTGACCTAATGTGAAGTGAGAAATGGTCATTTGTGACCAAATGAAGTGTGTTGGAATGGTTGGAGTTAAGGCCAAATTCGGATTGAGTGTGGTCATGCTGCTGGTAGCATGTACAAGTCAACTTTGAAGGACCAAAAATAAAATTTTACAAGTCCAATTAGTATGAGACCAATTGGGAATGAAAATAGACACTAAATGACACAATTTTCATTTAGGAAGCATACCTAAAAAGTGACCAAAACCTAGTGAACAAATTGACCAAACTTAAAAAATCACAGTCTGTCCCTATACAAACTGACCAAATGAACAATATCATTTGGCCATAAATTGAGCTAGGCAGGTTAAAATGACCTGAAATTTTACCAGTGGTTAGATGAGATATAGACCCAAAACTTTCATGAAGAACACAAACCAAATTATGTCATTAACCAAGTCGTTTGGCCACCCAAATTTGGTGACCCAAAACTACCAGAACCAAAAATTGCCCAGAATTCTGGGTTGTGTCCAATCCGGTAGGCATGGTTCAAATGGCTATAACTTGAACTAAAAAACTCCAATTGGAGTGATTCAAAAAGGAGAATAAACTTAAGACAATAGGGAACATTTCCTATAGAACAGTGCAACTTAGGACACAAAAACTGAAAAATTGCAAATTTGCCTAAAAGACTTAGAATTTGAGAAAATGACCAAAACCAACAAGTTTGGTAACCAAAATGTGGTATGTGGGTAAAGTTGAAGTTCCCATACCTATTATGCCTTAGATAGTCAACAAATTGACTTGAATAGTACCATTAATAGTAACTCAAAAATGAAAATTTTCAAGAATGTTAGTTTAAGCATATTTGGTCTAGAATTAAGTATTTATGAATTAATTATTGGATTTACTGTGAATTAAGGTACTGAAACACTATAAATTTTGTGTTTCAACTGAAAAAGACCCGGAAGGCCTAGAGGCGATTAAATCCAGGTTTGTGCACAATAACTTTAAATTATTGTTTTCCCACTGAAAACTTGATTTGTATGCATTATGTTAATTATGGGTTTTGAGAACTATGGTGTTGCCACTTGTTAATGGAAATTTGATTTTGAAAATTGATTGTGTTTGTGCACAAAAATTTTAAATTATAGTTTTCATAATGGAAATTGATTTGTTATACATTATGAATGTGTTTTGTTCATTATGAATTTCGAGAATGTTGTGTTGCCTATTTTACAATGGAAATTTGGAATGAAAATTATTTATTGATTTGTATGAAATATTTGAACAATATGGTTTTGAATTTAGTTATGGCTTTGAAAATCTTATTTGAACAATAGTGTGTTGCCTACTTTGTAAATAAAAAGTTTAGAGTGAAATATGATTTGTGAATTGTATAAAATATTTGAATAACTTGATTTATATTGTTTTTAGTTCACATTTGGTGTAATAACCCTATTTGTATAGCTAGGTATATTTCACTGTTCTGGTGATCGGAGTCTGTCCGGAAAATTAAGAGAATTAGAACCACACTTAAGATAACTAGATAAGCCATAAACACAAATAATTAGTAATTGTCAATTAGTTAAGTATAAATAAGAAAAAAAAAACATAAGAACTTAAACGAGCCGAGAGTCACAACAACGGGTGACCTTCTCGGGAATGACTGCGAAGTCAATTTAAACTCAAATTTTGAACCGTAAAATATGACGCCGCGGTCCTTAGGACTATTACGAACACAGTGGAAAAGAGAAAATCACAGAAAAAGGTTGTTAAGCCAGTCAAATAATTAGGTTAGAGAGCCAAAAGAAATATTGAATTATTTGCAAATCGGGTTGAACTGGCGAGGGGCAATTTGGTTAATTGACCCCGAGAGCTGACTCTCGACCTAATTATCAAATAAAATCGAGGAAAAGAAAATTTCAGAGTCGGGAATTAAATTAAAGAACTAATAGAAAAATAAATAAATAAAAAAAAGAAAATGAAAAAGTAAAGGAAGATGACATCATGCATGATATCACGCATGATGCCATAAATATAATAATTAATATATTTAATTAATTAGATAATTATGGTCTTCCATAAGATAAAAATACAAGAAAATAAAAAAAAAAAAAACCAAAAAGTCCTTCTTCCTTCCCTAAGTTGCCGCCCCACCTTTCACTAAGTCACCATGGAAGAAACTCCATTGAAACTTGAGTTCAAGCTTCAAAACCCCTACTAAACCTTACCTTGACCCCAAATTAATCCATTAGAACTTGATAACTTCACTTGAGAAGAGGATTGAGCAAGAAAGACAGAAGGAAAGAGGAGTGGAATTAAAGATTGAAATTCAAAGTTTAAAGTTAGTGAATTTAAATTGAAAATTTATGTTTAATATTGGTGAATTAGGGTTTGGACTTAGGGTTTAGAGACAAAAATGTGAGAAATTGGTAAATGATGTCTTTGACCTAGTTTAAAGTGAGAAATGGTCATTTGTAACGAAATAAAATGTGTTAGAAGTGTTTGAACCAAAAGCAAATTCGGATTCAATGTGGTTATGCTGCTGGCAGCAGGACCAAGTTCCCTTTGAGGGACCAAAACTGAAAATTTACAAGTCCAATTGATATGAGACCAATTGGAAATGAAAATAGACACTAAATGACACAAATTTCATTTAGGAACCATGCCCAAAAAGTGACCAAAACCTAGTGAACAAATTGACCAAATCCGGAAAATCTTAGTCTGCCCTGTACAAACTGTCCAAATGAACAGTATTTGTTCATTTGGCTATAACTTGAGCTAGGCAGGTCTAAATGACCTGAAATTTTACCAGTGGATAGTTGAGGTATAGATCTAAAACTTTCATGAAGAACACAAACCCAAATTATGCCATTAACCAAATCATTTGGCCACCCAAGTTGGTGAGCTAAAACTGCCAGAACCAAAAATTGCCCAGAAATCTGGGTTAAGTCCAATCCGGCAGTCATGGTTCAAATGGCTATAACTTGAGCTAAAAAACTCCAATTGGAGTGATTCAAAAAGAAGAATAAACTTAAGACAATAGGAAACATTTTCTATGAAGAAAGTTTTGCCAAATTCTAACAGTAAAATGACTAATGGAACAGTGCAACTTAAGACACCAAAACTGAAAATTTGCAAATTTGCCTAAAAGACTTAGAATTTGAGTAAACAACCAAAACCAATAAATTTAGTGACCAAAATGTGGTATGTGGGTGAAGTTGAAGTTCCCATACCTATTAAGCCTTAGAAAGTCAACAAATTGACTTGAATAGTATCATGAATAGTAACTCTAAAATGAAAATTTCCAAGAATGTTAGTTTAAGCATATTTGGGCTAGAATTAAGTATTTATGAATTAATTATTGGATTTATTATGAAATAAGATATTGAAACAATATAAATTTTGTGTTTCAGCTGAAAAAGACCCAGAAGGTCTAGAGGCGATTAAGTCCAGATTTGTGCACAAAAATTTTTAAATTATAGTTTTCATAATGGAAATTGATTTGTTATACATTGTGAATGTTTTTTGTTCATTATGAATTTCGAGAATGTTGTGTTGCCCATTTTACAATGAAAATTTGGAATGAAAATTATTTATTGATTTGTATGAAATATTTGAACAATATAGTTTTAAATTTAGTTATGGCTTTGAAAATCTTATTTGAAAAATAGTGTGTTGCCTACTTTGTAAATGAAAAGTTTGGAATGAAATATGATTTGTAAATTGTATGAAATGTTTGAATAACTTGATTTGAATTATTTTTAATTCACACTTGGCATAGCAATATTAATATGTTCCTCCTCCACTTGTGGGGTGAGTTTGATATTTGACTATATTCCTCCCTCTCTGGCTTCCTAGTCTGAGGGGTGAGTTTGGATGAGTACTCATTAGCTAGCTAGCCACCTCCCTCATTGATTTCGATTAGAGGGGTGAGTTTGCCTTGTCGTGATGTACACACGACATGTTTGGAAATTTTGTGTCATGGCCTGAGTTGTGTTATTGTTTGGCAATACTATGTTTATTAAATTGTTTGATCAAGTTGTGCTATATTAAGCTTTGAAAATTATGATTTGTTATAAATGTGATTTGAGAAAAAAAATTGTGAAATGTGATTATGAGATTTTTGAATGATGATTTGTTCATAAATGTTTTATATTTTGCATTTTATGCTTTATTGTGCACCACTTAGTATTTATATACTCAGCGATAGCTTTAACTTGCTGTCGCAGATAGAGAAAAGGATATAGCAGCAGAGCGAGCTACTACAGTTAGAGAGGAGCACAATTGAAGAATTTTTGTACGGGTATTTGTCTATACCCTGGTAGTTTAGTTTGATGTAAATATGATAGTATGCATATGTATCTCTGTAATTTGAGCAGTTATACAAATAAATTATAATAATATTATTTTTGAGATTTTGCATCTGTAAATTAACTTATGATTGTAAATTAATAATTTAAAATGCCATGTGCATGAGTTATGAAATGTTTTGAGATATTAATTCTTGATTTGAAATTTAGATTTTGAATTGAAGTGTTGCTATTACTGTTGATTTGAAGTTTGGTGGTTGCAAATGGAGTGGTGATTGAGAAATATTTTGGGAGTGTTTCTATTTTCAGGTTTTGAAGAACTGTTTTCTCAAAATACAGACGACACTCTGCAGAAATTTTTGTAAAAATTATGGAGATTTTAAATATCCAAAAATTTGATTTATGTTTGGACTCTAAATGAAGGTTTTTAAAATTTGTAAAAAAAAAAAAAATTTTACCCACCAATTCCAAAATGAACAAAAATTATTTTAAAATCCCTTGTAGTATATTTAATGGGTACCGATAGGTGAAGTACGGTAATTCATTAGGTATACTACGGGAACATGTTATATCTTACGAGGAGTAGGGTGTGACACTTAGCATGATAATATTAATATGTTCCTCCTCCACTTGTGGGCTGAGTATGATATTTGATCAATTTCCTCCCTCTCTGACTTCCCAGTCTGAGGGGTGAGTGTGGATGAGTACTCATTAGCTAGTTAGCCACCTCCCTCATTGATTTCGATTAGTGAGGGTGTTTGCCTTGTCGTGATGTACACACGACATGTTCAGAAATTTTGTCATGGCCTAAGTTGTGCTATTGTTTGGCAACACTATGTTTATTAAATTGTTTGATCAAGTTGTGCTCTATATTAAGCTTTGAAAATTATGATTTGTTATAAATGTGATTTGAGAAAAAAAAAATTGTGAAATGCGATTATGAGATTTTTGAATGAGGATTTGTTCATAAATGTTTTATATTATACATTTTATACTTTATTGTGCACCACTGAGTATTTATATACTCAGCGATAGCTTTGACTTACTATCGCAGATAGAGAAAAAGACATAGCAGCAGAGCTAGCTGCTACAGTTAGGGAGGAGAACAATTGAAGAATTTTTGTACTAGTATTTGTCTATACTCTGGTAGTTTAGTTTGATGTAAATATGATAGTATGCATATGTATCTCTGTAATTTGAGTAGTTGTACAAATAAAATTGTAATAATATTATTTTTAAGATTTTGCATCTGTAAATTAACTTATGATTGTAAATTAATAATTTAAAATGTAATGTGCATGAGTTATGAAATGTTTTGAGATATTCATTCTTGATTTGAAATTTGGATTTTAAATTGAAGTGTTGCTATTGCTATTGATTTGAACTTTGGTCGTTGCAAATGGAGTTGTGATTAAGAAATATATTGGGAGTGTTTCTATTTTCAGGTTTTGAACAACTATTTTCTCAAAATATAGACGGCACTCTGCCGAAATTTTCGTAAAAATTGTGGAGATTTTAAATATCCAAAAATTTGATTTATGTTTGGACTTTAAATAAAGGTTTTTAATATTTGAGAAAATTTTTACCCACCAATTCTAAAATGTAAGAAAATAGTTTTAAAATCCCTTGTAATATCTTTAATGGGTTACTGGTAGGTGAAGTACGGTAATTCATTAGGTGTACTATGGGAACATGTTACATCTTACGAGGAGTAGGGTGTGATGGGGGGGGGGGGGGAGGGGTGGAGCATGCTTAGCCTTTCTTTACCGGGAGCTATGTCGTGTTGCAGTCACTAAAACAAAAGAGATTTCAGGGCCACTATTCCTGTTGCATATATGGGTCTGGGAGAGATTTAAAATAATACCTCCATCATTAAGAGATCCAGTAGCACCTGATGATGCACCACTAAGTGCATGGTATGTCCCTATACTTTTATATTAATAACAATTAAGAAAGGTTTCATTTCATTTTTATTGCATTACATCTAAATTTTTCTTTTCAACTAACAGGTGGAGTCGGGCTAGACAAATTACTGAAGTTACAACCCATGTACTACCACAAATCCGGTACAACCTTGATCGGATACGCCCTCAAGATGTAAACTACACTTCCATAATTATAGTTAAAATATTCATTTACATTTTTCTTTACATTTATCCTTACTTGATGTGTTGTGACCATTAACTTGCAGATTACATGGGAACCATATACTGATGAATTGTTGGATGAGCTTCCAAACATTTGTGTTCAAGGCCGTCCCATATGGAAGGCAGTGGTGCCATTAGTTTGTTTTCATATTGTTGAATGGCACCAGCCTGATAGGGTGCTTTTCCAGTTTGGATTGGTTCAACCTATTCCTCGGCCACTGATGCAAACAGACGAGTTACACGAGATTACTCTCCGATTGAGTGAGAGTAATTGGGAGCACCACCATGCCACCTACATTAATAATTGGAATAGGCGACAACAATTTATTGTTCAGGGGCAACAAATGGTACAACCACTCCACCATCATTCTGAATATATGGAGTGGTATCGCTGAGTTGTTAGACGTTGGATCTCAATCAGTGGAGCTGTTATTGGTTCTGTGATAATAATTTTGAACGCATGTTACTATTATTCATTAAATAATTTGGTGCAATAAAATTTTATTTATTACATATATATATTTTTTTTAACAGGAGGATGGAATTGAGGATTGTTTGCTAAAATTATAAAACCCATCAACTGAAAATGTGGAGGAAGTTAGGCATACACTAAGGAATATGATGAATGCTCTAGAGCAGGAAAGTTGCCTTTGTCAGATGCCTCCTCTTTAGCTTACACCTCAAGCAGCAACTTTCATAGATGAATTAGAAGAGAAGCAACTAGTTTAGCAGCCTAAGCCCTCACATAGACGATGTCGATCACGTCCTGCTCGACGTTAACAATAGCTAGTTCATCCACAATCGCTGCCTCGTGATGTTTTGCCCCCACCTGTTGCATTCCACCCTTATTGCCCTGATCCTTCTGATCCTGTTCCCATACCACCTGCACCGTCTAATCCTGGTCCGTCCACCATTTTCCAACCATATTCAGAAAGTATCCCAACACAATACAGTAGTTGGGTGTCTGGCCCATCAATCCCTAGCCCAACAGCTACATGGATGTCATACCAATCTCACATGCATAGTAGAACCACATTTGACTTCATTGAGAGTCAATAGCTGCAAACACCATCTAGTGGCTTATTTGCTCCATTTGGAAGACCATATAGTATTGGCCCATCACATTATATTTTCCATCCATTTTGGTGCATATGGTTTAGAATAATACTTTGCACCATATCACTCTGGTTCCTTAGGCCATATTCTTTCTAGTGCGGGATTATTTAGAAACTATGAACAAAGTGGTTTGCATTCTGCTACAGGAGGGGAATCATCAAGACGAGAACAAGGAGAACCTAACCAACCCCAAGATGCACAAGGTGATCCACCAGATGAGGAAGAAGGGGGACAACATTGAGTTCTTCGAACGAGGTGACATATAAGGAGACCTGGCTGTGGCACATGACTTATTTTTATACTTGTCTTATTTAATATATTAAATATGTTACTTTTATTTTTATTTTATTATATTACATGTTTTAAACATTCTGCTATTTTATATACTTCTCTTAATTTATATCTTCAATTTTCGTTTTATATCTACAATATTTGCTTCTTACTCGTACAATATGATGATGAAAATATTATAATTTAATATTTCCAACTTGTACAAATGTTTTATGGGAATGCTACTAAAAGTCACGTGCAGAACATATTGTGTAGTGTACCTAATTTTGTGTAAGTAAAAACTTTAAATATTAAAATTTTCATTTATCATACTAAAATATTAAAATTTTAAAATAAAAAATATTCTTCGTAAAAAATATACTGATTTAAATTTTATATATTTATATTTTTATTCAATAAAGAAAACATATTTTATAAAATATTTAAAAATTTTCCAATATGTTAATAAGCCATTAATCTTTCTAACATAATATTTTTTTTATCTGTAAATCTATTTTTTTTAACAATGTATAATCATAATTATAATTACACTTCAGAGATGTTGTATTACTATTTAAAAAATAAATGAGTATTAAAAAAAAATTGAAATACATATTTTCACAAATTTAAATTCAAATACATATATATATTTACAATACATTAATAAGCCATTAATTTTTTTTTATCTATAAATTTTTTTATAATGTATAAATACAACATTTCACAAAAATAAAATAAAAAATATATAAAAAATATAAATAAACCTGGGTTGGAGGTGGCGGCGCCTTGGGACATTACTAATAGTAACGTCCTAGGCTTTGGACGCCACTATTAGTGGCGTTTTGGCAGGGGTGTTGTGGACGCCATTAATACTGGCGTTTTTATGTGGGAGGACGCTACTGATACTGGCATTTTTATGTGGCCGCTCATCAACGTAGAACATTCCCCTCTGGACGCTACTAATACTAGCGTTTTGCTACCCTACTTTTCCACGTCACCCATTTTTACACCATTTTGGTAAATAAGTGAAATTGTACACTTTTTCAGTAATTTATTTGTTTAAATGCCCTTGTACGTTCAATTCTCTAAGACATAGATGTATATTTATGAGAATCATCTGAGACCTCTTCCACCACAAACTCCTCCTTTATCAAGTGTAAAGAAGCCATTAGCGCATTTTAGGTATTCAGGGATGACATTAGAAACAATCCAGAGAATAGAAAGCATAAAGAAAAGAGGGAGGAAAGAAACCCTAGTTTTGAGAGTCCTAAAGAGAGAGAACCCCTACCAAGAGAGGAGAATTTTCTTTATTATTATTATTATTATTATTATTATTATTATTATTATTATTATTATTATTATTATTATTATTATTAAATAGCCTTTTGAATGAGCACTTTTTTAACTTTAAGGGCTTTGTATACATTTCCAATTAATAAATATTTTATGCTTAAAAAAAAGAGCTCAGTGTAGATAAATTTTAAATCATGATGGCTATGATTATCCTTATATTATAAAGTTTCCCTATGAATTTGTTTATGCAATCTTATATTAATTAAATTTAAAGAGGTCATTTTTCCATCAAGTAGAGTTGAAGAATGCTAAAGTAAAATAGAGGAATTTATAGGTTTTTTAAAAACTAAGGTCATTAAAAGCTTTATCACTTTACCTTTACCTGCAACTACCTTTGAAGAGTAAGATCTTTGCTAATTATGTGAATCAATATAGCATATCAATCAATAAAATATGATAAAATGATGTAATATATCCACTAATGAAACCTAATAAAATGATGAGTATCTACCTCGACGTTTCATATTCATAAGGATGGAGTCCCAACAAGAAATAAGTCGAGTTGTGTCTATCCATTCAATTGATATCCACCATATACCATATATATATATATATATATATATATATATTATATACATAGCTTCAAATTATTCTCAAAGTGACAACCACAAATAATTAACAAGAAATGAATGATGCAACAAAAGAAATGTTCCTATTTACTTAACTAATTATATACATATATTTATAAAATATATGAGCATGCTAAAAATATAAATAATATTAAAATTATAAAAATAACCAATATCTAAGTTATATAGCTGATAACCCAATTGCAGCTAATTCGGCTACAAAAAGAAGATGGTCGGTGTAATACCTTGTATCTAAGGGAAGCTGAAATTCGTGGCCGAAGAGGGAGTGTTCCACAAAATCCCAAAGAGAAAAAAGCTCAGGAAGTGGAGTGTTAAGGGGAGAGAAGAATAAAAGATGTTAAAATTATTAGCGACACATTTTTATCGCTAAATAAAATTACTTATGAATTTATATGGATTAGCATGTTATTGTCTTTAATATGCATTATTGGCGATGAATTATTTATCTGTCGCTATACATTATGTTTTTCATTTTTTTTTATAAATAATAGATAGATAAATAATATTTTTATTTTTATTTATTAATTTCATAATTTAATTAATTACTTTTTATAAAATTCTATATTTAATTGAAGTTAAATATAAGTAGGATTAAAAAATTTAAATTTATATAAACTCTAAAATTAAAAACTGTAAATTTATATAAACTTTAAAATTAATTTCAATAATTAAAATATAATTGTAATTAATTTTTGAAATTAATTTTGAGGATGAGAGGCAATTTAAGCAAAACTAATGTGGTCCTCTTCATACATTTATATATAATATAGATAAAGGAAGAATATTGATATATTAGTTAATTATTATTATTATTATTATTTTGAGAACTATTATCATGTAATTTCTTACCTTATTTTCTTTAATAAAATTTTAAATTAGAAGTATGCACAGTTTAAAATTTTTTATTTTAAAACAAAAAACGAGACTAACAGTAAGGGAAATAAAAAAAAATTGATATTGTAAGGACAGAATTTGATCATATCAAATTTATTTTATCATTTTAATACAACTTTGTGTCTTTAATTAAATCAATGTACGAAATAAAAAAAATAAAGCTAAAATTAATTTTACATATATTTTTCATATTTGTTAAAATATATTATATAATTTTAATGTAATCAATATTTTATATATAATTAAATATAATAAATAAATTACATATTTTTTATATTATTTTTTTAATTTAATTGCATGTGATTCAAAAATTAGTTTCACTAGATAATAGAATCAAATAAGAATCATAATTTTTGAAAAATGTTAATAGAGCCAAATCATTTATATAAAATACTCAACTCAACTAAGCTTTTATCTCAAAAATTATTGGGGTAGGCTATATGGATTCTCTTTCTCCACTCCAAACGATTTTGGGTTAAATTTTCAGAAATGTGTAATGCTTCTAGCTCATGTTGTACTACTCTCCTCCAAGTCGGTTTAGGTATACCCTTTCTTTTCTTTCTATCCTCTAACCCAATGTGCTCTACTTGTCTAACTGGAGCCTCCGTATGTCTACGTTTCACATGACAAAATCACTTCAATCTCATTTCTCTCAACTTATTCTCAATTGGCATTACTCCTACCTTTTCTCTAATACTCTTATTACGGACTTTATCTAGTCTAATATGGCCACTCATCCACCTTAACATTCTCATCTTTGCAACTCTCATCTTAGACACATACGGCTCCTTCATTTCTCAACACTCACTACCATATAACATGACCGGTCATATGGCTCTACGGTAAAATTTTCCTTTCAAGTTATTAGAAATTTTGCGATCACATAAAACTCTCGTGGCACGTCTCCACTTCAACCATCCGGCTTGAATCCTATGACTAACATTTTCCTCACATCCCCCATCTACTTGAAGGATTAAGCCGAGATATTTAAAGTGATTACTTTGGGGCAATACTACTCCATCCAAACTAACTCCTTTCCTATTACCAGTTCAACCTTCACTGAACTTACAATGCATGTATTCTAGCTTCGTTCTACTTAATTTAAAGCCCTTTGACTCTAGTGTACTTCTTCAAAGCTCTAGCTTTTTATTGACTCCTTCTCACATCTCATCTATCAGAACTATATTATCCGTAAACATTATGTACCAAGGGATACTCTCTTGTATATGTCTCGTCAATTGATCTAGAACTAACGTCAAAAGGTAAGGGTTCATAGCTGAACTTTGGTGTAATCCAACTGAGATAAGAAAATCTCTTGTGTCCCCTCCCACTATGCGCACAATAGTAGTTACTCCTTCATACATATCTTTCAATACTTGTATGAACTTGATATATACTCTCTTTTGTTCTAACACTTTTCATAAGACATCTCTTGGAACACTATCATAAGCCTTCTCCAAATCGATAAAAACTATATGTAGATCTTTCTTCACATCTCTATATTTCTCCATCAAGCTTCTAATGAGAAAGATCACTTCCATAGCTGAACGACTAGGTATGAAGCCAAATTGATTGGGAGAGATAGAAGTGTCATGACGTAGTCGATGTTTCACAACTCTCTCCCACAACTTCATAGTATGGCTTATAAGTTTAATTCTCCTATAGTTTGAGCAACTCTGTATGCCTCTCTTATTTTTAAAAATAGGTACTAAAATAATCCTTCTCCATTTATCAAGCATTTTCTTTGAGTTTAGAATCTTATTAAACAATTTAGTTAACCATGCCACTCCTACATCTCCCAAATACTTCCACACTTCAATTGGTATTCCATCGGGTTCATAGGTTTTACCTACTTTCATTCTCTTAAGTACTTTCTTTACCTCTGAAGATCTAATCCTTCTAGTGTAATTCATATTCTTTTCTATTGTTCTGTAGTCTATATTCACGCTATTATCACTTTAACTATTATTAAACATCTCCTCAAAATAATTTATCCATCTTTCTTTAATGTCCTCATCTTTCATCAACACTTTTCCTTCTTTATCCTTAATGCACCTAACTTGATTGAGATCTTAACATTTCTTTTCTCTTCTTCTTACTAATCTATAAATATCTTTATCCCCTTCTTTAGTTCTAAGTTTCTCATATAACTTTTCAAAAGCCTACACTCTTGCTTGACTAACCACCTTTTTTGCCTCTTTTTTTGCTATCTTATGCTGTTCATAAGCCTCATTATTATTACACTTAGGTAATTTCTTGTACCATTCTCTCTTTCTCTTCACTGCCTTTTGTACTTCCTCATTTCACCACCCTCTCTCTTTTGAGGGTAGTCTATGTCTTCTAGACTCTCCAAGTACTTTTCTAGCTACTTCTCTAATCTTTGATGCCATTTGTACCCATATACCATTGATCTCCACATCTAGCTTCCATGCTTCGGACTCGAGAAGCTCATTTTTGAACTTCACTTTCTTTACTCCTTTGAACTCCTACCACTTTGTTCGAGCTACAATATTTCTTCTAGCCTTACTTGAATTGTTTTTAAACTTGACATCCAAGACTACTAACCGATATTAACTTGTTAAAGACTTTAATCATTTATATAAAATAATTGAAATAAAATGATTTAAGCTTAGAGGTTTTGAGTTTAATAATTGTATTTATTTTAAATATTTTCAATGTATAAAAACAAATAAGAACAAAATCATATAACATCCAACTACCGATACTTTAATCATATTTATTTAATCATAAACCTTTTCAAATATTTTTAATTTTAATAACTCATCAATTGGCCAAAATAATTCAATTTTTTTTATTTATTATTAAGTTTAGCTACTCCTTTTGGTTTCATTAATATAGTCAATAATTTTAGTATTTTTATTACTTTTAACAAACTTCATCTTAATAAAAAAAATAATAAATGAATAATATATCTAATATCATTACCAAAATTTTTAGTTTTTATCTCTCTTTCTTTCTACTTATACTTTTTAATTTTCCTCTTTCCTATCATTATATTTCAAATTTATAGGGAAAAAAAAAAGAAAAATCCAATATTTAAAAATAAAATATAAACAAAAAATAAAACCAAAATAAATATAATTATAATTTTCAAAAAGATATATAAATTAATTAAAATAATATTTTTTTTCACAATTTGAGAATAACTGCTAAAATTGATATAAAAATAAAAAGAATAGTTGTAACACCCCAAAATTTTATTATTTATGAGTATTTTTGATATTTTAATTTTATTTAAATTTTAGGAATTTTTTTTGAGATTTTTCGGATTTTAAAAATCGGGTTCGATTTTCCGAAAATATAAACTTTAATTATTTTTAAAATTTAATTTAAAGACCACGTGGCAAAACTAAAAATATATTTGGAGTCTACGTATTTTTCTGAGTTTTCTGAAATTTTTTTCGGAATTTTTGGACCTCGTTTTCGGTCCCGAGGCAGAGTAAAAATTCAAAATTTTGTATCCTAAATCGAACCGGCCGAATCGAATCGGACCGGATCGGACCGGTCGAATCGGACCGGCCCTCTTCTCCTTTCCTTTTTCTTTCCTCGCCGTCCCTCTCCCTTCTCTCTCGCTTTCTCCTCCGCCTCACCACGGCCACCATCGCCTACCTAAGAAGCCGGCCACTCACCAAAGAATGGCCACACTCACACCTGGGCCACACACGCCGAACGGCGGAAAATGCGTATGGCGAACGCCTCGCTGGCCGCTCAGCCTTCCTCGGCCAAATCCGACCGATCCGGCCACCGATTGGACCGGGTCTTGTGTCCAAAATCATCTACTCGGCGAGAGCTTTCCATAGACACCAAGAATGCCGAAATCCATCGAGCGGATTGTCCGATTTTTGCTCGGGAAGATTTTAGCCAATTTCGACTTTTGGGCTAAATTTCTCGAAAACCGTGAATCCCACGAGGAAACCGAGGCCACCAAAGACGCTCCATTCGCCGAGAGCTTCAGAACGACATAAATTTTGAATTTTTCCGACACCGCTTTTCTGGGTCCCACTAACTTCGCAGTGTATTTTCGACCATTAAATGAGCTTGGAAAATTCTGAAAAATTTATGTACTAACCCCCGTGTTATGGGCTTCATGTAGGTATCCTCGATTCGCGAAATTCGGCAGCTGACCAAGTTCGCAAATTTCGCCGCATGCACTGCACGAAAAGTCTCCGAATTGGACCGAGGTTTTGGCTAGCCCCCATTGTCGACGCCCCGAGCGCTGCTTCGAAGTCGGAATCGGCAAAGGTAAACCCGAACCTTGCTTTTTCGTAATTTTCTAGTGCTTAAATAGGATTAAAAATCCATAGAATATTCGTGGTAGCTTAGAAAATTACGATTCTTTTTGCAATAGCTTAGTAATATTGCTAAGGACCGCGGGGCAAAGTTTTATAATTTTTAGAGCTTGTTTGGGCAGTTTTTGCAAAAATGATCAATAATAAGGACTAAATTGAAATTTTGCGTATTGTGATGGATGATTGATTTGATGGGCCCAGGAGGGGCTGTGTGATATGATTGAACTGTTGATATATGGACTGTGAATATAGAAGTGCGTTTTTTTGCCCTTTTGCAGGTTGGGTAGGTCCTAGGTATAGGGGAGACGCTGTCGGATTTTCGGCACGACTTAGGACGTACTTGATCTTTTTCTTTGTTTGTATTGAGTCAAATTTATTAAATAGATATAATGTAATTGTCAGGTTAGCCGGGACAGCCTACTTCATACGCCCAGCCGCCACAGTAATTTGTCGTAAAGTTTGTGAGTATAATATTAATTTTAATTGTAATTTCGATATTATTATATGTTCAGTATGCCCATGCATCACTTATATGCATATATTTATGTAGTTAAACTCTAGGCACGATTTATGATGCATTGATAAATGTTAAAGTGCCATGTGTGTTGTTGTGGTAATTTGGAGCGAAGCAGCGTTGGCGTGCGTATGATGTGGTGTGGACTATGGATAGGACGGGTAGACACGGCTTGAGTTCTTCATTGGACCCTGGTCCTTCGGGTAGACACGGCTTGAGTTCTTCACTGGGACCCCGATTTGGTATTTAAGTGGAAGTCCGAAATGAGTTCTTCATTGCACCAAAGTTGGATTTAAGAGAGTCAGATAGGGATCACCCCATATATTATGACTGATATTACAGGGTGCGTGAGTGCTCCAAATTACCTTTTTGATGTTATGATGTGAAAATGATGTGGATGTTGCATTTCACTCTACAGGGTGCATTAGATTTAGATAGTTATAGAGATTATGATTAAAATTGATATTTTACTCTCTGAGTCGAACGCTCACTCCTGTTCAATATTTTTTTTCAGGCTACAGGAGAATTTTATTTGGTTAACCTGCTTTTCTCCCTCGCAGGTCATTTATTACTGTTTGTATAAACTTGTTAAATCTTAGAATTTCCGCATGTGTTAGAAATGTTATTTGATTTGGGTCTGTAAACTAAATTATTATTTTGGGACTCAGAACTTAATATGCTATGCATGTTTGATGGATTGGATGAGGAGCCGAGCTCCCATTTATTATTATGTTGATTTAGTATGTGGAGGGTGAGCCGAGCTCCCAATTGACTATATATTGTGTTTACAGTCGGGTGAGTCAAAACTCCCTGTTGGTAAGTCCATTTTATGGCCGGACTCTGTCCGTTTGTTTTCTTGATATTGGGCCCAAATGGGCCTTAGAGTTGGGTAAATGAACAGTTAGGCTTACTACGGGCCTCGGGGGCTTTAGGCTGGCCCAGGCCCTAGTGCCGGTCCGGCCCATAGGTTGGGTCGTGACAATTGTGGTATCAGAGCTTAGGCTCCAGATTCTTAGGGAAAAATTGTCTAAAGTGTTGGGAAGAGTCTACTAGGAGTCACATGCGGAAAAATAGGGTCCATATTCGTCTTGCATTGTCATCTTTGCTTCCAGTTTCTGCTCCATATGTTATGTATAAATATGAGTCTATAGAGCTGTGTAATGAGCAGTTTTGAATTTTTATGGGCTAATGCTGCTGAATTTCAGGAAAATGCGTAGAAGCAGGAGAGCTGCCATCGCACTGTAACTGGATGTGCTGACGAGGTGTCAGCACAGGATGAGGCGCCTGCCCCGAGGAGGCGGGGTAGGAGGCCTAGAGGAGCTCAAGTAAAAGAGCAGCTACCCACAGTTCAGGAACAGTCTTTCATGGCACAGGGTCCCATGGACCCCATGGCAGCTACTCTAGCTGGGTTGCAGAGGACCATAGATATGATGGCGCAGTATATGGTCCACCCTCCACAGCAGCAGCAGTCCACCGCACCAAGAGAGGAATCTTACAAACAGATCATAAATTTCAAGAAGTTGGTGCCTGGTACTTATGATGTGTCAGACGATGCATATCGGTTTTTGGATTCCTGCAGCAGCAGAATGTAATTACGCTGATGATAGAAGACTGATAGAGTGTATGCAGCATGTCATGGGGCCTATGCCTAGACAATGGATGAATGACTACGTGTTACCCCGGATGGAGGGCTTGACATGGGCTCAGTTTGTGGAACTTTTTATCAATCGGTTTGTGCCAGAAAGCTTCAGAGATCAGAAACAGTGGGCCTTTGAGGCCTTAAGACAGAATGGCAGGTCTGTAGATGAATATGCTACACTTCGAATTGAGCAGATATGCCCTACAAAGCAGATCTCAGAGACTATGAAGGTGAAAAGGTTCCTAAAGGGGCTTGACAGAGGTATGCGAACCTGCCATGATGTCCGATCGCCTTTTGATGTGGTGGTTGATCGAGCTGCATGATTGAGATTAGCTATCTTGTGGATGACAAATGGAAGAGCAAAGAAAAACAGAGCAGAGGGTTCTTCAGGTGTTCCCCACATGGGTACTACGGATAGTGGTGGCCAAACTACTTACAGAGGAAGAAGCAAGAATAAGAGGAGTGGTTTTAGACACAAATCCCGAGGGTTCAGACCAGGGTACGGATCCAGCAGTGGTAACAGTTCAGGGTACGACAGTTCTGGCTCTGGTTCAGGATCATCCTTGGCACCTTGTGCACAGTGTGGAAGAGGACATTCAGGACCTTGTTTTATGGGATCAGGAGTATGCTTCAGATGTGGCCAACCCGGTCACTTTGCTAGAGAATGCCCCGTTTTCAGTGAGCCACAGATGGGGTCACAGGGTTCTCAGAAATGTTCCTCGCCGATTGTATCCGGTACTTCCAACATGGCAGTGATCGATGGCCAACAGGGCAGAGGACAAGGGGGATGTGGATTTGGAGGCGGTCAGAGGTAGAAGTCGATCGTGGTTCTGCCACTCAGGGTAGGGGTCAAGCTCGAGTTTTCACCCTGACCCACCAGGATGCTCAAGCTTCAAATGCAGTTGTGGCAGGTATTCTTCTGGTCTGTTCTTATGAGGCTCGTGTTTTGATAGATCCGGTTGCTACGCACTCATTTGTCTCCCCTGTGTTTGCCATGAGGTTGGGTAGAAACCCTACAACTTTAGAGTGCCCTTTGTCAGTAGCTACCCCACTTAGTGACAACATAGATGTAGATATGGTTTTTCCAGGTAGCCCAGTGGTAGTGGATGGAAAGATCCTCCCAGCAGACTTGGTTCCTCTACCAGTAATGGATTTCGATGTAATCCTGGGGATGGATTGGTTGGCAACTCATTATGCCACCTTAGACTGCAGGAACAAAAAGGTGTATTTCCACATACCTGGTGTGGAAGAGTTTAGCTTTAATGGTGACAGGAGTGTGGCTCCATATAATTTGGTGTCAGCAATTAGTGCTAGAAAAATGTTGAGGCGTGGATGCCAAGGGTATTTGGCATTGGTGAGAGATACATCTGTAGAAGGTGTCAGCATGGAAAATGTTCCTGTTGTCAGAGAATTTATGGATATCTTCCTGCAGGAGCTCTGTGGTTGCCACCAGGAAGGGAAATAGAGTTTTGCATTGATGTTGTGCCAGGTACAAACCCCATATCGATGCCACCTTACAGGATGGCACCAGCAGAATTGAAAGAGCTGAAGAAGCAACTACAGGAGCTTTTGGACAAGGGTTTCATACGCCCGAGCACTTCACCTTGGGGCGCTCCTGTTCTATTTGTGAGAAAGAAGGATGGGTCATTGAGGTTGTGTATCGACTACGCATACCGAACAAGGTGACTATGAAGAACAAGTATCCACTTCCTCGGATCGATGATTTGTTTGATCAGCTCCAAGGAGCTAGATTCTTTTCCAAGATAGACCTGCGATCAGGCTACCATCAGTTGAGAATCAGGAATGAGGACGTGTCCAAAACGGCGTTCAGGACAAGATATGGTCATTATGAGTTCTTGGTGATGTCTTTTGGACTCACTAATGCACCAGCAGCCTTCATGGACTTGATGAACAGGGTGTTCAAGTCATTTTTGGACCGTTTTGTCATCGTATTCATAGATGACATTCTGGTATACTCTCGGACCGAGGAAGAACACGTGTGGTACTTGAGGATGGTGTTGCAGACGTTGAGGGAGCACCAGCTATATGCCAAATTTTCAAAATGTGAATTTTGGCTAGAAAACATCTCATTCTTGGGACACGTGGTTTCTAGTGACGGCATTCAAGTGGATCCCAAGAAAATTGAAGCTGTAACTGATTGGCTTAGGCCTACAATAGTCACTGAGGTGCGAAGTTTTCTGGGTTTAGCTGGCTACTATAGGCGTTTTGTACAAGATTTCTCCAGGATAGCGGCTCCCCTAACTAAGTTGACCAGGAAGAATGTTCCATTCATTTGGACAGATGACTGTGAGGTGAGTTTCCAGAAGCTTAAGGAGTGTCTAACCACTGCCCCTGTGTTGACACTACCTGTGAGTGGTGAAGGATACACCGTGTATTGTGACGCCTCCAGAGTTGGCCTAGGGTGTGTCTTGATGCAGAATGGAAAGGTAGTGGCTTATGCTTCAAAGCAGCTGAAGAGGCATGAGCAGAACTACCCCACCCATGATTTGGAAATGGCAGCTGTAGTCTTTGCACTAAAGATCTGGAGACACTACCTGTATGGTGAAGTGTGCGAGATATACACCGACCATAAGAGTTTGAAGTACATCTTCCAACAGAGGGACTTGAACTTGAGACAGAGGAGATGGATGGAGCTACTGAAAGACTATGATTGCACCATCCAGTACCACCCTGGAAAGGCCAATGTTGTAGCAGATGCCTTGAGCAGAAAATCTTCCGCGCTTTGCGCACATTTCGAGAGAAGAGACCATTGATTCAGAGGTACATGAGTTGATGGATCAAGGTTTAATCCTAGATCTGTCAGATGCGGGGGTATTGGTAGCTCACTTTTCAAGGAGGCCAGACTTGAGGGACAGAGTTAGAGTTTCCCAGCACAGAGACCAACAATAGATGAAGATCATAGAAAGAGTACAGCAAGGTGAAGGTGGTGAGTTTGGATTTGCCAATGATGGTGCCCTAGTACAAGGTTCTAGGATATGTGTGCCCGATGTGGACAACCTCAGGAATGAAATCATGCGAGAGGCATACTATACATCAGATGCTGTCCACCTGTGTTCCACTAAGATGTACCATGATGTGAAAGATAGCTATTGGTGGAATGACATGAAGAGAGACATTGCGACTTTGTGTCCAAGTGCTTGACTTGTCGAAGGTGAAGTTTGAACACCAGAGACCGTCGGGAAGCTGCAAGAGCTCCTATCCCGTAATGGAAGTGGGAAATGATCACTATGGATTTTGTGGATGGGTTGCCTGCATCACGCGAGGATATGATTCGATATGGGTAATTGTAGACCGCTTGACCAAATCAGCTCACTTCTTGCTCAGAAGACTACATACTGTGGGCACAAGATGCCCGACTCTACATTCGAGAAATAGTCGATTGCATGGAGTTCCTGCTTTCATAATATCCGATGAGGGCCCCGATTCACTTCTGTTTTGGAGAAAGTTGCAGGAGGCACTTGGCACACGCTGAACTTCAAGACGGCTTTCCACCCTCGCATGCACGGACAATTGAAAGGACAATCCAAACACTGGAAGACATGCTTCGCATGAGTGTCTTGGATTTTGGAGGTCAATGGGATGAGTAGCTAGCTTTGGTGGAATTTGCCTACAACAATAGTTACCACTCCAGCATAGGGATGGCACCCTATAAGGCATTATATGGAAGAAAGTGTAGGTCTCCTCTGTGTTGGACAGAAATGGGGGAAGCGAAGGTGCATGATGTAGACCTAGTGCAGTACACTTCAGAGGTAGTTCCTTTAATTAGGAACGAGCGAGCGACTTTCGATGAAGCGAGAAGAGTTATGCGCACCCAGACGGAGGGATGTGGAGTTTGCGATGGCGACTATGTATTCCTGAAGGTTTCTCCAATGAAGGGAGTCATGAGATTTGGAAAGAAGGGCAAGTTGGCACCTCGGTATATCGGACCTTTTGAGGTTACTGATAGAGTTGGAGCAGTTGCCTACCGGTTGGAGCTACCACCCAACCTTTCTCACGTTCATCCCGTGTTTCACATCTCCATGCTCAGTAAATACATTCCCAATCCTTCTCATGTACTGCAGCCGGATGTGATAGAGCTAAAAGAGAACTTGACATTTGAGGAACAACTTGTAGCCATAGTGGACTACCAAGTGAGACAGCTAAGATCTAAACAGATCCCTATGGTTAAGGTTTTGTGGAGGAGTCAGTCGGTGGAAGAGTACACCTGGGAGTCAGAACGGGACATGCGTAGCAAGTACCCCTATTTGTTCAATGTATAGTCATGTGCTTTATTCTGCCTTGTGTAAAATTCGAGGACGAATTTTCTGTAAGGGGGGAAGAATGTAACACCCCAAAATTTTATTATTTATGAGTATTTTTGATATTTTAATTTTATTTAAATTTTAGGAATTTTTTTTGAGATTTTTCGGATTTTAAAAATCGGGTTCGATTTTCCGAAAATATAAACTTTAATTATTTTTAAAATTTAATTTAAAGACCACGTGGCAAAACTAAAAATATATTTGGAGTCTACGTATTTTTCTGAGTTTTCTGGAATTTTTTTCGGAATTTTTGGACCTCGTTTTCGATCCCGAGGCAGAGTAAAAATTCAAAATTTTGTATCCTGAATCGAACCGGCCGAATCGAACCGGACCGGATCGGACCGGTCGAATCGGACCGGCCCTCTTCTCCTTTCCTTTTTCTTTCCCCGCGCGCGTCGTCCCTCTCCCTTCTCTCTCTCGTTTCTCTCTCCTCCCGCGGCCACCACCTTGACCAGCCGGCCACCACCAGCCAGTAGTGGCGGCCTTCGAGCAAGCGGAAAGCGCGCGCGCGCGCGCGCCGCTCCAGCTTCCCCGGCCAAATCCGGCCGATCCGGCCACCGATTGGACCGGGTCTTGTGTCCAAAATCATCTACTCGGCGAGAGCTTTCCATAGACACCAAGAACGCCGAAATCCATCGAGCGGATTGTCCGATTTTTGCTCGGGAAGATTTTAGCCAATTTCGACTTTTGGGCTAAATTTCTCGAAAACCGTGAATCCCACGAGGAAACCGAGGCCACCAGCACGCTCCATTCGTCGAGAGCTTCGCAACGACATAAATTTTGAATTTTTCCGACATCGTTTTTCGGTGGGTCCCACGGAACTTCGCAGTGTATTTTCGACCATTAAATGAGCTTGGAAAATTCTGAAAAATTTATGTACTAACCCACGTGTTATGGGCTTCGTGTAGGTATGCTCGATTCGCGGAAATTGGACAGTTGACCGGGTCTGCAAATTTCGGGCGAACGGACCGTTCACGGAAAAGTCTCGAATTGGACCGAGGTTTTGGCTAGCCCCATTGTCGACGTCGAGCGTTCGAAGTCGGAATCGGCAAAGGTAAACCCGAACCTTGCTTTTTCGTAATTTTCTAGTGCTTAAATAGGATTAAAAATCCATAGAATATTCGTGGTAGCTTAGAAAATTACGATTCTTTTTGCAATAGCTTAGTTATATTGCTAAGGACCGCGGGGCAAAGTTTTATAATTTTTAGAGCTTGTTTGGGCAGTTTTTGCAAAAATGATCAATAATAAGGACTAAATTGAAATTTTGCGTATTGTGATGGATGATTGATTTGATGGGCCCAGGAGGGGCTGTGTGATATGATTGAACTGTTGATATATGGACTGTGAATATAGAAGTGCGTTTTTTAGCCCTTTTGCAGGTTGGGTAGGTCCTAGGTATAGGGGAGACGCTGTCGGATTTTCGGCACGACTTAGGACGTACTTGATCTTTTTCTTTGTTTGTATTGAGTCAAATTTATTAAATAGATATAATGTAATTGTCAGGTGAGCCGGGACAGCCTTCTTCCTCCGCCCAGCCGCCACAGTAATTTGTCGTCAAGTTTGTGAGTAGAATATTAATTTTAATTGTAATTTCGATATTATTATATGTTCAGTATGCCCATGCATCACTTATATGCATATATTTATGTAGTTAAACTCTAGGCACGATTTATGATGCATTGATAAATGTTAAAGTGCCATGTGTGTTGTTGTGGTAATTTGGAGCAGTGTGCGTGCGTTGGCGTGCGTATGATGTGGTGTGGACTATGGATAGGACGGGTAGACACGGCTTGAGTTCTTCGCTGGGACCCGGTCCTTCGGGGTAGACACGGCTTGAGTTCTTCGCTGGGACCCCGATTTGGTATTTAAGTGGAAGTCCGAGCTGAGTTCTTCGCTGGCACCAGGTTGGATTTAAGAGAGCTGTATAGGGGATCAGCTCCCATATATTATGACTGATATTACAGGGTGCGTGAGTGCTCCAAATTACCTTTTTGATGTTATGATGTGAAAATGATGTGGATGTTGCATTTCACTCTACAGGGTGCATTAGATTTAGATAGTTATAGAGATTATGATTAAAATTGATATTTTACTCTCTGAGTCGAACGCTCACTCCTGTTCAATATTTTTTTTCAGGCTACAGGAGAATTTTATTTGGTTAACCTGCTTTTCTCCCTCGCAGGTCATTTATTACTGTTTGTATAAACTTGTTAAATCTTAGAATTTCCGCATGTGTTAGAAATGTTATTTGATTTGGGTCTGTAAACTAAATTATTATTTTGGGACCTGTAAACTTAATATGCTATGCATGTTTGATGGATTGGATGAGGGAGCTGAGCTCCCATTTATTATTATGTTGACGAGTATGTGGAGGGTGAGCTGAGCTCCCCAATTGACTATATATTGTGTTTACAGGTCGGGTGAGTCGAAAACTCCCCGTTGGTAAGTCCATTTTATGGCCGGACTCTGTCCGTTTGTTTTCTTGATATTGGGCCCAAATGGGCCTTAGAGTTGGGTAAATGAACAGTTAGGCTTACTACGGGCCTCGGGGGCTTTAGGCTGGCCCAGGCCCTAGTGCCGGTCCGGCCCATAGGTTGGGTCGTGACAATAGTAATATTAATAATGCATACAAATATTTAAATTGTTTTTGTCAATTAAGTAATCCAATTAGTCTAATTGCTAAAAATAAAACTAATGTCAAAGTTTGATATTAAATTGATAAAATTAAAAATGTTTAGCTAAAATTAAAGAAATTTACAAAGAATTTGATTTTTTTAGTCATTTAGACATTAAATAATAATATAAAATTTATATAAATAGATCAAAATTTAAAATGAGTAAGCATTTAAATTTGATATTATGATTTTTTATTATATTTTAATATAAAATTAAAATTTATTTTTATTTTAAACTATTAATTATCTAAATAAAGTCTAAATAATTTTTATGAATAGCATTTTTAAAATTTTTTAATATATTTATAAATTATAATATTTTATTGATTAAAAAATAAAATTAATTTTAAAATAGGACTAATTAAGAAAAAAATTCTAAGCACTTTTTTAAATTTATTTAAAATTTTAGTTGATTTTGTTAAAATTGTAAAATTAGTGTTTGTTTCATTCTATTTACCTAAAATACTCAATAATAATAATAATAATAATAATAATAATAATAATAATAATAATAATAATAATAATACTTGTAGGATTATAATTATAGAATTTCTATATTAAGAATTATAATATATTTTTTAATATAAGTAGAATTATTTTTAAAATAATATTAAAATTTTTAATTAATATTAATTATTGTAATATTAAAATAAATTATTAAATATTTAGTGACAAATATTTCATTGTTAAAAGTTATTGACGATAATATAGTATGTTGTAGAATTGGTATTTAGTAACAAATTTTTTATGGCTAAAAGATTAGCAACGATAATGCTTAAAATGCACTAATTTATAAAATTATTAGCAACATGTATTTTTGCCTCTAAGTAACATTGGCAACGAATTTTATATAGATTAGCTACGTGTTGTTTTTAATATGCATTATTGTTGACGAATTATTTATTTGTCATTATAAATATATATTTTTATATTTTTTTAAATAATAGAGAGATTAATATTTTTTTTAATTTATTTATTAATTTCTTATTTTAGTTAATTACTTTTTATAAAATTTTATATTTAATTTAAGTTAAGTATAAGTAAGATTAAGAATTTTAAATTTATATGAACATTAAAATTAATTTAAATAATAAAAATATAATTATAATCAATTTTAAGAAAAAAGAGTAATTTGGGTAAAACAAATATTCCTATTCATATATTTACATATAACTACTTTTTTACAAAACGTGCGTTTCATGCTATTATACTTATTATAAAGCTAGTGATTTAATTTTTTTATATAGTATATAATATTATCATAATATTATAAATATTATATTTAATTATTTAAATTAAAATATTAATTTTAATATCATTTTAAATAATTATATAAATAAAAATATTTATTAATTTAAAATTATTTTTTATTCAATCATATTTTTATGAAAATTATATGTTATATTATTAATATATATTATTAACTTAATAATAAACTTAAATGTAATATAATAAAATAATAAAATAATAAATTTTAAAAATATAAGTAGGTAAAAAATTTAAAAATTAAAATAATCTAATAATAAATACAAATTAGCTTATTGAATTTAATTCATTAAACTCTATTAATTTATTTTATAAAAAAAGTTTGATTCACGTATATTTTACTTTAATTTTTTATGCTTTAGTTCATAAGCCTCTAGAATTATTTTATTTTATTTTAATCAAGTCCAACTTGATAATCTAATTTAATTTTTCACTTATAATTTTTATATGTGTGACCCATTAAGTTCTTAATATATTGGCAATAAATATAATTAAATAAAATTAATACTTTAATTTTATCATTAATTCATAATTAATTAATTATATTTGTAAATCATTATTGACATATTGTAATATATAATGACCATCCAAATATTAGAACTTGTCAAGGTGGTTTAACTAACCTTTCTGTAATCAATCCGTTAGTGTAATTAATATCCCTTCAAAATAATATATGGATTTATATATTAATGCATGGAATGTATCTGCTATGTATTAATTATTTCTGTTCTTTCAGTATGATTGATTAATTAAATAAGATCTCAATCTCATTTTATCTTGCGCAAGATTTAACAATCCATACTAGCCAAGAACAATTAAAATAATTTTTCTAATTAGCTAGGGTGATAATTCTATTTTGATAATTAAATATCTTCATATAGTTCATACTATATCCAATAGATGCCACATTTATTATCCTTATATAGAATGACATGTGAGCAGTATCAAAACACAATAATTCCTCTATAAGATAACTTAGTGTCTCAAGTCTAAGGATTACTTATATGACTATAACGTGAGTCTTTCCATAGATATAGGTAAACTTTGATATGGAATCCTCGTGTGGGTCAGTTCAGTGAACTGGTCACTAGAAGTTCCTACATGTTGGTTTTAGGTATCCCATATATCTCAGCTTAATGAGAAATGCTGCTTCCTTTCATAAAAAAAAAAAAAAAGAATTTAACGTGTACTAGTCTCAACAGTTATATCAATGTCCAATCTCAATATAACATTGACTAGGAACATTTTTGGAAAAATGCTATAATGTAGTTGGAATCTCATAATTATAATCATATTATAATTTCCACTGCTATACATATAAGTCCCATGGACTTTATCTTTATTAGTTAATATTCATTAAAATTAATATGAACATTAAAGATAAAGTAGTCTTTATTAATAACAAAATATGCATACATGTAATTAAGTGATAACACTTGCAACTAACATATTTGCTGCAGTGTACATACACTAACAATCTCCTGCTTATGCTAGCCAATCACCCATGTATCTAATACCATAACGCTGTAGGTGGTGATCATGTCTTTGCTGGGACAATGCTTTAGTAAGA
This sequence comes from Hevea brasiliensis, assembly GCF_030052815.1. NCBI lineage: Eukaryota > Viridiplantae > Streptophyta > Magnoliopsida > Malpighiales > Euphorbiaceae > Hevea > Hevea brasiliensis. The sequence continues at coordinate 92,388,794 of NC_079497.1, forward strand.
GGATTTGCAAGATTCTCTTCAGTGGGGACTTTTTCTATCATTGTATCTTTCTGCTCAATGATCTCTCTAATCAAATGGAATCACCTAAGTATATGTATGGATCATTGATAAGACCTTGGTTCCTTAGCTTATGCTATGGCTCCATTATTGTCACAGTATAGAGTTACTGGATCAACAATGCTAGGAACCACGCCAAGTTCAGTGATGAACTTTTTGACCCAAATAGCCTCTTCAGTTATAGAATCTGTTGTAGTTTCCTATTTGGAACTTTTCCAACTCACAGCACCACAATAAGTACCAAACTATAATGAGACTAGGATTTGCTATCATCTTTGTTAGATTGAAAGTTGGCATCTAAATACCCTTGAACTAACAGTTCACCATCTTCATAGAATAAAAACATATCTTTAGTCCTTCTCAAGTACTTAAGAATGTTATTTACTGCTGTCCAGTGACGTTCACCAAGATTAGCTTGGTATTTGCTAGTTATGCTTAAAGCATAAGATATATCTAGTCTTGTACATAGCATCGCATACATGATAGATCCAATAGTTGAGGCATAAGGGATCATATCCATTTTCTCTTTCTCAATATGTGTCTTAGGACATATGTCTTTGGAAAGAGAAATACCATGTGATATAAGCAAGAATCCTCATTTTGATTTTTTCATGTTAAACCATTTTAACACTTTATCTATGTACACAGATTGTGAGAGACCAAGGAGCCTTCTGGATCTATATCTATAGATTTTAATTCCCATAATATAGGTTGCCTCTCCCAAATCCTTCATGGAGAATTTCTTGGACAACCATATCTTTGCTTATTGGAGTGATGGTACATAGTTTCCTATTAATAATATATCATCTACATATAAAATAAGGAAATGATTCCACTCCCACTAACCTTTTATAAACACAGGATTCTTCCACATTTTTAATGAAGTCAAACTCTTTGACTGTTTCATCAAAATGGATGTTCCAATTTTATGAAGCATGCTTTAGTCCATAAATGGACTTTTGAAGGTTGCATACTTTATTAGGAAATTCTTTGGATTCAAACCCCTCGATTGTGTTATGTACACATCCTCTTGGAGATTCGCATTTAGAAATGCATTTTTGACATCTATTTGCCAAATTTTATAATCATGGTATGCAACTATAACAAGAAAAATTCTTATGGATTTAAGCATGGCTACTAGTGAGAAGGTTTCATCAAAGTCAAAGCCCTGCCTTTGTCTGTAACCTTTAGCAACCAGCTTGGCTTTGTAGGTTTGTACATTGCCATCAATGTTAGTATTTCTCTTAAAGACCCACTTGCACCCAATGGGTTTTATACCTTGAGGTGGTTCAACTAAAGGCCAATACTTGGTTAGTGTACATGGAATCCATCTCAAATTTCATGGTTTCAAGCCACTTCATAGAGTCAATGTCACACGTTGCTTCCTAAAAGTTAGTAAGCTCTTCTGGTAAGGGTGATACGCCATTATCAGCTTCTATTAAAAGATCCAATCTTGTGGGAGCATGATATATTCTACTAGACTTTTGAGGTTCCTGTGTTGCTTGAGTTTTAGATTGTGCATCTAGTGCTACGGTCTCACTCACTAGTTTCATTTGGATGGTAATTTATTGTTTTACCTTACTCCTACTATTACCTTTGATAATAAATTCCCTTTTAAGAAAGGTAGCATTCCTTGAGACAAACACTTTTTGCTCAATTGGATGGTAGAAACAATATCCAATTGTTTGTTTTGGATATCCCACAAATTTGCATTTATCTAATTTAGAACCTAACTTTTCAGATATTTGATGGTTTACATAAGCATCACATCCCCAAATCTTTATATGTGACATGTCTCTTGCCCATCCATATTTCATATGGTGTCTTTTAATAGATTAGGATGGAACTCTGCTCAAAAGGTATGCAGCAATTTGAAGGGCATAGCCCCAAAAAGAAACTTGCAGGTATACATTGCTCATCATGGGCCGCACCATGTCTAATAGGGTTTGGTTCCTTCTTTCAGAAATGCCATTGTGTTGTGGTGTTCTAGGAGGTGTCCACTAAGAAAGAATCCTATTCTCCTTTAGATAATCTTAAAACTCCTAGCTTAAGCATTCTCCACCTTGATCAAATCGAAGTGTTTTAATACTTTTCTCAGTTTGTTTATCCATTTCATTTCTGAATTCTTTGAATTTTTCAAAAGATTTAGATTTATATTTCATTAGATATACATGCCCATATTTGGAATGGTCATCAATAAATGTAATGAAATATGAGTACCCTCTTATAGCATGTGTAGTTATTGGCCCACACATATCTGAATGTATTATGCCCAACAACTCAGTAGATCTTTCACTCTTCCCAGTAAAGGGTGATTTGGTCATTTTTCCCATTAAGCAAGCTTCACATGTGTCATATGATTCCTAATCAAAAGGATTAAACTATCCTTCCTTTATGTAACTTTGTGATTCTTGTTTCATTTATATGATCTAATCTACAATGCCATAGATAGGATGGATTTTGATTATCTAATTTTAATTTCTTGCTATTTTTGTTAAGTGCGGGCCTTTCAAGGTCAAGTATATGCAAACTATTTGCATAAGTACTAGATCCATAAAAAATATCATTATTATAAAAGGAGCAATATTTACATTCAATAATAAATTTAAATCCATTCAGCCCCAAGCAAGATACATATATGATATTTCTAGTTAGTACTGGAACAAAATAACAATTATGAAGGTCAAGCAAAAGGCCCATAGGTAGAGACAAAATACATGTTCCTATGGCTAAAGTAGTAATCTTTGCTCCATTTCCAACCCATAGGTCCATTTCACCTTTCTGTAAAGGTCTAGGTGTTCTTAATTCCTGCACATTATTACAAATGTGAGATCCACATCTGGTATTTAATACCCAAGAATAAAAATTTGACATTGATAAATTTATTTCAATCATAAAGATACATGAAGTAAAAGCTTCATTAAGTTTCTTCTCCTTCAGAGCAGCAAGATAGTCAGCACAATTCCTCCTCTAGAGGCCTTCTTTGCCACAGTGATGGCAAGTACCTTTGTCCTTCTTAATGCCCCCAGTAGGCTTAAGTGCTTTAAGGGAAGCCTCTTTCTTCTTATGGTTCTTCTTCTTGGACCGCTTGGATTTGGTCTTATAGAGGACTTGTTCTTCTTAAATTCCCCTTCAACAGTTGTTAGCATACCCAACAGTCCAAGCAATGTAGCTTCCAACTAATTCACATTGAAGTTCATTATGAGCGGTGAGAAGCTAGGAAGTAGAGACTGTAAGACCAAGTCAATACTTAACTCATGATCCATGAAAAAATCCAATTAGCCTAATTTTTCAATATAGCCAATCATCTTCAGAATGTGAATGTTCATTGAAGATCCTTCTGTCATCTTACAGAGGAACAATTCCCTTGATGTCTCATACCTTTCATTCCTGCATTTTGAATCAAACAACTCTTTGAGATGCAAAATGCTAGTTCGAGAATCCATATTCTCATGCTACCTTTGAAGTTTATGAGACAAGCTAGCCAACATCACACATGTTGCAACACCCCTCACCCGTCCACAGTGTAGCCGAGCAAGGCATGTCACACTGGTGCCGAAGCACCCTATCTTATCTTACTTTATTCCTTTGATCATTTTCAAGTTATTATCTTTTAATATCAATTATTTTTCGATGGAGAAACTAACGGAGTTTCCCCTATGTTATTAACGTTTGATGTGTTTCACTATTCACCTGTTTGAAATTCAACAATATTTTACAATAAAAATATCATCCCTGGTCATCATAATCATTTCATATTTAACTCTTTCAACTCATTCCATGTTCAATTTGTATATCAACATTTTCAAATCTTCATTAATTACGCAATGTACAAACTAATTACATAAATTCATAAATTACATGATATAGAAATTAAACACATATGAATTAACCGATTTATTAATTTACATCACATACCTATTAATTACATTTTCATAATTTACATTACAATACTATAATTAAGCATTTTATACAACATACAAATTATGACCTATATGGGCCCTATCTACATACATTGCTGAGGAGGTGACAACCTTGAATACTTTAGACACTTCTGCAGATCAGAACTCCAAAATCTCTGTTTAATATTCACTGGGCTTTACCTTCAGTACAGTACCTGCGCAAGGAAACAAATCCATCGTGCTAAGTATTGTTGCTTAGTGGTGCAATAATATAACAAGAAAATAATATACAATAAAAAAATGGATCAAAATTTGGATACTCTGGAATTTAATCTAATTTCATATAATACTTCTAGTATTAACTATCCTTTGTTCTAATTTATTCCTCTTCAGAAGCACTCAATTCTTTCATAATAATTAAATTTTAATATTGTTCCAATTCATTTCAATTCTTTCTGCTAAATAACTAATCTAATTTATTTTAAATATTCTTATTCTTTTATTTAATTGCTAATATTTTCAGTTGCTATTATTCTTAACTCATTTCAATAAATTTCACTGCCCAAGTAACCTATGACAGGCTGATTAAACTGAATAACAGGTCGTTGGCACTAGACACCGTGGTGCCTCGGGCCATCATACCATGGGACGTGAAATGCAGAACGTCAACTACATATGCAGTCAGAATGGCTAAAAAGCCATGATAACATATCAGTATGGCTAAAAGCCATAATAACATATAATTGGGTATAAAAGCCATGAGTACGGGTATAACGCCATGAATATAGGCATAAAGCCTTACGTAGTACTACTAAAGCAATACCCTATTGGCATGCCAATCTATCCAATCTGACACACGTGTCTAGGCAATACATGGGCACATAGTACCATTAAATGTTAATAAATTATGTTTTATGACTTCATTATTTCATGACAAATTCCAATTATAATTTATACATTCATTTGATCATTCATATGATCGCAATTCACATCAATTATCCTTCTATACCATTGTACTCAAAGTATTAGTCTTTTCTATAATAATGAGAACTAATGTCTCATTCATATATTAATATAATTCAATTATTCATTCATTATGTCATTCATATTGATCACAATTTATAACAATTGTTTCATTAATCACATTAACTATATTAACCATCCTAATAGTTTTTCTAATTTAGTGTATCATTTCCTATATCATTGGGGTTACTATTCACTTGACCATTTCCCTTCAAAGGTTGACTTTTTAATTCATAATAGATTTGTTGAACCTAAGTTCACCAAGATATCACATTTTGCATTTTATTTTTATTGGCATTAATTTTCAATACCATTTCAAAGCTTATTTTATGTTATTCAAAATTTTCAGATTTCATACCTTAAGTTTACTATTCCATTGGTTATTGTTACAGTGGAAATTTGGCAAAATTTTCTTCACAAAGGTTGTTTCTTTATGTGTCTTATTTAATTTCCTTTTTGAATAACTCCAGTTGGAGTTTTTTAGCTCAAGTTATGGCTTAAATACCATAACTGGCCAGATAGGGCAGTACCCAAAATTTCTGGACAGAATCCATTCTGGCAGTTTTGGTGTCCTGAGTTTGGTGGGCAATTTCATTAAGTTCTGGTCAAACTTTGGAGTTGTGTCCTTCATGAAAGTTGTCCTAAATTGTCTAAGCTTTCCATTGATATAAACTTCAGGTCAATTGGACATTTCTACACTGAGTTATGATCAAATGAATGAATACTGTTTATTTGGTCATTTTGCCCAGGTAGAATTGGTGCTGCCCAGATTTGATCAATTTTTAGGGCATCCTAAGTTTAGTTTCTAGACAAAGTTGTGCCATTATGTGTCTAATTTTATGTCCAATTAGCCTTGCACCAATTGAACCTATACAACCCAAGTTATAGCTGCCAAACATCCTGGACTCACATCCAGACCTGCAAGGAACTCAAGGCAGCACACCCAACCTCAAATCCCAAGCTACTATTCACTTCAATTCCTTATTATACTCAGCCAAATGGTCACTAATTGACCACTAGAACTTCCATTTACCATCAATATGGCCAAACCCTAATATAGCTTAAACCCTAATTTTCAATACCTCAATTCATGCATAAGACCTTATAATTCAACTTCTACCATATACAACTCATCAAGAACAATACTAATCAAATTTAATTCCATCAAAATCATAATTTCCTCAAGGTTCCTCATCGCTACCAAAATTTATGGCTTTCAATTCCTCAATATATTCTTTTAATTTTTTTGAATTTCTAACTTATTTCATACTCCTAACATCAATTTTAAAGAGAAAAGGAAGAGATATGGCACTAACCTTTGTGTGTGCCAACCCAAGCTTGAAGAAAAATCTTTCTCTCCTCTTCTTTTTATTGCCTTAGGCTTGTTTAAGTTGCAAGGAGCAATGTTTGTAAAATCAACATGTGACACCCCTTACCCGTGTACAGTATACCCGAGTAAGTAATGCCATACGGTATACCGGCGCACTCTAATATACCTTAATTAATTTATATCATGCTTTTGAATATAATTTGTGAAAGATAACTCATTTAAGTCATTTATTGAAATCATAATTTATTTGAGGTTCCGAAAATTTTAAAGAAAATCCGGCAGAGTATCGGCTAAAAATGGAGAAAACAGTTCTTTAGAACCTGTGAAAAACACTTCCAATATTTGTATTCAATCATCTCAAACTCCAATATCCAAAATCTAAACAATTTTCAATTTCGGTTCTCAACAACCTTTTCATTTCTCAAACATCCATTTCTCATAATACTCATATACAACAATAAATAAATGCTCTAATTTTGCATTCATAACCATAACTTTCATTATTTACATGAACATTAAAATACATTACATAAGTTCAAATACATATGAGGAAATAAAAATTAGCTACAAAATATCAAAATGACACCTAGTGTCCTACCAATGCACTGCAGAAGTTGAGGTGACACGGACATCGTGCGTAATCTGCAGGATGGACTCACCCAGTCTGCGGTCTACTGGGCTCACGATATGTATCTCCAGAACCTACGCGTGGCAAAAGCAACGCGCTAAGCAATAATGCTTAGTGGTGCAATAATAAAATAAAGGAAATAGCAAGAAAATAAATATGTATAGAATGTGTATGATTTCTTTGTTTGGTATTGGTGTATCCATTATTTCATTATCTTTGTCCACTTTCATTCATTTGGTTGCCCAAGTAACCTACACTAGACGACTGGACTGGATAACGGGCAAACTGGCACTGGGTATCTAGTACCTCGGGCCGTCACACCATCGGTCACATATGCATCTCCGGTACAATGTAATGCCTAACAAGTCAGAATACATCAGGCACAAGGCCAAATCTCAATACAAGGTCGGAATGGCTAAAAGCCATAAAATCACAGAACGGCATATTGCCATGTGCAGTACTGCTAACTGAACCCTATTGGCATGCCAAACTATCCAAACCAATCTTGTTAGGTATACTAGGGCATTTAAAACTTTTAAATTCTTCAATTTGTGAATTTCAAGTTTTGGTGTTACTATTCACCTCATTGGTCAACAAAAATGTTGACTTTTGGATAGACAATATGTACATTGACTTTGGCACTCCCAATATACCACATTTTACATTTAAAACTTGTTAGAATTGGTCACCATTACCATTTCTAACTTAAAACCAAGAGGGCAGAAAATTTCAGTTTTTGAAGCATAAGTTTACTAGTCCATTACGTACTATTGCAGTGGGAATTTGAAGACATGACAAACATGAAAGTTGTTCCTTATTTTGTCTAGTTGAATTTCCTTTTTTGAATCACTCCATTTGGAGTTTTGTAGCTCCATATATGGCCCAAAAACCATAGCTGGCCGGATTGCCAATCTGCAGAATTGACCATATCTACAGTAACATGAACAGTGATTGAAATCACTTTGTTGGATGGGTTCTGACCATAATTTGGGGTAAGTTCCTTCATGAAAGTTGTTTGTCTATGTCTTAACTTATTTCTGTAAAAATTTCAGGTCAATTGACCATATCTACAATAAGTTATGGCCAAATGAACAGTTACTGTTCATTTGGTCATTTCTGCAGGTGCTGTTGCAGGGTATCCGGATTGGGGCCAACTTTTGGTCCTCTTGATTTGGTCTTTTGGGCATGGTCTCTTCAGCAAAAATGTGGAATTATAAGCCTAGTTTCATGTCCAATTGGCCAAACACCAATTGGCCCAACACAGCCAAAGATATGGCAGTCCAAGTGGACTGAAATCTCAGTCACCCTGCTGCCCTCATTGGGCAGCATACTCATTCACTTTGCCATGCTATATTTCAGTCCAATTTATGGTCAATTTACCTCAAATGGTCACTAATTGACCATTAGAGTGTTCTTTAACAATTTCATAAGCCAAGTCAAATTTTCTCTCCTAAACCCTAGCTCAAATTCATAGTTTTGTACAAACTACCCTAGTTAACTAACTAAATCAATATCCTTATGTTTATATACTTTAAACTTGATTTGTAGTTCATTCAAAGTCAATCAAAAACACCCAATTCTATTCCTTCATTAGGGCAGCCGAAATCCATGGGGTGCATACACTCAACTTTTATTCATTTAAGTTACAAAATCTCACCTATTTCAAGTAACTATCATGGATTAAAAGAGGTTTTTGTATAAATATGCACTAACCTCTTGTAGGCAGATTTTTCCCAATTCAAAACTTCACTTTCCTTCACTTTCTAGGCTGCCAAACACTTCCCAAGAGGTATAGACAAGTTTTTAGTGAAAGGACTTAGGGGATTTGAGGTAAGATTGGAGAGATTTTTCAAGCTTGAATCAAGAAGAGAAATGGAGGTCTTCTTGGCCATGTGGTGCGGCTGGAAATGAGGTTGAAGATGGCTGATAGGTTTTTGATTTTCTTTAGTCTCTTTTGTCTCTTTTATTAGTTAATTTAAAGGGTTATTTAATTTTGATTGGTGGAAGCTTTTAATGACATCACCATGATGTCATAAATAGCCTTTTTCCTCATTTTCTTTTCTTTCCTCCACTACTCATTTCCAATTTAATTTCTAGTAATGTTTATTCACATTTTATGTCATATTAATTATTTACTCAACGGGACAAGTCGGCCAAAAATCACCTCTGAAGGCGAAATGACCAAAATGCCATCCGTTTGGCTTAACGGGTCAAATTTGTCTGTACCGATTGAAAACTTTTTCTAGGTATTTTCTTGGCATTCTAATGCCATGGGAACCTCAATAACCCTTCTCTGGAGTCCCAAAAATTATTTTATGATTTTTCCCCCGGGTCTAGGGCTCCTAGTTGCGAGAACCGCAACTTCCCTTTGGTTACCCATCGCTATGGCACCGGCTCGTTTAACTTGGTTGTATTTTATTTCTAAAATTTTTACCAAATTTTTCTTATTAATATTTGAGTTAATTATGGTCCCTCACTTTAGTTTAAATATTTTTCCGGACATTCTAGCTGTCCGGACCGACACTGGTCACCGAAACAGCAGGATGTACGGAGTAGTTACCGGGAGGGTGTTACAACTCTTCCCCTCTAATTTAAATTTCGTTCTCGAAATTTACCTGATGCAAACAGTTGAGGGAACTGTTGCCTCATCGTCTCTTCACTTTCCCAAGTTGCCTCTTTGGTGTTGTGGTGCCTCCATAGCACTTTCACCAGTGGAATCTGCTTGTTCCTCAACTCTTTCACTTCCCGAGCCAGGATCCGTAGAGGTTCTTCTTCATACGTCAAATCCGGTTGTATTTCAATTTCTTCCCTGGAGATGACATGTGAAGGATCTGAGCGGTATCTTCTGAGCATGGATACGTGAAACACATTGTGGATCTTGTCCAGCTCTGGTGGTAAAGCTAGCCTATAGGCCACTGGACCCACACGTTCAATGACTTCATATGGGCCAATGAATCTAGGGCTTAACTTACCCTTCCTTCCAAACCTCAATACCTTCTTCCACGGTGACACCTTGAGGAACACTTTGTCGCCAACTGTGTATTCTATTTCTTTTCTCTTCAAGTCGGCATAGGATTTCATCATGCAGAGGCAACCTTGATTGGCTTTGATTAGTTTCACTTTCTCCTCGATCTGTTTCACTGTGTCCGCCCTACCAATTTGTTCGCCAATTCAGTCCAAAGACACCTGAGTTCTACATTTTCTCCCATACAGTGCTTCATATGGGGCCATTTGGATGCTAGCTTGGTAGCTATTGTTGTACGCAAATTCTGCCAGTGGGAGGTATCTATCCCAACTTCCCTCAAATTCGATGACACAACTCCTCAGCATATCCTCAAGGACCTGACATATATTTCATGTTATTGTTATCATTTTAATTCAATATTTGTATCAATTTCATTGGTTTCAATTGTTTACCTGGATTACTCTTTCTGATTGCCCATCCGTCTGAGGATGGAAAGCTGTGCTGAAATGGAGTTGGGTACCCAAGGATTCATGCAACTTCTTCCAAAATCTCGATGTAAACCTTGGGTCTCGATCAGATATGATGGAAAGTGGAATTCCATGCAGTCTAACTATCTCACTGATATACAATTCTGCTAACTTTTCCAGTGAGTAGTCAGTCCTAACTGGCAGAAAGTGTGCTGACTTAGTCAATCTATCAACTATCACCCATACTGCATCATGTTTCTTCCGGGTGAGAGGTAGACCACTTACAAAATCCATGGTGACCCGATCCCATTTCCATTCAGGTATGCGTATAGGCTGTAGCAAACCTGATGGAACTTGATGTTCTGCCTTGACTTGCTGACACGTCAAGCATTTAGTCACATAGTCAGTTATGTCCTTCTTCATACCAGACCACTAATACTGAAGCTTCATATCATGATACATCTTTGTACTCCCTGGGTGCATAGCATATACACTGGTATGTGCCTCTTTTAGAATACTAGCCTTCAATTCCCCATTATCTGGTACACACAGTCTTCCTTTGTAGTACAGACACCCATCTGCTTTCACCTCATAATCAGTTGCTTTTCCCTCTGAGATTTTGCTCATAATAGCCATTAGCTTCTCATCTACCTTCTGCCCATCTAAAATCTGCTGTAACAGGTTTGGCCTCACTTGCAACTCAGCCAAAATAGCTCCATCTCGAACCAAAGTTAGACGGGCATTTAATGATCTCAAAGCTGTGATGGACTTTCTGCTCAAAGCATCAGCAACTACATTTGCCTTCCCAGGATGGTAGTCAATCACACAAGCATAATCCTTCAAGAACTCAATCCATCGCCTCTGTCTAAGGTTGAGCTCCCTCTGAGTTGGCAAATATTTCAGGCTTTTGTGGTCTGTGTAAATGTAGCACTTTTCACCATACAAGTAATGCCTCCATATCTTGATCGAAGATAATTCTGCAAGCTCTAGATCATGGGTAGGGTAATTGCTCATGTGGCCTTAGCCGCTGGAAGCATAAGCGACCACCTTTCCCTCTTGCATCAATACACACCCTAGCCCATTATGAGAGGCATCACCAGTAGACCACGAAGTCTTTTCTCGACACTTGTTGTGTTAGCACTGGTGCCTCTGTCAACATAGCCTTCAACTTCTCAAAACTGGTCTGACACTTGTCATTCCAGTCAAATCTGACATTCTTGTGTAACAACTTGGTCATTGGAGCAGCTATTAAGGAAAATCCCTTCACAAATCTTCTGTAATACCCAGCTAGCCCCAAGAAGCTTCTGACCTCAGTTGTATTTCTGGGAGGCTTCCATTCCATCACTGCTTCTATTTTCTTGGGATCCACCCTAATCCCATCGGCTGACACTATGTGTCCAAGGAATGCAATCTCATTTAACCAGAAGTCACACTTGGACAACTTAGCATACAGCTTCTTTTCTCTCAGGGTTTGCAGAACAATCCTCAAATGCTCATCATGTTCTTCACTAGTCTTGGAATACACCAGAATATCATCAATAAAGACCACTACGAACCGATCTAGGTATGGATGAAAGATACGGTTCATAAGGTCCATGAATGCCACTGGTGCATTTGTTAGGCCAAAGGGCATCACCAGAAATTCATAATGCCCATACCGGGTCCTGAATGCAGTCTTGGGCACATCTACATCCTTCACCCTCAACTGATGATACCCTGATCTGAGATCAATCTTAGAAAATACTCCTGCTCCCTTCAACTGATCAAACAGATCATCAATTCTAGGCAACGGATATTTGTTCTTCACAGTCACTTTATTCAACTGCCGGTAATCAATGTAAAGCCTCAAAGTCCCATCCTTCTTTTTCACAAATAGCACTGGAGCTCCCCATGGTGACACACTGGGGCGTATGAACCCCTTATCAAGCAACTCTTGCAACTGAGTTTTCAACTCCCTCAATTTAGTGGGTGCCATCCTATAAGGAGCAATAGAAATGGGTGCTGTACCCGGGAGTGTCTCAATAGCAAATTCAACTTCCCTTTCTGGTGGCAAACCGGGCAATTCTTCAGGAAACACCTCTGGGAAGTCTCTTACTGTGGGTATATCACTAAGGTTTGGCTTAGCCTGCCTAGTATCCACCACATGTGCTAGGTAGGCTTCACAGCCTTTTCTCATCATTCTTCTTGCAACCGTGGCTGAAATGACATTGGACAAGAAATCTGTCCTTTCCCCCACAACTGTGATCTCATTACCCTCAGGAGTTTTCAAAGAAATCCTCTTCAGTTTACAATCAACCATTGCTTGATGACGTGACAACCAGTCCATTCCCAAAATCACGTCAAACTCGTGGAAGGGCAACTCAATTAGGTCTGCCAAGAATTCATACCCCTGAATCCTTAACGGGCAATCCTTGTATACTTTGTTCACTACCACACTGTGGCCCAATGGATTAGTGACCAGAATTTCTTGGTCACTCTCCCCTACTAGTATCCCCCTTTCTACGGGTAGGTTGATGCAGATGTATGAATGGGTGGATCCTGGATCCACCAATGGATGCACAGGTGTATTGTAGAGGGAGAACGTGCACTCGATGACGTCAGGGCATCTTGCTCCTCCCGAGCTCTCGGGGCATAAGCTCGCGGGTGGTCCGCTATCGTGCCTCTCTGGCGGCTCGGATGCAGCCTCGTGATGGTCCCACCTCAGATTTGCAGATTTTCTACCCTCTCGTGGTGCGGGAGCAGTGCATGCGCTTGTGTTGGAGCAGTTGTAGTAGTTCTACGTGGGCAGTTCCTCAGCTGATGCTCTGTCGACCCACATCTTAAGCAGGCACCAGTTACTCTCCAACACTCCCCCTTATGCCATTTCAGGCAGTGTGGACATGCAGAAGATGCGGGGGCTGGTCCCCTGAACCCCATCCCTGGAGAGCTGCCCACTGATGGTGTGGACTGACCTCTCCTAGGGGTGAACTATGGCCTGGGCCCCTGAGACTGACCCTGACCTTGTGGCTGACCCGAACTCTGTGCAGGTGGACCTCTGAACTTCTTCCCAGGTGTAGGAGATGAGCTAGACTGACCCGGTCCCCTCTTCTGCTGTCTCTCCCTTCTGGTCTGCTCACTTATTCTTACTTTTTCAACCCTTATTGCAGCTTCCACTAACTTGCTAAATTCTGTGATTCCCAAGGCAGTGAGCTGAATCTTTATGTTGTCATTTAGTCCCTCTTTGAATCTCTTACACCTTTCAGCCTCATTAGGGACTATCTCCCTTCCGTAGCGGCTTAATCGGACAAATTCCTTCTCATAATCGACCACTGACAACTGTCTCTGCCTCAGGTTAATAAACTCTCTTCTTCTCTCTTCCAGGTATACAGTACCCACATATTTCTTCTTGAATTCTGAGAGAAAGAAATCCCAAGTTATAGCTTCTGGCTGCACTTCACTGGATACCGTGTCCCACCATTCGTAGGCATCATCTTGCAACAAAGATATGGCAGCCTCTAAGTTTTGCTCCGGGGTGCAGTGGAGTTGTTTTAAGACTCTGCCTGCCTGCTCAACCAATTCTACCGCAATGAGTCATCTTCTCTCTTACCGAAAAAGTCCACTGCTCCAAACTTTCTTAGCCTTTCCAGGTGTGATTTCTGCTGTGGAGGTGGAGGTGGTGGTGGTGCTGGCATTACCCCGGCCATTTGTCTAAAGAAGTCAGCCATTTGTTAGAACATGGCCTGTGGAGGCTGAGCAGGCTCTGCTTGAGCTGGTGGAGTAGGTTCTCCCCTACCCCCAGTCTCAGCTGCTGCAGGTGGAGTATGACTCTCCACTTTCTCCTTGACTGCTCTCTGTGATGAAGTGTCCATATCCTATTCAAAATAAGAAAGACAAACAGATCTGCATTAGTGTCACCTCGACTCTTACAAATGCAATGCATGGTATGGACTCAATCTAGGCCCAGAAACTCCTAAACCGTGCTCTGATACTACTAAATGTGACACCCCTTACCCGTGTACAGTATACCCGAGTAAGTAATGCCACACGGTATACCGGCACACTCTAATATACCTTAATTAATTTATATCATGCTTTTGAATATAATTTGTGAAAGATAACTCATTTAAGTCATTTATTGAAATCATAATTTATTTGAGGTTCCGAAAATTTTAAAGAAAATCCGGCAGAGTACCGGCTAAAAATGGAGAAAACAGTTCTTCGGAACCTGTGAAAAACACTTCCAATATTTGTATTCAATCATCTCAAACTCCAATATCCAAAATCTCAACAATTTTCAATTTCGGTTCTCAACAACCTTTTCATTTCTCAAACATCCATTTCTCATAATACTCATATACAACAATAAATAAATGCTCTAATTTTGCATTCATAACCATAACTTTCATTATTTACATGAACATTAAAATATATTACATAAGTTCAAATACATATGAGGAAATAAAAATTAGCTACAAAATATCAAAATGACACCTAGTGTCCTACCAATGCACTGCAGAAGTTGAGGTGACACGGACACTGTGCAGAACTGCAGGATGGACTCACCCAGTCTGCGGTCTACTGGGCTCACGATCTGTATCTCCAGAACCTACGCGTGGCAAAAGCAACGCGCTAAGCAATAATGCTTAGTGGTGCAATAATAAAATAAAGGAAATAGCAAGAAAATAAATATGTATAGAATGTGTATGATTTCTTTGTTTGGTATTGGTGTATCCATTATTTCATTATCTTTGTCCACTTTCATTCATTTGGTTGCCCAAGTAACCTACACTAGACGACTGGACTGGATAACGGGCAAACTGGCACTGGGTATCTAGTACCTCGGGCCGTCACACCATCGGTCACATATGCATCTCCCGGTGTGCAACAGAACAGCTAACAAGCTGTAAATACATCAGGCACAAGGCCAAATCTCAATACAAGGTCGGAATGGCTAAAAGCCATAAAATCACAGAACGGCATATTGCCATGTGCGATCGCTAATCGAACCCTATTGGCATGCCAAACTATCCAAACCAATCTTGTTAGGTATACTAGGGCATTTGAAACTTTTAAATTCTTCAATTTGTGAATTTCAAGTTTTGGTGTTACTATTCACCTCATTGGTCAACAAAAATGTTGACTTTTGGATAGACAATATGTACATTGACTTTGGCACTCCCAATATACCATATTTTACATTTAAAACTTGTTAGAATTGGTCACCATTACCATTTCTAACTTAAAACCAAGAGGGCAGAAAATTTCAGTTTTTGAAGCATAAGTTTACTGGTCCATTACGTACTGTTGCAGTGGGAATTTGAAGAAATGACAAACATGAAAGTTGTTCCTTATTTTGTCTAGTTGAATTTCCTTTTTTGAATCACTCCATTTGGAGTTTTGTAACTCCAGATATGGCCTAAAAACTACAGCTGGCAGGATTGCCAATCTGCAGAATTGACCATATCTACAGTAACATGAACAGTGACTGAAATCACTTTGTTGGATGGGTTCTGGCCATAATTTGGGGTAAGTTCCTTCATGAAAGTTGTTTTTCTATGTCTTAACTTATTTCTGTAAAAATTTCAGGTCAATTGACCATATCTACAATAAGTTATGGCCAAATGAACAGTTACTGTTCATTTGGTCATTTCTGCAGGTGCTGTTGCAGGGTATCCGGATTGGGGCCAACTTTTGGTCCTCTTGATTTGGTCTTTTGGGCATGGTCTCTTCAGCAAAAATGTGACATTATAAGCCTAGTTTCATATCCAATTGTCCAAACACCAATTGGACCAACACAGCCAAAGATATGGCAGTCCAAGTGGACTGAAATCTCAGTCACCCTGCTGCCCTCATTGGGCAGCATACTCATTCACTTTGCCATGCTATATTTCAGTCCAATTTATGGTCAATTTACCTCAAATGGTCACTAATTGACCATTAGAGTGTTCTTAACAATTTCATAAGCCAAGTCAAATTTTCTCTCCTAAACCCTAGCTCAAATTCATAGTTTTGTACAAACTACCCTAGTTAACTAACTAAATCAATATCCTTATGTTTATATACTTTAAACTTGATTTGTAGTTCATTCCAAGTCAATCAAAAACACCCAATTCTATTCCTTCATTAGGGCAGCCGAAATCCATAGGGTGCATACACTCAACTTTTATTCATTTAAGTTACAAAATCTCACCTATTTCAAGTAACTATCATGGATTAAAAGAGGTTTTTGTATAAATATGCACTAACCTCTTGTAGGCAGATTTTTCCCAACTCAAAACTTCACTTTCCTTCACTTTCTAGGCTTCCAAACACTTCCCAAGAGGTATAGACAAGTTTTTAGTGAAAGGACTTAGGGGATTTGAGGTAAGATTGGAGAGATTTTTCAAGCTTGAATCAAGAAGAGAAATGGAGGTCTTCTTGGCCATGTGGTGCGGCTGGAAATGAGGTTGAAGATGGCTGATAGGTTTTTGATTTTCTTTAGTCTCTTTTGTCTCTTTTATTAGTTAATTTAAAGGGTTGTTTAATTTTGATTGGTGGAAGCTTTTAATGATATCACCATGATGTCATAAATAGTCTTTTTCCTCATTTTCTTTTCTTTCCTCCACTACTCATTTCCAATTTAATTTCTGGTAATGTTTATTCACATTTTATGTCATATTAATTATTTACTCAATAGGAAAAGTCGGCCAAAAATCACCTCTGAAGGCGAAATGACCAAAATGCCCTCCGTTTGGCTTAACGGGTCAAATTTGTCTGTACCGATTGAAAAATTTTTCTAGGTATTTTCTTGGCATTCTAATGCCATGGGAACCTCAATAACCCTTCTCTGGAGTCCCAAAAATTATTTTATGATTTTCCCCCCGGGTCTAGGGCTCCTAGTTGCGAGAACCGCAACTTCCCTCTGGTTACCCATCGCTAGGCACCTACTGCTTAACTTGGTTGTATTTTATTTCTAAAATTTTTACCAAATTTTTCTTATTAATATTTGAGTTAATTATGGTCCCTCACTTTAGTTTAAATATTTTTCCGGACATTCTAGCTGTCCAGACCGACACTGGTCACCGGAACAGCAGGATGTACGGAGTAATTACCGGGAGGGTGTTACACAACAAGTGATTTTATGGTGTGTTTACAATAAACTTTTAGAGAGAAGTAAGGGCATCAATGGAGAATAGAGAGGGAGAGAGTTTTGGCTGGTATGAAGGAAGAAGAAGTAGATTTTGATTTTATTTTTCATCCCTTTTTATTTGTTTTAAGTGTATTTGTTGAATGGTGATTGGTGGATCAATTTTAAATAACATCATTATGATGTCATAATTAATATTATCTTGAAATTCTTTTTATTTTGTTTTCTTACTTTCATTTATCATTTTAAATAAAATTTTCATCAATATTTATTCACATTTTATGTTATGTAAATTATTTATTTAACTGGAGAAGTCGGTCAAAAATCATCTCTGAAGACGAAATGACCAAAATGCCCTTTGTTTGGCTTATTGAGCCAAAATCGTCTGTACCAATCTAAAAATTTTTCTAAGCATTTTTTTGGCATTCTAATGCCATCGAAACCTCAATGACTCTTCTCTGGAGTTTCAAAATTATTTCATGAATTTTCTCTGGGGTTTAGGGCTTCTAGCTACGAAGACCGGAACTTCCCACTGGGTTACCCATCGCTAGGGCACTGGCTCATTTAACTTGGTTGTATTTTATTTTTCCTAAATTTTTCTTATTATTATTTGAGTTAATTATGGCTTCTCACTCTAGTCTAAATATTTTTCCAGACGTTCTATGTGACACCCCTTACCCGTGTACAGTATACCCGAGTAAGTAATGCCACCTGGTGTACCGGCACACTCTAATATTCCTCAATTAATTTAGACAATGCTTTTGCATATAATTTATGAAATACAATTTATTTAAACCATTCATCAAAAGTATCATTCATTTAAGGTTCCGAAAATTTTAAAGAAAATCCAGTGAGTCTGGCTAAAAATGGAGAAAACCGTTCTTGAACTGT
Source organism: Hevea brasiliensis (assembly GCF_030052815.1). NCBI lineage: Eukaryota > Viridiplantae > Streptophyta > Magnoliopsida > Malpighiales > Euphorbiaceae > Hevea > Hevea brasiliensis. The sequence goes on from NC_079497.1 coordinate 92,407,162, forward strand.
TAAAAACACTTCCAATAGACAAATTCATTCATTCTCAACTTCAATATCATCACAAAACTCAATATCAAGGTTTCAACAATTTTTCAGTTTCAGGTTTCAACAACCTTTTCATTTCTTAACATCCATTTCTCATATACAAGCAATAAATACATGCTCAAATCTTGCATTCATAGTCATAACTTTCATTATTTACATAAACATCAAAATATATTACATGAGTTCAAATACATATGAGAAAATACAAATCTGCTACAAAATATCAAAATGACAAAATGACACCTAGTGCCCTACCGATGCAATGCAGTAGTGAGGTGACACGCACATCGAGCGTAATCGGATGGACTCACCCGATGCTGTGGTCTACGGGCTCACGATCGGGATCTCCAGTACCTACGCGTGGCAAAAGCAACGCGCTAAGCAATAATGCTTAGTGGTGCAATAATATAATAGAAGAAAATAGCAAGAAAATAAATGTGTATGCAAAGTGTATACTTTCTTTGTTTGATTTTGGTATATTCATTAATTCATTAACTTTGTTCACTTTTATTCATTTGGTTGCCCAAGTAACCTACACTAGACGATCGGATCGATAACGGTAAACCGCACTGGGTACCTAGTACCTCGGGCCGTCACACCATCGGTCACATATGCATCTCCCGGTGTGCATGAGCGGCTAACAAGTCAGAATAATATCGTGCACAAGGCCAAGTCTCAATGCAAAGTCGAATGGCTAAAAGCCATGATATCACAGTCTGGCTTTGTTGCCATGTGCTGTACTGCTAACGGAACCCTATTGGCATGCCAAACTATCCAAACCAATCTTGTTAGGTATACTAGGGCATTTGAAACTCTTAAATTTGTCAATTTGTGAATTTCAACTTTTTTGGTGTCACTATTCATCATTGGTCAACAAAAATGTTGACTTTTAGCATAAAAATGTGTACATCAACTTTGGCACTCCCAACATACCACATTTGGTGTTTAAAACTTGTTGGCATTAAGTGTTTTTGCAATTTCAAAGTGAAACTCAAAACCAGCAGAATTTTCAGTTTTGGGGAGTTAAGTTCACTGTTCCATTGGACACTGTTACTGTTGGAATTTGAAGAAATGTAAAACATGAAAGTCGTTCCTTATTTTGTCTAGTTGAATTTCCTTTTTTGAATCACTCCATTTGGAGTTTTGTAGCTCCAGATATGGCTCAAAAACCCAAGCTGGCCGGATTGCAAAATCTGCAGATTTACCATATCTACAGTAACATGAACAGTGACTTGAGTCACTTGTTTGACTGGGTTCTGGCCATAATTTGGGGTAGGTTCCTTCATGAAAGTTGTTTGTCTATGTCTTAACTTGTTGCTGTAAAAATTTCAGACTAATTGACCAAATCTACAGTGAGTTATGGCCAAATGAACAGTTACTGTTCATTTGGTCAAATTCTGCAGAGGCAGTTTCAGGGTTCCGGATTAGGGCCAAGTTTTGGTCCTCTTGCTTTGGTCTTTTGGGCATGGTTTCTTCAGCAAAAATGTGCCATTATAAGCCTAGTTTCATGTCCAATTGGCCAAACTTCAATTGGACTTACACAGCCCAAGTTATGGCTGTGCAAAGGGACTGAAATTTCAGTCCCTATGCTGCTGTCCATAGGCAGATTTCACCTTGAGTTTGCCATCCAATTTTTCAGTTCTAATTAGGGTCAACCTACCTAAAATGGTCACTAATTGACCATTAAAAAGTTCCCTAACCATTTCCTAAGCTAAGTCACAATTTCACCTACAAAACCCTAATGTCCAAACTCATTACTCATACACTTTGATTAACATACTTACTTAAGTCTCCATGTATATTAATACTTTAACCATGATTTCCAACCATTCTAAGCTTATCAAACAATCAACCTCAATCTCCCATAGGGCTGCCTAAATTCTTTGGTAGAGATACACATGGATTTGTTTCATTATTTCACAATTTTTCATTCATTACAAACATAGATCATGGAACTAATGAGTTTTAAACTTCATATATGCACTAACCTTGTTTGGGCAGATTTTTCCCCACTCAAAACTTCACTTTCCTTCACTTTCTAGGTTGCCAAACACTTCCCCAAGATGAGTGGACAACTTTTAATGAAAGGGGTTTAGGGTTTATGGTGAAAAGAAGAGAGAAAGTGAGCTTTGGTTGAAAATCAATGGAAGTTTGGCTATGGGATTTGAGAGCTACGGGTGAGCATTTGTGAAGGTGAGGGCTGCTGGAAATTTTGGTGGTTTTAGTCTTCATTTAGTCTTTTATTTAGTTAGTCAAAGGATGGCTAAATTGTGATTGGTCCAAATTTTCTTAATGACATCACATTATGTCATAAATGGGCATTTTATTGCATTTTCTTTTCTTTCCTCCACTACTCATTTTCAATTTAATTTCTAGCAATGTTTCTTCATATTTTATGTTATATTAATTATTTACTCAACTGGACAAGTCGGCCAAAAATCACTTCGGAAGGCGAAATGACCAAAATGCCCTCCGTTTGGCTTAACGGGTCAAAATCGTCTGTACCGATTGAAAAATTTTTCTAGGTATTTTCTTGGCATTCTAATGCCATAGGAACCTCAATTACCCTTCTCTGGAGTCCCAAAAATTATTTTATAATTTTTCCCCCGGGTCTAGGGCTCCTCGTTGCGAGAACCGCAACTTCCCTCCGGTTACCCATCGCTTGGGCACCGGCTCGTTTAACTTGGTTGTATTTTATTTCTAAAATTTTTACTAAATTTTTCTTATTAATATTTGAGTTAATTATGGTTCCTGACTTTAGTTTAAATATTTTTCCGGACATTCTAGCTGTCCGGACCGACACCGGTCACCGGAACAGTAGAATGTACGGAGTGGTTATCGGGAGGGTGTTACATTCTAGCTGTCCAGACTGACACCGGCCACCGGAATAGTAAAATGTACAGAATAGCTAAAGTGAGGGTGTTACACATGTGGCTTGCTCATCATCATCATCTGTATGATGAATATATTCATTCAGTACTTCTTCAGGAGCATTAGCAGCAACAATACTAGTTTGGCACGTTCAAAGACGTATAGGTTCTTTTCTTGCTTGAGAATAATTTTTCTCAAGTTTCTGTACCATTCTAATAAATTTGGTCTACTCAACTTGTTAGCATTCAATATGCTACATAAGGAATGGTTATTATTACTTATGATGATATTAGTGATCTACAAATGCAAAGATAAAAATATATTAATTTCATGCATATAATTTTTATTAACCAAATTAATATAAGGTCTTTGATATTCACTTGGTCTACCACTATTTTACTTAGATTAATAGCTCTCACTATTAATTCGAGAAATTAACGTATTAGTTTCCTTAGTGAGCTAGGACCCCATTCAAATTTATTTGACCTTGAGTGTGCTCAACAAATCAAAATAAAATTAAATTAGATAGATAACTATTTATCAATCACATCTCTATCTGATTCCTAGATCAGTTAGGTGACAATTATTTATCTAAACATAATATTATGTTTCTCCTAACTATGCCTTTGATTCTACATGATCATGAGTGTGCTCATCCAAATCATGTAGGTCAATTAAGTAGAACCCATTGTTCATAAATATCTAATATTTCGTAGCCATAAACATGTTCGATAGAAAATAAACTTTGAGCACACTCAACAAGTTAACTTTAATATAGAACTTAGGTTTATGGTATAACAACAAAAGGCATCTAGATCATGTTCATAACATATGCTTAATATTTGATTGAGGGATTTTAGGTATATGTCAATTTTTAGGTCTCATTAATTAGCATGCTGGTAATATCATACATCACACATATATAACATACACCCTTAGCATGCATTTCTAATTGGTTGATTATGGACTTCACTAAATAATACTCTCAAGTCATTGGAGAGAATTATAGGTCAAAAGCCTAGGTAGTAGCATTGCAGGACTTCATAAGTCTTCCAAGCAGCTCCTTAAAGTATAGTTGTAATACTCCTATTTGCATAGCCTGATATATTTTACTGTTCCGGTGATCGGTATCGGTCCGGACAATTTAGGGGATTAGAACCACGTCTAAGAGACTTAGATAAGTCTTGAACACAAATAATTAGTAATTTCCAAATAGTTAAGTATAAATAAGAAAAAAAGAACATAAGAAGTTAAATGAGTCGGGAGTCACAGCGATTGGTAACCTTCTCAGGAATGACTGCGAGGTCAGTCTAAACTCAAATTTTGAACCATAAAATGTGACGCTGAGATCCTTAAGACTATTACGAACACAGTGAAAAAGAGAAAATCAAGGAAAAGAATTGTTAAGCAGGTCAAATAATTAAGTCAGAGATTCAGAAGAAATAATGAATTATTTGCAAACCGAATTGAACCAGTGAGGGGCAATTTGATTAATTCACACCTAGAGCTAACTCCTGACCTAACTTTCCAATAAAATTGGAGAAAAGAAAATTTCAGGATCAAGAATTAAATTAAAGAAGTAAATAAAAAATGAATAAAAAAAGGGAAAAAGTGTTATTACATCACTTAGATGACATCATAGATGATGTCAAAATTAATTTAATTTTGCCTACAACTTTGGACTAAGTCAAATGGATAATTAAAGACAAAAATAACATAAAAAAAAAAAGAAAACACTCTCATCTTCACCATAACCAGCAGGCTCCCTCTCTCCCTCACATCTCTATTTTTCAAAACCTCCATGGAAGCTTGAGACCAAGCTTTCAAACCCTCATTAAACCTCACTTTGTCCTTAAATTTCTCCACTAAAACTTGTTAGACCAACTTGAGCAGGTGATTAAAGAAAAAAAGAATAGAGGAAAAGGAAAGAAATTGAAAAGTTGAGATTCAAGTGGAGGTTAGTGATTGAATTTGAAAATTTTAGTTTATATGTTGTATTTGTAGCTCAATTAAACTAGAAATCAACTTAAAATCAAACAAAAACAATTGTTGAGGGACCAAACATGAAATTCATCCAGCTAGGGTTAGGGTTTGATATGAATGAGTTTGATGGTTTTGAATGGTTATTTAAAGTGAATTAGGTGTGTAGATCGTGCATGTATACCTTGAAATGCATTAGATTGAACTTTATGTGTAGCTAGGGTTTTGAGCTTGTGAAAAATTAGAGAAAATTTTGAGAATTAGCCAAATGATGTAGTTAACCTTATTTGAGTTGAGTAATGGTCAATTGTGACCATTTGTGGTGTATATGAATTGTTAGAACCAAGTTCAAATTCAGATTGGTTAGGGTCAATCTGCAGGCAGCTTGACCTAGGTCCCTTTTAGGGATCAAAATTGAAAATTTACCAACCCAATTGGTATGAAGCCAATTGGGAATGAAACTAGACACAAAATGGCACATTTTTTATTTAGGAATCATGCCTAGAAAGTGACCATAACTTAGTGAACAATTAGGTTAAATCCGGAATTGGGCACACTGACCTGTACGAAAATGACTAAATGAACAGTAGTTATGTAAATGACCATAACTTGGTCTAGGAAGGTCTAAATGACATGAATTTTATACCGATAGAAAGCTAAGACATAGCCCTACAACTTTCATGAAGAAAACAAACCCAAATTTTGACCATAACCTGTTTGAAAATCCACCTGCAGTTAACCCACAAAAATTGCGAAAATCCAGAATTTGCCCAGAATTTTGGGTAATACCAAATCCGGCCAGCCATGTTCAAATGGCTATAACTTAGGCTACAAAATTTCAAATGGAGTGATTCAAAAAAGGAAATAAAGTTAAGACAATAAGGAATAACTTCTATGAAGAGAACTTAGCCAAATTACCACAATAACATGACTAATGGAACAGTGCAAAATAGGATGTCAAAACTGAAAATTTGAAATTTTTCCCAAGAGACTTAAAGTTTGAGGAAACAACCAAAACCAACAAATTAGTTAACCAAAATGTGGTATGTGGGTGAAATTGAAATTCTCATACCTATTAAGCATTAGAAAGTCAACAAATTAACTTGAATAGTGTCATGAATAGTAACACCGAAATACAAATTTTAAAGAATGTCAAGATAAGCATATTAAAGTTAGATATAAATAGATTTGAATTTATTTTTGGACTTATGATAAATTATGATACTGAAACACTGTGAAACTGTGTGTTTCAGTTCAAAAGAATACCGGGAAAGAACTCGAAGCATCGAGTCAAGGCCAAGAGGCGACTCGTATAAGGTTTGTGCATAACATAGAAATTTCTATAAATTTTCTTCTGCAAATTATTTTGAATGAATTATGATATTAAATTGTGACTTAATTGTATTGAAATGTTTATTATGCTTTTGACTTAAATTGTTGAAAGTTTACTTGTATGTGTTTGAAATGACAGTAAATATTTGATAAATTGATAAGATAGTTTTGAAACCACAGTGTCATGATCATATATTTGAATATCTCACTAGCATGACTAGTGGGAGAAATTAGTTTTGAATTTTGATTCTTTCTCTAGCTGAAGTGTTGAGGTGTGTGCCAGTAGAAAAAGAAATTTGAATGGGTACCCATATATTTGAGCTAGCTAGCCTTGTGATTTCTCATAAGCCTCTGGCTATTGAGATGAATATTATTTCGAATGGCATGATATAACTGTATGTTTTTATAAAATTGTTTTGAGATTTCCTAAATGAAATTGTTTGGACTAAAAATTTATAAATCATGTTTTGTATCTGTTTTTCATGTTCAATTCAATATTTGAATAAATGTGATTTGAATTATGCATAAATGTTATTTAAGTATATTGTGCACCACTGAGTCATAGTACTCAGCGATGGCTGTTACTGCTATAGCAGATCTAGAGACTAGAGGAGCAGTAGAGTGAGCTGCTGAGGACCTTGGAGCCACTTCCCTGAAGTTTTGTTGGGTATATTTTATACCCTGATTGTAATATTTAGTTTGATGTATGTAAATGTATGTACATGTAATAACTGGTCATGAGCAGTTGTATAGAGTTTGTAATAATATTATTTTGGTTTTGCTGATGTAAAGTTTGGTTGATGAATGTAAATTGTTTTTACTTTAATGAAAAATGAATGGAATTATTGAGTATTATTTTTTTATGACAATTGAATTGAGAAATGATGTTGAATTGTGTTGAGGTAATAATGAGTTTGATGAAATGAGATTATTGGAAGTGTTTTTACAGGTTTTTGAAGAATTATTTTCTTAAAATACAGACGACACTCTGCCGAAATTTTTCTTAAAATTTGCGTAAAAATAAAATGGACAAAATTTAAACTAGTTTTTAAACTTCTATTAAATGTAAAAAAATGCTCACCACTTCTAAAAAGTAAGAAAATTATTTTAAAATCCCTTGTAGGGTACTTAATGAATTATCGGTAGGTGAAGTTCAATAGTTCATTAGGTATTCTACGAGATCATGTTATACTTTACAGAGGAGTAATGTGTGACAATATTCACCAGCTCCACTTTCTGCTTACAGTTACAAATAATTTAATTCTCCTATCTACTCATTCTAAAGCTATATAACATTTATATTTTAGAAATGGAAATCTCGAGTTACATTCGAGGGGAGTGGGATAAGAAAAGAATTTATGAAACATAATATAGAAGAGGTAGGAAACACAGTCCCTATTTATGAATATAAAGCGCAATCACATTGGTCTTTAATTCATAACCATCTATTATGCATTATAATCAAATTAAAAAGCATAAATAAATTTAATCATCCTCATTGTTTCATGTGTAATTAAAATAATATTTCTAGCAATTAGAAATATAAATAAAAAAAATATATAATGTTCCTCCCACTAAATAATTCTATTTAATTGTCTTGGAAACAATTTCCTTTAATTAATAAGTAATTTAATCACAATTAAATACCTATTAATTTAATAAAATAATTAAATCAAATTATTATACTACCCAATGAGATATATAATTTAGAAATAATTTTCTAATATTATATATATCAATCAAACAATTTAATTTAATATCTCACCTAATTAGACAATTAAAATCTAAAATAATTTTAGATGCCCCACAATATGCAATTTAATTTTAGAAAACATATTTTCAAAAATTAATATTGAATTAAACAATTTAATTAAATAAATTCCTTTATTTCAAATGCTCTAAATTAATTTTAAAAACTAATTTTTAAAATTAATATTAAATTAAAAAATTTTAATTTTTATCCAATTAAACTAAAATAAAATCACAATTTTATTTATTTGAAAATCAAAATTATAATTAATTTTAATAAAATAATATCATGCAATTTTCAATTTTAGCCGATCGGAAGTCCAAGGGTGAATTTGGAATAAGGAAAAACTAATGGCAATTTTGTGATTTTTTGCCAAAACAAGAACCATTTTTCAGCCATTTGACCGGTGGCATTTCTATAAATAAGCAGCAGTGGCAATTTTGCAATTTTAAGCAAAATTATGGGCATCACATTATGGTGGCACAACCGTAATTTCGAAAAAAATCAAGGGCAGCAGTTTGCACATCCCTGCTTCCTCATCTGGTTCATCGGAAAACCGGTAGCTCCAGCGCCGCCGCCCCAACGAGGACATCCTGAACTGTTTCCCTACGTCACTCCAGTCATGGGTGGCTTCAACAATGACAGTGGTGGCCTACATGCGTTCCATCTTCGTTGTTATCTCAAGCCCGAAGTAGGGCAGCCGTCGCACAACTAGCAAACTCTTGGAGATCGCCGGACGACTCGCAGCAGTAGCCAGAAGACTGCCTGCTGGCTGCTCACACGTCGTTCAGGCAAGGAGAATGACGCTGTTGGACGATGCAAACACCCACAAGAGGATTGCCGGTGGTTTGAATGGAAACTCAAATGGGTTTCCAAAAAAAAATTTTCAAGATTTTGCTTATTCTCAAACTTTCAAAATTAAAATTAATTTTTACAAATCTCAACTCATTAAGAAACAAAACCCAAATCTGGGAAAATTCTCAAAATTTCCAGAACCAAACCAGAATATTTTGAACAGAGAAAAAAAAATTTAGGAGGAGCAAAAGTACAAAATACATGAAATTAATTCTCAAATTAACACCATCAATAACAAAATATTTCATAATTAATTAAAATAGCTTTGACACCATTATAAGGAAATATTAATTACACAATAAATTAAACAGAAATATAAACTCAAAAAATTAGAGATGGTAGTGGATGAGATTTTTGTGGATACTCAATTTGATCGAATCCTAATAAAATAGATTTGAGTATTCTATAATCGAGTTTGGGATGGGTTTGAGTTTGAAAAATAATACCCGTGATAGATTTGAGCCGAATTCAAGTTTTACATAATGGGTATCCGTTACTCGAACCTGTTATATAAATATTTAATTAAATATAAAATATATATTTTTTATAATAATATTTATAAATTTTTATATATTTTATTTTATACAAAATAAAATTTAAATATTTTATGAAATTATTAAATTTTTAAAATATAAATTATTAATCAAAATAATTTTAATTCAAAATATTAATTAAAATATATAAATTAAACAGACTCGAATTTTTTTTTTTCAGATAATAATAATCAGATTTGGGACAAGTTTGAGTAGTTAAGAATAAATTTAATTAGGTTTTTTATGGATTCGAGTTTTGATAATGTTAAACAGGTTCAGGTTCGGGTTTGAGTAAGGTGATTTTCTCAAGTACCCTACCCGTTGTCATCCCTACTAAAAATAAACTTTAATTAGTTATGAAATGGGTGTATTTAAAATTTAATTATCAAGCAAATTACCTCAATTTTTTTTTTTTTTGAAATTTGCTAACCATCAAGTCGGATCGTAATAAATCACCAGCTGCCCAAATATTTGACCTCTGATTGTATCCACATAAACTGATTGTGGAGAAATTCTCTAGTACACTTTTGAGAATGTTAAAATTTGAGTGCTAGCTCAAAATGTGGCAAATGAAGACTCTTTATTGAAAAAGAAGACAGAGCTCCTTTTACATGCGCTAAAGTTTATAATTAACTATTTAACTCATTAAATTAATTAATTATAAATTGACCCTTATAGGAATTAAAATTATATAATTAATTTTTGTAATTCTTGAAATTTTAAATTAAGTCCACACACTTAATTATTAGGACATAAAGTAGTCTAAATAAAATTTATTTTTAGTCCATAAGTTTTTAGAATTATTTTATTTTATTTTAATTAAGTTCAACTTAATAACATAATTTAAATCTTCACTTACAATCCTTTTGTGTGTGATTCATTATGTTCCTAATATGTGAGCGATAAATATAATTAAATAAAATTAATGCTTTAATTTTATTATCAATTCATAATTGATTCATTATATTTGTAGATCATTATTGATATATAGTAATGTGTAATGATCACGTAAATATTAAAACTTGTCAAAGTGATTTAACTAACTTTTTTTATAATCAGTTTGTTAGTGTAATTAATACCCATCATCATAATATATATATATATATATATATATATATATATATATATATTTATACATTGATGCAAGAAAGTGTATTTGCTATGTATAAATAATTTCTGTTCTTCCAGTATGACTGATTAATTAAATAAGATCTCAATCTTATTTTACCTTGTGTAATGATTTAATAATTCACACAGGCCAAGAACAATTGAAATTTTTTCCCTAATTAACTAGAATGATAATTCTATTTTGACAATTAAACATCTCCATATAGTTCATACTATATCCAACAGCTTATACTTTTATCATTTTTATATAGAATGACATGTGAGCAATATCAAAACACAATAATTCCTATATAAGATAACTTAATGTCTTAAATCTAAGGATTACTTACATAACTGTTATGCGAGCCTTTTTATAGACATAGGTAAACTTCCATATGAAATACGCGTGTGGGTAAGTTCAATAAACTTGCTACCACAAGCATCTACATGTTGGTCCTGTTAGTAGTATGCCCTGGAGCATATCATTTAATATGTATTTTGTACATGTTTTTATTAATAAAATATATTTTCACTTTTCCGTTTATATAATATATTTATGTGTAATAAAAACGGTCCATTGATACTTTGTTAGAAATTCTATTATTAAGTTGTTAAGAATATGAGTGACAGTATTTCTAGCACAAAGTATCATAAATAGGTTCACAATCGAGTATACTTCACAATAAGGACATGACTTATCCAGAAAAATTGTAATCATGTTTGTTCCCAAGCTATTTATATGAGATGTAAATAAGATGGAATGGTGAGTCTCATGCCATATAACAAACATGATAGGCACTTATACATGATAAGTAGGTCGAACCAGTAACATTTATAACAAGCACATGGAGTTTACTCTTGTCAATGCATTGTCATAAATCATATCAGTGCATATAATCTTTAGACCTGAGATAGCACAGTTATCTTGTATATAGGTAGTTTGAGTTTGATACTGCTTTCATACTTGTACTGTGTATGGGTATATGGGCATGTGTTGGCTCCTACTAGTTATATATGGAGGTAGGTGTTGATCAAGATGGAATATGTTCCTCTAAGTAAATAGGGATAAAATCTTATGTTCATTTAATTGTTCTTGATGTTTCAAGTTCTTCGCCAGGACAGATAGATTTAATCAAAAAAGAGTTTCTGATGAGAAAATCTTTTTAATTATGAACTGGAATTAAAAGAAAACATAACATTCATAGCAAATAAGATTTGACATAAACCATGACTCCAGCTCGAATTGAGATTTTGTAACAGAGAGATTCTAGTGCATGGTAACATATGATTATAGGTTTATTTAGGGTAAACCTTATTACTGATTGGGTGGCCATGGCATGCTATGCTAGGTGTTAACCATGGTCTATGAGTTGCAAAAAATGATTTGGAGAAATCATTTATGGTAAGAAAGAATTCTAATAATATTAAGAGTTGATATCATGTCTCATTGCCAATTAGTGATGAGCCTAGTGAGTCATACATATACACAAGTAATCACCAAATTAAATATTATTTAATTATTTAATTAAAGAGTTTAATTGATTAATTAAATATGTTTGGTTTGCAATTAGATTGCAAAGTCCCTAGCATGGCTTGAAACCAAATCTAGGTTATTGGATGTATAGTATACGTTAAATTTATATTTAAAGTATTTAAATATGAATTTAATTAATGAGAAATTAATTAATAGAGATTGATTAATTAATTTATATTTGATATAAATTGATTAGAAGAAGAGAAATAATTATTTTGGGTTAAGAACTCAAAATTAAGACAAAGGGGTATTTTGGTCATTTCATAGGGTGACATGTGGCACCATGAGATAGTGACACATGGCATTACACATAAACTTGCCAAATGTCTTTTAATCATGAAATATGATCAAAGTCAAGATTAAATATAGGTTTGACACTTGGCACAATGTGATTGGGTCAATTAAACCTAGAGCTAATCAAAGGGTGACATGTGGCAAGGGTTTTAAGTGATGACCTAGCTATATAATGTGTTGTTATGAAAAACTAAAAATACAAGCTGCTCATACTCCAAAGGTGCTGCCACCCAAAGGCTCCTCTCCCTTCTCTTCTTTTTCTTCTCTCATCAATTCAAAGAGATTAGCAAATAATCTCTTGAATTAAAAATACTAGAAATTATTTCTAGTGTCCAGTTTACATCTATAATTTCTCAAAAGGCAAAACTTGATTTTCTAATTCATAGAAAAAGCTTTGGAAGCTGTTCAAGGGCTGCCATAGGTGATCTTAGTGTGGACAAGTTAGAGGGACAACATTTGGTATCCTAAAGACACATTCTAAAGGTGCCAAACTTACTGCAGTGCATCAAGAGGTTAGTGCACTTATTCTTGATCTAATCTAGGGTTCTAAAATTAATCTGATTAATTCTAAAATCTTAAATGGCAAATGTAGATCCAAAAACATATTAAAAGAGTTTTAATATGCTGTTTGTCATTGAAATCAAATAGATAAAAATGAATCTTGCATGATGCATGTGACCCTAGATGAAAAATTTTGAATTTCAATGATCTAAACTTGTGTTTTTCATGCTTCCGCTTCTTCAATTGGTATCAGAGCCACTATATTTGCCATTTAGATTGTTGTTTATATGATTTAATTGTGTGATTTAATCATGAGATGATTGTTTCATTGCTTATTAGACCAACAAAGGTGGCGGCTTGATGAACTACACCACCATGCGCATGGTTTGATTCATTCAACCATGCACATGGCTATTTGGGTTTGTTTGTGGGCATTGTTCCAAGGCCCATAATTAGGCCCATGACTAATTAAAATGTTTAATTAGATGTTTTAATCACATAATTAAATTTTGATTTAGATCTGAATTTTAAAAATTATTTGAATATGATTCAAATTTGAATTTTAAAAATTGTTTGAATGTGATTCAAATATGAAATTTTAAAGTTATTTGAATGTGATTCAAATATGAATTTTTAAAGTTGTTTGAATCATATTCAAATCTGATTTTTTAAAGTTGTTTGAATGTGATTCAAATCTGAATTTTAAAAATTATTTGAATGTGATTCAAATCTGAATTTTTAAATTTGTTTGAATGTGATTCAAATTTGAATTTTTAAATTTATTTGAATTATATTCAAATCTGGATTTTTAAGTTGAATATGAGATATTCAATTTAATTTAAGTATGTATGTTTTATTTAATTGTTAAATAGTGATATGCATGATGAATGATTATAGACTATAAAAGACCAATGTGATTGGATTTATTTCTTTCATGTTTTCTTTGGATTGTAAATTAATTAATTTATTTTTGGGTATGTATTATTAAGGTTGTAATAATTTTGGGTTGTAATTTCATTTATTTAGTTCTTGTAAATTCGTCTTGGAATGCCAATGATTACTATGTGATTAGATTGCAAGAAGATCAAGGAGGTCAAGAGCATTGGTGGCACCAGTGAGAGAAATTCAAGATCAAGTATTGATTATGTACTCCTTCAGCAACTCTTGTAAAATGAATGAATGAAATGTACCTAGGAATGCCCTGATTCAATTCTTGGTGGCTTAGAATTGAATCCCTTAGAAAAGTCCATGATCATACCATATTTATTATTATCCATGAATGCATGAGATGTATGGAATGTATGCAAGTATATGATATATGCATGCTAATTAGATAATGTGCAAAGTGAGACCTTAATAGTAATTAGGATGACCACAAAATCTTCCAAACAAATGATTAAGTTGGAAATGCTATAATTAAAGTAATTATAACATAGGCACTCCATTGGGGCAATTATTTTAAGAAATTTTAAATACTTGCGTAAGATGCAATTAATTTAAGAGATTTTCTTAAGAATAATTGTTAAGCATGAGATGTTGTAAATATGTAAATAGTTTGGTGGCCAATATTGGATGTACCTGAGGACATTAAAATTATTTGCATATTTACTGGCTCAACTTAACTAATGCAAGATAAGTCAATAATGGATGTACCTGAGATTTTGAGCATCAGTGGCTAGGTAAAGGATTGAACCTTACATGAGATGTGACGGGCAAGGAGTTGCTCACTTATAGTTTATTGTAATTCCAATAATGGATGTACCTGAGGATGATTAATAGAATTATAAGAATTCAATCACCCACTAGAAATCCATCCAACTAGGATTTCCGTTTTCTACTTTGGAAGTGTAGGATTCGCTAAGTTAGTGGGAGGACCAATTTAATTAAAAGACCATAATCATTTTGGTTAAATACATGATACATTTAATAATTAATCTGATTATTTTCTGCAGTTAATTTTCTGATAATAATGAGCACAGAACAACCACCACCATCCAATATCCTTGTAAGCATACTTGATCGAAATAGGTTGACAGGACCTAATCTATCTGATTGGCTAAGAAATTTGAAACTTGTCCTGAACCTTGAACATATAGGATATATTTTAGAGTCAAATGTTCCTGGTTTCTTACCTCCAGAGGCCACTCAAGAGAAATATGAAACTTTGGACAAGTGGAAGGAGCATGATATGAGAGCTAAGTGTTACATGCTTGCTTCCATGAGTAATGAGTTACAAAAACAGCATGAGAACATGCAGAGTGCGAGTGAGATCCTCCTTCACCTACAAGAGTTGTATGGTGAGCACAGTAGGAATGCTGGGTATGAGATATCTAGACAGCTATTCTGCATGAGGATGTCTGATGGATAGAATGTTGGGGATCATGTCCACAAAATGATTTGGCTGATTGAGCAGTTGGAACGTCTTGACTTCAACATGGATTTCCAACTATAGACGGATTTGATACTTCAGTCCCTTCCTGAGTCTTTTGGGAATTTTGTGACAAATTTCCATATGACTAAGCAGGAATGCACCTTGGCTGGTTCATTCAACATGCTAGTTATTGCCCAAAAAAATATGCCGGGCAATAAAGGAAAAGAGGTAGCTTTGATTGTATCTTCTTCTGCTGGAAAGTCCAACAAGAAGAAGGGCAATAAGAAAAAGAAACCTTAGATTCTTAGTCCTTCCAAGAAAATAGCTAAACAAAAAGGGAAAACTAAAGCTGATGGAGGCAAAGAAAAGTGTTTCCACTGCCAGAAGGATGGACATTGGAAAAGGAACTGCCCAGAGTATCTTGATTCTCTGAAGAATAAGAAGGATACACCTTCAGAAGGTATGCCCATATCTTGTTATTTAGATTCTGATGATACTCATAGTTCATCTATAGCTTGGGTTTTAGATACTGGTGCCAGTTCTCACATTTCTTATGATATGCAGGAACTAGCAAATAGTAGCCACTTGCATTCTCGAGA
Source organism: Hevea brasiliensis (assembly GCF_030052815.1). Classification (NCBI taxonomy): domain Eukaryota; kingdom Viridiplantae; phylum Streptophyta; class Magnoliopsida; order Malpighiales; family Euphorbiaceae; genus Hevea; species Hevea brasiliensis. The sequence continues at coordinate 92,422,925 of NC_079497.1, forward strand.
TGTTAGACACCGGATTGGCAATGGCTCAACTGTTGAAGCTTTAGCCATAGGATCTAAATCTTTTTACATGTCTGGGCATGTTTTGTATTTGGATAATATTTTATATGTACCTGATGCTTTTAAGAACATCATTTCTATATCTAGTTTGACTAGAAATGGCTATGAATTTCAGTTCATAGATGATGTTTGTAATATTTATTTTGGAAATAGATATGTTGGGTTATATGAATGATGATCTTTATTATTTGGATAATAATGATAAACACAAAATGAATACAAGTGATCTAAATGAATGCAATGCCATGGTGAAGATCAACTCAAGTTCAAAATATATTTGGCACTTAAGGTTAAGTCATGTTGCAGAAGATAGGCTTACAAAACTGGAGAAAATGGGGATTCTATCCTCATTGGGTTCAGAACCTACTCCAACTTGTGAATCCTGCCTTTAGGACAAAATGATTAGATCACCCTTTGTTGGACAAGGGCTAAGAGCTAAAAATATTTTGGAGCTAATACATAGTGATGTATGTGGTCCATTTAAAGAAATGGATAGAGGTGGTTTTCATTACTTTATTACCTTTACTGATGATAAATCAAGGTTTGGGTATTTGTATTTGATGAAATACAAACATGAATCCTTTGAAAAGTTCAAAGAATTTAAATCTGAAGTAGAAAATCAAACAGGAAAGAGTATTAAAGCTCTTCAATCAGATCGTGGAGGTGAATACTTGAGTACTGAATTTGATGAATACTTGAGAGAGCATTGCATTGTTTTCCAGCTGACTCCTCCAGGAACACCACAGCTGAATGGTGTATCTGAAAGGAGAAATCGTACCCTATTGGATATGGTACGTAGTATGATGAGCTATACTAATATGCCAATCTCCTTTTGGGGATTTGCATTAGAATCAGCTTTGTATATTCTGAATAAGATTCCATCAAAATCAGTTTCTTCCACACCTTATGAGATATGGCATGGAAGAAAACCAAGTCTTAAGCATGTTAAGATTTGGGATTGTCCAGCTTATATCAAAAAGCTGAACACTGATAAATTGGAAACCAGATCAGAAAAGGGTCGATTTGTTGGATATCCAAAAGATAGTTTTGGATACTATTTTTATTTGCCTACATCACAAAAGGTTGTGATAAGTAGAGATGCCACATTTTTTGAACAACAGTTTGTTCAAGAGGGAGGCATAGGAAGGCAAATAGAGTTAGAATTGGAGAATTCTAACCAACCAACAGATCATATGGATATAGATCCATCTAGCTAACCGACACCTATTAATGAGACATCTACAGCTGTTCCTCGTAGAACAACTAGGGTATCTCACCCACCAGTGAGATATGATTTCCTTCATGAAGAAGAACAAGAGTTGTCCACTCATGAAGAAGTTGATCATGGAGATGATCCACTTACCTATGAAGAAGTTATATCAGGTATAGACTCTTCCAAATGGATTGATGCTATGAAATCCGATATTGATTCCATGTCTAAGAATCAAGTTTGAGATCTTGTTGACCCACCTGAAGGTATTGTACCTATAGGGAACAAATGGGTTTTCAAGAAGAAAATTGGTTCTGATAGAAAATTAGAGACTTATAAGGCAAGGCTAGTAGCAAAAGGGTTTCGCCAAAGGTAAGAAATCGACTATGAGGAGACTTTCTCGCCTGTTGCCATGCTTAAATCAATTAGGATTCTATTAGCAATAGCTACATACTATGATTATGAGATTTGGCAGATTTATGTCAAAACAGCTTTTCTCAATGGATACATTAAAGAAAACATTTTCATGGAACAACTTAGGGGTTTTGAATCCCAAGATGGTTCCAAGGTATGCAAGCTAAAGCGATCCATTTATGGGTTGAAACAAGCTTCGAGGAGTTGGAACATCCGTTTTGATGAAGCCATTAAGTCATTTGGCTTTATAAAAAATGAGGATGAGCCATGTGTATATAAGAAGGTTAGTGACAGTGCTATCACTTTCCTTGTCTTATATGTGGATAAAATTCTGTTGATGGGTAATGACACAGGTATGTTGACAACTGTAAAGGTGTGATTGTCAAATACATTCTCCATGAAAGACTTAGGGGAGGCAACCTATATTCTTGGGATTTGCATCTATAGAGATAGAGCGAAAATAATAGTTAGTTTATCCCAAAGTCTATACTTGGAAAAGGTGTTAAAGAGGTTTAACATTCTTGATTCCAAGAGAGGATTGTTACCAGTGAGACATGGTATCTACCTTTCTAAAGAAATGTCTCTAAAAACACCTAAAAAAAGAGATAAAATGGCCAGGATTACATATGCTTTGGCTATTAGAAGTTTGATGTATGCAATGTTGTGTACTAGGCCAGATATCAATCCAATCCAGGTTTGGAACACAGGATAGCTGTTAAGAATATCCTTAAGTACTTGAGAAGAACTAAGGATTTATTCTTGATATATGGAGGTGGAGACTTGCAATTGGATGGTTATACTGATTCGGATTTTCAATCAGATATCGATGATAGAAAGTCTACCTCTGGATATGTGTTTATTTGTAATGGAGGTGCAGTCAGTTGGAAGAGTTCCAAACAGAGTACGACTGCAGATTCCACTACCGAGGCTGAGTATATTGCTGCATCAGATGCTGCAAAAGAAGCTATTTGGATAAAGAAGTTCGTGATAGAACTTGCAATAGTTCCTTCCATTGAGTCAGCAGTTCCACTTCACTGTGACAACAATGGAGTAGTCATACAGGCTAAGGAACCCCGGTCTCACCAGAAATCCAAAAACATAGAAAGGCGCTATCACATTATCAGAAAAATAGTTGGGCGAGGCGATGTAGCCATGCAGAAAATAGCATCAGTTGAAAATCCAACTGATCCATTCACTAAGCCTATGTCACAGACTTAACTAGACCGACATATTGAGAAGATGGGTATAAGATATTGCAATGAATGGCTCTAGTGCTAGTGGGAGATTGTTAGTAGTATGCCCTAGAGCATATCATTTAGTATGTATCTTGTATATGTTTTTGTTAATAAAAGGCATTTTCACTTTTCCGTTAACATAATATATTTATGTGTAATAGAAAAAGTCCATTGATGTTTTGTTAGAAATTCTATTCTTAAGTTGTTAAGAATATGAGTGACAGTATTTCTAGCACAAAGTATCATAAATAGGTTCACAATCGAGGATACTTCACAATAAGAATATGACTTATCCAGAAAGATTGTAATCATGTTTGTTCCCAAGTTATTTATATGAGATGTAAATAAGATGGAATGGTAAGTCTCATGCCATATAACAAACATGATAGGCACTTATACATGATAAGTAGGTTGAACTAGTGACATTTATGACAAGCACATGGAGTTTACTCTTGTCAATGCATTATCATAAATCATATCAGTGCATATAATCTTTAGACATGAGATAGTATAGTTATCTTGTATATAGGTGGTTTGAGTTTGATACTGCTTTCATACTTGTACTGTGTATGGGTATATGGGCATGTATTGGCTCCTACTAGTTATATATGGAGGTAAGTGTTGATCAAGATGGAATCTATTCCTCTAAGTAAATAGGGATAAAATCCTATGTTCATTTAATTGTTCTTGATGTTTCAAGTTCTTGGCCAGAACAGATAGATTTAATCAGAAAAGAGTTTCTGATGAGAGAATCTTTTTAATCAAGAACTGGAATTAAAAGAGTACATAACATTCATAGCAAATGGGGTTTGACATAAACCATGACTCCAGCTCGAATTGGGATTTTATAACAGAGAGATTCTAGTGCATGGTAACATATGATTATAGGTTCATTTCGGGTAAACCTTATTACTGATTGGGTAGCCATGGCATGCTATGCTAGGTGTTAACCATGGTCTATGAGGTGCATAAAATGATTTAGAGAAATCATTTATGGTAAGAAAGAGTTCTGATGATATTAAGAGTTGATATCATGTCTCATTGCCAATTAGTGATGAGCCTAGTAAGTCACACATATACACAAGTAATCACCAAATTAAATATGATTTAATTAATTAATTAAAGAGTTTAATTGATTAATTAAATATGTTTGGTTTGTAATTAGATTGCAAAGTCCCTAGCTTGGCTTGAAACCAAATCTAGGTTATTGGATGTATAGTATAAGTTAAATTTATATTTAAAGTGTTTAAATATGAAGTTAATTAATGAGAAATTAATTAATAGAGATTAATTAATTAATTTATATTTGATATAAATTGATTAGAAGAAGAAAAATAATTATTTTGGGTTAAGAACTCAAAATTAAGACACAGGGATATTTTAGTCATTTCACAGGGTGACATGTGACACCATGAGATGGTGACACATGGCACTACACATAAGCTTGTCAAATGTCTTTTAATCATGTAAGATGATCAAAGTCAAGATTAAATATAGGTTTGACACTTGGCACAATGTGATTGGGTCAATTAAAACTAGAGCTAATCAAAGGGTGACATGTGGCAAGGGTTTTAAGTGATGACCTAGCTATATAATGTATTGTTATGAAAAACTAAAAATACAAGCTGCTCATTCTCCAAAGGTGTCGCAACCCAAAGGCTCCTCTCCCTTCTCCTCTTCTTTTTCTTTCATCAATTCAAAGAGATTAGCAAACAATCTCTTGAATTAAAAATACTATAAATTATTTCTAGTGTCCAATTTACATCTGTAATCTCTCAAAAGGAAAAACTTGATTTTCTAATTCATAGAAAAAGCTTTAGAAGCTATTCATGGGCTATCATAGGTGATCTTGGTGTGGACAAGCTAGAGGGACAACATCTGGTGTCCTAAAAACGCATTTTAAAGGTGCTAAACACACTGCAGTGCATTAAGAGGTTAGTGCACTTGTTCTTGATCTAATCTAGGGTTCTAAAATCATTTTAATTAATTTTAAAATCTTAAATGGCAAATGTAGATCCAAAAACATATTGAAAGAGTTTTAATATGCTGTTTGTCATTGAAATCAAATAGATAAAAATAAATATTGCATGATGCATGTGACCCTAGATGAAAAATTTTGAATTTCAATGATCTAAACTTGTGTTTTTCATGCTTTCGCTCCTTCAGGTCCTAGGTATCCTATATACATCAGCTTAATGAGAAATGCTGCTTTCTTTTCATAAGCAAAAGAATTCAATGTATATTGGTCTCAACAGTTATACCAATGTCTAGTCTTGATACAACATTGACTAAGAATATTTTTGGAATAATGTTATAATGCAATTGAAATCTCGTAATTATAATTATATGGTCCCAAGCCCGGATAAAGGAGGAGAGTTGCGGTAGGTGACAACCAGCGAAAAAATTTAATTACACCTTATGATATGGATTCAAATGATATAAATGTTGGGGGCATCCTCTACTGACAACGCATTACATTGGAGCCTAGGTGTAGTGAGAAATATGCAAGGGTGTAGGGCGTTCACCAAAAGCGACGTGCCATGCCAGCGCCCGAGCGTGGTGTTAAGTGAGCAAAGGTTCCCACATAATGGACGGACGTAGATAAAGAAGTTAGTCCATAGGACAAATAGTAAAACAGATAGTAGAACAGAACACAAGATAAATATAGAAAATAATAGAAGATATCATAAAAGGAGACCAATTAAGAAGGAACAAAATAGGAGGAGAATTAGGGTTGGCACTTGGAATGTTGGATCACTTACAGGAAAATTAATGGAGCTCATGGATACCATGGAAAGGAGAAAAGTGAATATTGCTTGCATTCAGGAGACTAAATGGGTAGGAGAGAAAAGCAAGGAAGTGGGTAACACAGGGTACAAACTGTGATTTACCGAAAAGGAGAGAAATAAGAACGGAGTGGGCATAATCATAGACAGGACATTGAAAGACGCGGTAATAGCTGTGAAAAGAGTAGGAGATAGAATTATACTAGTAAAGCTAGTACTAGAAGGAGAAACAATAAATGTAGTTAGTGCTTATGCCCCATAAATAGGACTAGATAGTGATAGTGAACAAAGGTTTTGGGAAGATATGGATAATTTAATGCAAAGCATACCTAATGAAGAAAATTCTTTCATTGGTGGAGATTTGAATGGACATATAGGAAGTGATAGGCAAGGTTATGAGAATGTTCATGGAGGTTTTGGTTTTGGCAGTCGAAATGAAGAGGGAAAAAGCATCCTAGATTTTGCTATGGCATACGACCTAATACTAGTAAATATCTACTTTATAAAAAGAGAATCACATTTAGTGACTTTCAAAAGTGGGTAACATAGAAGCCAAATCAATTTCCTCTTAACCAGGAAGACAAATAGAGCTCTATGCAAGGATTCCAAGGTCATTCCAGTAGAGGCTTTAATAAGTCAACATCGGTTAGTGGTCTTGGATGTCAAGTTTAGGAATAATTCAAGTAAGGTCAGAAGAAATAGTATAGCTCGAATAAAGTGGTGGGAGTTCAAAGGAGTAAAGCAAGTGAAGTTCAAAAATGAGCTTCTAGAGTCCAAAGCATGGAAGCTGGATATGGAGGCCAATGATATGTGGATACAGTGGCATCAAAGATTAGAGAAGTAGCTAGAAAAGTACTTCTAAAGGACATGGACCACTTTTAAAAGAGAGATAGTGGTGGAATGAGGAAGTACAAAAGGTAGTGAAGAGAAAAAAGGAATGGTATAAGAAATTACTTAGATATGATAATAATGAGGCATATAAACAGTACAAGATAGCAAAGAAAGAGGCAAAAAAGGCAGTTAGTCAAGCAAGAGCACAGGCATTTGAAAAGTTATATGAGAAACTTGGAACTAAAGAAAGGATGAAAGTATTTATAGATTAGCAAGGAGAAGAAAAAGGAATGTCAAGATCTCAATCAAGTTAGGTGCGTTAAGGATAAAGAAGAAAAAATATTGGTGAAAGATAATGACATTAAAGAAAGATAGAGAAATTATTTTAATGATCTCTTTAATAATAGTTAAAATGGTAATAGAGTAAATATAGACTAGAACAATAGAAAAAAATGTGAATTATATTAGAAGGATTAGATCTTTAGAAGTAAAGGAAGCACTTAAGAGAATGAAAGTGGGTAAAGTCTGTAAACCCGATGGAATACCAATTGAAGTGTGGAAGTGTTTGGGAGATATGAGAGTGGCATGGTTAGCTAAATTATTTAATAAGATTTAAACTCAAAGAAAATGCCTGATGAATGGAGAAGGAGTATTTTAGTACCTATTTTTAAAAATAAAGGAGACATACAGAGTTGCTCAAACTATAGGGGAATTAAACTCATGAGCCATACTATGAAGTTGTGGAAGAGAGTCGTGGAGCATCGATTACGTCATGATACTGCTATCTCTCTCAATTAATTTGGCTTTATGCCGGGTCATTCAACTATGGAAGCGATCTTTCTCATTACAAGCTTGATAGAGAAATATAAAGATGTGAAGAAAGATTTACACATGGTTTTTATTGATTGGAGAATGCTTATGATAGTGTTCCAAGAGATGTCTTATAGAGTGTGCTAGAATAAAAAAGGGTATATATTAGATATATACAAGTGTTGAAAGATATATATGAAGGAACAACTATTATTGTGTGCACAGTGGGAGGGGACACAAGAGATTTTTCAATCTCAATTGGATTACACCAAGGATCAGCTATAAGCTCTTACCTTTTTACATTAGTTTTAGATAAATTGATGAAACATATACAAGAGAGTATTCTTTGGTGCATGATATTTACAGATGATATTGTTCTGATAGATGAGACGCGAGAAGAAGTCAATAGAAAGCTAGAGCTTTGAACAAGTACTCTAGAGTCAAAGGGCTTTAAGTTAAGTAGAACGAAGACAGAATACATGCATTACAAGTTCAGTGAAGGCCAAACTGGTGATAGGGAAGGAGTTAGTTTGGATGGAGTGGTAATGTCCTAAAGTAATCACTTTAAATATCTCGGCTCAGTCCTTCAAGTAGATGGGGGATATGAGGAGGATGTTAGTCATAGGGGATGGTTGAAGTGGAGATGTGCCACGGGAGTTTTATGTGATCGCAAGATTCCCAATAAATTGAAAGGAAAATTTTACCGTACAGCCATACGACCGGCTATGTTATATGGTAATGAGTGTTGGGCACTGAAGGAGTCGCATGCGTCTAAGATAAGAGTTGCAAATATGATAATGTTAAGGTGGATGAGTGGCCCTACTAAACTAGATAAAGTCCATAATGAGAGTATTAGAGAAAAGGTAGGAGTGATGCCAATTGAGGATAAGTTGAGAGAAGGGAGATTGAGGTAGTTTGGTCATGTGAAGCGTAGACATACGGAGGCTCCAGTTAGACAAGTAGAGCACATTAGGTTAGAGGATAGAAAGAAAAAAAGGGGTAGACCTAAATTGAATTGGAGGAGAGTAGTACAACATGACCTAGAAGTATTATACATTTTTGAGGATTTAACCCAAAATCGTTTAGAGTGGAGAAAGCGAATCCATATAGCCGACCCCAAATTTTTAGGATAAAGACTTAGTTGAGTTGAGTTGAGTTGAGTTTTATAATTTCCACCGCTATACCTATAAGTCTCATGGACTTTATCTTTATTAGTTAATATTCATTAAAATTAATATGAACATTAAAGATAAAATAGCCTTTATTAATAACAAAATATATATACATGTAATTAAGTTATCACACTTGCAACTAATATATTGGCTATAGTGCATATACACCAATAGGAAAGGCTTGAGTTCAATGTAGGTGGCGGATTGGGGAAATGCCTATCCTGAGCTTGTTAGGAGAACTATTAGGGAGAAAAGAAAAAGAAAAAAGGAACAAGAAAAAGAAGTAGATGCCAAAGATATGGTGGTAAACTTATTATTCTGGTGTTTGAGGAGCTGACTATAGTTAAATGATGAACTTGCTTATTTGTTTGTTCTTCACTTGGTTTCAACTCAAGTTACTAAGCTTAAAATTCTGCGTGCATTCTGAGTGATGAATACATCTCCATACAATGTGAGCAAGAAATCCCTAGACTGCAGTGCCACTGAATGTGATGGTGTGAGTTTATCCTTCAAGACCCTATCTTCTCCCAGCCATCAATCAACAGTCAAGGACTGAGAAGATTCAGCGCACCCTACAAATATAAAGGACAAGAGATCTTCATCAACTTCTATTTTTTGTTCTTAATTGTCAGCTTAATTCTTTTTACTTAAAATTGTTTGGCTTGCCCAATGTCTTAGATATACTGTTCTTACTATAAGTGCAAATTTTTAGAATTTTAACTTAAAACATGTGGTAAAAAGCGTTATTGTTCACATTGGAAGATGGTTTTTTACTGTAGATTAGCCGCATTCATAACGGAAGTGTTTTTCCTGTAGAATTTTCTGTGCTGTGCATGGGATGGGAGTTCCTGTGCTGTGCATGGGATGGGAGTTGTTTCATCTTTCTTGCTGCTGATATATTTTGAACATTTCTGTTACTAGATTTGTGATCTTACCCTTATGAAGATTCTGAACATTGCCGTTATCTCTAGATTTCTTAACTATGGGGTGATGATGATGCCATATCTCATTCCTTTTCCTTGGGTAATCCCTTGGTAATATTCTTCATAATCAGCTTGCCACTTTCCTAGCTAGTTAACAGAGCTTTAGCTAAGCAATCAGTAATTTGCATAATCGATGTTTCAAAAAGAAACAGATATGAAAAGTGTACAAAATTAGAAGATGGTTTTAACAATAGCTTGAATGTCCTTGTGAAAATAACGCCACAATTTTTTTTTAAATGTCACAAAATTAGTTTAATAAAAGCTTATCCATAGACATTCTTACAAACACTAGTACTTATTCTGGCTTGACGGTGCTTTGGTCAATTGTCACTCATCATTAGATGGAATTGTTTCTTAAAATTGTCCTTTACTGGTAATCCAACGAGAAGCTCAAATAAACACACATTGACAGAAATTTGCAATAGAATTTTATTAATCAAAACTTAAAAACTCTAAAATACATAGGATTAATGGGGCTATTTATAAAGTTTTATCTTCTAAACTAACTACGAAAATTAGTCTACTGACTAGGAAGTTTAGGTAAGCTAAATAACAATAGAAATCATAGATTAAATAGGAAAAAAAAAATCCTCATAGAAATAGGAAAATTGCAAGTACAAACTTGCAGCAATCCAGTGTCTAAGATAAATTTAGCCAATTATATCCTATTTCAGTTCGGTCTTGCTTCCTTTCTTTAGAATTTATTTTTCCTAATCCTAATTCAATTATTAATTGGATTCCTACTTGAATTTGGACTTCACCGTCTTTCTAGCAATATGTGCACGCACACCAGGATCATCGTTTGTGCATAATCACGGGTGGCGAAAGAATCAGTATGAATGACATTCTGAGCAATGAGTTATTGTTAGAAATCCTGCGTCGATTCCTTGCAAATCTTCTGTGCAGTGTAAGGCAGTATGAAAGCATTGGTGCTCTCTAATTCCAACCCTTTATTTTCTTCAGTCGCTTCCATGGCCACCAACATGATCGCCACCAAAAAAAGATTATTCACAAACTATATAAGCACCAGCTATTCTTGGTCCCCCCTCAACATCCTGGTTTCGAACTCTCTCTCAGTTTTCTCCTTAAGGATCACATGGTTGTGGGTTACTGCAACGGCTTACTCTTGTGCACCACAGGTATAATTCATCAGTTCATGTAATGCATCTGCAATCCTATCACCAAGCAGTGGGCTGCACTCCCTCCAACCCCTCGCTGCCATGTTTCGGTACACGTTGACTTTGGATGGATCCCTACTACTGAATAGGTAATAAAGGATGTGCCACTATTGATTCCAACCTCAAGTTCAAGGTGGTTCGTATTCCTCTTGATGACTTGATAGCCAAGTGTGAGTTTGCGGTGGAGGTATTTTCATCTGAGACTGGACAATCGCCAGATTCCGTAGTGTCATCTCCAAAACCCATTTATTGGTCCATTCGGCCAACCAATGCTGTAGTCTACAATGGATTGCTGCGTTGGATGACAAGAGGCAATGAGATTGTTGTTTATGATAGTTATAGTGACAGGGTTGTTCTACTTGTTGAAAAGCCAAAGAAGGCATACAAAATCCATGGTTACAATTGCAATGAGTCGGATATTTTTCGATATATGATCCGACTGAATCATATTGGGGCAAGTTTGTAATCAAATTTAGAGTGTGTTTTTTTTTTCTTCCGTAAATGTAGAGTGTGTTTAAATTTAAAAAATAATACTTTTGTATAGTTGAGACTTTATGTAATGGATACCCTTTATCTAAATTCATTTAAATAAATAAATAATACTTATAAATTTGAATATTATATTTTTAAATATAGAATTTGGATATTTTATATGATTATTAAAATTTTACAATATAAAATGTTAATAAAAAAATCATTTTCTATATAAATTATATGAATTTATATGGATTCAAATAATAATAATAAAGCAATGATAATCAAATTTGAAATGGTATAAATAGTTTAAAATGAATTCATTCAGATTTGGATATTAAGATTAGTAATCAGATTTATGTTTAGATATGGTATTTATGCGGGTATGAAGGACAAAAGTGCATTATCGATTGTATCTTACCATTTGGCAAGAGAAAGAAAGCAACTTTATATTTTCTTTTCAGCTCTTTCTTGATAATTTCCAATCGTCTGGAAGGGTAAATAATATATATATATATATATTAAGTTGAACAAAAGTAGTCAAAGTTGGAGAGCTAGGAGAATTGAATTATTGAGATTTGAGAGCCTAACTATTGAGAATTGAATTTCCAATCGTCAGTACTTGTAGCCCAAGGTATTAGTGACACCAAACAGTATTAAGCTTATTCTATAAGTAGCAATCACATGGTTCTTAGATTTCCCCAAGGCTATATTTATCTTCAGCATCCTCTTTAAATTGTTTTTATCAAAGTTGGTCATGGGAGTTATCACTTGTGAATGGCAGGTGGCCACCACAGTCCCCCCAGCCAAAATGTTCAAGACGTTTCTCCTGGACTCTGAAATCCTCCTCCCCAAGATTTGTCCCCGCGCTATTAAGAGTGTTGTCATTCTTGAAGGAGATGGAGGACCTGGCACCATCAAGCAAATTAACTTCAATCATGGTCTTACTTAAACTCCATTATTTATATATATATATATGTGTATACGCACGCGTGTGTTGGGGGAGGGGGTGCAGGGCGGTGTGCGCTCATATATACATATGCTTACAATCTGATTCAAGTTTAAAATTGGATTGATTGAATCTGAAATAGGAATGAGATTGAATTCATTTCCCTCGTTTTGAATCAGGCAAAAATCAAATAGGACAGTTTTGGTTTTATCCACGTTTTCGATTAAAAAAAAAAAGAAAAATCTAATCATTACATTAATTCAAAGTAGATTGAACCAAAACTAGAACTATCCGAATGTTGTCATCTGGTTTAGGATCCGTAGTTATACGAATCGAAAATTGCTGATTCTAATCTAGAATTGGATTGAAACTTGTTAGATCGAGGCTATGTTTGTGTATATATAGGTTAATTTACAAAGGAGTGGATAAGAAGGTTTGAATTTAAAGTTTATTTTATCTAAAATAAGAGGTGCTTTTATCATCAGGCCTTTGCATTTGTATGTGACTTCGGCAATCGCCACATGTAGACTAAGCTTGTAGATGCAGACTTACACTTAAATATGACCTAGCCAATTGCTAGCCTTGATTTTTAATTATTCTGAAGAAGCATCTTTCAAATCTGACAATGAATATATTTTTTGACTAACCATGTAAAATAAATCAATGTTCAGGTAGCGAATTAAGTCATGTGAAGGAAAGGATTGATGCCATAGACAAGGAGAATTTGACATATGACTACTCTGTGATTGGAGGTGATCCTGCCCTTCTGAATAAGGCACTTGATAAAATCTCTTTTCAGATTAAGGTTGAAAGCTCCCCTGATGGAGGATCCATCTTCAAGCGCAGCAGCAAGAGTTACACTATTGATGGTGCTGAGGTGAATGAAGAGGAAATTAAGGCTGGACAAGAAAAGGCCATGGAAGCCTTTGTGGGAATATTCAGGGCCTTTGAAGCCTACATCTTGGCAAATCCTGATGTCTAATATTTTTGCATGGCTATGATAGAGTGAAGGCTCAAACGCCAACACTCCAATAATAAGAGTTTAAATTTTTAATACAATGTTTTTATATTTAAATTGTGCTAAGATTGAAATTGTAAGATTATGGAAAATAGAGAGCTATTTACGATTTGATTTGCTCAAAGAATTTGCCTGCGACATGAGAATTAATTTCAAGCAAATTATTTTTTATATCTGCGTGTATGACCTCATCTTATACACCCAACCATTCAAAAACTTCCACAGGCTATCATTTATTTTATTTTCATGATCAAATTTCATTATATTATCAAATAATTAAGAAAAGTTTGAATATTGCTAAATGAGTTCAAAAAAATTGCTAAATATAAATTTATCATATTTTCATTGTTAGACAAATATCCAAAATTACAGTACTGTAAATCTTAAGCGGGTTTGCAGGGAGACTACTACTCATTCAAGAAATGAACAGTACACAAGAGTACATAGGAAGCTACAAAGTCAAAAAAGTCTGTTTATAGCTCATCTAGCTAACTGACAAAAACAAGTAATAAATGAAACTCCGCAGTCAGCATCAGTTCATTGTTCTGGAACCATCCCAGCTTATGAGACTACAACATAAACTCAGCTCACTCGTCAGGGTTGAACGCTTCTGAAGTACATAACGCTATACTGTTATAAATAGCTTGTATATTAGATAATATAGGGAGAAATAATTTTTATATTATTAAAATATAGAAAAGTGAAGGAATAATAAGAGTAAAATGTGTATAGAATTATATATATAAATAATAAATATATATTATTCTATTATGGCACTTGGTACATATATGCGCGAAATAAAGTAATTATCTTATTGTAATTTTCGTAAATAAATTACGAACAGATGTGTTCATTAACAGATAGATATGTTTGTTAATAAACAGATATGTCTATTCTATATAAACAGTCACAATTGTTTGCATAACATGTCTATTCTATACAAACAGTCACAACTATTTGTAAAGGTGTCTGTTAATAAATAAACATGTCTTTCACATAAATAGTTGTATCTATTGGAGATAGATAGATGTGTTTATCTGAAAAAAATATGCCATAACTTTTCATTTTTTATAAATATGGATGTGTTTTTCAATCCAGATATATATACTACTTCTACTTCTCCTTCTTTTCTTCTAGTCTCTCTAAATTTGGTTCGTATAAAGAGTTCTTAAGAGAAATCTTCAGGAGTTGCTGTCTGCAGATTTCAGGCTTTGTTGTATCATGGAGGTATATTGCCACAACCTTGCAGCAATCTAGTGGGGGCAATTAATACCTTAAAGATAGTAATTCATCACGCCTCAAAGCCTATTCTACACCCACTGCCTCAACAATTTTAAGGTATTAATCCCAATGGAGTCTAAGGCTATTTTTGTGATGAGTCAGGAGTTCGTAAAACTTGATTGTTTTAATGAACAAATTATGTTCACTGAGAAGGTAAAAGCAAAGCAGAAAAAGAAGTTGAATTGCCATGCAGAGGTCATATTCTCAACAACTCATCAGATAGGCTATAAGATTTGTTTACCTCTGTCAAGTCTTCAAAAGAAATCTAAAATTTATTAGAATTCGAATATAATACAGAAAAAAGGTATGGATAAATTTCTCATTATGAAATATTTTGAATTCTAAATACTTGATAATATGCATGTTATGGATAAGTCCATGAGTTGCGTATCTTTGTTTCAAAGTTTAAGAATTTGAAAGTGGTAGTTCATAAATCACTACAATTAGAGGAATAATATCACATCATACTTATAGTTTGAATGATTATAGAAAGAAATAACTGTATGACACATATGACTTTTCTCTTAAACAGATTCAGAAATACTTACATATTAAAAAGTTTTTTATGTAATAATTTGTCTTTATGTTGATGACATGCTTATAATTAGAAGAAATATAAGGTTATATTATGATGCTAAAGCTCATAGTGAATGTGTTCAAGAAGGTAATAAGATTTATGTGCATAAGTCGAAAAACACTTTTTGTATGCATAAATCCTAATTCATATTGATTGTGGTTATCACTAACTAGGTGGGGATATTGTTAAAAATATTAGTGATAGAAAAAATTTATCTCATTTCGAAAAAGTTATGTCTGTTCATTAAAAGGCATCAAAATGAACTATTTATTACTGATAGTTATATCTATTTTAAAAGGTGTAAATGAAAAAATATAATTGTTCTAAGAGACACAAAGTGAATGGTTATATCTGTTCTAAGAGGTATAAGTGAATAGTTGTATCTTTTCTAAAAGGTATAAGTGAACGGTTGTATCTGTTGTAAAAGGTATAAGTGAACAAATATAATTGTTATAAGAGATACAAAGTGAATGGTTGTATTTGTTCTAAGAGGTATAAGTGAATGGTTGTATCTGTTCTAAGAGGTATAAGTGAACGGTTATATATATTCTAAGAGGCATAAGTGAACAGATGTAATTGTTTTAAGAGATACAAAGTGAACGGTTGTATCTATTGTAAAAGGTATAAGTGAACAGATGTAATTGTTCTAAGAGATACAAAGTAAGCGATTGTAGTTATTCTAAAAGGTGTAAGTGAACAGATGCAATTATTCTAATAGATACAAAGTGAACTGTTGTATATGTTCGAAGAGATGCAAATACTTTATAAATAGCAGTTTGGAACAAAAATCTATTAATTTTTTTTTGTCTCTTCTCTTCATTTTACCTACAATCAACATTATTATTTTTTAATTTATTCTTAGAAGAATTTTAAAATTACTGTCTAGATTTATATTTTGGTTATTACCCTTAAGGGATCTGCCTAAACTACTTAGCTGTAACATAGTGGCGGTTTTACTCTTTGTCAATTTCATTATATTGAGGGAAGCAAATACTCCATATAATATTTATTACAAATTGACTGGAAATTTTGGTAGAATAATTACTCAAATTGAGTGTGCTAGTGCTATTGATAGCTTAATGTATGCTATGCATTGCACTACTCCTAATATTGTTTTTGCAATATGTAAATTGTTAAGATATACTAATAATCCTAGTGTGGAATATTGGAAAGAAATTTCAATGGTTTTTGGATATTTAAAAAAGGAATTATAAACCATAGATTATTCTGCGATAAATTTTCAATTTTGGTAAAACCATATAAAGAGTTGTATCCATGCAAAAAGTTGTGTCCCTTGGCCAAAAGATGTAACCAAATTAAAAGTTGCTATTCTTCTTAACAGTTACATGCATGAAGAGATGAATTTATTGGCCAAAAGGTTGGTACTTTTTGAGTAGTAAAAATAAGAGCCTTACAAGTTATTTGTAAGAAGTGACAAAAGAACAAATGAGTATGCATTTGTGTGTGTGTGCAAGTTTAGCTTGGTTCTTTATTTTTGGATGCTCTCATTTTAAACAAGTTATGGAGCAATTTATTTCTGCAAATAAGGTACATATGTAGACTGTGAATTATTTATGTAGTTCATGTTATGGTGGAGATCCTAGGGTTATACAAATGCCAATTGGATAAGTAGTACTAAGGATAATAAGTCAACATTTGGTTGGGTGTCCACTTTAGGTGGAGGTTCTGTTTCTTGGGCATCAAAGAAACAAACTTGTATAACTCATTCTATGGTGGAATATGAATTTATAACTTTAGCGAATGTTGGTAAAGAAGCAGAATGACAGAGAAACTTGTTATCGGATATTAAGTTATGGCCACAACCTGTGTCATCTATTTCTTTATATTGTGATAGTCAAATCATGATGGCTAAAATTTATAGTAAAATATACAATTAAAAGTATAGACATATAAGCTTAAGACATGAAAATATAAGACAATTAGTCTCTAATGGTGTTATTACCATGTTTATGTTAAATCCTATAATAATCTAGCAAATTCTTTAATAAAAGAGCTCTCGAGAGTTATGATTATAAGTATATGTGCTGATTAGGATTTAGAATATTCCATAAAATTTACTACTGATCCCTACTTTATAGTATTATTACTAAATAAAATTTAAAGGGTAACAACAAGTTATTAGTAAATGTGGTAATTAAAGTACTTAGTGTAATAAGTTAATGGAATGATGATGAGTATTTATACTCTTAATGAAGTTTAATATTATTATAAAGGAAACTTCACCTATATGAACATAGGAAGTGGTGTCGCTTCAACAAAAAGTGAGAATAACTTTTGTAAATGTTCATGAAAACAAGAGGTAGCACAAGACCATATTCGTGCTAAAATTTTGGTGGACTTTTTAAGTCGAACGAATTGATTCATGTGTGTAGTATTTCCGGTTCTATTTAATAGGAATCTAGGTTTAACCTAAGGCCACCATGATTTCTTTAGAATTTTGAAATACTTACATTAAGAAAAAGTTTAAATCGAAAGTGAGAATAACTTTTGTAAATGTTCATGAAAACAAGAGGTAGCACAAGACCATATTCGTGCTAAAATTTTGGTGGACTTTTTAAGTCAAACGAATTGATTCGTGTGTGTAGTATTTCCGATTCTATTTAATAGGAATCTAGGTTTAACCTAAGGCCACTAAGATTTCTTTAGAATTTTGAAATACTTACACTAAGAAAAAGTTTAAATCGAAAGTGAGAATAACTTTTGTAAATATTCATGAAAACAAGAGGTAGCACAAGACCATATTCGTGCTAAAATTTTGGTAGACTTTTTAAGTCGAACGAATTGATTCGTGTGTGTAGTATTTCCGGTTCTATTTAATAGGAATCTAGGTTTAACCTAAGGCCACTACGATTTCTTTAGAATTTTGAAATACTTACACTAAGAAAAAGTTTAAATCGAAAGTGAGAATAACTTTTATAAATGTTCATGAAAACAAGAGGTAGCACAAGACCATATTCGTGCTAAAATTTTGGTAGACTTTTTAAGTCGAATGAATTGATTCGTGTGTGTAGTATTTCCGGTTCTATTTAATAGGAATCTAGGTTTAACCTAAGGCCACCATGATTTCTTTAGAATTTTGAAATACTTACACTAAGAAAAGTTTAAATCGAAAGATACTTTTCATTATGCATGAAACAATGGAATCTAACAATACAAGCTAAGTGTGAAATTATTATAAATAGCTTGTATATTTGATAGTATAGAGAGAAAGAATTCCTATATTGTTAAAATATAAGAAAGTGAAGGAATGACAAGAGTGAAATGTGTATAGAATTATATATATAAATAATAAATATATATTATTCTATTATAGCACTTGGCACGTATATGCGTGAAATAAAGTAATTATCTTATTGTAATTTTCGTAAATAAATTGCGAACAGATGTGTTTATTAATAAATAGATATGTCTGTTAATAAACAGATATATCTATTTTATATAAACAGTTACAACTGTTTGAATAGGTGTCAGTTAATAAACAGACATATCTATTTTATACAAACAGTCACAACTATTTGTATAGGTGTCTGTTAATAAATAAACATGTCTTTTACATAAATAGTTGTATCTATTGGAGATAGATAGATATGTCTATCTGAAAATGGTGCCATAACTTTTCATTCTTTATAAATATGAATAAGTTTTTCAATCTAGATATATATACTACTTCTACTTCTTCTTCTTTTCTTCTAGTCTCTCTAAATTCGGTTCGTATAAAGAGTTCTTCAGGGAAATCTTCAGGAGTTGCTGTCTACAGATTTCAGGCTTTGTTATATCCTGGAGGTATATTGCCACAACCTTGCAGCAATCTAGTGGGGGCAATTAATGCCTTAAAAATAGTGATTCATCACGCCTCAAAGCCTATTCTACACCCACTGCCTCAACACATACTTCAATAGCATCCAAACACAAAAGGAAAATTGTCCATTAGAAAATAGTGGAAGTTGATGAGGCTCAACTCTATCATATAGAACCATGCTCTTCACCAATATGGATTTATGTACAAAACAGCAGCTATGGTCAACAACTCTATGGCATAGGAAATCAGAAAACTCATATAGAAAGCATCCATGTCCATAAAGCCACCATCTCTCTTATGATCTTTTTTATCCTCCTTTGAAACTCTTGGCATTATTGATGAAGAAAAGCAACTTTTGGATAGTGGAGGTCCACAGAGGAAAGGGTTTTCCTCATAGCTACTTTTGTCGAATGTCGCAAATTGTGCAACTATCTCAGGTGTGTTGCCAGATAAGTTGTTGTGTGCTACACTAAAGACAGTTAGAAAATTTAGTTGAGTAAGCTGAGGAATGTTGCCATTCAAGTTGTTGTAGGAAAGATCCAAGCTCTCAATTTGCTTCAAGTTTGAAAATGATTATGGAATTAATCTTGTCAACCTATTATGGGATAGGTTTAACGCCTGGATCATATTAAGATTTCCTATTTCAGCGGGAATTTTACCCATCAAATTATTGCAGGACTGATCGATTCCTGATATGTACTTAAGAATGTTTCCTTGGAAATGATATGATACACTCTTAGTCGTAAACTCTAAAGGTTGCTTCATATAAGCTAGAGATGGATCCATATATGGATTTGAAGCAACTTCTTCTGGCCTTCAATTGCTAGCAACGCTTATGCAAGGAAGGACATGACAAAAAGATTATTATTAGAAAGATCAACCAAGGTTAATTGGCCTAAGTTGCATACCTGAATTGGCATTTCACCTTCAAGATTATTATTACCCAAAAGAAGAAATCTCAATTGTGGAAGCTTGCCAGTCCATTTTGGAATCCTTCTAGTGAAATAGTTGTCACTAAGATCCAGTGTCATTGATTCAGAACAATTGTAAAATGCATTCATGGATGATCCTTCCATCCTATTTTTTGATAGATATATGGAAATAATCTTTAGAGGGCCAAAGCTAGATGGTAGTTTTCCAAAGAGATTATTCTTTGACAGACCAAAGACTTGAAGAAAAGTTACATTCCTTATCCAACTAGGAATACTACCAGTGCGATGATTATCTCTCACGTCCAACACTTGCAACCCAGTGCAATTAAGTATGCTATATGGGACACTTCCAATGAATTGATTGCCATCCAACCGTAATAGACGCAATTCTTTGCAATTAGCCTGTCTTGGGAAGATTTGGCCTTGCAAATTGTTGTTTGAAAGAATGAGCCCAGATAATGAAATGCATTCTACAGTCAAGTCCTGGGGTATTATGCCTGATAGTAGATTGTTGGATAAGTCTAAATCTATGAATTAGCTCATTTTGCCGAATGATGACTGATAGCAGATTGTTGGACAACTCTAAATCTATCAGTTAGCTTATTTTGCCGAATGATAAAGGAATGCCAATAATAGGAGATAATTTCCAGACAAGTCTAGAAAAGATGAACTTGGAAAACTTACTCCAATTTATGTTGGAATGGAACCATTGAAGCAATTGTCATAACTAAGTCATAAAGGTGCACATGGGAATGAATTGGCAAGTGGAGAGGCCCTGAAAGAGAACAATTGGCCAAGTAAAGTGTATTTACTTTTGTGTTGTTCGCAATCAACCAATGTGGAAACTCTCCCTTCATTTTCAAATTTGACATATTAAAGTTCCATAGTTTACGTTGATAGTAGAGGAACTTGGGAAAAACTCCACCTTCTCTTTGACCTGACAAATATAGCGTCTCTAATTGAAATTTTGGTGTCAAATTGGGCACATCTATATCTGTATGTATTTCATTCTCACGACAATTCAAGTACTTGAGCTTTGAATGGTTGAAGAATGGTAGTAGTGAAATTGGGATTTGGGAAAGATCTAGTGTATATATGGATATTAAATTTGCTAGACACAAAGGCCATGTGCCACTAAGATCATTCTTGCTCATATCTAGCCATTGAAAATGTTTCAACTCACATAAACCTAAAATTATTTATTTATGAAAAATATTAGTAGAAATTTAAAATGTGTCTATCAAATATCAATGTGTAAGGGTTAATTAAGGGAAAAAAAAGTTATAAGTTTTGCTTTTAAATATATTTTAAATTTTGGAAAAGTGTAAAAAGGTAATTTGAGATTTTGTGAAAGATACATAGGGATCTATGTATTATTATTATTATTATTATTATTATTATTATTATTATTATTATTATTATTTTGTAAAATGGTATATTGAACTTTACTCCATTTTAATGCTTTATGTAAAAATATTCCAATGTCATTAATTATGCCGACATCACAATACAACCTAATAAGATAAGAATTTTTTTAAAATGTCTTAAGTTTGCATATGTAATAAAAAATTTAAAAACCAAATTAAAATTTTTTTGATAAAAAAATATTTTATTTATTACACACTGCCACGTCAATATAATTATTAACATTAAAATACTTTTTTTTTTAAGTTGGTATCATTTTATCAAAAAATAAATTGGGTATAAAAAAATTCATAAAATTTCTTTTTGTAATTAACCATGTGGGTGACAAAGAAAGAATTTATAGTGTTAATAGTGTTAATTCTCTCAATCATAATCTAATTAGGAATTCTATTTAATTTAGTAATAACACTAAAATAGGAGTTCTATTTTATATATAAAATATTCCTCCATTTTATTGAGCAATATTTATCCCACTCAAATTTAGTAAAGGTCTCTTCGAATTCTACTAAAATTTTAAATCTCAAATCTAACATATTTAACCTTTTAACTCCAATTGCGCTTTAAATAATCTTACCTTTATCATTAGATTAAGGTATCAATTTTCATTACTTCATTGTATTATTGAACTCACAATTGAATTATTATTTTTTAGTCAAAAAATCACAAGGAGTTTTTTCTTTTTTTTTTTTTAACAGGATTGCCGTATTTCAAAAATTTGAAGAATCTGGATTTGAGATCATCTGCTCTCCGCAACAACTTCTTAAAAGACATCAAAAAGATAAATAGGAAGAGTATGGTGAAAAGGTTATTTGGTTTTTAATTCATAGAGCGAAGGGCTTTACTAATTGCTGAGGAGTAGTAGGGCTTCTACTCATTGTAGAGAGAGACTTTTGCCCATTGTACAGAGTAGCTTTGTCAATTGCTGAGGAATGACTTTACTCATTGATGAGGGGCTCCTACCCATTACAGTTCTATGGAGGAAAATAGGTTTTAGCCTAATGTGACACTCCTTACCTGTCTACAGTGCAGCCGAGCGAGGCATATCACATTCGGTGCCAGAGCGCTATAACTTATCTTATTTTATTCTTAATAATCACATTTAATTTATTTAATTTGGGGTCAATTTATTAACGGGGAAACTTCGTTTTTAATGATATTTGACGTTTTCTCACCTGTTAAATATCACAATAATAATTACAATAACATAAATTTTCTACAATTTCAAGCTTCATCTCAATTTCTCAAATTCAAATTTTCATTCAAACATTTAATACATAATTAAAATGGCACTCACATTTATAAATAAAAGACTCCATTTCATTAATTTACATAAATTTACACGTAATTATATAAGTCCATAATTTACATAACAAAATGAATACATAACTACAAAATGCAAAACTACTAATAAGCCTAATGGATCCTACCCAAAATGCACTGTAGTGGAGGTGACACCGGACTCAATGCAGATCTGGACTTTAACCTAGTCTGGAGTCTGCTGGGCTCTCTATCTGTGTCTCCAGTACCTACGCATAACAAAAAGCGACGCGCTAAGCAATACAACTTAGTGGTGCCAATATAAAATAAAAGTAAACTAAATAAATAAATATGCAAAAACTATGTTTTTATTTTATGCAAACTGAAATTTTGGTAATTATTAGTAATATTATTGATTTAGTACTTTTTATATTTATTATTTAGTAATAAATTATTAAGACTTATTTTGGTAGCCCAAGTAACCTATACCAGTTGACTGGACTGGATAAACAGGTAAACTGGCGCTGAGCACTAAGTATCTCGGACCGTCACACTATCGGTCACATAGTATCTGCCAGGTGTGCAACAGAACAGCTAACAAGCTATAATAATCATCGAGCACAAGGCCAAGTATAGCAAGAGTATCAAAATGGCCAAAAGCCATAATATCACAAAATGGCACTATATGCCATAAATCACAGAATGGCACAAAGCTATATCCAGTATTGCTATCAGAACCCTACTGGCATGCCAACCTATCCAAACCAATCATACTAGGCATAATAGGACATGTTAACAAAGTTGATTGTTTAGTTCTTTGTATTTGATGTTCGGTGGTTACTATTCGCCATACTATTCATACAAAAATATTGACTTTTTCATAATTTATAGGTATGCTAGTTCTAATTACACCAAAATACCACATTTTGGATTTTACATTTGTTGGCATTAGTTGCCAATTTCAATTCAAAGCTCATTGGAAGTAATTCTAAAAATTCAGATTTCATCACTTAGGTTTACTATTCTATTGAACTAATCTACAGTGGGAATTTGGCTAAACTTTCTTTATCAAAGTTGTTCCTTAATGTTTCTTCTTTAATTTCCTTTTTGAATCACTCCATTTGGAGTTTTTTAGCTCAAGTTATGGCATTTTTACCATAAATAGCCGGATTAGTCCATTCTCAGATTTTCTAGGCAGATTTTGGTTCTAGCAGTTTTGGTGAGCTAAATTTGGTTAGTAATTTGAATAGGTTATGGTTAGAATTTGGATTTCTGTTCTTCATGAAAGTTGTTCTACATTGTCTAAGCTTTCCATGGGTTTAAGAATCAAGTCATTTAGACCGCTCTACAAAAAATTATGGCCATATGAACCAACACTGTTCATTTGGTCATTTTCTAGGTCTAGAATTGGGATACCCGAATTTAGGCAAATTTTAGATCACTTTTAGTTGTTTTTTTGGGCAGGGTCTCTTTATAAAAAATGTGGCATTATGTCCCTAATTTCAACTCTAATTGGCCTTACACCAATTGAAGCTACACAAGCGAAGTTATAGCTACCCAAACCCATTGGACTCAAGTCCAGAATTTCTGGCACAAAAGGGCAGCATACCAATTCATAATCCAATGCCACAAAAAACTTCATTTTATGGTCAAATCATGCCAAATGGTCACTAATTGACCATTAGAACATTAATTCACCATCAAATAGGAAAAACCCTAATTTTGCTCAAACCTTAATTCCCATTTCCTTCAATCTTGCACTAAACATACAATTTAGAATTCCAATTCACCTATACACATCAAAAGACATCTCTACACCATTTTATTTCAATTAAAATCATCAAAACCCTAGCACATCTATGGCTGCCAAAAATTTAAGAGTGCCCTAACATCCATATTTTTGTTTAATTTCCACAATTTCTAACTCATTTCAATGTCCTAACGAGGAATATAAAGAGAGAAAGGTGGAAATGGGCGCTAACCTCTTGAAGCAAGATTCTCAAGTTCCCAAATCTTCACTTTCTCTTGGATTCTTGGCAGCCAAACTCCTTAGCAAGAGTAAATGACAAGTTTTGATGAAGGAAGTTATGAGTTTTATGGTGAGAATCAAGATTATGCAAGGTGGAAGAAGAAATATAAATGGAGGAGTGATAATGGGTTTCGACCAAGGTTTAGAAAGAAGAAGAAAAAGCTGATTTTTTTTTTCTTTATTTACTCTCTTTTTATCCATTTTGATTAAGCTTGTCTTGTTTTGATTGGTTGAAAAAGTTTTAATGGCATCATCCTTCATCATGCTTATGTAATAATCCATATTCTTTTCATTTTATTTCTTTTCTTCTTTCTTTTTACTCATTTTTAATTAATTTTTTTTAGCAATATTTATTCATATTTTATGTCATATACCTCACTTACTTAAATGGACAAGTTGGTAAAAAATCATCTCTGAAGGCGAAATGACCAAAATGCCCTTCGTTTTACTTACCGAGTTAAAATTGTCTGTACCGATTTATAAAATTTTCTTATCATTTTCTTGGTATTCTATTGCCATCTAAACCTCAATAATTCTTCACTGGAGTCCCGAAAATTATTTCACAGGGTTTTCCTCGGGTTTAGGGTTGCTAACTATCTTTAGAGTCGCTTCCCGTTAGGTTACCCATCGCCGGAGCTACGACTCATTTAACCTTAGTGCATTTCATTACTTAAATTTTTCTTTAATTTTTCTTATCATTATTTGGGTTATTTATCACTCCTCACTCTAGTTTAAAAATAGTTCTAGACATTCTGGTTGTCCGGATAGACATTAGTCACTGGAATAATAGAATGTATGAACTACCTAAAATTAAATTTTTCTTTAATTTTTCTTGTTATTATTTGGGTTATTTATCACTCCTCACTCTAGTTTAAAAATAGTTCTAGACATTCTGGTTGTCCAGATAGACATTAGTCACTGGAATAATAGAATGTATGGACTACCTAAAGTGAGGGCATTACAGCTGTTCCCCTCTAACAAAAATTTCATCCTCGAAATTTACCTGATGCAAACAGTTGAGGGAACTATTGCCTCATTGTCTCTTCACTTTCCCAGGTCGCCTCTTTGGTGTTGTGGTGCCTCCAAAACACTTTTACCAGTGGAATCTGCTTATTCCGTAGTTCTTTCATTTTCCAAGCCGAAATCCTTATTGGTTCCTCTTCATATGTCAAATCTGGTTGGATTTCAATCTCTTCCATGGAAATGACGTGAAGTGTAACATCCTCACTGTAGTAATTTCATACATTTTACTGTTCCAGTGACCGGTGTCGGTCCGGACAGCTAAAATGTCTGGAAAAACATTTAAACTAAAGTGAGGAGCCATAATTAACTCAAATATTAATAAGAAAAATTTAGGAAAAATTTTAGAAATAAAATACAACCAAGTTAAATGAGTCGGTGCCCTAGCGATGGGTAACCCAGTGGGAAGTTGCGGTTCTCGCAACTAGGAGTTTTAGACCCAGGGAAAAATTCATAAAATAATTTTTGGGACTCTAGAGAAGAGTCATTGAGGTTTCTATGGCATTAGAATGCCAAGAAAATGCTTAGAAAAATTTTTCAATTGGTACAGACAATTTTGGTTTGTTAAGCCCAACAGAGGGCATTTTGGTCATTTCATCTTCAGAGATGATTTTTAGCTGACTTTTTCAGTTAAGTAAATAATTATTATAATCTAAAATATGAATAAATATTGATAAAAATTTAATTAGAAATGAGTCAAAGAAAGAAGAAAGAAAAATCAAATAAAAAGGCATTTATGACATAAGCTTGATGTAATTAAAACCCCTTAGCCTGTAACATCCCCACTGTACGTATTCTGTACGTTCTATTACTCCAGTGGCCAAATAACAGTCCAGGCAGGTTAGGATGTTTGGAACTACACTTCGATAATAATGAACAGACATATAATGATGAAATAAATAAGAAGAAAAATCAAAGAAAAATGAAAGAGAGAAAATGAAGCTAAGTTAAACGAGCCGGCACCGCAACAATGGGTGACCGCACTGGGAAGGCCGTTGCCAACCCCAGGACTACGGGGAACCCTCGGAATTTAATTTTGAGGCATAAATAAAGGTTTATTGAAATGTAATTGACACTAGAAATATCAAAGAAAAATTAATAAATTAGTACAAAGAAAAACGAAAAATCGAGAAACAGACAAAAATCGGTGTTACCGAAAAATCGGGAATATAACTCGAAGTGGGGTATTTTGGTCATTTGACACCTAGAGTTGCCTTTTAACCTCAATCTCCATTAAAAATAAATGATATTACACTTTATAAATGTCATCAAAAATTAAATGGTGATACATTATGTAAATAGTGAAAGAATTGAGCTAAAGGTGCAAATAATGAAAGTTTAACTAATTAAACAATTAATTTAGAGTTAGTGCTCCACTAACTCAAGCCTTGGGACATTTATCTAAGCCATTAGTGGGCAGAAACCACTTCATCTTCAACCTTCCATAAGCCAGCCAAATTTCCACCATGGGAGAACTCCATTGTCGCACCTTGCTCTACCTCCATGCAAGCATGTTCTAGCCATCCTTTCCACTTCTTTCCTTCATTAAAGCTTGCATACTCACCTTGGGGAAGATATTGGCAACAAGAAAAGTAAGATTTGGTGAAGTTTTGATAAGCTTCAAAAGTGGTAACTGTCCAAAACCTCTCCCTTGCTTTAGTAAACCTTGTGTTTAGGTTGAGGTGAGTATTTTGGTGAAGAGAAATGAAAGAAATATTGAGAAATGGACTTGTCCATTTTTGGCAGCCATAAACCTTTGTTGAGCTTGAGTTATTTTTACTTTTGATGAATGGAAATGAAGGTTGATTAATTCAAATGAAAGTTGTAGTATGTTTGTATCTAAGTATGTGCATGTAGTATTTGAATTAAGGGTGTGAAATGGAACCTTGATGCCTTGAGCAAACTGCCATGTTTGGCAGCCCCTAATAGCATGAATTTGTGTGTGAACATGTAGTTATTAATGAAATATGCTAATGTTAAATTGTGGGCAGCAAGTGTAAGTGATATTGAAGTATGATTATGTTGAAGTGTATGTGTAATATTGACATTGAGATATGTTGAATTTTGGTGGAAGTGAATATTGAACTTGATGGTGAATTGTGTGCATTGAGCACTTGAATATTCTGCCCAAAATTATTGCTGGAATTGTGTACAATATATATATGGAAGTGTTATTGATTGAATATTGAAGTAATGAGGAGGAGAAGGAATATCAATTTGGAAGTGTATGTGCTTTGTGCAGGTTGTGTATTGAAGGCAGTACATAAATTAGGCCATAAGTGCCAAACTATGAACCCAATTGGTATGAGGCCAATGGAGAGTGAAACTAGACACCAAATAGGCCAACTTTCATGTAGAAATATTGCCAAAATTCTGCCTAGAAACTGACCATAAAAATGACCAAATCCGGATTAGCAACCTTGCAACCCAGATTTTTGACCATATGAACAGTAGTCCTTTGGATGAACATAACACACTCAAAACAGGTCCAATTGACCTGAAATTTTTACCATGGTTAGTTTAGACATAGATCTACAATTCTTATGAAGACACCAAAGCCCAGAAATGGCCAGACCCAAGTCAAATGGCTTGCACAAATTCGGGTACAAAAACTGCCGAACCAAAAGTGACCTAAAATAGACCAAATTTTGCACTAAAGGTGCAATCTGTCCAGCTTTAGTAAATTGACCATATCTTGGTCTATACAACTCAGAATGACCTGAAATTTTGTCCCGCGTGCAATAAGACATAGAGCTACAATTTTGCTTCTTTGATCAGAAGCTAAAACCCAAGAGAAATAGGACTTTAAGCTAGACCAATCTAGCGCATAAAAATTAAGAATTTGACATTTTACATATATTGATGCTTGAAGCATTTCGCAATTAAAAATGGTAAATTGCACTATATTGGCAGCATATTGAGATATAAATTGTGACATATTGATGCTAGAAACAACTTATCCATATTACCTAAAAAGGTCAACATATGCATGGACTTGTGAATTATATAATAGTTAGTAAACTCCAAAAATTGAAGAATTAAACAATTAATTTATAATGTGCCCTAGTTTGCCTAGTTGACTAGTATGGATAGGTTGGCATGCCAATAGGATTCTGACAGCTGTTTTGTAAATGGCTTCATGCCAT
Organism: Hevea brasiliensis; assembly: GCF_030052815.1. Classification (NCBI taxonomy): domain Eukaryota; kingdom Viridiplantae; phylum Streptophyta; class Magnoliopsida; order Malpighiales; family Euphorbiaceae; genus Hevea; species Hevea brasiliensis. The sequence goes on from NC_079497.1 coordinate 92,451,529, forward strand.
ACTGTGTTTTTACGGCTTATTATGCCGCACTGTGACTTTAATAGCCTACGGCTATACATATTGTGTATTTATTTTTGGCTTATCGCCAGATTGACTATATGGCTTCTTAGCCACACTATTTGCACACCGGGAGACACTTTGTGACCGATGGTGTGACTGCACGAGGTACTAGGTACCCAGTGCCAGTATATTCGTTTATCCAGTCTGGTCAGTATATAGGCTACAAGGGTAGTAATTCAAGTACTATTAAATTCAAATACATAAATCCAGTCTACTGACATACAGCACCACCAAAAATTTGTAAACACTTTATTTACTTTATTTTAGTGTATATTTCTTTATATTTGGCACCACTAAGCAAAATTGCTTAGCGCGTTGCTTTTGTAACGCGTAGGTATTGGAGACACAGCTGGGGAGCCCAGCAGACCTACGACCGGGTGAGACATCTGATCTGCACAGAAGTCCAGAGTCATCTGCACTGCATTGCATACATGGTAGGACTTAGGATATCTTGTATTTTGTACTTTTGTTGTATATTTGAAATTCAGACCTGTATTTTGTAATGTTATGAAAGCTCTGAAGTTTGTAATATTTTGTACATATTAAATAACATGGAGATTTTTTGTATATATTTAAATTATTATGGACTGTATTATGGAACTGTTTAATGACTGTAAAAGTTTATTGACTTTACTAAGAAATAGAGACTGTGAAATATTTGAGATTTTGATATCATCATATTAAACTATTTTCAACAGGTTTGGAAGGACAGTTTGTCCGAAATACAGATGGCACCTTGCCAAATTTTTATTATCATTTTTAAAACACTGATTTTATTAAAGTGTGAAAATAGAACCAGTATGCTATGAATAGCACATAAAGACTTCTTAAAATCAAATTGAGATTAGAAAATGTGATAATCACTGACTAAGTCCTCCGGCTCGCCTTGTAGCACGCCTTGCTCGGCTACACTGTAGACGGGTGAGGGGTGTTACATTTAGTGGTATCAGGGCACGGTTTAGGCGTTTCTGGACCTAGATAGTTTGCATATCATGCATTGCATTGTAAGTGTTAAGATGACTCTAATGCAGATCTTTTGATTTGTTTTGTTATTTTGATCAGAATATGGACTCCACATCGCAGAGAGCGGTCGATGAGGAAGTGGAAAGTCATGCTCCATCTATGACTAAACTAGGAGACAGGAGGGAACCTGCTCCACCAGTACCAAATGCACCAGCCACATTTCAGCAAATGGCTGAGTTCTTTAGACAGATGGTAGGAGTTATGCCACCAACACCACTTCCACATCAAAAATCTCATATGGAGAGACTCAGGAAGTTTGGAGCAGTGGATTTTCTGGGCAAAAGGGTAGATGATTCACAAATTAAAACCGGTTGACAGAATCGAAGAGTCTTGAAACAACTTCATTGTACTCCAGAGCAGAATTTGGAAGCTGCTGTATCACTACTGCAAGATGATGCATACCAGTGGTGGGATACAGTAACTAGTGAGGTGCCACTTAGGGCTGAGCACAATACGGTTCAAACCAAAAAATCGAACCGAACCGATTCAATTCGGTTCAATCGGTTCGGTTTTAAAAGTTAATCGGTTCGGTTAGGTTTTAATTTATAAAAATTTTGGTTATTTCGGTTCGGTTCGGTTTTGAAGAGAAAAAACCGAACCGAACCGAATAGTGATTTATATAGTCAAATCGAACTAAATCGAACCGAATCGATTTTTGAATTAATTTATTTTTATGAAAAATTTATGAATTATATTTAATTTTATATATATTAATTATTTAATTTCATTGATTAATGGTTATTAGGTTCAAACCAAAGTTAAAATTAGACCAAATAACATGAAAATCAAGTCTAAATTAAAAAATCAATCAAAAATCAAACTGATCGGTTTAAACCGAACCGAACCGAATTAAAGCGGTTCGGTTTGATTCGGTTTTTCACTAATTTCGGTTCGGTTCGGTTTCTAAAATTGACGGTTCGATTTTGATAATTTAATTCGGTTCTGTTCGGTTCAGTTCGGTTTGAACCGATTGCTCACCCCTAGTGCCACTAGAATAGATAACTTGGGATTTCTTTCTCACTGAGTTCAGAAAGAAGTATGTGGGGCAGTGTATACCTGGAAGAGAAGAGAAGGGAGTTTATTACCCTACGCCAGACAACAATGATGGCTGAATATGAAAGAGAATTTGTCAGACTGAGCCGCTATGGGCGGGAAATAGTCCCTAATGAGGCAGAGAGATGCAAGAGATTTGAGGAAGGACTCAATGATAACATTAAAGTAATGATTACAGCCTTAGAGATTACAGATTTTGCTAAATTAGTGGAAGCTGCACTGAAGGTTGAAAAAGTTAGAATGAATGAGCAGAACATAAGGGACAGACAGCAGAAAAGAGGTCAGGGTTAGACCGGTACATCTTCTGCCCCTAGTAAGAAATTCAGAGGATCGCCTACTCAGAGTTTTAGTAGAGCACCAAGTCAGGGTCAGTCACAGAGGCATAAATCTTAGTTTGCACCAAGGAGAGGCCAGTCCACCCCTTCAATGGCTAGCTCTCTAGGAACAGGGTATAGGGGACCAGCCCCAACAGTATCTGTTGCTTGCCCACATTGCCAAAAATGGCATAAGGGTGAATGTTGGAGGATGATAGGTGCTTGTTTACGGTGTGGATCTACAGACCACCTAGTCCGAGATTGTCCTCGCAGAATTACTACATCCACTCCAGTATCAACTAATAGGCCTGCCCCTCCAGCTCCAAGGGGTAGAAGGCCGGGTAAGGCTGAGGTAGTCGGTACTTCACAGAAACCTGTATCAGAATCTGTGGAGAGAGCAGAAGGCAGAAAACTAGCTAGAGCCTATGCTATACGGGCACAGGAGGAACAGGATGCTCCAGATATCATCAAGGGTACGTTCCTTCTTTATAATACTTCTGTGCATGCATTAGTGGATCCTGGATCTACTCATTCATATGTTTGTATCAAGCTGCCCGTAGAATAGGGAATACCAGTGGAGGAAAGTGACCAAGACATCCTGGTCACAAATCCGCTAGGCCACAGTGTGGTAGTAAATAAAGTGTATAAGGGCTGTCCATTGAAGATTCAATGGAAAGAGTTCTTAGCAGACTTAATCGAACTGCCTTTCCATGAGTTTGATGTGATTTTGGGAATGGAATGGTTATCCCATCATCAGGCAATAGTAGATTGTAAATTGAAGAGAATCTCTCAAAATCACGAGAATGAAGAAATAATAGTAGTGGGTGAAAGGACAGATTTCTTGTCCAATGTCATCTCAGCTACAGTTGCAAGGAGATGGTTGAGAAAAGGGTGTGAAGCCTATCTGGCACACGTGGTTGACACTAGGCAGGGTAAACTTAACTTTTCTGACATGCCCACAGTAAGGGATTTCTCTGAGGTATTTCCTGAGGAATTGCCTAGTTTACCACCAAGAAAGGGAAGTTGAATTTGCTATTGAGATTATGCCGGGTACAGCTCCCATTTCAATTGCTCCATATAGGATGGCACCTGCTGAATTGAAAGAGTTAAAAATCCAGCTATAAGAATTACTAGACAAGGGGTTCATACGCCCCAATGTGTCTCCTTGGGGAGCTCCAGTACTGTTTGTAAAGAAAAAAGATGGGACACTGAGGTTATGTGTTGACTACTGGCAGTTAAACAGAGTAACAGTGAAGAACAAGTATCCGTTGCCTAGAATTGATGATATGTTTGAATAGTTGAAGGGAGCCGGTGTGTTTTCTAAGATTGATCTCATATTAGGGTATCATCAGCTAAGGGTTAAGGATGCAGATGTGCCTAAGACTGCATTTAGAACCCGGTATGGGCATTATGAATTCCTAGTGATGCCATTTGGGTTAACAAACGCTCCAGCAGCATTCATGGACCTTATGAATTTTATCTTCCATCCATATTTAGATCGGTTCGTAGTGGTCTTCATTGATGACATCCTGGTGTATTCTAAGGATAAAGCAGAACATGATGAGCATTTGAGAATTGCTCTGTAGACTCTAAAAGAGAAGAAATTGTATGCTAAATTGTCCAAGTGTGAGTTCTGGTTGAATGAGATTGCATTCCTTGGACATGTAGTATCAGCTGAAGGGATTAGAGTGGATCCCAAGAAGATTGAAGCAGTGATGGAATGGAAGCCTCCCAGAAATACAACTGGGATAAGAAGTTTCTTAGGGTTAGCTGGATATTATAGAAGATTTGTAAAGGGATTTTCCCTGATAGCTGCTCCAATGACAAAGTTACTACACAAGAATATGAAATTTGACTGGAATGACAAGTGTCAAGCCAGTTTTGAGAGGCTGAAGGCTATGTTGACAGAGGCACCAGTTTTAACACAGCCAATGTCTAGAAAAGACTTTGTAGTCTACAGTGATGCCTCACACAATGGGTTAGGGTGTGTACTCATGCAAGAAGGGAAAGTGGTCGCATATGCTTCTAGGCAGTTAAGGCCACATGAAAAGAATTACCCTACTCATGATTTAGAGTTAGCAGCAATTATCTTCGCATTAAAGATATGGAGGCATTACTTGTATGGAGAAAAATGCTACATATACACAGACCATAAGAGTCTAAAGTATCTGCCAACCCAAAAGGAACTTAATTTGAGACAGAGGCGATGGATTGAATTCTTGAAAGATTATGATTGTGTGATTGACTATCACCCTGGGAAAGGCAAATGTAGTCGCTGATGCTTTAAGCAGAAAATCTATTGTAGCATTAAGATCTCTGAATGCCCAACTATCCTTAACTTATGATGGAGTTATTTTGGCTGAGTTGCAAGTGAAGCTGAATCTGTTACAACAGATACAGGATGGGCAGAAGACAGATGGGAAATTAATGGCTGTTATGGGCAAAATCACTGAGGGGAAAGAAACTGAATATGAAGTGAAAGAAAATGGGTGCCTGTACTATAAAGAAAGAGTGTGTGTTCCAGATGATAAAGAATTGAAAACCAGTATTCTGAGAGAAGCACATAACAGTGTGTATGCTATGCACCCAGGAAGCACAAAAATGTACCATGACCTGAAACTCCGATACTGGTGGCTAGGTATGAAGAAGGACATAGTTGACTATGTAACTAGATGCTTGACATGTCAGCAAATCAAAGTAGAACATCAAGTTCCATGAGGTTTGTTACAGCCCATAAACATACCTGAATGGAAATGGGACCGAGTCACTATGGACTTTGTCAGTGTTCTACCTCTCACTCAGAAGAAGTATGATGCAATATGGGTGATTGTGGATAGGTTGACCAAATCAGCACATTTTTTGCCAGTCAGAACTGACTACTCACTGGAAAAGCTAGCAGAATTGTACATTAGTGAGATAGTTAGACTACATGGAATTCCACTTTCCATTATATCTGATAGAGACCCGAGGTTTACATCTAGGTTTTGGAAGAAATTACAAGAATCCTTGGGCACACAACTTCATTTTAGTATGGCTTTTCATCCTCAGACGGATGGACAGTCAGAAAGAATAATCCAGGTAAATTTTGAAACTCATTGAGTTATTGCAAATAATAAACTGATAATAATGATAGTAATAACTGAATATGTGTGATAGGTCCTCGAGGATATGCTGAGAAGTTGTGTTATTGAGTTTGAGGGAAGTTGGGACAGATACCTTTCACTGGCAGAATTTGCATATAATAATAGCTATCAAGCTAGCATACAAACGGCACCCTATGAAGCACTGTATGGGAGAAAATGCAGAACACCTATATGTTGGACTGAATTGGGTAAAGATAAGCTAGTGGGGCCAGACCTGATAAAACAGACAAAGGAAAAGGTGAAACTGATAAAGGCCAATTTGAAAGTTGCCTCAGACTGACAGAAATCTTATGTTGACTTGAGGAGAAAAGACATTGAGTATGAAGTTGGCGAGAAGGTCTTTCTCAAAGTATCACCATGGAAGAAAGTGTTGAGATTCGGGAAAAAGGGAAAATTAAGCCCTAGGTTCATTAGCCCATATGAAGTTATTGAACGTGTGGGACCAGTAGCCTACCGATTAGCCTTGCCACCTGAGCTAGATAAGATACATAATGTGTTCCATGTCTCGATGCTCAGAAGATACAGAGCAGATCCTTCACATGTCATCTCAGCAGAAGAAATTGTGGTACAACCTGACCTGACATATGAAGAAGAACCAATTAAAATCTTGGCATGAGAGGTAAAAGAGCTCAGAAATAAGATAATTCCACGAGTGAAAATCCTATGGAGACACCACAACACAGAAGAGGCAACATGGGAGAGCGAGAAGACAATGAGGCAACAGTTTCCTCAGCTCTTCACATAAGGTAAATTTAGAGGACGAAATTTTTATTTAGAGGGGAAGAGTTGTAACATCCCCATCAGACGTATTCAGACGTTCTATTGCTCCAAAGTACCAAATAACGATCCAGGTGTTAGGATGTTTGGAACTACACTTCGGTGATAATGAACAAACATATAATGATGAAATAAATAAGAATAAAATAGAAGAAAAATCAAAGAAAAATGAAAGAGAGAAAATGAAGCTAAGTTAAACGAGCCGGCACCGCAGCGATGGGTGACCGCATTGGGAAGGCCGTTGCCAACCCCAGGACTGCGGGGAACTCTCAGAATTTAATTTTGAGGCATAAATAAAGGTTTATTGAAATGTAATTGACACTAGCAATATCAAAGAAAAATTAATAAATTAATACAAAGAAAAATAAAAAATCGAGAAACAGACAAAAATCGGTGTTACCGAAAAATCGGGAATATAACCCGAAGTGGGGTATTTTGGTCATTTGACACCTAGAGTTGCCTTTTGACCTCAATCTCCATTAAAAAAAAATGATATTACACTTTATAAATGTCATGAAAAATTAAATGGTGATACATTATGTAAATAGTGAAAGAATTGAGCTAAAGGTGCAAATAATGAAAGTTTAACTAATTAAACAATTAATTTAGAGTTAGTGCTCCACTAACTCAAGCCTTGGGACATTTATCTAAGCCATTAGTGGGCAGAAACCACTTCATCTTCAACCTTCCACAAACTAACCAAATTTCCACCATGGGAGAACTCCATTGCCGTACCTTGCTCTACCTCCATGCAAGCATGTTCTAGCCATCCTTTCCACTTCTTTCCTTCATTAAAGCTCGCATACTCACCTTGGGGAAGATATTGGCAACAAGAAAAGCAAGATTTGGTGAAATTTTAATAAGCTTCAAAAGTGGTAAGTGTCCAAAATCTCTCCCTTGCTTTAGTAAACCTTGTGTTTAGGTTGAGGTGAGTATTTTGGTGAAGAGAAATGAAAGAAATAGTGAGAAATGGACTTGTCCATTTTTGGCAGCCATGAACCTTTGTTAAGCTTGAGTTATTTTTACTTTTGATGAATGGAAATGAAAGTTGATTCATTCAAATGAAAGTTGTAGTAAGTTTGTATCTAAGTATGTGCATGTAGTGTTTGAATTAAGGGTGTGAAATGGAACCTTGATGCCTTGAGCAAACTGCCATGTTTGGCAGCCCCTAATAGCATGAATTTGTGTGTGAACATGTAGTTATTAATGAAATATGCTAATGTTAAATTGTGGGCAGCAAGTGTAAGTGATACTGAAGTATGATTATGTTGAAGTGTAAGTGTAATATTGACATTGAGATATATTGAATTTTGGTGGAAGTGAATGTTGAACTTGATGGTGAATTGTGTGCATTGAGCACTTGAATATTCTACCCAAAATTATTGCTGGAATTGTGTACAATATATATATAGAAGTGTTATTGATTGAATATTGAAGTAATGAGGAGGAGAAGGAATATCAATTTGGAAGTGTACGTGCTTTGTGCAGGTTGTGTATTGAAGGCAGTATATAAATTAGGCCATAAGTGCCAAACTATGAACCCAATTGGTATGAGGCCAATGGAGAGTGAAACTAGACACCAAATAGGCAAACTTTCATGTAGAAATGTTGCCAAAATTCTGCCTAGAAACTGACCATAAAAATGACCAAATCCGGATTAGCAACCTTGCAACCCAGATTTTTGACCATATGAACAGTAGTCCTTTGGATGACCATAACTTACTCCAAACAGGTTCAATTGACCTGAAATTTTTACCATGGTTAGCTTAGACATATATCTACAATTCTTATGAAGACGCCAAAGCCCAGAAATGGCCAGAACCAAGTCAAATGGCTTTCACAAATTCGGGTACAAAAATTACCGAACCAAAAGTGACCTAAAATAGACCAAATTTTGCACTAAAGGTATAATCTGTCCAGCTTTAGTAAATTGACCATATCTTGGTCTATACAACTCAGAATGACCTGAAATTTTGCCCCGCGTGCAATAAGACATAGAGCTACAATTTTGTTTCTTTGACAAAAAGCTAAAACCCAAGAGAAATAGGGCTTTAAGCTAGACCAATCTAGCACACAAAAATTAAGAATTTGACATTTTACATATATTGATGCTTGAAGCATTTGGCAATGAATGCCAACTTGTAAAAATAGTAAATTGCACTATATTGGCAGCATATTGAGATATAAATTGTGACATATTGATGCTAGAAACAACTTATCCATATTACCTAAAAAGGTCAACATATGCATGGACTTGTGAATTATATAATAGTTAGTAAACTCCAAAAATTAAAGAATTAAACAATTAATTTATAATGTGCCCTAGTTTGCCTAGTTGAATAATATGGATAGGTTGGCATGCCAATAGGATTCTGATAGCTGTTCTATAAATGGCTTCATGCCATACTGTGTTTTGACGGCTAATTATGCCGCACTGTGACTTTAGTAGCCTACGGCTATACATATTGTGTATTTATTTTTGGCTTATCGCCAGACTGACTATATGGCTTCTTAGCCACACTATTTGCACACCGGGAGACACTTTGTGACCAATGGTGTGACTGCCCGAGGTACTAGGTACCTAGTGTGTAACACCCTCCCGGTAGCAACTCCGTACATTCTACTATTCTGGTGACCGATGTCGGTCCGGACAGCTAGAACGTCCGGAAAAATATTTAAACTAAAGTGAGGGACCAAAATTAACTCAAATATTAATAAGAAAAATATAGTAAAAATTTTAGAAATAAAATACAACCAAGTTAAATGAGCCGGTGCCCAAGCGAAGGGTAACCAGAGGGAAGTTGCGGTTCTCGCAACGAGGAGCCCTAGACCCGGGGGAAAAATTTTAAAATAATTTTTGGGACACCAGAGAAGGGTCATTGAGGTTCCTATGGCATTAGAATGCCAAGAAAATATTTAGAAAAAATTTTCAATCGGTACAGACAATTTTGACCCGTTAAGCCAAACGGAGGGCATTTTGGTCATTTCGCCTTCAGAGACGATTTTTGACCGACTTGTCCAGTTAAGTAAATAATTAATATGACATAAAATATGAATAAATATTACTAAAAATGAAATTGGAAATGAGTAGTGGATAAAAGAAAAGGAAAATGAAATAAAAAGCAATTTATGACATCTTGATGATGTCATTTAAAAGCCATAACCAATCATAATTAAGTAACCATTTGACTAATTCATAAAAGAGATAAATAAAGACCAAGGAAGACCAAAAACAAGCAGCCATCTTCTTCTTCAAAACGTGATCCTCTCCTCCATAACCCTCCATGGAAGTTTTCTTTAATTACTTCCATTTTCCCATGAATTTGCACTATAAAACCCTAAGTCCCTTCACTAAAAGCTTGTCTCTACCTCTTGGGAAGTGTTTGGCAGCCTAGAAAGTGAAGGAAAGTGAAGTTTTGAGTTGGGAAAAATCTACCTACAAGAGGTTAGTGCTTACTTTTACAAATATTTCTTTATTTCTATGTTAGGGACTTGAACTTAGTATGAAATTGTAAATTAAATGGACTAAACTCATGTGTATCTATACCATGAATTTCGGCTGCCCTAAGGAAGGAATAGGATTGATTGTTTTGATGGACTTAGAGTGGACTAAATATGATGTTTAAGGTATTTATATACATGGATAATGAGTTAGTGTATTAACTAGGGTAACTAGTGTGAATCACAATGGGAAACTAGGGTTTTGGAGAGTGAAATTTGGTTTTGGCTTAATAAGTGGTAAGTGAACCTTATAAGGGTCAATTAGTGACCATTTGAGGTAAGTTCACCATAATTTGAAGAGATTTAGAGTGATGCAAACTGAATTGGTAGGCTGCCTAGGGTAACCAGTAGGGAGGCTGTGATTCCAGCCCACTTGGACTGCCATATCTTTGGCTGTGTTGGTCCAATTGGTGTTTGGCCAATTGGACATGAAACTAGGCTTATAATGGCACATTTTTTCTGAAGAAACCATGCCCAAAAGACTAAAGCAAGAGGACCAAAAGTTGGCCCCAATCCGGATACCCTGCAACAGCACCTGCAGAAATGACCAAATGAACAGTATCTGTTCATTTGGCCATAACTCACTGTAGATATGGTCAATTGACCTGAAACTTTTACAGCAACAAGATATGATATAGACAAACAACTTTCATGAAGAACATCACCCCAAATTATGCCATTAACCCATTCAAATTATTGACCAAATTTAAGTTATCAAACCTGCAACTCTGCAGATTTTTATTTGAGCAGTAATGTTTGGATGACTATAACTCCCTCTAGAAAACTCAGATTTAGGCGATTCTTGAACCGATGGAAACCTAAGGTATGGTAGAACATTTCATAAGAAGAAAGTTAGACCAAATTATGAACTTAACTTGATCAAATTACTGACCAAAGTTGGACAAAAAATCTGCAAGACCCAAAATCTCAGCATGAACAGTACACGTGAACAGTAAACTTATTTTGGCCATAACTTGAGCTACAAAACTCCAAATGGAGTGATTCAAAAAAGGAAATTCAACTAGACAAAATAAGGAACAACTTTCATGTTTACCATTTCCTCAAATTCCCACTGCAACAGTGCTTAATGGAATAGTAAAGTTAAGTTTCAAAAACTGAAAATTTTGTTTCCCTTGGTTAAAGCTTAGAAATGGTATTAATGCTTAATGCCAACAAGTTTTAAATGAAAAATGTGGTATGTTTGAAGTGCCAAAGTCAGTGTACATATTCTCTATGTAAAAGTCAACTTTCTTGTTGACCAATGAAATGAATAGTAACACCAAAACTTGAAATTCAAAAATGTGAAACTTAAAAATGCAAAATGCCCTAGTAGGCCTAATGTGATTGGTTTGGATAGTTTGGCATGCCAATAGGGTATTGTTTTAGCAGTACTGCGAAAGGCTTTATGCCTGTGTTCATGGCTTTATGCCCGTATTCATGGCTTTTATGCCCGTATTCATGGCTTTTATGCCCGATTATGTGATATCATGGCTTTTTAGCCATATTGACTGCATACATGGTTGACGTTCTGCGTCCCATGGTATGACGGCCCGAGGCACCGTGGTGTCCAATGCCAACGACCCGTTATCCAGTCCAGTCGTCCAGTATAGGTTACTTGGGCATGGAAAAGTATAACTGTGATTGAACTGATTATTAAAGAAAATACGAAAATTAAGTATCAGGAATGATTACCAAAAATACAAAGAAGCTCAAGATCATGAAGAAAATAATTAACGAAATGCATGAAGAAGTTAGTATCATAAAACATGATTAGCCCTCAACTAAACAATAAGTCAGTAATTATTCATCTCTTATGAACACAATAGCAAGGAAATTATTATTTTTATTTGCATATTATATTTTCTTGTATTATTGGCACCACTAAGCTTTATGCTTAGCGCGTCACTTTTGCAACGCGTAGTGCGAAGATTTGGGAGAGGGCCCGGTAGACCACGATTCGGTAAGGCGATTCACGATTACGCATAGTGTCCGTGTCACCTCACCATCCACAGTGCATTGGTAGGACACTAGGTTTCATTTTGACATTTTGTAACTAATTTCTATTTTCTCATATGTATTTGAACTTATGGAATGTATTTTGAGGTTCATGTAAATAATGAAAAATCGTATTAATGAATGTAAAAGTGAATGTTTATCTGTGATTTATACATGATATCACATGAGATGAATGATTGAGAAATGAATGGTGAAAAATGTTGAGATTTTCAATAATTGGAGTTTGAGATGATAAGACATGAATGTTGGAAGTGTTTTTCACAGGTTTTGAAGAACTGTTTTCTCCATTTTTAGCTGGTACTCTGCCGGATTTTCTTTAAAATTTTTGGAACCTCAAATAAATAATAATTTCGATATATGGTTTAAAATGAATTATATTTCACAAGTTATGTTCAAAACTATGATAAAAATGAATTAAGATAAAATAGAGTGCTCCGGCACACTGAGTGGTATAACTTGCTCGGCTGCTTGTGGCCAGAGTAAGGTGTCACATAGTGCGATATCTCCGTTTATCCATGCAGTCGATATATAGGCTACACGGGCAGTAATTCAAGTACTATTAAATTCAAATACATAAATCCAGTCTACTGACATACAGCACCACCAAAAATTCGTAAACACTTTATTTACTTTATTTTAGTGTATATTTCTTTATATTTGGCACCACCAAGCAAAATTGCTCAGTGCGTTACTTTTGTAACGCGTAGGTATTGGAGACACAGCTGGGGAGCCCAGCAGACCTACGACCGGGTGAGACATCTGATATGCACAGGAGTCCAGAGTCATCTGCACTGCATTGCATACATGGTAGCACTTAGGATATCTTGTATTTTGTACTTTTGTTGTATATTTGAAATTCGGCCCCGTATTTTGTAATGTTATGAAAGCTCTGAAGTTTGTAATATTTTGTACATATTAAATAACATGGAGATTTTCTGTATATATTTAAATTATTATGGACTGTATTATGGAACTGTTTAATGACTGTAAAAGTCTATTGACTTTACTGAGAAATAGAGACTGTGAAATATTTGAGGTTTTGATATCATCATATTAAACTGTTTTCAACAGGTTTGGAAGGACAGTTTGTCCGAAATACAGATGGCACCTTGCCAAATTTTTATTATCATTTTTAAAACACTGATTTTATTAAAGTGTAAAAATAGAACCAGTATGCTATGAATAGCACATAAAGACTTCTTAAAATCAAATTGAGATTAGAAAATGTGATAATCACAGACCAAGTGCTCCGACACGCCGTGTAGCACGCCTTGCTCGGCTACACTGCAGACGGGTGAGGGGTGTTACATAGCCAATCGAAATTTAAAAAATACATTTATAAGACATTAAATAAGAGAAAAGAAGTCAAATAGGAAAAAGCATTCTGCTCACCTTCAACTTCTTCCCCGAATCTCCATGGCCATTTTTCTTCATCAAATTTTCAAGCTTTAAGCTTGCATTTTCTCTTTATCTATCCACCAAAATCCCCAAGCCCCTTTACTAAAATTTATCCCCATATCAAGAGGAATATTTTGATTATTAAAAAGTGAGGAAATTCCAAAGTTTCTACAAGTGCAAGAAGTGGTTAAAATGAGGTTAGTGCCAATTAATCTTAATTATTTTGTGTATACGTCATGGAGAACATGAATTAAGAGTGAAATTTAGCTAATTTAAATAAATTTTGCATGGTTGAATTTTTACAAATTTCAGCAGCCATGGACTTATTAGGGTCTTGATGATTTTTTTTGGATTAAATGAGTATATAAGCTGCCTTGATATGAACTTAACATTTAGTACATTAAATTGTATGTTAATGGAAGAATAGAGAAATTAAGAATTTAGGGTTTTGAGAAAATTGAGGTTTGCCTCTTATAATGGTTTAGGAACATTTTAATGGTCAAATAGTGACCATTTGGTAAGCTTTAAACTGAATATGAAGTGAATTGAGTCATTAAATGTTAGAAAGGGTAGGCTGCCTTGTGTGCTGCAGTCTGGACTCTTGGAGGCTAATTGGAGGTGAAACTAGATACATAATGCCAAAATTTTAATGAAGAAACCCTGCCCAGAAAACCAAACCAAGTTGATCTAAAAATTGCCCTAATCCAGGTGACTTGCATTCTGCCTGGGCAAAATGACTAAATAAACAGTATTTATTCATTTGGTCATAACTCAGTATAGAAAGGTTCAATTGATCTGAAATTTTACCAGCAGAAAGTTGAGACATAGATCTACAACTTTCATGAAGAACACAAATCGAAATTCTAATCATAGCCTAGTTAAATTGCCAACCAAACTTAGGTTACCAAATCTAGCAGAACCAGTTTTGCCCAGAATTTTGGATTCTGTCTAATCCGGCTAGTTATGGTGTTTAGGCCATAATTTGAGCTACAAAAATCCAAATGGAGTGATTTAAAAAAGGAAATGTAACTAGATAAAATAAGGAACAACTTTCATGAATACAATTTCACCAAATCCCTACTGTACAAATGACCAATAGAACAGTAAATATGAGGTTTGAAATTTGAAAATTTTGAAAAACTAATACTAAGCTTAGAAATGGTATTGGCAACCAATATTAACAATTTTAGAATGCAAAATGTGGTATGTTGGGAGTATTAGAACTAATGTACCTATTGTCTATGCAAAAGTCAACATTTTAGTTGACTAATGAAATGAATAGTTACACCTAAACTTAAATTTCAAGAATTGTAAAGTTTAAAAGTGTAACATGCCTTAGTACACCTAGCAAGATTGGTTTGGATAGGTTGGCATGCCAATAGGGTTTAGTTAGTAGTACTGCACATGGCATTATGCTATTCTGTGATTTTATGGTTTTTAGCCATTCTGACATTGTGTTAATACTTGGCATTGTGCCTAATGTTATTACAGCTTATTAGCTGTTCTGTTGCACACCAGGAGATGCATATGTGACTGATGGTGTGACGGCCCGAGGTACTAGATATCGATGCGGTTACCCATTTATCCATCCGATCATCCAAAGATAGGTTACTTGGGCAACTAAAAATGAAAGTGGATAAATTTAATGAAATTATGAATATAACAAATACAAAATAAATAAGATTACCAATAATGATTGAAAAATTGTTTGCATAAGACATCAGAACATGCACTGCATATTTATTTTATGTTATTTCTTTTTATATTATTATTGGCACCACTAAGCATTATTGCTTAGCGCGTTGCTTTTTGTCATGCGTAGATTCTGGAGAGACCGACCGAGAGCCCAGTAGACCACAGACTGGGTGAGACCTTTTGCAGCTCTACATAGTGTCCGTGTCACCTCACCGTCATCAGTGCATTGGTAGGACACTAGGTTTTATTTTGATATTTTGTAATTAACTTTTATTTTCTCATGTGTAATTAAGACTTATGTAATGTATTTTGGAATTGATGTAAATAATGAAAATTGTGTTTATGAATGAAAAAGTGAACATTTATTTATGACTTTTATATGAATATCATATGAAATGAATGAATGAGAAATGTGAGTATATTTGAGAAATATTGAGATTTTGTTGATGAAATGGAGTTTGGGATTGATTGAAAATTTTGGAAGTGTTTTTCACAGGTTCCGAAGAATTGTTTTATCCATTTTTAGCCGGCACTCTGCTGGATTTTCTATAAAATTTGCGTAACCTCAAATAAATTGATGTTTTCCATAAATGACTTAAATAAATTATACTTCACCAATTGTACTTCATAACTATGATAAAAATAAATAAGGAAGGATAAAAAGGATTAAAATAAAATAGGGTGTTTCGGTACATTGTGTGACATATCTTACTCGGCTATACTGTAGACGGGTAAGGGGTGTCACATGAAGGGTCTGATCTATACCTTCTCAGGATAGACACATGAAACACGTTGTGGATCTTGTCCAGCTCTGGAGGTAAAGCTAGCCTGTAGGCTGCTGGATTCACACGTTCAATGACTTTATATGGGCTAATGAACCTAGGGCTTAACTTACCCTTTCTTCCAAATCTCAATACCTTATTCCATGGTGAGACTTTAAGAAACATCTTATCGCCAACTTCATATTCTATGTCTTTTCTCTTTAAATCAGCAAAGACTTCTGTCTGTCTGAGGTAACTTTCAAATTAGCTTTCATCAACTTCACCTTTTCTTCGGTTTGTTTCACCAGGTCTGGTCCCACAAGCTTATCTTCACCCAGTTCAGTTGTTGTCCAAAAATAGTCCAAGAGGGGGGGGGGGGGGGGGTGAATTGGACTTAAATAATTTTTCGGCCCTTGCTTGTAGCCTAATGAAAAATTGTGGCTTTGTTCGACTAGGTGCTCCTTTATATATAATGAAAGTGATATGTGTTTCAATAATGTGTCCCTAAATTGCAATTCAAGCTTCAATTAATATTTATAGCAATTTTTAACATAACATGCATTGCAAAATATTCAACTAATTTCTCAACCTACTCAATATATCCTCAAGTATATCAACTCAATCTATTCAATCAAAACTCAATATCATGCATAGAAATTAAATTACACAAAAGTAAAGAGATTAAGGTTAGAGAGATCAAACACAATGATTTTTATAGTGGTTCGGTTTAACTAGCCTACATCCACTCCCTCAAAGAACCCTCTTTGAGTCTTCTCTCCACTATTTGTTTTTTTAAAGGCAAGAGACCAAAAGCCCTTTACAACTTTTCAACACCAAGCTTTTACCAAGGTAGCTTGAACCCTTGATAAGTGCTATCTCAAGCACTCACACTCTCAAGCTTCAATAGGTGCTTGTACAACCTCTCTTGAATGCAATATAATGATTTAACACTCATTCTCACTCAACACAAATCAAAATATAAAGAAAAGATGAGTTGATTTGCCAATGGTAGCTCAAAGACTTTAAAGCTCTTGAATGAAAGCAATAAATGAAAAATCAAGATTGGAGTGCAAATGTAAGCTTTCATCAAGTGTGAAATGAAGTAAAGAAGGTGTATTTATAGTGCCAAATCATTTTAAGACGTTTGAAACCTTTTTGGAACGTTATACACTATGTTCTAGGCAAAATAGCCATTATTGTGTCTTTTTGTGCGAAGTTGAGCAACTCTAATCATTTAGCACACTAATGAAATTTTGGCGACAGTAGTAAACTAGTCAGCAAACTAATTTACCGGTTGCCTGTCTCAAATTGTAATATTAAAAAAAAACTAATTTAGACCTTAAGAAAAATATATATTCCAATAGTAATATCCAAGGTCATGATGAGAGAAAATTTTATAAAATAATTAAAAGAAAATTTTAATTTTGAGCTCCATTTAACTAAACTTTCATCTATTCTTTTTACACAAGTCTTAAGACTCAATTCCTAACTCTATGACTTTCATACCTTTACTTCAAGTCTTAGCTTTCATAATCTTGTTCTTTCTCAACTTTGATTCATCTTGATATGCCTTTGAATGTTCCTCCTCCTTAGATGCAACTTCAAAGATTCTTCATGAATAAGAGAAAGAATCTACACATCACTTAAAATTGAGTTAGATAGATTCTCTTTGAGTTTTGTTATCATTAAAATCAATGCTCATTTTGAGCTACACGGGGTCAACAATCTTTCCCTTTTTGATGATGACAAAACTCAATTGAATCATCAATCAAGAATAAATAAAAGTGTGTATAAGTTTATATATAACCAAGCAAGTTAGTACCCGAAAAATACTCCCCCTAAATATATGCACACAAGTTAAAAAAAATACAAGTTTTATCAGCTATACAAAACTCCCCCTGAATTTATGCTTCAAAGCATGTTCATAAGATATTCACAATTTCAATATATGCAAAATGTTAAACTTAATAGTTTGCACATAAACATACTTTCATTTCAAAGTATACTTTCATTTTCAAAGTATACTTTCATTTTCAAAGTATAAGCATATATCCATTTTCCCAAAACAAAAGCACACATTCATTCCATTCTCCCCCTTTTTGTCATCATCCAAAAAGGAAACAGGAGATAGTAATCCAAAAAGAATCAAATTAGCCCAAACTTAGAATCAGCAAAGTAAACAGTAGAAAACTGAAAGTGCATTCAACAACAGTAGTAAACATACTAGTAAACTAAAAAAAATGCAGATAGGAAACTAAAAAATGCAGATTGTTTTCTAATCATCAAGTCTTTTGCTCCTTCGAATAGCTTTGGAAGGCACCATCTTCTTCCTGGAAGGTTTAGCAGCAAGTGGCTGAGAAACTTGGTCAGCCAAATGCTCATGCTCCTGTGGCTCATCCTCATTAGATGGGGTTTGAAGGGCAGTAGCCAGAGTCTGGTATGGATTAGACACCGTAGACTTAACTCTTTTTCTACCTTTCTTGGCTTGAGGTGCTTCAGCTGCAGAAGGTTTAGGTGGAACACTCTCCTGCTGAGCCTTTAGAGATTCTTCCTTCCTCTGTGGAGACTCAACTGCAGGTTTTACAATTTGTTCAGTCTCAAGTTCAACAACTGGCTCACTTACAGGTTCTACAACCTGTTCACTAACATGCTCAATAACAGGTTCAACTTCAGGTTCTACAACCTGTTCACTTTCATGTTCCACAATAGCAGTAGACTCACCAAGCCCAGTACCTCCATACTCAACATTGCCATGATAAAAAACATGAGTATCATGAGGAGAGGGATCACCTGCAGGTACATCAGTCTCAATTTTGGTTGCGAAACCACTTTCCCTAGCCTGCTTAAGATCTGCAATTTGTTTCTTTATCTCCTCATTTTGAGTAAGCAAATGACTCACTTTGTAATCAACAACATCCACAAATTTTTCTCAGAAGTTCAATAGACTGATTTGTTATACTGAATTTCTCATTAATGAAAGCTCTTAGCCCTTGAAGCTCACTCATAATCTCACTTTGAGAACCTGAATCAAATTTAGCTGTAGAAGATCCACTTTTTTCAAAACGTTTCTTTCTTCCATCAGTATCAGAATGAATTTCTCTAAGCACAATTAAATCTGCCCTAGAACTCTCCTTAGAGACATTTATATCCAATTCTCTAAACAAGGCAGTCAAGAGATGTGCATAAGGTAATTTACCAATCCTATAAGCTTTACACATGTTCTTGAACATCAGGTAGGCCAAATTCATTCTAACTCTGTTAATAATATGCCACATGATGCACATATCCAAGTAGCTCAAATAGCCATAGTTGCCAGATTTAGGATAAAAAATATAATTCACCATACTGTGAATAATCGTAATGTGCTGAAAAGCTTTTGTGCTAGTGGACTTTTCACTAGTGGCAGTGTTGGCAGGAAAGACTTCATTTTCAAATTTAGCCAAGTTAAAGCCTGGAACTCTAGCAACATCTATATGAGTAGAGATTTTATTCCCATCATTCGGCAATTTTAAGGCCTTAGTAATCAACTCAACAGAAATGACATATGCTCTGTCATTCAAAGAGACCTCAAATCTGTCTTCTTCATCAACTATTTTTAGAGTTCTATAGAATTCTTGGACTAATCTAGGGTAATAAGCATCGGCACATTCATAAACATTCATCCATTCCTGAAATTTAAAGAGTTCCTTGAATTGAAAATTTACCTGATCAAAATTATCCCATTTAATGAACTTACAATCAAGAAGTGCTTTGTCAACAACAAAACTCGAAGATTTTGCAGCACCCTTTTTGTGTTGAGTATCAATCCCGCGCATTTTCCTCCCCTTTTTCTTTTCCGATACCGTCACAGCAGGTTCGACTTCCTTAGGAGGGTCAGAGGATGCACTGGTGGTTTCAGGTTTTGGTGATTTCTTCTTTTCCTTCAATTTCTTCTTTAATGCGGTAACAGGGAGTTCCTCAGATGACAGCGAGGACGGGGAAGCAATAGCAGCAGGAGTTTTTCGTTTGGTGCGAGCCATAGATGGGGAACCAGAGGCGATGAAGAATGGGGAATTTTTAAATGGCTTCTAGTGCAGTGAAGAATCGATTAGAGATTTAATTGATGATTTGAGAGTGAGATAGGCACTCTGATGAATATGGGTTAGTGTTAATGGCAAGAAAATTGGGAAGATTAATGCCGTAAACCAATGTAGAGGAGAGAGAGAGAGAGTCGAGTATGGCAAAAAAAAATTTGATGGGTGACGGTTTCGTATAGCAGTGGGTAAGATTTCTTGAGTCCCGCGCTTTCCCTCTTCTATTGTACCTTATTTGAATTTTATTTTTATTTCAAATGTATATATATATATATATATATATATATATATATATATATATATATATATATATATATATATATCTGACACAACAAAGAAAATGTGAATGAGTAAGAGCATTGAATGGCGCACAGAAAATTCAAAGCACAATCACTTTTTGGTTTGGAATTTGAACAGTACACGATACAGTAAACTAATTTTAGGCACGTAACATTAGCATACAACTTAGTAAACTAATTTCACTAGTAAAAAAAGGTTAGCTACTGTTATTTAGAGGTTTCTTAACAAATTTATATCACAGCAAATTACTCACACATTGGATAATATGCAGATATATTAAATTAAATTTCGAGCAAGTGGTTCACTCATGCCAATTTCCCTTCTAATTTTACAAAAGGTTTCCTCATTGAGAGGTTTTGTAAAAATATCAGCAAGTTGATTTTCAGAGGCAACAAATTCAATTTTGATATCTCCATTTTGAACATGACCTCTAATAAAATGATGTCTGATCTCAATATGTTTTGTTCTTGAATGTTGGACTGGATTTTTGAACAAGTTTATGGCACTTGTGTTGTCACACCTAATTGGAACAAGATTATATTTTAAACCAAAATCTTCTAATTGTTGTTTTTTCCATAAAATTTGAGCAACACAACTACCAGCAGCTATATATTCAGCTTCAGTTGAAGATAGAGCTACCAAAGTTTGTTTATTACTGTGCCAAGAAACTAGTGTTAGTAGTATGCCCTAGAGCATATCATTCAGTATATATCTTGTAGATTTTTATTAATAAAAAGGCATTTACACTTTTCCGTTTACATAATATATTTACGTGTAATAGAAAAGGTCCATTGATATTTTGTTAGAAATTCTATCCTTAAGTTGTTAAGAATATGAGTGACAGTATCTCTAGCACTAAGTATCATAAATAGGTTCACAATCGAGGATACTTCACAATAAGGATATGACTTATCCAGAAAGATTGTATTCATGTTTGTTTCCAAGTTATTTATATGAGATATAAACAAGATGGAATGGTGAGTCTCATGCCATATAAAAAACATGATAGGCACTTATGCATCATAAGTAGGCCGAACTAGTGACACTTATGACAAGCATGTGGAGTTTACTCTTGTCAATGCATTGTCATAAATCATATAAGTGCATATAATCTTTAGACCTGAGATAATACAATTATCTTATATATAGGTGGTTTGAGTTTCATACTGCTTTCATATTTGTACTATGTATGGGTATATGGGCATGTGGTGGCTCCTACTAGTTATATATGGAGGTAGGTGTTGATCAAGATGGAATCTGTTCCTAGAAGTAAATAGAGATAAAATCATATGTTCATTTAATTGTTCTTGATGTTTCAAGTTCCTGCCCAGGACAGATAGATTTGTTCAGAAAAGAGTTTTTGATGAGAAAAATCTTTTAATCAAGAACTGAAATTAAAAGAGAACATAATATTCATAGCAAATGGAGTTTGACATAAACCATGACTCCAGCTTGAGTTGGGATTTTGTAACAGAGAGATTCTAGTACACGGTAACATATGATTATAGGTTTATTTAAGGTAAACCTTATTACTGATTGGGTGGCCATGGCATGCTATGCTAGGTGTTAACCATGGTCTATGAGGTGCATAAAATGGTTTAGAGAAATCATTTATGGTAAGAAAGAGTTCTAATGATATTAAGAGTTGATATCATATCTCATTGTCAATTAGTGATGAGCCTAGTAAGTCACACACATACACAAGTTGTCACCTAATTAAATATAATTTAATTAATTAATTAAAGAGTTTAATTGATTAATTAAATAGGTTTGGTTTGCAATAGATTGCAAAGTCCCTAGCATGACTTGAAACCAAATCTAGGTATAGGATGTATAGTATAAGTTAAATTTATATTTAAAGTGTTTAAATATGAATTTGATTAATGAGAAATTAATTAATAGAGATTAATTAATTAATTTATATTTGATATAAATTAATTAGAAGAAGAGAAATAATTATTTTAGATTGAGAACTCAAAATTAAGACACAGGGGCATTTTGGTCATTTCATAGGGTGACATGTGGCACCATGAGATGGTGACACATGGAATTACACATAAGCTTGCCAAATGTATTTTAATCATGTAAGATGATTAAAATTAAGATTAAATATAGGTTTGACATTTGGCACAATGTGATTGGGTCAATTAAACCTAGAGCCAATTAGAGGGTGACATGTCGGAGGGTTTAGTGTGTTGACCTAGCTATATAAGTGTTGTTATGAAAAGAAAATAATATAACCAGCAGCCTCTTTCTTTGGTGCCGCCACCTTGAAGCTCCCATTCTCTCTTCATCTTCTTTTCTCATCTATTCCAAGAGATTAACAAACAATTTTAATCTCTTAGAATTAAAAATACTAGAAATTGTTTCTAGTGTTCTGTTTATATCTTTAATCTCTTAAAAGGTAGAACTTGATTTTCTAAATAATATAAAAAAGCTTTAGAAGCTATTCAAGGGCTGCCATAGGTGTTCTTGGTGTGGACAAGCTAGAGGGACAACATCTAGTGTCCTGAAGACGCATCTCAAAGGTGCAAATACACTGCAGTGCATCAAGAGGTTAGTGTGTTTGTTCTTGATTTAATCTAGGGTTTTAAAATTAATCTGATTAATTTTAAAATCTCAAATGGAAAATAAAGATCCAAAAACATATTAAAAGAGTTTTAATATATTGTTTATCATTGAAATCAAATAGTTAAAAATAAATCTTGCATGATGCATGTGACCCTAGGTGAAAATTTTTGAATTCAATGGTATAAACTTGTGTTTTTCATGCTTCCGCTCCTTCAATTGGTATCAGAGCCACTATATTTGCCATTTAGATCGTTGATTATATGATTTAATTGTGTGTTTTGATCATGAGATGATTTATCCATTGCTAGTTGCAATGGATGTGTGGAGGCATGCTTGAAGAACACCATCTTCGGTGTGCCAATTTTGGCTTCCATGGGTGGCTCAAGGTTTAGCTTTTTAATTTGCAATTGTTGTATGATCTAAAAGCTCATCCTATGTCTAATTAAATTGTTTAATTAGAATTTAATCACAAAATTAAATTTTGATTCAAATCAAAATTTTAAAAATTATTTGAATGTGATTCAAATTTGAATTTTAAAAGTTGTTTGAATGTGATTCAAAGCTGAATTTTTAAAGTTGTTTGAATCATATATAAAACTGATTTTTTAAAATTGTTTGAATAATATTCATATCTGAATTTTTAAAAATTATTTGCATGTGATTCAAATCTGATTTTTTAAAAATTGTTTGAATGTGATTCAAATCTGAATTTTTAAATTTGTTTGAATGAGATTCAAATATGAATTTTTAAATTTATTTGAATCATATTCAAATCTGGATTTTTAAGTTGAATATAAGATATTCAATTTAATTTAAGTATATATGTTTTATTTAATTGTTAAATAGTGATATGCATAATGGATGATCATGAACTATAAAAGACCAATGTGATTGGATTTATTTCTTTTATGTTTCTTTGGGATTGTAAATTAATTAATTTATTTTAATTTATTTCGAACATGTATTATTAAGTTTGTAATAATTTTTTTGTTGTAATTTCATTTATTTAAGTTCTTGTAAATTCGCCTTGGTATGCCAAGAATTACTATGTAATTGGATTGCAAGAAGTTCAAGGAGGTCAAGAGCATTGGTGGGACCAGTGGGAGGAATTCAAGATCAAGTGTTGATTATGTACTCCTTCAGTAACTCTTGTAAAATGAATGAACGAAATGCACCTATGAATGCCCTGATTCAATTCTTGGTGGCTCAGAATTGAATCCCTTAGAAAGTCCATGATCATACCATATTTATTGCTTATCCATGAATGCATGAGATGCATGGGAATATATGAAATTATATGATATATGCATGCTAATTGGATAATGTGCAAAGTGAGACCTTAATAGTAATTAGGATAACCATAAAATCTTCCAAACAAATGATTAAGTTGGAAATGCTATAATTAAAGTAATTATAATATGGGCCCTCCATTGAGGCAATTTTTTTAAGAAATTTTAAATACTTGCGTAAGATGCAATTAATTTAAGGGATTTTCTTAAGAATAATTGTTAAGTATAAGATGTTGTAAATATGTAAATGGTTTGGTGGCCAATATTGGATGTACCTAAGGACATTAAAATAATTTGCATAATTACTGGCTCAATGGGATCAACTTAACTAATGCAAGATAAGTTAATAATGGATGTACTTGAGATTTTGAGCATTAGGGGCTAGGTAAAGGATTGAACCTCACATGAGATGTAATGGGTAAGGAGTTGCTCACTTATAGTTTATTGTAATTCTAATAATGGATGTACCTGAGGATGATCAATAAAATTATAAGAATTCAATCACCCACTAGAAATCCATCCAACTAGGATTTTCGTTTTCTACTTTGGAAGTGTAGGATTCGCTAAGTTAGTGGGAGGACCAATTTGATTAAAAGACCATAATCATTTTGGTTAATTAAATGAAACATTTACTAATTAATCTGGTTATTTTCTATAGTTAATTTTCTGATAATAATTAGCATAGAATAACCACCACCATCCAATATCCTTGCAAGCATACTTGATCGCAATAGGTTGACAGGACCTAATCTCTCCGATTGGCTAAGAAATTTGAAACTTGTCCTGAACCTTGAACATATAGGATATATTCTAGACTCAAATGTTCCTGGTCCGTTACCTCTAGAGGCCACCCCAGAGGAACCTGAAACTTTGGACAAGTGGAAGGAGCATGATATGAGAGCTAAGTGTTACACCCTTGCTTCCATGAGTAATGAGTTACAGAAGCAGTATGAGAACATGCAGAGTACGAGTGAGATCCTCCTTCACCTACAAGAGTTATATGGTGAGTTCAGTAGGAATGCTAGGTATGAGATATCTAGACAGTTATTCTGCATGAAGATGTCTGAGGGACAGAATGTTGGGGATCATGTCCACAAGATGATTCAGCTGATTGAGCAGCTGGAACATCTTAACTTCAACATGGATTTCCAACTATAGACGGATTTGATCCTTCAGTCCCTTCCTGAGTCTTTTAGGAATTTTGTGACAAATTTCCATATGACTAAATAGGAATGCACCTTAGCTGGTTTACTCAACATGCTGGTTATTGCCCAAAAGAATATGCCAGGCAATAAAGGAAAAGAGGTTGCTTTGATTGCATCTTCTTCTACTGGAAAGTCCAATAAGAAGAAGGGTAATAAGAAAAAGAAGCCTCAGATTCCTGGTCCTTCTAAGAAAATAGCTAAACAGAAAGGGAAGACTAAAGCTGATGGAGGCAAAGGAAAGTGTTTCCACTGCCAGAAGGATGGGCACTGGAAAAGGAATTGCCTAGAGTATCTTGCTTCTCTAAAGGACAAGAAGGATAGACCTTCGGAAGGTATGTCTATATCTTGTTATCTAGATTTCGATGATACTTATAGTTCATCTACAGCTTGGGTTTTAGATACTGGTGCCAGTTCTCACATTTCTTATGATATGCAGGAACTAGCAAATAGTAGTAGCTTGCGTTCTCAAGATGTTAGAGTTCGGATTGGTAAAGGCTTAACTATTGAAGCTTTAGCCATAAGATCTAAATTTTTTTACATGTTTGGACATGTTTTGTGTTTGGATAATATTTTATATGTACCTGATGCTTTTAAGAACATCATTTCCATATCTAGTTTGACTAGAAATGGCTATGAATTTCAGTTCACAGATGATGTTTGCAATATTTATTTTGGAAATAAATATGTTGGTTCGGGTTAGATGAATGATCTTCGTTATTATTTGGATAATAATGAAAAACACAAAATGAATGCAGGTGATCTAAATGAATGCAATGCCATGGTGAAAACCAACTCAAGTTCAAAATATATTTGGTACTTAAGGTTATATCATGTTGCAGAAGATAGGATTGCAAAATTATAGAAAATGGGGATTCTATGCTCATTGGGCTCTAAGTTTACTCCAACTTATGAATCTTGCCTTTAGGGCAAAATGACTAGATCACCCTTTGTTAGACAAGGACTAAGGGTTGAAAATATTTTGGAGCTAATACATAGTGATGTATGTAGTCCATTTAAGGAAATGGCTAGAGGCAGTTTCATTACTTTATTACCTTTACTGATGATAAATCAAGGTTTGGGTATTTGTATTTGATGAAATACAAACATGAATCCTTTGAAAAGTTCAAAGAATTTAAATCTGAAGTGGAAAATCAAACAGGAAAGAGTATTAAAGCTCTTCGATCAGGTCGTGGAGGTGAATATTTGAGTACTGAATTTGATGAATACTTGATAGAGCACGGCATTGTTTCCCAGCTGACTCCTCCAGGAATGCCACAGCTGAATGGTGTATCTGAAAGGAGAAATTGTACCCTATTGAATATGGTACGTAGTATGATGAGCTATACTGATATGCCAATCTCCCTTTGGGGATTTGCATTAGAATCAGCTTTGTATATTCTGAATAGGATTCCATCAAAATCGGTTTCTTCCACACCTTATGAGATAAGGCATGGAAGAAAACCAAGTCTTAAGCATGTTAAGATTTTGGGTTGTCTAGCTTATATCAAAAAGCTGAACACTGATAAATTGGAAACCAGATCAGAAAAGGGTCGATTTGTTGGATATCTAAAAGATAGTTTTGGATATTATTTTTATTTGCCTACATCACAAAAGGTTGTGATAAGTAGAGATGCCACATTACTTAAACAACAGTTTGTTCAAGAAGGAGGTAAAGGAAGGCAAATAGAGTTAGAATTGGAGAATTCTGACCAACCAACAGATCAGAAGGAAATAGATCCATCTAGTTAACCTACACCCATTGATGAAACATCTATAGCTATTCCTCGTAGAACAACCAGGGTATCTCACCCACCAGTGAGATATGATTTCCTTCATGAAGAAGAACAAGAGTTGTCTACTCATGAAGAAGTAGATCATGGAGATGATCCACTTACCTATGAAGAAGCTATATCAGATATAGACTCTTCAAAATGGATTGATGCTATGAAATCCGAAATTGATTCCATATATAAGAATCAAGTTTGGGATCTTGTTGACCCACCTGAAGGTATTGTACCTATAGGGAATAAATGGGTTTTCAAGAAGAAAATTGGTTCTGATGGAAAGGTAAAGACCTATAAGGCAAGGCTAGTAGCAAAAGGGTTTCGCCAAAGTGAATCGACTATGAGGAGACTTTCTAGCCTGTTGCCATGCTTAAATCAATTAGGATTCTATTAGCAATAACTGCATACTATGATTATGAGATTTAGAAGATGGATGTCAAAACAGCTTTTCTCAATGGATACATTGAAGAAAACATTTTCGTGGAACAACTTAGGGGTTTTGAATCCCAAGATGGTTCCAAGATATGTAAGCTAAAGTGATCCATTTATGGATTGAAACAAGCTTCGAGGAGTTGGAACATCCGTTTTGATGAAGCCATTAAATCCTTTGGTTTTATAAAAAATGAGGATGAGCCATGTGTGTATAAGAAGGTTAGTGACAGTGCTATCACTTTCCTTGTCTTATATGTGGATGACATACTGTTGATGGGTAATGACATGGGTATGTTGACAACTGTAAAGGTATGGTTGTTAGATACATTCTCCATGAAAGACTTAGGGAAGGCAACCTATATTCTTGGGATTCGCATCTATAGAGATAGAGCGAAAAGAATAATTGGTGTATCCCAAAGTCTATACTTGGAAAAGGTGTTAAAGAGGTTTAACATGCTTGATTCCAAGAGAGGATTGTTACCAGTGAGACATGGTATCCACCTTTCTAAAGAGATGTCTCCAAAGACACCTGAAGAAAGAGATAAGATGGCCAGGATTCCATATGCTTCGGCTATTGGAAGTTTAATGTATGCAATATTGTGTATTAGGCCAGATATCGCATATGCTGTTAGTTTGACTAGCAGGTATCAATCTAATCCAGGTTTGGAACACTGGATAGCTGTCAAGAATATCCTTAAGTACTTGAGAAGAACTAAGGATTTATTCTTGATATATGGAGGTGGAGACTTGCAATTGGATGGTTCTACTGATTCTGATTTCCAATTAGATATCGATGATAGAAAGTCTACCTCTGGATATGTGTTCATTTGTAATGGAGGTGCAGTCAGTTGGAAGAGTTCCAAACAGAGTATGACTGCAGATTCCACTACTGAAGCTGAGTATATTGCTGCATCAGATGTTGCAAAGGAAGCTGTTTGGATAAAGAAGTTCGTGACAGAACTTACAGTAGTTCCTTCCATTGAGTTAGTAGTTCCACTACACTGTGACAACAATGGAGCAGTTATACAGGCTAAGGAACCAAGGTCTCACCTGAAATCCAAACACATAGAAAGGTGCTACCACATTATCAGAGAAATAGTTGGACGAGGCGATGTAGCCATGCAGAAAACAACATCTGCTAAAAATCCAGTTGATCCATTCACTAAGCCTATGTCACAGACTCAACTAGACCGACATCTTGAGAAGATGGGTCTAAGATATTATAATGAATGGCTCTAGTGCTAGTGGGAGATTGTTAGTAGTATGCCCTAGAGCATATCATTCAGTATGTATCTTGTACATTTTTATTAATAAAAAGGCATTTATACTTTTCCGTTTATATAATATATTTATGTGTAATAGAAAAGGTCCATTGATATTTTGTTAGAAATTCTATTCTTAAGTTGTTAAGAATATGAATGACAGTATCTCTAGCACAAAGTATCATAAATAGGTTCACAATCGAGGATACTTCACAATAAGGACATGACTTATCCAGAAAGATTGTATTCATGTTTGTTTCCAAGTTATTTATATGAGATATAAATAAGATGGAATGGTGAGTCTCATGCCATATAACAAATATGGTAGGCACTTATACATGATAAGTAGGTCGAACCAGTGACATTTATGACAAGCACATGGAGTTTACTCTTGTCAATGCGTTATCATAAATCATATCATTGCATATAATCTTTAGACCTAAGATAATACAATTATCTTATATATAGGTGGTTTGAGTTTGATACTGCTTTCATACTTGTACTGTGTGTGGGTATATGGGCATGTGTTAGCTCCTACTAGTTATATATGGAGGTAGGTGTTGATCAAGATGGAATCTGTTCCTCTAAGTAAATAGAGATAAAATCTTATGTTCATTTAATTGTTCTTGATGTTTCAAGTTCCTGGCCAGAATTGATAGATTTATTCAGAAAAGAGTTTCTGATGAGAAAAATCTTTTAAATCAAGAACTGGAATTAAAAGAGAACATATTATTTATAGCAAATGGAGTTTGACATAAACCATGACTCCAGCTTGAGTTGGGATTTTGTAACAGGGAGATTCTAGTGCATGGTAACATATGATTATAGGTTCATTTAAGGTAAACCTTATTACTGATTGGGTGGCCATGGCATGCTATACTAGGTGTTAACCATGGTCTATGAGGTGCATAAAATGGTTTAGAGAAATCATTTATGGTAAGAAAGAGTTTTAATGATATTAAAAGTTGATATCATATCTCATTGCCAATTAGTGATGAGCCTAGTAAGTCACACATATACACAAGTTATCACCTAATTAAATATGATTTAATTAATTAATTAAAGAGTTTAATTGATTAATTAAATAGGTTTGGTTTGCAATTAGATTGTAAAGTCCCTAGCATGACTTGAAACCAAATCTAGGTTATAGGATGTATAGTATAAGTTAAATTTATATTTAAAGTGTTTAAATATGAATTTAATTAATGAGAAATTAATTAATAGAGATTAATTATGTGACACCCCTTACCCGTCTACAGTGTAGCCGAGCAAGCTATGCCACACGGTGTACCGGCACACTCTATTTTACCTTAATTAATTTTTGTCAAGGTTTTGAATATAGTTTGTGAAATATAGTTCATTTATTGAAATTATAATTTATTTGAGGTTCCAAAAATTTTATAAAGAAAATCCGGCAGAGTACCGGCTAAAAATGGAGAACACAGTTCTTCAGAACCTGTTAAAAACACTTCCAAAATTTGTATTCAATCATCTCAAACTCCAATATCCAAAATCTCAACAATATTTCTCAATTTCAGTTCTCAATAACCTTTTCATTTCTCAAACATCCATTTCTCATAATACTCATATACAAGCAATAAATAAATGCTCAAATTTTGCATTCATAGTCATAACTTTCATTATTTACATGAACATTAAAATATATTACATAAGTTCAAATACATATGAGAAAGTAAAAATTTGCTACAAAATATCAAAATGACACCTAGTGTCCTACCAATGCACTGCAGAAGTTGAGGTGACAAGGACACTGCGTAATCGCAGGATGGACTCACCACCGTGGTCTACTGGGCTCACGATCGGGATCTCCAGTACCTACGCGTGGCAAAAGCAACGCGCTAAGCAATAATGCTTAGTGGTGCAATAATATAATAAAAGAAAATAGCAAGAATTTAAATATGTAGTGAATGTATATGTTTTATTTGTTTGGTATTTGTATATCATTTACTTTGTCCACTTTTATTCATTTGGTTGCCCCAAGTAACCTACACTAGACGATCGGATCGATAACGGTAACCGCACCGGGTATCTAGTACCTCGCCGTCACACCATCGGTCACATATGCATCTCCTGGCAGTACGTAATGCCTAATAAGTCAGATAACATCAGGCACAAGGCCAAGTCTCAATATAAATTCAGAATGACTAAAAGCCATGAAATCACAGAATGGCATATTGCCATGTGCAGTACTGCTAACTGAACTCTATTGGCATGCCAAACTATCCAAACCAATCATGTTAGGTATACTAGGGCATTTGAAACTTTTAAATTCTTCAATTTGTGCATTTCAAGTTTTGATGTCACTATTCACCTCATTGATCAACAAAAATATTGACTTTTGGATAGAAAATAGGTGTATTGGTTTTAACACCCCAAACATACCACATTTTGTATTTAAAACTTGTTGGAATTGATTGCCATTTCCATTTCTCAACTTAATTCTAAGAGGGCAGAAATTTCAGTTTTTGAGACCCAACTTTACTGTTCCATTGGGCCCTGTTGCAGTGGGAATTTGAGGAAATGACAAACATGAAAGTTGTTCCTTATTTTGTCTAGTTGAATTTCTTTTTTTGAATCACTCCATTTGGAGTTTTGTAGCTCCAGATATGGCTCAAAAACCACAGCTGGCCGGATTGCCAATCTGCAGAATTGACCATATCTATAGTAACATGAACAGTGACTGTGATTGCATTTTTGAATTGGTTCTGGCCATAATTTGGGGTAGGTTTCTTCATGAAAGTTGTTTTTCTATGTCTTAACTTGTTGCAGTAAATATTTCAGGTCAATTGACCAAATCTACAGTGAGTTATGGCCAAATGAACAGTTACTGTTCATTTAGTCATTCTGCAGAATCAGTTGCAGGGTATCCGGATTGGGGCCAAGTTTTGGTCCTCTTGCTTTGGTCTTTTGGGCATGGTTTCTTCAGCAAAAATGTGCCATTATAAGCCTAGTTTCATGTCCAATTGGCCAAACACCAATTGGACCAACACAGCCAAAGTTATGACTGTGTAATTGGACTGAAATTTCAGTCCATTGCTGCTGTCCTAGGGCAGCTTACACCTTCACTTTGCCATACTATTTTTCAGTCCAAATTGTGGTCAAATTACCTAAAATGGTCACTAATTGACCATTAAAATGTTCTCTAACAATTTCCTAGGCCAAATCAAATTTTCACTACTCAAAACCCTAATTCCCATATGAGTTTTCACAAATTCCTTACTTAACTCTTTCTTTCTTTGTATATGTATAAGTATGCACTTTAAACATAAGCTCTAGTTCACTCTATGTAACACCCCTAAGTTCGGTAGTGCGTTCTGCTGCTCCAGTGACCAGTGTTGTCCGGACAGCTAGGATGCCTAGAACCACACTTCAATGAGAGTGAGGAGACATAAAATAATGAAATAAAAGAAAAGAAAGTACAAGAAAAACAAAGGAAAAATGATTGCAAAGAAATGTGATCAAGTTAAACGAGCCGAGAAACCTAGCGATGGGTGACCGCACCGGGAGGTCACGGCGTGGACCGTTGACTAACCCTGGACTGCGGGGAACCCTGGGAAACATTTTTAGGACTTAAATAGACCATTGTTGAAGAGTAAATATCATTAGAAAGATCAAAGAAAAATTAAATAATTAGTACAAAGAAAAGTGAGAAATCGAAAAACAGACAAAATACGGTGTTACCGAAAAATCGGGAAAGCCATCCGAACAGGGGCATTATGGTCATTTGACATCCCGAATTGTCTTTTGACCTAAATGTCCATTAAAAATAAATAGTATTACACTTAGAAAATGAAATGAAAAATTAATTTGATGGTACCTAAAATAAATAGTGGAAATAATGGGTTAAATGTGGATTAATTGAAAGTTAACTTATAATATGTTTTAATTTTAGTTAGTGGACCACTATAGGATTAATTTATCATTGAAATATGGCTGATATGGTCCACTCACCATCTGAAATTCCATCTTCCTCAAAATTCTCTCAAATGGCCGAATTGAAGAAACCTTGAAACTCCATTGACGTTTTATTTGAGCTTCATTTCCTCTCTCCATTTCAACTCCATTCTCTTAGGTTCTTTCATGAAAAATGGTCTACACACCACAAGGAAGATATTGATACTAATTTTGAGAAGTTTGGTGAAGGTTTAGCAAGTTACAAATAAAGGTAAGTTTGCATTTTTGAGAAATCCTTTGTTAAAGTTTTTATGCATGTTATGGGTATTGGTTTGGTGAAGGAAAATTTTGAGTTTGAAGGGTTATTGTTGTTGCCATTTTGGACAGCCATGGGTCACGTTTTTGATGAGGTATTTGTGTATATAATTGATGAGAAATAATGTTAATCATGGTGATTTAGTAACCTAGTGATTTAATGCATGTATATATGGTGAATGATGCACTTTGATGGGAATTGGCATATGGTACGGCAATGTGATGTTGATGAATGAATTGTGGCAGCTTGTGGACACTTGAATAATGGTGTATATTGAAGGGAGTGTGGGCAGCATATTGACCTAGAAGGATTGATGATATGTATGTCAATTTACATTGTAAAGTGTATGTAAAGTTTGTAATGTTTAGGTGTGTTTGTAATGGTACTTAGAAATTGTAATTGTGAATGATATTTGGTGTGTTGAGGGTGATTGGAATCTGCCCAAAATAATGCTTATGTAATGTAGAAAATGTTGTTGGTAATGTGCCAAAACAGTTTGGTAGGGTATGGAAGTAAACCTTGCAAAGGTAAGTGTGTGTTTGAAGTTGGGATGTGAATTGCATATTGAGGGCAGTGTATATTTTAGCCTATAACCTTGAATGTGTAACCTCAATTGGTATGAGACCAATTTGAGGTGAAACTAGGCACAAAATGTGCCAACTTTCATTGAGAAACCATGCCAAAATTCTGCTTGCAAGGTGACCTAAAAAAATGACCAATTCGGATTAGGTGCAATTAGGACCTGAAAAATGACCAATTGGGCAGCAGTGAGTGTTTAGGCCATAACTCACTCAAACCAGGTCCAATTGACCTGAAATTTTGACCAAGAATAGTTAAGACCCATACCTACAAGTCTTATGAAGACACCAAAGCCCAGAAATGACCATAAGCAAGTCAAACAACTTGCACAAGTTCGGATCCAAAAACTGGCCGAACCAGAATTGACCAATTTGACCTAAAATTGACCTAAAATGGTACCACTTGACCAGCAATAGTGTAATGACCATAACTTGGTCTACTTAACTCGGATTGACCTGAAATTTTGCACCGCGTGCAATAAGACCTAGATCTACAAGTTTGTAGTTTCGACCGAGACCCGAAAACCGAGGGAACTAGATCGTCCGATTAGGTCAAACCAGTGTTCCGGAATCCAGCAATTTGCATTAAAATGCACTAAACAAGGAAATGACTTTGGTAAAACATACCAAACCTAAAACCCTATCAAATGTGACATATTAACGACACTAAAACCTAATTTACCTAAAAGCATAGCGAGGGTCGGTATATTAGGTGATTAAGTGAATAATTGAGCTCGGTGCATTATTTACCAAACACCATTGATAGAGACAGTTTAAATTAGTAATCAAACACTTCAAATTGTGTTTCTCGATTACAAAGACTCGTAAAAGGGAAGGAAACACCGAGTCCGGATCGGGGGACAGTCATCGAGGTTTGTGCACAACAAGCTTTCTTTTGAATTATTTTCAATGGAAATAAATATTGACTATTTGCATATCATTGTTTTAAATTGTGGAAATGTGTTTGGTGGACACTTATTGATTGAAAAACATTGTGAATGGTTTGAAATCGTGAAAAATTGTTTGAATGGTATTTGATGGATACTTATTGATTGAAAAGCACGTAAATGGTTTTGTGGAAATTGAAGTGAATTACGAATTGTGTTGCCATTTTGTGAATGAAATTATAACTTTGGAAATTTATTGGATTCTTACGGATCATTTGAATAAAATGTTTGGAATTGTTTTGACTCACAATTGGCATGACACTGATAATATGTTCCTCCTCCATTAATGGGGTGAGTGTGATTATTCCTCCCTCTTTGACTTATTAGTCTGGGGTGAGTATGATTATGTTCCTCCCTCTTTGACTTCCCAGTCTGAGGTGAGTATGGATGAGTTCTCATTATATAGCTAGCTTCCTCCCTCATTGATTTCGATTATTGGGGTGAGCATGTCTTGTCGTGGTGTACAACACGGCATATATGGAAAAAATTGTGTCATGGCCTAAATTGTGTTATAGATTGGCAACACTGTATTCTTGATTATTTGATCGAATTGTGTTATTATGTATTGTGAGATTGTGAAATTGATTTAAACTCTTATTGACATATATTGTCTATTGAATTCAACCATGATCTGACTTATTGAAAATTATTGTGATATTAACAAATGGAGTTTAAATTCTTGTTGACATTTATTGTCTTGAATTTAACTATGGTTTTAAGTATCCACTATTGATATGATTTATGAATTGTGATTTAAAATTTGTATTTGGTTAATGTTGTGCACCACTGAGACATTGTCTCAGCGATAGCTTTTATTGCTTTGTCAGTAGAAAAGAGATAGAGGCGTGAGCTAAATTCGCTAGTATCGCCAGTGAGAGATTTTTGGGTATAGTGAGTATACCACATGTGGCATTTTATACTGTAATGTATATTCACTGTATGTATATTTTGTTCTTGGTTTTGAGCAGTTGTAAATTTAAGTTGTACAGTAAAGTTGTAAAATAATTATGAGTTATTTGGCTTGTAAAAATTGTGTTATATCTTTGTATCTTAGTCTTTGAAAATCACTGTGGATTTGACTTGAGAAATGTGTTGTGTTGATAAAAATGTTGGAGTTGAGATTTGAAAATATATTGAAGTGCTTTTTACAGGTTTTCTGAAGAACTGTTTTGTCCAAAATACAAATGGCACCTTGCCAAAATTTTTACAGATATTCCAAATAAATCAAATGAGTTAGTTGTTTCACTTCAGTTCACCAAAGTCTTTCACACCTGTAAATAGTGCTCACCACTGTAAAAGAAGTAAGAAAAGTTTTTAAAATCCCTTGTAGTGTATTTAATGGATTATCAGTAGACGGAGTTGGTAATTCATTAGGTATACTATGGGATCATGTTATGCCTTACAGAGGGGTAGGGTGTGACACTCTAAGTCCATCAAACCAATCAAAATAATTCCTTCACAAAGGCTGCCGAAAATTCATAGTATGTATACACAAAATTCTTGTTCATTTTAGTTACAAATCTTACTCAATTCAAGTTACAAATCACAAAAATAAAGAGTTTTAAGTATCTAATGCACTAACCTTGAATAGGGCAGATTTTTCCCAACTCTAAACTTCACTTTCCTTCACTTTCTAGGCTACCAAAAGGTTGTTTAAGGTGTGGGGTAAAATTTTAATGAAGAGAGGTTAGGGTTTTGTGGTGAAACAAGGGAGAAATTAAGCTTGCTTGATTGAACATCAATGGAGGTAGGAGGGAAGGGATTTCGGCTGCATGAGGAAGAGGGTGATGGCTGCTGTAATTTTTGGTTGTTTGGTCTTCATTTAGTCTCTTTATTAGTTAGTCAAATGATGGCTTAATTGTGATTGGTCATAGTTTTCTTAATGACATCACCATGATGTCATAAATAAGCTTTTTCCTCACTTTCTTTTCTTTCCTCCACTACACATCTTCAATTTAATTTCTAGTAATGTTTATCCGTATTTTATGTCATATTAATTATTTACTCAACTGGACAAGTCGGCCAAAAATCACCTCTGAAGGCGAAATGACCAAAATGCCCTCCGTTTGGCTGAACGGGTCAAAATTGTCTGTACCGATTGAAAAATTTTTCTAAATATTTTCTTGGCATTCTAATGCCATAGGAACCTCAATGACCCTTCTCTGGAGTCCCAATAATTATTTTATAATTTTCCCCCCGGGTCTAGGGCTCCTCGTTGCGAGAACCGCAACTTCCCTCTGGTTACCCATTGCTAGGGCACCGGCTCGTTTAACTTGGTTGTATTTTATTTCAAAAATTTTTACTAAATTTTTCTTATTAATATTTGAGTTAATTATGGTTCCTGACTTTAGTTTAAATATTTTTCCGGACATTCTAGCTGTCCGGATCGACACTGGTCACTGGAACAGTAGGGTGTATGGAGTGGTTACCGGGAGGGTGTTACATCTCTTCCCCTCTAATTTAAATTTCGTCCTCGAAATTTACCTGATGCAAACAGTTGACGGAACTGTTGCCTCATCGTTTCTTCACTTTCCCAAGTTGCCTCCTCGGTGTTGTGGTGCCTCCAAAGCACTTTCACCAGTGGAATCTACTTGTTCCTTAACTCTTTCACTTCCCGAGCCAGGATCCATAGAGGTTCTTCTTCATACGTCAAATCCGGTTGTATTTCAATTTCTTCCCTGGAGATGACATGTGAAGGATCTGAGCGGTATCTTCTGAGCATGGATACGTGAAACACATTGTGAATCTTGTCCAGCTCTGGTGGTAAAGCTAGCCTATAGGCCACTGGACCCACACGTTCAATGACTTCATATGGGCCAATGAACCTAGGGCTTAACTTACCTTTTCTTCCAAACCTCAGTACTTTCTTCCACGGTGACACCTTGAGGAACACTTTGTCGCCAACCACATATTCTATTTCCTTTCTCTTCAGGTCGGCATAAGATTTCTGTCTGTCTGAGGCAATCTTCAGATTGGCTTTGATTAGTTTCACTTTCTCCTCATTCTGTTTCACCAGGTCTAGCCCCACCGCTTGTTCGCCAATTCAGTCCAAAGACACCGAGTTCTACATTTTCTCCCATACAAAGGCTTCATATGGGGCCATTTGGATGCTAGCTTGGTAGCTATTGTTGTATGCAAATTACGCGCTGGGAGGTATCTATCCCAACTTCCCTCAAATTCAATGACACAACTCCTCAGCATATCCTCAAGGACCTGACATATATTTCACGTTATTGTTATCATTTTAATTCAATATTTGTGTCAATTTCATTGGTTCAATTGTTTACCTGGATTACTCTTTCTGATTGCCCATCCGTCTGAGGATGGAAAGCTGTGCTGAATTGGAGTTGTGTACCCAAGGACTCATGCAACTTCTTCCAGAATCTCGATGTAAACCTTGGGTCTAGATCAGATATGATGGAAAGTGGAATTCCATGCGCCTAACTATCTCACCGATATACAATTCCGCTAACCTCTCTAGTGAGTAGTCAGTCCTAACTGGTAGAAAGTGTGCTGACTTTGTCAATCTATCAACTATCACCCATGCTGCATCATGTTTCTTCTGGGTGAGAGGTAGACCACTTACAAAATCCATGGTGACCCGATCCCATTTCCATTCAGGTATGCGTATAGGTCAGAGCAAACCCGATGGAACTTGATGTTCTGCCTTGACTTATCGACATGTCCAGATTTAGTCACATAGTCGCCTATGTCCTTCTTCATACCAGCCACTAATATTGGAGCTTGGATCATGATACATCTTTGTACTTCCCGGTGCATAGCATATACACCGGTGTGTGCCTCTTTTAGAATATCGCTTTCAATTCCCCATTATCCGTACACACAGTCTTCCTTTGTAGTGCATACACCCATCCGCTTTCACTTCATAGTCGCTGCTTTTCCCTCCGAGATCTTGCTCATAATAGCCATTAACTTTTCATCCGCTTTGCCCATCTAAAATCAGAGTGTGTTTGGCCTCACTTGCAACTCAGCCAAAATAGCTCCATCTCGAATCAAAGTGAGACGGGCATTCAATGATCTCAAAGCTGTGATGGACTTTCTGCTCAAAGCATCAGCAACTACATTTGCCTTCCCAGGATGGTAGTTAATTACACAATCATAGTCCTTCAAGAATTCAATCCATCGCCTCTGTCTAAGGTTAAGCTCCTTCTGGGTTGGCAAATATTTCAAACTTTTGTGGTCTGTGTAAATGTAGCAGTTTTCACCATACAAGTAGTGCCTCCATATCTTCAGTGCGAAGATAATTGTTGCAAGCTCTAGATCATGGGTAGGGTAGTTCTGTTCATGTGGCCTTAGCTGCCTGGAAGCATAAGCGACCACCTTCCCCTCTTGCATCAATACACACCCTAACCCATTATGTGAGGCATCACTATAGACCACGAAGTCCTTTCCTGACACCGGCTGTGTTAACACTGGTGCCTCTGTCAACATGGCCTTCAACTTCTCAAAACTGGTCTGACACTTGTCATTCCAGTCAAATTTGACATTCTTGTGTAACAACTTGGTCATTGGAGCAGCTATTAAGGAAAATCCCTTCACAAATCTCCTATAATACCCAGCTAGCCCCAAGAAGCTTCTGACCTCAGTTGTATTCTGGGAGGCTTCCATTCCATCATCGCTTCTATTTTCTTGGGATCCATCCTAATCCCATCAGCTGACACTATGTGTCCAAGGAATGCAATCTCATTCAGCCAAAAGTCACACTTGGACAACTTAGCATACAGCTTCTTTTCCTTCAGGGTTTGCAGAACAATCCTCAAATGCTCATCATGTTCTTCACTGGTCTTGGAATACACCAAAATATCGTCAATAAAGACCACTACGAACCGATCTAGGTATGGATGGAAGATACGGTTCATATGGTCTATAAATGCCGCTGGTGCATTTGTTAGGCCAAAGGGCATCACTAGGAACTCATAATGCCCATACCGGGTCCTGATGCAGTCTTGGGCACATCTACATCCTTCACCCTCAACTGATGATACCCTGATCTGAGATCAATCTTAGAAAATACTCTTGCTCCCTTCAACTGATCAAACAGATCATCAATTCTAGGCAATGGATATTTGTTCTTCACAGTCACTTTATTCAACTGCCGGTAATCAATGCAAAGCCTCAAAGTCCCATCCTTCTTTTTCACAAACAAGACCGAGCTCCCCATGGTGACACATCAGCGTATGAACCCTTATCAAGCAACTCTTGCAACCGAAGTTTTCAACTCCCTCAATTCGGGGTGCCATCCTATAAGGAGCAATGGAAATGGGTGCTGTACCAGAACGTTTCTCAATAGCAAATTCAACTTCCCTTTCTGGTGGCAAACCAGGCAATTCTTCAGGAAATACCTCTGGGAAGTCTCTCACTGTGGGTATGTCACTCAGGTTTGGCTTAGCCTGCCTAGTATCCACCACATGTGCTAGGTAGGCTTCACAGCCTTTTCTCATCATTCTTCTTGCAACTGTGGCTGAGATGACATTGGATAGGAAATCTGTCCTTTCCCCCACAACTGTAATCTCATTACCCTCCGGAGTTTTCAGAGAAATTCTCTTCAATTTGCAATCAACTATTGCCTGATGACGTGACAACCAGTCCATTCCCAAAATCACGTCAAACTCGTGAAAGGGCAACTCAATTAGGTTTGCCGAGAATTCATACCCTTGAATCGTTAACGGGCAACCCTTGTATACCTTGTTCACCACTACACTGTGGCCCAATGGATTAGTGACCAGAATGTCTTGGTCACTCTCCCCTACTAGTATCCCCCTTTCTATGGGTAAGTTGATGCAGATGTATGAATGAGTGGATCATGGATCCACCAATGCATGCACAGGTGTAGTGTAGAGGGAGAACGTACCCCTGATGACGCCCGGGGCATCTTGCTCCTCCTGAGCTCTAAGGGCATAAGCTCTGCAGTGGTCCGTCGAGCCTCTCTGCGCTCGATGCCGGCCTCGTGATGGTCCTACACCGACTTGCCGATTTTCTACCCTCCGTGGTGCAGAGCGTGTCTGCTCGCTTGTGTTGGAGCAGCTTGTAGTAGTTCTGCGTGGATGGTTTCACCGATGCTCACGACCCACATCTCAAGCGTGCACTAGTCACTCTCAACACTCCCCTTATGCCATTTCAGGCAGTGTGGACATGCAGAAGATGTTGGGGCTGGTCCCCTGAACCCCATCCCTGGAGAGCTGCCCACTGATGGTGTGGACTGACCTCTCCTAGGGGTGAACTGTGGCCTGGGCCCCTGAGACTGACCCTGACCATGTGGCTGAGCTGAACTCTATGTAGGTGGACCTCTGAACTTCTTCCCAGGTGCAGGAGATGAGCTAGACTGACCCGGGCCCCTCTTCTGCTGTCTCTCCCTTCTGGTCTACTCACTTATTCTCACTTTTTCAACCCTTATTGCAGCTTCCACTAACTTGCTAAATTCTGCGATTCCCAAGGCAGTGAGCTGGATCTTGATGTTGTCATTTAGTCCCTCTTCAAATCTCTTACATCTTTCAGCTTCATTAGGGACTATCTCCCTTCCGTAGCGGCTTAATCGGACAAATTCCTTCTCATACTCGGCCACTGATAGCTGTCGCTCGCCAAAGTTAATGAACTCTCTTCTTCTCTCTTCCAGGTATACAGTACCCACATATTTCTTCTTGAACTCGGAGAGAAAGAAGTCCCAAGTTACAGCTTCTGGCTGCACTTCACTGGACACAGTGTCCCACCATTCGTAGGCATTGTCTTGCAACAAGGATACTGCAGCTTCTAGATTTTGCTCTGAGGTGCAGTGGAGTTGTTTTAAGACTCTGCCCGTTCTGTTCAACCAATTTCTACCGCAATGAGTCATCTTCTCTCTTACCGAAAAAGTCCACTGCTCCAAACTTCCTTAGCCTTTCCAGGTGTGATTTCTGCTGTGGAGCTGGTGGTGGTGGTGGTGGTGCTGGCATTACTCCGGCCATTTGTCTAAAGAAATTGGCCATTTCTTGGAACATGGCCTGTGGAGGCTGAGCAGGCTCGGCTTGAGCTGGCGGAGCAGGTTCTCCCATGCCCCCAGTCTCCGCTGCTGCAGGTGGAGCATTACTCTCCACTTCCTCCTCGACTGCTCTTTGAGATGAAGGGTCCATATCCTATTCAAAATAAGAAAGACAAACAGATCTGCATTAGTGTCACCTTGACTCTTACAAATGCAATGCATGGTATGGACTCAATCTAGGACCAGAAACGCCTAAACCGTGCTCTGATACCACTAAATGTGACACCCCTTACCCGTTTACAGTGTAGCCGAGCAAGCTATGCCACACGGTGTATCGGGACACTCTATTTTACCTTAATTAATTTTTGTCAAGGTTTTGAATATAGTTTGTGAAATATAGTTCATTTATTGAAATTATAATTTATTTGAGGTTCCGAAAATTTTTTAAAGAAAATCCAGCAGAGTATCGGCTAAAAATGGAGAAAACAGTTCTTCAGAACCTGTTAAAAACACTTCCAAAATTTGTATTCAATCATCTCAAACTCTAATATCCAAAATCTCAACAATATTTCTCAATTTCAATTCTCAATAACCTTTTCATTTCTCAAACATCCATTTCTCATAATACTCATATACAAGCAATAAATAAATGCTTAAATTTTGCATTCATAGTCATAACTTTCATTATTTACATGAACATCAAAATATATTACATAAGTTCAAATACATATGAGAAAGTAAAAATTTGCTACAAAATATCAAAATGACACCTAGTGTCCTACCAATGCACTGCAGAAGTTGAGGTGACAAGGACAGCATGCGAATCGCAGGATGGACTCACCCAGTCTGTGGTCTACTGAGCTCACGATCGGGATCTCCAGTACCTACGCGTGGCAAAAGCAACGCGCTAAGCAATAATGCTTAGTGGTGCAATAATATAATAAAAGAAAATAGCAAGAATTTAAATATGTAGTGAATGTATATGTTTTATTTGTTTGGTATTTGTATATCATTTACTTTGTCCACTTTTATTCATTTGGTTGCCCCAAGTAACCTACACTAGACGACTGGACTGGATAACGGGTAAACTGGCACTGGGTATCTAGTACCTCGGGCCGTCACACCATCGGTCACATATGCATCTCCCGGTGTGCAACAGAACAGCTAATAAGCTGTAATAACATCAGGCACAAGGCCAAGTCTCAATACAAATTCAGAATGGCTAAAAGCCATGAAATCACAGAATGGCATATTGCCATGTGCAGTACTGCTAACTGAACCCTATTGGCATGCCAAACTATCTAAACCAATCATGTTAGGTATACTAGGGTATTTGAAACTTTTAAATTCTTCAATTTGTGCATTTCAAGTTTTGATGTCACTATTCACCTCATTGATCAACAAAAATGTTGACTTTTGGATAGAAAATAGGTGTATTGGTTTTAACACCCCAAACATACCACATTTTGTATTTAAAACTTGTTGGAATTGATTGCCATTTCCATTTCTCAACTTAATTCTAAGAGGGCAGAAATTTCAGTTTTTGAGACCCAACTTTACTATTCCATTGGGCCCTGTTGCAGTGGGAATTTGAGGAAATGACAAACATGAAAGTTGTTCCTTATTTTGTCTAGTTGAATTTCTTTTTTAGAATCACTCCATTTGGAGTTTTGTAGCTCCAGATATGGCTCAAAAACCACAGCTGGCCGGATTGCCAATCTGCAGAATTGACCATATCTACAGTAACATGAACAGTGACTGTGATTGCATTTTTGAATTGGTTCTGGCCATAATTTGGGGTAGGTTTCTTCATGAAAGTTGTTTGCCTATGTCTTATCTTGTTGTAGTAAACATTTCAGGTCAATTGACCAAATCTACAGTGAGTTATGGCTAAATGAACAGTTACTGTTCATTTAGTCATTCTGCAGAATCAGTTGCAGGGTATCCGGATTGGGGCCAAGTTTTGGTCCTCTTTCTTTGGTCTTTTGGGCATGGTTTCTTCAGAAAAAATGTGCCATTATAAGCCTAGTTTCATGTCCAATTGACCAAACACCAATTGGACCAACACAGCCAAAGTTATGGCTGTGTAATTGGACTGAAATTTCAGTCCATTGTCACCTAGTCTAGGGCAGCTTACACCTTCACTTTGCCATACTATTTTTCAGTCCAAATTGTGGTCAACTTACCTAAAATGGTCACTAATTGACCATTAAAATGTTCTCTAACAATTTCCTAGGCCAAATCAATTTTTCACTACTCAAAACCCTAATTCCCATATGAGTTTTCTCAAATTCCTTACTTAACTCTTTCTTTCTTTGTATATGTATAAGTATGCACTTTAAACATAAGCTCTAGTTCACTCTAAGTCCATCAAACCAATCAAAATAATTCCTTCACAAGGGTTGCCGAAAATTCATAGTATGTATACACAAAATTCTTGTTCATTTTAGTTACAAATCTTACTCAATTCAAGTTACAAATCACAAAAATAAAGAGTTTTAAGTATCTAATGCACTAACCTTGAATAGGGCAGATTTTTCCCAACTCTAAACTTCACTTTCCTTCACTTTCTAGGATGCCAAAAG
This sequence comes from Hevea brasiliensis, assembly GCF_030052815.1. Classification (NCBI taxonomy): domain Eukaryota; kingdom Viridiplantae; phylum Streptophyta; class Magnoliopsida; order Malpighiales; family Euphorbiaceae; genus Hevea; species Hevea brasiliensis. The sequence goes on from NC_079497.1 coordinate 92,495,503, forward strand.
GTTGTTTAAGGTTTGGGGTAAAATTTTAATGAAGAGAGGTTAGGGTTTTGTGGTGAAACAATGGAGAAATTAAGCTTGCTTGATTGAACATCAATGGAGGTAGGAGGGAAGGGATTTCGGCTGCATGAGGAAGAGGGTGATGGCTGCTATAATTTTTGGTTGTTTGGTCTTCATTTAGTCTCTTTATTAGTTAGTCAAATGATGGCTTAATTGTGATTGGTCATAGTTTTCTTAATGACATCACCATGATGTCATAAATAAGCTTTTTCCTCACTTTCTTTTCTTTCCTCCACTACTCATCTTCAATTTAATTTCTAGTAATGTTTATCCATATTTTATGTCATATTAATTATTTACTCGACTGGACAAGTCGGCCAAAAATCACCTCTGAAGGCGAAATGACCAAAATGCCCTCCGTTTGGCTGAACGGGTCAAAATTGTCTGTACCGATTGAAAAATTTTTCTAAATATTTTCTTGGCATTCTAATGCCATAGGAACCTCAATGACCCTTCTCTGGAGTCCCAATAATTATTTTATAATTTTTCCCTCGGGTCTAGGGCTCCTCGTTGCGAGAACCGCAACTTCCCTCTGGTTACCCATCGCTAGGGCACCGGCTCGTTTAACTTGGTTTTATTTTATTTCAAAAATTTTTACTAAATTTTTCTTATTAATATTTGAGTTAATTATGGTTCCTGACTTTAGTTTAAATATTTTTCCGGACATTCTAGCTGTCCGGACCGACACTGGTCACCGGAACAGTAGGATGTACGGAGTGGTTACCGGGAGGGTGTTACAAATTAATTAATTTATATTTGATATAAATTAATTAGAAGAAGAGAAATAATTATTTTGGATTGAGAACTCAAAATTAAGACACAGGGGCATTTTGGTCATTTCACAGGGTGACATGTGGCACCATGAGATGGTGACACATGGCATTACACATAAGCTTGCCAAATGTCTTTTAATCATGTAAGATGATTAAAATTAAGATTAAATATAGGTTTGACACTTGGCACAATGTGATTGGGTCAATTAAACCTAGAGCCAATTAGAGGGTGACATGTCGCAGGGTTTAATGTGTTGACCTAGCTATATAAGTGTTGTTTTGAAAAGAAAATAATATAACCAGCAGCCTCTTTCTTTGGTGCTGCCACCTTGAAGCTCCCATTCTCTCTTCATCTTTTTCTCTCATCTATTCCGAGAGATTAACAAATAATCACTTGAATTAAAAATACTAGAAATTGTTTCTAGCATTCTGTTTACATCTTTAATCTCTTTAAAGGCAGAACTTGATTTTCTAAATAATAGAAAAAAGCTTTAGAAGCTATTCAAGGGCTGCTATAGGTGTTCTTGGTGTGGACATGCTAGAGGGACAACATTTGGTGTCGTGAAGACGCATATCAAAGGCGCAAATACACTGCAGTGCATCAAGAGATTAGTGTGTTTGCTCTTGATTTAATCTAGGGTTCTAAAATTAATCTAATTAATTTTAAAATCTCAAATGGAAAATACAGATCCAAAAATATATTAAAAGAGTTTTAATATATTGTTTATCATTGAAATTAAATAGTTAAAAATAAATCTTGCATGATGCATATGACCTTAGGTGAAAATTTTTGAATTCAATGGTATAAACTTGTGTTTTTCATGCTTTCACTCCTTCAACTAGTGCAAGACCAATAAATTGACAATTACCTTAAGTACTTTTTCTATCCAATCTACTTCCAGCAAAATCTGAATCACTATAACCAACAAGATTAAACGATTCACATTCTGGATACCATAAACTAATTGAGAGTGTGATAATGAGGTATTTGAAGATTCTTTTAACTGCACTTAGATGGGATTCTTTTGGACATGATTGAAATCTTGCACACAAGGAATCACTAAAATGTATGTCTGGTTTAGAAGCACTAAGATATAAGAGAGAGCCAATCATACCTCTATAAAGCTTTGTATTTACTTTTTTACCTTTTTCATCATTGTCCATTTTAATTGTTGAACTCATAGGAGTGCCCATGCTCTTCAAATCTTCCATTTTAAATTTCTTCAACATATCCTTGATGTACTTTGATTGATTTATGAAGATGCCATTTTTCATTTGCTTAATCTGAAGTCCAAGGAAGAATGTGAGCTCCCCCATCATGCTCATCTCAAATTCATTCTGCATAATCTTCGAAAATTTGTTGCAAAGAGATTCTTTAGTAGCATCAAAAATTATATCATCAACATATATTTGCACAATGACCATATCATTATGATGCTTCTTAACAAAAAGTGTTGTGTCCACTTTGCCTCTTTGAAAATCATTTTGTAAAAGGAATTTACTAAGCCTTTCATACCACGCTCTGGGAGCTTGTTTTAATGTCACACCCTACCCCTCTGTAAGGCATAACATGATCCCGTAGTATACCTAATGAATTTCCAACTCCGTCTACTGATAACCCATTAAATACATTACAAGGGATTTTAAAAACTTTTCTTACTTCTTTTATAGTGGTGAGCACTATTTACAGGTGTTAAAAACCTTTTTGAACTGAAGTGATAGAACTAACACATTTGAATTATTTGGAATTTCTGTAAAAATTTTGGCAGAGTACCATCTGTATTTTGGATAAAACAGTTCTTCAGAAAACCTGTAAAAAACACTTCAATATATTTCCAAATCTCAACTCCAACATATTTCTCAACTCAAATCCACAGTGATTTTTTAAAGACCGAGATACAAGAAATATAATACAACTTTTACAAGTCAAAATAACTCATAATTTACTTTACAACTTGAATGTACAATTTTAATTTACAACTGCTCAAACCAAGAACAAAATATACATACAGTGAATATACATTACAGTACAAAATGCCAAATGAGGTATACTCATTATACCCAAAAATCTCTCGCTGGATGTACTAGCAGCCTAGTCTACTGCCCTGTCAATCTGTCTACCTGCGACAGCAATGAAAAGCTATCGCTGAGACAATGTCTCAGTGATGCACAACATTAACCAAATATAACTTTAAATCACAATTCATAAATCATATGAATAGTGGATACGTAAAACCATAGTTAAATTCAAGACAATGAATGTCATAAGAATTTAACACAATATCACAATAAATCTCAGTAATCAAAACATAGTTAAATTCAAAAGACAGTGAATGTCAATAAGAATTTAAACTCTATTTCACAAATTATCAAGGTTCATAATAACACAATTTAGTCAAATAATTTATGAACACAGTGTTGCCAATTCATACACAACTTAAGCCATGACACAAAATTTCCGATCAATGCCGCATTGTACACCATGACAAAGCAATCACAACCCCACTAATCGAAATCAATAAGGAGGGGAGCTAGCTATATAATGAGTACTCATCCGATCACCTCAACTGGTAAACCAGAGAGGGAGAAAAATAAACGATCACGACTCCATAAATGGAGAAGGAAAATAAACGATCACAATCCCATAAATGGAGAAGGAATGATATGATACTGTCATGCTAAGTGTGAACACAAAATCAATTCCAAACATTTTATTCAAATGATTCGTGAGAATCCAATAAATTTCCAAAGTCATAATTTCATTCACAAAATGGCAACACAATTCATAAGTAACTTCAATTTTCACAAATCACACTAAATAATTTTTTTCCACAGTTTCAAACCATTTACAATACTTTTCAAGCAATAAGTATCCATCAATATCATTCAAACAAATTTTCACAATTTCAAACTATTTACAATGCTTTTCAAGAAATAAGTATCCATTCAAACACATTTCCACAATTTAAAACAATAATATACAAATAATCAATATTTATTTCAATTGAAAATTCAAAAGAAATACTGTTGTGCACAAACCTCTGATAACTGTCTCCTGGCCTTGACTCAGTGTTTCCTTCCCTTTCCCTGAGTCTTTGCTAACTGAGAAACACAATTTGAAGTGTTTCAGTACTCATTTAAACTGTCTCTAACGATAATGCTTGATAATTAATTCACTGAATTCTAATATTTGCTTGTCAACGTAAAATGTCGACCCTCGATGCATTCTAGGTAAATTAGGTTTTAATGTTATTAATATGTCACATTCGATAGTATTTTAGGGTTGGTACATGTTACCAAGTTCATTTCCGTGTATACTGCATTTTCTTGCAATTTACTGGATTCTGGGATACTAGTTTGACCTAGCCGGACGACCTAGTTCCCTCGGATTTCGGGTTTCAGTCAAAACTAAAAACTTGTAGATCTATGTCTTATGTAACTCGGGGCAAAATTTTAGGTCATTCTGAGTTATGTAGACCCAGTTATTGTCATTTTACTATTGCTGGTCAAATTGCATCAAAATTGGTCACTTTAGGTCATTTTAGGTTCGGCCAATTTTTGGACCCGAACTTGTGCAAGCTGTTTGACTTTTTTATGGTCATTTCTAGGCTTTGGTGTCTTCATAAGACTTGTAGATATGGGTCTTACTATTCATGGTCAAAATTTCAGGTCAATTGGACTTGTTTTGAGTGAGTTATGGCCTAAACACTAACTGCTGCCCAAATGGTCAATTTTCAGGCCTCAATTGCACTTAATCCGGATTTGGTCATTTTTCAAGCTACCTTGCAAGCAGAATTTTGGCAAGCTTCCTTCATGAAAGTTGGCACATTTTATACCTAGTTTCACCTCCAATTGATCTCATACCAATTGGAGCTACACACTTAAAGTTATAGGCCTAAAACTCAAACTGCCTTATTGCATTTCTTTCATACACATCAAGGATCACTTTTAACACTTGCCAAACTCAACATTCAAGCCAATTCTGGTTGTACCATAACCTAAACATAATTCACAACATATTATAGGTCATTTTGGCAGCTTACAATCACATTCAACATACACCATAAAGTGCAGAATTTGTCAAACTCAATTTACAACAATTCAAGCACCTAACCATAACACTTTTACATGTCCAACTTTACACCATCATACATACACTCAAACTGCCATAACATCCAACACAATTCAACATTAATATACCATAAACCAAGCATCAAATAACATCCTTATGGTTCACCAAACCAGGCTACCATTTCATGCATTACGTTTCCATAATTTCCAAGCATTCAAATTTCAATACACATTCATATATCCTAAGTATACATCACCCAAATAATTTCCTACACATATATACATTTAATCAATCCTTTAATCCACCATTTACAAGCAAAAATAAACTATCTTCAAGGTGTTTCCATGGCTGCCAAAAGTACACATCTCCCTTAGAACATTAAACTCCAAAATTCCTTCCATAATTCAACTACCCATAACACCCACACAAACTTTAATGAAGCAAGGATGAAGGAAATGGACATATACCTCAAGTGGAGCTTGTCAAACCTCTTCAAATCTCTCCCTTTTTGCTCCCAAAATACTGCCCAAGCTGTGTACTCAAACTTTAATGAAGGAGACTTGAAGAAATTGTGGCTTGATCTTGAGTGGATGAAGCTCTACACATGGATGGCAATGGAGGTTTTGGGAGCGATTCCAATTCGGCTGAAAGAGAGGAATGAAGAAAATGAAGTTGCTGAATGATGTGGATGTCCACTTAGGTGTAGATAATTCCCACTAACTCTCCACTAAACTTTATTTAATTAATATTATATGTTAAATGTGTTAATTACTCAATTTGAATCCCATTTTTGCTATTTACATTAGGTACCCCTAATTTAATTCTTCATTATATTTTCCAAGTGTAATATTATTTATTTTTAATGGACATTTAGGTCAAAAGACAACTCGGGATGTCAAATGACCACAATGCCCCTGTTCGGGTTGCATTCCCGATTTTTCGGTAACACCGGGTTTTGTCCGTTTTTCGATTTCTCACTTTTCTTTATACTAATTAATTAATTTTTCTTTGATATTTCTAATGATATTTATACTTCAATTGATGTCTCTTTAAGTCCTAAAAATATTTTTTAGGATTCCCCGCGGTCCAGAGCTAGTCAACGGTCCACGCCGTGACTTCCCGGTGCGGTCACCTATCGCTAGGGTTCTCGGCTCGCTTAACTTGGTTACATTTCTTTGCTATTATTTTTCCTTTGTTTTTCTTGTATTTTCTTTTCTTGTATTTCATTATTTCTTGTATTTTCTTTTCTTGTATTTCATTATTTTATATCTCCTCAATCATAACGAAGTGTAGTTCTAGGCATCCTAGCTGTCCGGACAACACTGGTCACTGGAACAGTAGAACGCACTACCGAACTTAGGGGTGTTACATTTGAACCATATAAAGCTTTAGTAAGTTTATAAACATGATTTGGATGCTCATGATTTTCAAAGCCCGGAGGTTGTGCAACATACACTTCCTCATCAATATAGCCATTTAAAAATGCACTCTTGACATCCATTTGATAAAGCATAAAATCCTTATAACATGAAAAGGCACACAACATTCTAATAGCTTCAATTCTAGCAACTGGAGCAAAGTTTTCATCAAAATCAATCCCTTCCTCTTGGCTGTAGCCTTGAGCCACTAGTGTAGCTTTGTTTCTAACAACATTGCCTTTTTCATCCATTTTGTTTCTAAAAACCCATTTAGTACCAATAATTGAATGATTTTTTGGTTTAGGCACCAAATTCCAAACTTTGTTTCTCTCAAATTGATTTAGTTCTTCTTGCATGGCAAGAATCCAACTTTCATCATTTTGAGCTTCTTCAAAACATTTATGTTAAGTTTGTGAAACAAAGGCAACATTACCAAAATATTTTCTCAATTGTGCTCTAGTCATCATCCTTTGAGATGGATCATCAATGATGTCTTCTTGGGGATGATTTCTATGAAATCTCCATTCTTTAGGTAAATCTTCATGTTGGGGCTCATTCACTTGTAATTCTTCTACATTTGGCATTTCTTCATTGATTTGATCATTGTTGGCATTATGGACGTCTATCGTGGTATCTCCTTGAGTTTCTTCATCTTTATCATCAATTTGTTCCATTTCTTGACTTGATATTACATTTTCTTTTCCAAACACCTGCTCATCATTATCATCAAAAACATTTTTCCTTCAAATAGAAGGGTTAGCCTCATCAAACAAAACATGAATAGTTTCCTCAATAACTAACGTTTTTCTATTAAATACCCTATATGCTTTACTCTTTGTTGAATACCCAAGAAAGATTCCTTCATCGGATTTAGCATCAAATTTCTTCAAGTTATCCTTCTTGTTGTTTAAAATATAGCACTTACATCCAAATGCTCTGAAATATGAAATATTTGGTTTTCTTCCTTTCCAAAGCTCATAGGGGGTCTTTTTCAAAATTGGTCTAATCAAAATTCTATTCAACACATAGCAAGAAGTATTAATAGCTTCAGCCTAAAAATACTTTGGTAAATTATTTTTATTCAACATGGTTCTTGTCATTTCTTGTAAAGTCCTATTTTTCCTTTCTACAACTCCATTTTGTTGTGGTGTTTTAGGAGCTGAAAAATTATGGTTGATTCCATGTTTATTACAATATTTCCCAAATAAATGATTTTCAAATTCAGTTCCATGATCACTCCTTATAGATGTGATGCAAAAACCTTTTTCATTTTAAACCATTTTACTGAAAGAGATGAATTTCTCAAAAGTTTCATCTTTGTGAGCAAGGAAGAATGTCCATGTATATCTTGAATAGTCATCAATAATAACTAAAGCATATATCTTCCCACCAAGACTAGCAGGAGACACGGGTCCAAATTAATCAAGATGAAGCAATTCTAATGGCCTAGTGGTAGAAACAATATTTTTAGATTTAAAAGATACTCTAGTATGCTTTCCTAGTGCACATGCCCTACATTGAAATTCATTTTCATAATTAATCTTAGGAAGACCATTAACAAGTTCTTTCTTAGACAATTTTGAGAGTGTATGCATGCTTGCATGTCCTAATCTTCTTTGCCATAAATAACTAGAATTATCAAAAGATACTAAAAATGTACCATGATTAGTTTTAAAGTTATTCGTGTCAAGCAAGTAAACATTATTAGATCTATTGGCAATGAACAATGTGTCATTTTTTAAGTTGTTGATTGTACAAAGAGAAGAAATGAACTTTACCTCAAAACCTTTATCACAAAGTTGGCTTACACTTAGCAAGTTGTATTTCAAACCTTCAATAAGTGACACATCTTCAATGCAAGGTTTGGTTCCAATTGTGCCATTTCCAATTACCTTTCCTTTTCCTTTATCTCCAAATTTCACATGTCCTCTATCTACCATTGTGATTTTTGAAAACTTGTCCTTTTCACCGGTCATGTGCGTTGAACAACCACTATCTATATACCATTTTTCACTTTCCTTCATCCCTTTGAAACAGACTTGAAATTTAATCATTTAGCTTTAGGTACCCAAGCAACTTTGGGTCCTTGGGGGTTAGTGACCTTAGGTAAGGTTCCCTTTGGCACCCATACCTTCTTTACCTTAAGAAGATCCTTCCTAAGTGCATAAGAACTAATCATATGATCCCTTTTATTGCAATAATAACATGTGACATTAGGCAAGGAAGATGTAGATGCTTGAATGAAATAATTCTTGTATTTGCCATAGTTCATGAAACCATCAAAACCAATTCCATATTTTTCATTTGAAATTCTTTGGTTTCCAAGAAGTACATCTAGAGTTTCTTTTCCTTTTGTAAAATTTGCCAAATCATTTGTCAAAGATTCTATTTTAGCTTCAAAAACCTTATTTTTCTTAATGACCTTTTCACAAGTTTCTTTTGAGTTTTTAAACTCCAAATCTAGCTCTTTAAATAAAGCAATTTGTCCTTTGTAAAATTCATTTTCTTTGTACACATTGGACATGGCAATATTTTGTGATCTGAATGATTCAATTTCTAAATTCATTTTAGTGCACTTTCTCTTTTAGTTTCTATACTTATCATATACTTTAGCAAATGCAAGTTCAAGTTCTTCTATATTAGGAGGTTCAGAAGAGTTTACCTCATTATCACTTTCTTCTTCCTTTTGTGAACTCTCAACTTTCTCTTCAAATTCCATCATACAAAGGTGAGCAGTCTCTTTGTCACTTGATTCATCATTTGAAGATTCTTCATTGTTGCTCCATACTACTTTCATAGCTTTCTTGCTCTTATCTTCTTTTCCTTTCTTCTTTTTGAGCAAAGGACATTTGGGCCTGATATGTCCTGGTTTGTGACACTCATAACATACAACTTCTTCTTTTGAATCCTTGAAATGTTTTTCCTTGGGAGTATACTTGAAGTACTTGAGTTGTCACTTGAGTCAACTTTAAGTACAACTCCTTTCTTCTTATCTTCATCCTTATTTGTCTTGAGAGCAATGCTTTTCTTCTTTTTTTTGCTCATTTTTAACTTCATCTTTCTTGTATACCATCTCATGTGCAATGAGAGATCCAATGAGTTCATCATAGGTGAAGGTTTTAAAATCCTTTGTATCTTAGATAACTGTAGTCTTTGCTTCCCAAGATTTTGGAGGTGATCTAAGAATTTTCTTCACAAGTTCAGCTTCCTCAAATCTTTTGCCAAGTGCTTTGAGAAGATTGACAAGATCGGTAAACCTTATACTCATATCCGCAATTGATTCTCCTGGCTTCATTTCGAATAGCTCATAATCTCGGATAAGCAAGTTTGCTTTGGACTCCTTGACAACATCCATTCCTTCATAAGTGACCTCAAGCTTTTCCCAAATTTCCTTAGCAGATTGACATCCTGAAACACGATTGTATTCATTAAGGTCAAGTAAGCAATGCAAAATATTAATACTCTAGCATTTACAGAAATTTTCTTCCAATCATTGTCATCATATTCATTTCATTTTTAGGAACTTTAGTATTTCCTTGACCATTCTTTTGAGGAACATGTGGACCATTTTTAATAATTCTCCATGCATCAATATCTATAAATTGTATGAAATTTCTCATTCTCACTTTCCAAAATGAGTAATTAGTGCCATTGAAGAGTGATGGTCTAGTAATTGAGTAGCTTTCAACTAGTGGTGTGGGTATACCGGCAGTGTTACTAGATGAACCAGCCATTGGGGATCACTCCAAGGTTATAACACCCTAAGTAAGAGAGACAAGCTCTGATACCAATTTGTTGTCCCAAAATAGTCCAAGAGGGGGGTGAATTAGAATTAAACAATTTTTCGGCCCTTACTTGTAGCCTAATGAAAAATTATGGCTTTGTTCAACTAGGTGCTCCTTTATATATAATGAAAGTGATATGTGTTTCAATAATGTGTCCCTAAATTGCAATTCAAGCTTCAATTAATATTTATAGCAATTTTTAACATAACATGCTTTGCAAAATATTCAACTAATTTCTCAACCTACTCAATATATCCTCAAGTATATCAACTCAATCTATTCAATCAGCACTCAATATCATGCATAGAAATTAAATTACACAAAAGTAAAGAGATTAAGGTTAGAGAGATTAAACACAATGATTTTTATAGTGGTTTGGCTTAACTAGCCTATATCCACTCCCTCAAAGAACTTTCTTTGAGTCTTCTCTCCACTATTTGCTTTTTTAAAGGCAAAAGACCGAAAGCCCTTTACAACTTTTTAACACCAAGCTTTTACCAAGGTAGCTTGAACCCTTGATAAGTGCTATCTCAAGCATTCACACTCTCAAGCTTCAATAGGTGCTTGTACAACCTCTCTTGAATGCAATATAATGATTTAACACTCACTCTCACTCAATACAAATGAAAATATAAAGAAGAGATGAGTTGATTTGCCAATGGTAGCTCAAAGACTTTAAAGCTCTTGAATGAAAACAATAAATGAAAAATCAAGATTGGAGTGCAAATGTAAGCTTTCATCAAGTGTAAAATGAAGTAAAGAAGGTGTATTTATAGTCCTAAATCATTTTAAGACATTTGAAACCTTTTTAGAACGTTATACACTCTGTTCTAGGCAAAATAGCCGTTATTGTGTCTTTTTGTGGGAAGTTGAGCAACTTTGATCATTTGGCACACTAATGAAATTTTGGCGACAGTAGTAAACTAGTTAGCAAACTAATATTTTAGCAAACACATTAGCAAACTAATATTTTAGCAAACAAGTTAGCAAACTAATTTACCAGTTGCCTGTCTCAAATTGTAATATTTAAAAAATATGATTTAGACCTTAAGAAAAATATATATTCTAATAGTAATATCCAAGGTCATGATGAGAGAAAATTTTATAAAATAATTAAAAGAAAAATTTAATTTTGAGCTCCATTTAACTAAACTTTCATCTATTCTTTTTACACAAGTCTTAAGACTCAATTCCTAACTCTATGACTTTCATACCTTTACTTCAAGTCTTAGCTTTCATAATCTTGTTCTTTCTCAACTTTGATTCATCTTGAGATGCCTTTGAATGTTCTTCCTCCTTAGATACAACTTCAAAGATTCTTCATGAATAAGAGAAAGAATATACACATCACTTAAAATTGAGTTAGATAGATTCTATTTGAGTTTTGTTATCATCAAAATCAATGCTCAATTTGAGCTATACGAGGTCAACATCAGTCCTGCACAATGGTGTTCTACACTTCCTCGCATACAATGCCTCATATGGAGCCATCAGAATGCTACTCTGGTAGCTATTGTTGTAAGCAAATTCTGCTAGTGGGAGGAATCTATCCCAACTTCTCTAAAACTCAATAACACAACTCCTCAACATATCCTCAAGCACCTAAATCACTCATTTCGACTGTCCATCAGTTTGAGGATGAAAAGCTGTGCTAAAATGGAGTTGTGTACCCAAGTCCTCTTGTAACTTCTTCCAAAATCTGGATGTGAATCTTGGGTCTCTATCAGATATAATGAATAGTGGGATTCCATGCAGTCTAACTATCTCACTGATAAACAATTCTGCTAGTTTCTCCAGTGCATATAGTCAGTTTTAACTAGCAGAAAATGGGCTGACTTGGTTAATCTATCTACTATCACCCATACTGTATCATATTTCTTCTGGGAAAGTGGTAGACTACTAACAAAATCTATGGTGACCCGATTCCATTTCTATTCAGGTATGCTTATGAGCTGTAACAAACCTGATGGAACTTGATGTTTTATCTTGACTTGCCGACATGTCAAACATTTAGTCACATAGTTAGCTATATCCTTCTTTATACCAGGCCACCAACAATGAGGCTTCAGATCATCGTACATTTTAGTACCTCCTGGGTGTATAGCATAAACATTGGTGTGCCTTTTTCAGAATGTTTGTCTTCAATTCCCCATCATTTGGTACACACACTCTTCCTTTGCAATATAAACATTTTAGTACTTCCTGGGTGCATAGCATAAACACTGGTGTGTGCCTTTTTAAGAATGTTTGTCTTTAATTCCCCATCATCTGGTTCACACACTCTTCCTTTGTAATATAAACATCCGTCATCTTTCACCTCATACTCAGTTTCCTTCCCCTCTGTGATTCTGCCCATAATAATCATTAGCTTCTCATCTACCTTCTACCCATCTTGTATCTGTTGTAGCAGGTTTGGCTTTACTTGCAACTCAGCCAAAATAGCTCCATTAAGAGCTAAGGACAAACGGGCATGCAATGATCTCAATGCTGTAATAGACTTTCTGCTCAAGGCATCAGCAACTACATTTACCTTCCCAGGATGATAGTCTATCACATAATCATAGTCCTTCAGGAACTCAATCCACCGCCTCTGTCTAAGGTTGAGCTCCTTCTGGGTTGGCAAGTATTTTAGACTTTTGTGGTCTGTGTATATATAGCACTTTTCACCATACAAGTAGTGCCTCCATATCTTCAGTGCAAAGATGATTGCTACTAACTCCAGATCATGGGTAGGGTAGTCCTTCTCATGTAGCCTTAGCTGCCTAGAAGCATAGGTGATCACTTTCCCCTCTTGCATTAGAACACACCCTAACCCATTCTGGGAAGCATCACTGTAGACCACAAAATCTTTTCTAGACACTGGCTATGTTAATACTAGTGCCTCTATCAACATAGCCTTTAACCTCAAAAAACTGGCTTGATATTTGTCATTCTAGTCAAATTTGACATTTTTATGTAGCAACTTGGTTAGTGGAGCAGCTATCAGAGAAAACCCCTTCACAAACCTTCTGTAATACCCAGCTAGCCCCAAGAAACTTCTGACTTCAGTTGCATTTCTGGGAGGCTTCCACTCACTGCTTCAATATTCTTGGGATCCACTCTAATCCCATCAGCTGATACCATGTGTCCAAGAAAGGCAATCTCATTCAATCAAAAGTCACACTTGGATAGCTTAACATACAGTTTCTTCTCTCTCAATGTCTGTAGAACAATTCTCAAATGCTCATCATGCTCCTTTTTGTTCTTGTTATACACCAGTATATCATCAATGAAGACCACTACAAACCGATCTAGGTATGGATGAAAGATATAGTTCATAAGGTCCATGAAAGCTGTTAGTGCATTTGTCAAACCAAACGACATCACTAGAAATACATAGTGCTCATACCGGATCTTGAATTCAGTCTTAGGGACATCTACATCCTTTGCCCTTAGCTGATGATACCCTGATCTGAGATCAATCTTGGAAAATACATCTGCTCCCTTCAATTGATCAAACAGATCATCAATTCTGGGTAATGGGTACTTGTTCTTCACAGTCACTTTGTTTAACTACCGGTAATCAATGCATAGCCTCAGTGTCCCATCCTTTTTCTTCACAAACAGCACCAGAGCTCCCCACATTGACACATTGGGGCGTATGAACCCCTTATCCAGTAACTTCTGCAACTGGATTTTCAGCTCCTTCAATTTAGTGGGTGCCGTCCTATAAGGAGCAATTGAGATTGGTATTGTACTTGGCATAACCTCAATAGCAAATTCTACTTCCCTTTCTAGTGGCCAACTAGGTAATTCTTCAGGGAAGACATCGGGGAAATCACTTACAATAGGTATGTCACACACGTCAAGCTTAGCCTGCCTAGTATCAACCACGTGTGCCAAATAGGCTTCACAACTTTTTCTCATCAATTTCCTTACAATAGTGGCTGAGATAACATTAGACAGAAAATTTGTCTTTTCCGCCACAGCTGTTATCTCATCATTCTCAGGAGTTTTCAATGTAATCCTCTTCAATCTACAATCAATAATTGCTTGATGATGTGATAGCCAATCCATTCCAAGGATGACATCAAACTCGTGGAATGGCAATTCAATTAGGTCTGCCGAGAAGTCATACCCCTGAATCCTCAATGGGCAACCTTTACACACTTATTTACCACCACACTATGGCCTAATGGGTTAGTGACTAAAAAATCTTAGTCACTTTCCTCTACTTGAATTCCTCTCTCCACAAGTAACTCAATACAAATGTATGAATGTGTGGATCCTGGATCCACCAATGCATGCACAGGTATGTCATAGAGATAGAACATACCCCTTATGACATCCAGCGCATCCTGCTCCTCTTGAGTCCTCATAGCATACACCCTTGCTAGTGCCCTAGCCTCTGGCCTCTCAGCTAACTCTGATGCTGGCCTCTGTGAAGTTCTAAATGCCTCAGATTTACTTGGCCTTCTACCCCTTTGAGCTATAGTGGTAGGTCTGTTTGCTTGTAGTGGAGCAGCTGTAGTAGTCCTCCTTGGGCAATCACTGATCTGGTGCTTAGTAGACCCACACTGGAAGCAACCCCCAGTCACTCTCCAACATTTACCCTTGTGCCATTATGGCAGTATAGACAGGCTGAAGAGGCTACTAGGGCTAGTACCCTATACACCATCCTTGGAGAGCTGCCCACTGATGGTGTAGACTGGCCTCTCTTCAGTGTGAACTAAGATTTGGGCCTCTAGGACTGGCCCTGAGATTGAGGACCTTTGAACTTCTTACCAGGTGCAGAGGAAGAACTTGTGACACCCTTCACCCGACTACAGTGTAGCCGAGCAAGGTATGTCACACTCGGTGACAAAGCACCCTATCTTATCTTACTTTATTCCTTTAATCATTTTCAAGTTATTATCTTTTAATATCAATTATTTTTTGACGGAGAAACTAATGGAGTTTCCCCTATTTTATTAACGTTTGACGTGTTTTACTATTCACCTGTTTGAAAATTTCAATAATATTTTAAAATAAAAATCTCATCATTTCATGCATCATCTATATAGTTCAATTTCGTATTCAAATCTATACAATTTCATTCATATCCATTTCCATACATTCCCATTCATGCTTAACTCATATATGAAAATTTTCAATCTTCATTAATTTATATGATATACAATTTAATCACATATGAATTAACCGATTTATTAATTTACATCACATACCTATTAATTACATTTTCATAATTTACATTACAATACTATAACTAAGCATTTTATACAACATAGAAATTATGACCTATATGGGCCCTATCTACATGTATTGCTGAGGAGGTGACAACCTTGAATACTTTAGACACTTCTGCAGATCAGAACTCCAAAATCTCTGTTTAGTATTCGTTGGGCTTTACCTTCAGTACCTGCGCGAGGAAACAAATCCACCGCGCTAAGCATTGCTGCTTAGTGGTGCAATAATATAACAAAGAAAATAATATACAAAATACAGATGGAAATAAAACATGTTTCAGATAATTTAAATCTAATTATGCTTCAATAAGGTTTCAAAAATTTAATATCTCTTTAGTCCTCTTTGGAGGTGCTTAGTTCATAAGGTTATAGTAAGAATATACAATATACTAATATTTTAATAGCATTATTCTTAACTTAATATTATTATGAAAAGTACATTTGTAACATTTATTTAAATTATATTTCTATTATTAATATTTTTGTATCATTTAATTCAATACCTTCTAGGTTATCTTAAATTATTTCATAATAATTAAAGTTCTCAATGTATTCAATAATAGATAACTTTTATTTTTTTAATTAGCCCAGTTCATTTTAATTCTTTCTAGCATTTTATTAATCATTTTCTTTGATGACTTTGAGCCTCATTTTATTGTAATCATTCTTGTTCTTTATCTTGATATTTAATTTCCTTACTTCCTTTAATAATCAATTCAATTATATTTATACTTCCCAAGTAACCTATACAAATTGGCCGGACTAGATAAATGGGTAAACTAGCACTGGGCACCAGGTACCTCGGGTAGTCACACCATAGGTCACAATGTGTCTCCCGGTATGCAGACAGAATGACTAATAAGCCATAAAAGCAATAAGGCATAAAGCCAAGTATAATATCATAATTAGTATTGCCATAGGCTTTCATATCACATAATGGCATGAAGCCATACATCATACACAGTACTGCTATTAGAATCCTATTGGCATGCCAATCTATCCAAACCAATCACACTAGGCCTACTAGGGTATTTAACACTTTTAATTTATGTTATTCTTTGAAATTGAAATTTTATGGCTACTATTCATTTCATCAGTCAACTAAAATGTTGACTTTTTCATAGATAATAAGTATATTGGTTCTAATATCACCAACATACCATATTTTGTATTCTAAAGTTGTTGGCATTGGTTGCCAATTCCATTTCAAAGCTTAGGGTTGGTTATTTAAAATTTTCAGATTTCAAGTGTTTGGTTTACTATTCCATTGGTAAAATTTTCAGTAAGAATTGGCAATATTGTCTTCATGAAAATTGTTCCTTTATGTGTCTTCTTTAATTATCTTTTTAAATCACTCCATTTGGAGTTTTGTAGCTCAAGTTATGGCCAAATTACCACAACTGGCCGAATTGGTCTCTACCCAGAATTTCTGGGCAATTCTGGTTCTGCCAAATTTGGTAGGTGAACTTGGGCTAGCAATTTCATTTAGTTAAGTCTAGAATTTGAGTTTGTATTCTACATGAAAGTTGTTCTAATTTGCCTAATCTTTCCATTGATATAAATTTCAGGTCAATTGGACCTTTCTACACTGAGTTATGACCAAATGAATGAACACTGTTCATTTAGTCATTTTCCAAGACCAGCAGGTTGGTTACCTGGATTTGGTCAATTTTTAGGGTATTCTATGTTTATTTTCTGGGCAAGGTTTCCTTCACCAAAATTGTGCCATTATGTGTCTAATTTCATGTCCAATTGGCCTTGCACCAATTGAACCTACACAACACATGTTATAGCTGCCCAAACATGCTAGAGTCACATCCAGACCTGCAAGGTACATTGGACAGCATACCTAACCTCAATTCCCTTAGCACAATTCACTCAATTTCCTACTCAAACATGACCAAATGGTCACTAATTGACCATTAGAACTTCCTTTCACCAATACATGAGAAAATCTCAAATTTGTGCCCCAAACCCTAACTCTCAATTCTAGGTTCACCCAACACTTATCAAATTAAACAAACTAATCAATTTCTAGTTTATGTTTACACATCAATCACCATTTCTAAGCCTTTCAAATCCATCAAAACTATCAAACTACCATTCCCATAAAGCTGGCCAAAAATCCAATTCTTCATTCATCCATCGTTTATATCATTTTTCATGAATTTCACCTTCATTCAACTTAGTTTCAACATATGAAAAAGAAAAGAAACAAAAGTAAGGCACTAACCTCTTTGAGTGCAGAATTTTTCTAAGGTCTAACTCCACTTTTTCCTCTTCAAATTGCTGCCCAAGTCTTGCTTTAGTGGTAGGGATAAATTTTCATGAAGGGAAGTTAGGGTTTTGAGGTGATTTGGTTGAGGTTTGGAAGCTTGGCAAAGCTTTAATGGTGGAAGAGAGGGAAAGAGTGTGTTACGGCTAGAATGAGGAAGAAGTGAGCAGATGGTTCTTTTGATTTTTCAGCCCATTTAACTCCTTTAATTGGGTTTATAATGAGGTGTCAAAATGTGATTGGGTGGGAGTGCTTTAATAACATAAGCATGAGGTCAAAATTGCAATTTTAATTCATTTTCTTTTCTTTTCTTTTCTACTCAATTTTAATTTAATTTGTAGCAACATTTATTCATATTTTGCATCATAATAATTATTTACTTAACTGGACAAGTCGGTCAAAAATCATCTCTGAAGACGAAATGACCAAAATGCTCTCCGTTTGGCTTATTGAGCCAAAATCGTCTGTATCGATCTAAAAATTTTTCTAATCATTTTCTTGGCATTCTAATGCCATCGAAACCTCAATGACTCTTCTCTGGAATTCCAAAAAATATTTCATGAATTTTCTCCCTGGTTTAGGGCTTCTAGCTGTGAGGACCGCAACTTTCCACTAGGTTACCCATCGCTAGGGCACTGGCTCATTTAACTTGATTGTATTTTATTTCTAAAATTGTTCCTACATTTTTCTTATTAATATTTGAGTTAATTATGGCTCCTCACTTTAGTCTAAATATTTTTCCAGACGTTCTAGCTGTTCAGACCGATACCGATCACCGAAACAGTAGAATGTACGGAATTGTTACAGTGAGGGTGTTACAGAATTGGTCTGACCCGGACCTCTCTTCTATTGTCTATCCCTTCTGTTCTGCTCATTAATTCTAACCCTTTCTACTTTCAATGTTGCTTCAACCAATTTTGCGAAGTTTGTAATCACCAAAGCTGTTATCATGAGCTTGATATTATCATTTAGCCCCTCTTCAAACCTCCTACATCGACTTGCTTCACTAGGGACTATCTCTCTCCTATATCTGGTAAGTCTGAAAAACTCTCTCTCATATTCTGCCACTGATAGCTGTCTCTTCTCAAACTGATAAATTCTCTTCTCCTCTCCTCTAGGTACATATTACTAACATACTTCTTTCTAAACTCTGTAAGGAAGAATTCCCATGTGATCTGATCTAGTTGCACCTCCCTAGATACTGTGTCCCACCACTGATAAGCATCATTCTGAAGTAGAGATACAACACCCTCTAGGTTTTGCTCTGGGGTGCAGTGAAGTTGTCTCAGCACCCATTCTATTGTGTCTAGCCAGTTTTCAGCTGTTGGAGGGTTATCTTCCTTCTTACCTAGGAAATCCACAGCCCCATATTTTCTTAACTGCTCTAAATGGGACTTCTATGGTGGTGGTGGAGGTTGTGGCTGTGGTTGTGGTATAGCCCCCATCATCTGCCTGAAGAATTCGATCATTTGCTGAAACAAGGCCTGTTGAGGCTGAACAGGTACTTCTTGCATTGGTGGAGCAGGATCTCCCCTGCTTCCAGCTTCAGCCATAGGTGGAGCATGACTCTCCACCTCTTCCTCGATGGCTCTCTGCGATGTCGGGTCCATATCCTAACCAAAATTATAAAAAATAAATAGATCTGCATTAGTGTCACCTTAACACTTACAAATGCAATGCATGGTGTAGACTCTATCTAAACCTAGAAACGCCTAAACTG
This sequence comes from Hevea brasiliensis, assembly GCF_030052815.1. NCBI lineage: Eukaryota > Viridiplantae > Streptophyta > Magnoliopsida > Malpighiales > Euphorbiaceae > Hevea > Hevea brasiliensis. The sequence continues at coordinate 92,514,828 of NC_079497.1, forward strand.
TGTTCTGATACCACTAAATGTGACACCCCTTACCCGTCTACAATGTAGCTGAGCGAGGCATGACACACTCGGTACCGGAAGCGTCATAACTTATCTTATTTCATTCTTAATAATCACATTTAATTTATTTAATTTGGGGTCAATTTATTAACCGAGAAAACTGGTGGAGCTTTTCCTAATTTTAATGATATTTGACGTTTTTCCACCTATTAAATATCTCAATAATAATTCCAATAACATAAATTTTCTACAATTTCAAGCTTCATCTAAATTTTTCAAACTCAAATTTTCATTCAAACATTTCATACATAATTAAAATGGCACTCACATTCATAAATAAAAGATTCCATTTCATTAATTTACATAAATTTACAGATAATTACATAAGTCCATAATTTACATAACAAAATGAATACATAACAACAAAATGCAAAACTACTAACAAGCCTAATGGATCCTACCCAAAATGTACTGTAGTGGAGGTGACATCGGACTCAATGCAGATCTAGACTCTCACCCAGTCTGGGGTCTACTAGGCTCTCTATCTGTGTCTCCAATACCCATGAGTGGCAAAAAGTGACATGCTAAGCAATATAGCTTAGTGGTGCTAATATAAAATAAAAGTAAACTAAATAAATAAATATGCAGAAATTATGTTTTTATTTTATGCAGACTGAAATTTTGGTAATTATAAGTAATACTATTAATTTAGTACTTTTTATGTTTATTATTTGGTAATAAATTATTAAGACTTATTTTGGTTGCCCATGTAACTTATATCAGTTGACTGGACTAGATAAATAGGTAAACTAGCACTAGGTATTAAGTACCTTGGGTCATCACACCATCGGTCACATAGTGTTTGCCAGGTGTGCAACAGAACGACTAACAAGCCATAATAATCATCGGCACAAGGCCAAGTATAGCAAGAGTATCAAAATGGCCAAAAGCCATAATATCACAAAATGGCACTATATGCCACAAATCACGGAATGGCATAAAGCAATATGCAGTACTACTATCAGAACCCTACTGGCATGCCAACTTATCCAAACCAATCATACTAGGCATACTAGGGCATGTTAACAAAGTTGATTGTTTAGTTCTTTGTATTTGATGTTTGATGGTTACTATTTACCATACTATTCATACAAAAATATTGACTTTCTCATAATTGATAAGTATGCTAGTTCTAATTACACCAAAATATCACATTTTGGATTTTACATTTGCTGGCATTAGTTGCCAATTTCAATTCAAAGCTCATTGGAAGTAATTCTAAAAATTCAGATTTGGTCACTTAGGTTTACTGTTCTATTGGACCAATGTACAGTGGAAATTTGGCTAAACTTTATTCATCAAAGTTGTTCCTTAATGTGTCTTATTTACTTACATTTTTGAATCACTCCATTTGGATTTTTGTATCTCAAGTTATGGTATTTTTACCATAATTGGCCAGATTGGTCCATTTCCAGATTTTCTGGGCAGATTTTGGTTCTGGCAATTTTGATGAGCTAATTTTGGTTAGCAATTTGAATAGGATATGATCAGAATTTAGATTTCTGTTCTTCATGAAAGTTGTTCTACATTGTCTAAAATTTCCATGGGTTCAAGAATCAGATCATTTAGACCTCTCTACACAAAGCTATGGCCATATGAACAAATACTATTTATTTGGTTATTTTCTAGGTCCAGAATTGGGATACCCGGATTTAGGCAAATTTTAGGTCACTTTAAGTTGTTTTTCTGGGTAGGGTCTCTTCATAAAAAATGTGGAATTATGTCCCTAATTTCACCTCCAATTGGTCTTACACTAATTGAAGCTGCACAAGCCAAGTTATGGCTGCCCAAACCCACTGGACTTAAGTCCATAATTTTTGGCACAAAAGGGCAGCAGACCAATTCATAATCCAATGCCACAACAAACTTCATTTTATGGTCAACTCATGTCAAATGGTCACTAATTGACCTTTAGAACATCAATTCGCCATCAAATTGGCAAAACCCTAATTTTGCTCAAACCCTAATTCCCATTTCCTTCAATCTTGCACTACACATACAATTTAGGATTCCAATTCACTTATACACATTAAAAGACATCTCGATACTATTTTATTTCAATTAAAATCCTCAAAATGTAGCACATCCATGGCTGCAAAAAATTTAAGGGTGCCTTGAAATGCATATTTTTTTTCAATTTCCACAATTTCTAACTCACTTCAATGTCCTAATAAGGAATATAAAGAGAGAAAGGTGGAAATGGGCACTAACCTCTTGAAGCAAGATTCTCAAGCTCCCAAATCTTCACTTTCTCTTGGATTCTTGGCAGCCAAACTCCTTAGCAAGACTAAATGACAAGTTTTGATGAAGGAATTTATGAGTTTTATGGTGAGGATCAAGATTGTGCAAGGTGGAAGAAGAAATATCAATGGAGGAGTGATAATGGGTTTCAGCCAAGGTTAAGAAAGAAGAAGAAGAAGCTGATTTTTTTTATTTACTCTCTTTTTATCCTTTTTAATTAAGCTTTTCTTGTTTTGATTGGTTGAAAAAGTTTTAATGGCATCATCCTTCATCATGCTTATGTAATAATCCATATTTAATTTCTTTTTATTTTATTTCTTTTCTTCTTTCTTTTTACTCATTTTTAATTAAATTTTTTTAGCAATATTTATTCATAGTTTATGTCATGTACCTCACTTACTTAAATGGACAAGTTAGTAAAAAATTATCTCTGAAGGTGAAATGACCAAAATGCCCTTCATTTTGCTTACCAAGTTAAAATTATCTATACTGATTTACAAAATTTTCTTAGTATTTTCTTGGCATTCTATTGCCATCTAAACATTAATAATTCTTCACTGGAGTTTTAAAAATTATTTTACAGGGTTTCCCATGGGTCTAGGGTTGCTAACTGTCTTTACAGTCGCTTTCGGTTAGATCACCCATCGCCGGAGCTACGACTCATTTAACCTTAGTGCATTTCATTACTTAAAATTTTTCTTAATTTTTCTTATCATTATTTGGGTTATTTATCACTCCTCACTCTAGTTTAAATATAGTTCTAGACATTCTGGCTGTCCAGACAGACATTAGTCACTAGAATAGTAGAATGTACAGACTGCCTAAAGTGATGGCGTTACACCTAAGGTAAAGAAAGACATGGTCCATTATGAAAAGACTACTGTCCATTGTAGTTGAAGACATTATTTATAGTGTAGTAGTTAAAATGGTAAATTTATTTGGTTATATCTAGAGAAGAATGAGATTGAGAGGGACTAACTTGTAACACCCCTAAGTTCGGTAGTGCGTTTTACTGTTCCTGTGATCAGTGTTGTCCGGACAGCTAGGATGCCTAGAACTACACTTCGATATGAGTGAGGAGACATAAAATAATGAAATACAAGAAAAGAAAATACAAGAAAAAAAAGGAAAAATAATAGCAAAGAAATGTAACCAACTTAAGCGAGCTGAGAACCCTAGCGTTGGGTGACCGCACCGGGAAGTCACGGCATGGACCCTTGACTAGCCCTGGACCGCGGGGAACCCTGGAAAATATTTTTAAGACTTAAATAGACACCTATTGAAATAAAAATATCATTAGAAATATCAAAGAAAAAATTAAATAATTAGTACAAAGAAAAGTGAGAAATTGAAAAACGGACAAAACCCAGTGTTACCGAAAAATAGGGAATATAACCCGAACAGGGGCATTGTGGTCATTTGACATCCCGAGTTATCTTTTGACCTAAATGTCCATTAAAAATAAATAATATTACACTTGGAAAATATAATGAAAAATTAATTTGGGGGTACCTAATGTAAATAGTAAAAATGGAGGGTAAATTGACTAATTAACACATTTAAACATATAATATAGTTTATAATTGGTGAGTGGAGCACTAAGGATTATAATAACCATTAAATGGGCAGATTTCTCCACTAACTAACTCATTTTCTTCAAGCTTCCAACAATGGCTGATTGTCACTCCCAATTCTCCATGGAAAATTTTCCATGCAAAGCTTAATTCTCTCCCATTTTCAACATAAAACCATAAATTCTCTTCATTAAACTTGGTCCACACCTCTTGGGCAGATTATAGGGAACAAAAAGGAAGAAATTTGGTGAAGATTTGAGAAGTCTCATCCATAGGTAAGTTTGAGTTTTTGATTTTTGCATTGTTAAAGTTTATAAGGATATTATGGGTGTTTGATTTATGGAGAAATTTTTGAGTTTTGATGTTGAATGGGAATGTGCACTTTTGGCAGCCATGGAAGCATCTTGAAGGCAGTTTAATTGTGCTTGTAAATGGTGAATTAAATGATTGATTAAATGTATATTGTGTAGGAAATTGTTTGGGTAATGTATACTTAGTATATGTAAATGTAAAATGAGATTTAAAGCTTGGAAAGTAATGGAATGTAAGTGTACCATTGTGGCAGTTTGCTAAATCTTGAGGAATGCTTGAATTCATGCTTGGTTTATGGAATAATGATGTTAAAATGTGTTGGTTGTTATGGCAGTTTGAGTGTATGTATGGTGGTGTGAAGTGGGACATGTAAATGAGCATGAATTGGTGATTGAATTATTGTAAATTGAATTGGACAAATTCTGCACTTGTTGGTGCACATTGAATGTAATTGTAAGCTGCCAAAATGACCTATAATATGTTGTAAATTATGTTTAGGTTGTGGTACAACCAGAATTAGTTTGAATATTAAGTTTGGTGAGTGTTAAAAGTGATGTTTGATATGTATGCAAGAATTGCAATAAGGCAGTTTGAGTTTTAGGCCTAGAACTTTAATTGTGTGGCTCCAATTGGTATGAGACTAATTGGAGGTGAAACTAGGCACAAAATTTGCCAACTTTCATGAAGAAAGCTTGCCAAAATTATGCTTGCAAGGTAGCTTGAAAAATGACCAAATCCGGATTAAGTGCAAATAAGGCTTGAAAATTGACCATTTGAGCAGCAGTTAGTGTTTAGGCCATAACTCACTCAAAATAGGTCCAATTGACCTGAAATTTTAACCATGAATAGTTAAGACCAATATCTACAAGTCTTATGAAGACACCAAAGCCCATAAATGACCATAAGCAAGTCAAACAGCTTGAACAAGTTCGGGTCCAAAAACTAGCTGAACCTAAAATGACCTAAAGTGACCTAAAATTACCAATTTTGGTGCAATTTGACCAGCAATAGTAAAATGACCATAACTTGGACTACATAACTCAGCATGACCTGAAATTTTGCCCTGCATTCCATAAGACATAGATCTACAAGTTTGTAGTTTTGACCGAAACCCGAAAACCGAGGGAACTAGGTCATCCGGCTAGGTTAAACTAGAATCCCAGAATCCAGCAAATTGCAAGAAAATGCAGTATACGCGGAAATGAACTTGGTAACATGTACCAACCCTAAAAGACTATCGAATGTGACATGTTAGTAACATTAAAACCTAATTTACCTAGAATGCACCGAGGGTCGATATATTAGGTTGATTAAGCAAATAATAGCATTCAGTGAATTATTTATCAAACATTATCGTTAGAGACAGTTTAATTTAGTACTGAAATACTTCAAATTGTGTTTCTCAGTTAGCAAAGATTCAGAAAAAGGGAAGGAAACACTGAGTCAAGACCAGGAGACAGTTATCAGAGGTTTGTGCACAATAACTATTTCTTTTGAATTTTTCAATTGAAATGAATTATGACTATTTGTACATTATTGTTTTAAATTGTGGAAATGTGTTTGAATGGATATTTATCGCTTGAAAAGCACTGTAAATGGTTTGAAATTGTGAGAAATTATTTGAATGATATTGATGGATACTTATTGATTGAAAAGCATTGGAAATGGTTTGAAACCACAGCTATCATGTATATTGATTGTATTCCTCGCTAGCTTGTCTAGTGGGACGAATTGAATTCCCTTTCTGGCTAAAGTGTTGAGGTGTGTGCCTGTTGAGGACGAATTGGATGAGTACTCATATTTTTGGTAGCTAGCTATGTTATTCCTCATTAGTCATTGACTTTTGGGATGAATTGAATACCTCATTCGCCATCGGCTTTTGGGACGAATTGAACCTTGGAACATGATTAAGCTGTATGTGATTTATTGATATGTATTGTGAGATTATGAAATGAATTTAAACTCTTATTGACATACACTATCTTTTGAATTTAACCATGATCTGACTTATTGAAATTTATTGTGATATTGAGAAATGGAGTTTAAATTCTTGTTGACAATTACTGTCTTGAAATTAACTATGGTTTTAAGTATCCACTATTTATATGATTTATGAATTGTGATTTAAAGTTGTATTTGGTTAATGTTGTGCACCACTGAGACATTGTCTCAAATGATAGCTTTTATTGTCATCGCAGTAGACAGACGGACAGGGCAGCAGACTAGGCTGCTAGTACATCCAGCGAGAGATTTTCGGGTATAACAAGTATACCACATTTTGCATTTTGTACTGTAATGTATGTTCACTGTATGTACATATTATTTTTGGTTTTGAGCAGTTGTAAATTCAAATTGTACATTGAAGTTATAAAATAATTATGAGTTATTTTGACTTGTAAAAATTGTATTATATTTGAAAAATCACTGTGGATTTGAGTTGAGAAATATGTTATGTTGAGAAATATGTTGGAGTTGAGATTTGGAAATATATTGAAGTGCTTTTTCAGGTTTTCTAAAGAACTGTTTTATCCAAAATACAGATGGCACTCTGCCAAAATTTTTACAGAAATTCCAAATAATTCAAATGTGTTAGTTCTATCACTTCAGTTCACAAAGGTTTTTAACACCTGTAAATAGTGCTCACCACTGTAAAAGAAGTAAGAAAAGTTTTTTTTTTTTTTTTTTTAAATCCCTTGTAGTGTACTTAATGGGTTATCAGTAGACGGAGGGGTAGGGTGTGACACCAACTAATGTATTTACTATGAGTAGTTTGATGTGAGATTTCTGTTAGGAGTAATTGGCTTAAAAGGTAGATAGCTTTAAGCTTGTAATTGATGATTATTTTAAAGATATTGAAGAATGGCATGTCCGTAGATATAGCCCTATGTTGAGAGGGTAAATCACGTAAAAATTATTGTTTTGTGTGTTTGTTTTATTTCTCTATAGCTTACACGTTTCCGTGGTGCACAACAAAAAAATTTACAGTAATTTGCAATTATAGTCAAACCTCTTAATTTTGGACCCTAAATCCCAACCTTTAAGATTGAGTGCAATTATAGTTAAAGTCTAAAATTGATTTAGGGAAATTTAAATTTTGTGTGACACCCCTTACCCATCTACAGTATACCTGAGTAAGATATGTCACACAGTGTACCGGAACACCCTATTTTATTTCAACCATTTTTATCCTTCCTAATTTATTTCTTTCATATTTATGAAGTATAATTCGTGAAATATCATTCATTGAAGTCATTTATTGAAATCATAAATTTATTTGAGGTTTTGTAAATTTTATAGAAAATCCAGCAGAGTATCGGCTAAAAATGGATAAAACAGTTGTTCGGAACCTATAAAAAACACTTCCAAAATTTTCAATCAATCCCAAACTCCATTTCATCAACAAAATCTCTATTTCTCAAATATACTCCCATTTCTCATTCATTCATTTCATAGGATATTCAGGTATAGGTCATAAATAAATATTCACTTTTTCATTCATAAACATAATTTCTACTATTTACATTGATAACAAAATACATTACATGAGTCTCAATTTCTTATGAGAAAATAAAAGTTAATTACAAAATACCCAAAATGAAACCTAGTGTCCTACCAATGCACTGATGTTGGTGAGGTGACACAGACACTATGCAGATCTGCAGAAGGTCTCACCCGGTCTGTGGTCTACTGGGCTCTCGGTCGGTCTCTCCAGAATCTATGCATGTCAAAAAGCAACGCGCTAAGCAATAATGCTTAGTGGTGCCAATAATAAAATAAAAAGAAGTAACAAAAAATAAATATGCAGTGCATGCCCTGATGTCTTATGCAGACAATTTTTTGATCATTATTGGTAATCTTATTTATTTTGTACTTGTTATATTCATAATTACATTAAATTTATCCACTTTCATTTTTGGTTGTCCAAGTAACCTACACTGGACGACTGGACTAGATAAATGGGTAAATTGGCACTGGGTATCAAGTACCTTGGGCTGTCACACCATCGGTCACATATGTATCTCCCGGTGTGCAACTGAACAACTAATAAGCTGTAATAACATTAGGCACAAGGCCAAGTATCAACATAATGTCAGAATGGCATAATGCCATGTGCAGTACTGCTAACTGAACCCTATTGGCATGCCAACCTATCCAAACCAATCTTGCTAGGTGTACTAGGGCATGTTACACTTTTAAATTTTACAATTCTTGAAATTTAAGTTTAGGTGTTACTATTCATTTCATTAGTCAACTACAATATTGACTTTTGCATAGATAATAGATACATTGGTTCTAATACTCCCAACATACCACATTTTGCATTCTAAAGTTATTGGTATTGATTGCCAATACCATTTCTAAGCTTAGTGTTAGTTGTTCAAAATTTTCAAATTTCAAGCCTTGTGTTTACTGTTCCATTGGTCATTTTTACAGTAGGAATTTGGCAAACTTGTCAACATGAAAGTTGTTCCTTATTGTGTCTAGTTACATTTCTTTTATTGAATCACTCCATTTGGAGTTTTGTAGCTCAAGTTATGGCCTAAACACCATAACTGGCCATATTGCAAACTTTCCAGATTTTCTGGACTGACCAAATCTATAGTGTTTTGTGCAGTGACTGCAGGTTACTTTTTGAACATGTTATGGTCAAAATTTGGGTTAGGTTTCTTCAATGAAAGTTGTAGGTCTATATCTCAACTTGCTGCTGGTAAAATTTCAGGTTAATTGGACCTTTCTACATTGAGTTATGACCAAATGAATAAATACTATTCATTTGGTTATTTTGCCCAGGCAGAATGCAAGTCACCCGGATTAGAGAAATTTTTAGGTCAACTTGGTTTGGTTTTCTGGGCAGGGTTTCTTCACCAAAGTTGGGCCATTATGTGTCTAGTTTCATGTCCAATTATCCTTGCACCAATTGAACCTCTACAACTCCATTTATAGCTGCCCAAACCTACTAGACTCATGCTCGGTCCTGCAGGTCAGCTAAGGTAGCTCACCCATACACAAATGCCAAGCCTCAACTCACTTCATTTCCTCATCATACACGTTCAAATGGTCACTAATTGACGATTACAAGGTTAATGAACCATCACATGAGCAAACCATAATGATGTTCAAGTGTCCACATTTTCAAGGTTCATTCTTGCATCACAGTTGCATTTTACTTACTCTTACATGTTCAATCACTCATCTCATGCTATGGGCAGCTTATAAACACTTAACTTCAAGTAAATTCATCAAACCCTAATCATCCCTAGGCTGCACAAATTGTAGGGATGAATATACATAAGTTTTATTTTGTTTTTCTTACACTTTCCCACTTATCTCATGCTAATAAACATGAATTAAGTAAAAGAGATAGGAGATTGGACATTAACCTCTTTGAGCAGAATTTTTTCCAAGCTTAAACTTCACTTTTCTTGATTTTCTTGACTGCTAAATACCTTCCCAAGAGGTAAGGACAATTTTTAGAAGAGAACTTAGGGTTTAACGGTGAGAATTCAATGTTTGGAAGAGAGAAAATGAAAGAAATTTTAATAGAGGGAGAGATGGGTCACGACTGGAAATGGGAAGAAGAAGGAATCTATTTTTTTTTCTTTCATTTTCTGCCCATTTTATTCATTTTAAATGGGTTAAGGACATGTGTCATAATGTGATTGGTCATTGGGGTTTTAATGATATCATAATAATGTCAAAATTCCCATTAAATCCATTTTCTTTCCTTTTTCTTTTCTACTCATTTTCAATTAAATTTTTAGCAATATTTATTCATATTTTATGTCATAATAATTATTTACTTAACTGGACAAGTCGGCCAAAAATCATCTCTAAAGACAAAATGACCAAAATGCCATCCGTTTGGCTTATTGAGCCAAAATCGTCTGTACCGATTGAAAAATTTTTCTAAGCATTTTCTTGGCATTCTAATGTCATAGAAACCTCAATGACCCTTCTCTGGAGTCCCAAAAATTATTTTATGAATTTTCCCTCTGGTCTAGGGCTCTTAGTTGCGAGAACCGTAACTTCCCACTAGGTTACCCATCGCTAGGGCACCGGCTCATTTAACTTAGTTGTATTTTATTTCTAAAATTTTTCCTAAATTTTTCTTATTAATATTTGAGTTAATTATGGTTCCTCACTTTAGTTTAAATATTTTTCCAGACGTTCTAGTTGTCCGGACCGATACTGGTCACTGGAACAGTAGAATGTATGGAGTTGCTACAGCGAGGGTGTTACATTTCGTCCACTAAACTTACAATTATATCTAGCATAGTGCATGACTCTCACTTTTGCTACTTAATTAGGATGGGGAGTCAAATTGAGCATTAAGCCATATAATTTTCTGTTAAGGTTGATTAGGTTAGCTTCGGGTTAAGTCATTTGAGTTGTCAATTACACTAAATAAAAAGACAAACTTAAGCTTATTTTCTTTCTTTTAAAAAAAAAAAAAAAACTATTGAATTTAAAACTTGCTTAATAAATGAGCTAAGATTCAAGTAGTCAAATCTCTCTCAATTCATTTGCAACTCTAATTTCTTCCAATAAGAAAGCTAAACTTTTTTTTTAATCTAAAAAAAAAAATTCTTATGCTTTTTTTATTAATTTTATTGAATTACCTTTAATTGGTAGAGTAGCATTGATGGCTTGCATAGACAAAAATATAAGAGAAGGTAGTGCTTCAAGGCTTTTAAAAGGCTTTTCATCAAGTGAAGAAAAATCCAGGAATAACTCTCCCACACTCATCAATTTACCCATATATACTTTAAAAAGAAAAGAAAAAGAACAAGAAAAAAAAAAACCTAGAATTTCAATGACACTGGGCAGCATATATGCAAGTAATGACTAATGAGAATAACTTAAAGTAATTTGGTCATATCTCAAAAACTTGCCTTGAGCAAATATTCCTCCTTTAAAGCTATTTTGCCTTAGAGAAAGAGTCTTGAGAAATGGGTATTCTCCTAACAATTCTAGCTGAATGCTGCTTTTTTCCATGGGAATTAATGTTATCAGGGAAAAGATAGCTCAACTTCCTAATGATTCTAATATTTGCAAGTAAATGGACAAAATATATCAATTAGCAAGCCAATGTGATCTTTGGACATCCTAGCAATGGAGGGTTACCTTTTGTATATAAGAAGATTTTATTTTTCATGTTAGCTTAGGGCTTAAGGCTAAATACCCACTTAGTTGTTTTATGTTATATAATAGATATTTTATAGAATTAGCACATGGATTTAAAATATAGAGGAAAAAAAAAGTGTCTTGTGGTTTCACTTATTTTTATTTTAGGGTATGTAGTTCACTTTATTACAAAGTAGTATCATAAGATTTTGCATCGATAGCAAAGAATGGCTTTTCATTTTCTCTCTATCAAAAAGTGTTAACATAAAAGAGAAATCTATAGACATGGAATAAAAAAAGTGAACATTTAAAAAAGTATCATGCAGTTTCGCTCATTTTTTTTCTTTTTTTTTTATTGAACATAATTAAAAATATTATTTAATGCCATATCAGTGAAATTGACCGCATAAGACAAAATGTTGTGGTTTGCTAATAGAGCCTTACCACAATGTAGACCCCCTATTTGTATAACTTTGGTATATTGAGGCCGTGAGGAACCTGATGATAAAATATATATATATATATATATATATATATATATATGACTATGAGATATATTTAAAGATAATAAATATGGAAGATCATAGTATGACATGTCTCTTGAAGAAAATAATTTAAAAGAGTAAAAAAAAATATTAATTGAATTTAAACGAAATTTATTTTTGGTTAAATTTAATTTTGGGAATTTATTCTATTAAAAAGCCTAATTGGGCTCTCTAAACCAGTAAGGTCTAATAGGGGAATTTAATTAAATAAAAGCCCATCATTTTTTTATTTTTTTTAATAAAAAGGAAGAATTTAACTAGGAACAGTTTCTCTCTATCCCTCTCCTTCTCCTACTCAACTTCTCCCTTTCCCTCTCCCACTCAATCTCTCCTTGTCCCTCTCTCCCATATGCCCCCTCTCTCTCTCTCTCTCTCTCTCTCTCTCTCTCTCTCTCCCCCACTCAACCTCTCCCTCTCCCTTCCTATTTTTATTTATCATCCCTATTCCTATTATCTCTATTTATCCCTATTAATTTCTATCCCATTAGCACTTTTAAACCCTCTAGGAATAGGATTACCTACCTCCCTAAAACTCTAAACCAAAACCCTATAAATACCTTCCAATGTAAATTCAGAAAAGGCATTAGGGAGAAGAACAAAACTCAAAAAAAAAAAAAAATCTCATTACATCTCTCCAATTTGGCAAACATTTCCCCTCCCTCCTTCTTTCTTCTTTCTTTCTTTCTTTCTTTCTTCCTTCAAAGAACCCTTCAAGAATTCTTCAAGGTTTCATGGTATTTGTGCTAAGTCATATTTGCATTCTCCATGAAATTCTAATGATTTTAATCTTAAGAGTCATGCAAAAAGCTTCTAAATTGAGAGAGTTGTGGCTGTTTAAAGTTAGAGTGTTTTCTGTATATAATTTATAGGATAGCCAAATTGCAAAGCCAATATCTCCCTCAGTTCTTCATCTTTTTCTATGATTCTTGATTCTAAAAATATGTTCAAGATTTTGTCTAACTTTTCCCATTGGTTTCATGTAAATACCCTTCATGGTTTGGGAGATACATTGATTTTAAAAAAGCAGTACATATATGTCTCTAATGCATAATAGTGGCGAACCATATTTTTGTAAATTATTTAGTAGATATTTTAGACTAGATAATAATTTTTTAATTTGATATGATATCTTGGCATGCTTTTTGAAGTTTTGTATAATTTTTGTAAACATTTAACTAATTTTAGAAATTTAAATATAAAAACACTGCAAATCTATCAACATCTGGAATTATCATGTATGTTTGTTATTTGATATTTTTCAATTTTATATTTGAATGTCAACTTAATGTTTTATATGATGTAATATGATATTATGAACTATTAGAATTAGGTTAGATGGATCCATGGCCATTGTATAGTTTTGGCCCATTAGAAGTACAATTACTTAGATTGCAAGTGATGAAATTTTTAATGTAAATTACAATTTTTATTTTATAAATTGGTAAGTATGTTAGTAGCATGCCCTAGAGCATATCATTTAGTATGTATCTTGTACATGTTTTATTAATAAAAGGCATTTTCACTTTTCCGTTTACATAATATATTTATATGTAATATAAAAGGTCCATTGATATTTTGCTAGAAATTCTATTCTTAAGTTGTTAAGAATATGAGTGACAGTATTTCTAGCACAAAGTATCATAAATAGGTTCACAATCGAGGATACTTCACAATAAGGACATGACTTATTCAGAAAGATTGTAATCATGTTTGTTCCCAAGTTATTTATATGAGATGTAAATAAGATGGAATGGTGAGTCTCATGCCATATAACAAACATGATAGGCACTTATACATGATAAGTAGGTCGAACCAATAACATTTATGACAAGCACATGGAGTTTACTCTTGTCAATGTATTATCATAAATCATATCAGTGCATATAATCTTTAGACCTGAGATAGCATAGTTATCTTGTATATAGGTGATTTGAGTTTGATACTGCTTTCATACTTGTACTATGTATGGGTATATGGGCATGTGTTGGCTCCTACTAGTTATATATGGAGGTAGGTGTTGATCAAGATGGAATCTGTTACCCTAAGTAAATAGGGATAAAATCCTATATTCATTTAATTGTTCTTGATGTTTCAAGTTCTTGGCCAGGACAGATAGATTTAATCAGAAAAGAGTTTTTAATGAGAAAATCTTTTTAGTCAAGAACTAGAATTAAAAGAGAACATAATATTCATAGCAAATGGGGTTTGACATAAACTATGACTCCAGCTCGAATTGGGATTTTGTAACAGAGAGATTCTAGTGCATGGTAACGTATGATTATAGGGATAAAATCCTATATTCATTTAATTGTTCTTGATGTTTCAAGTTCTTGGCCAGGACAGATAGATTTAATCAGAAAAGAGTTTTTAATGAGAAAATCTTTTTAGTCAAGAACTAGAATTAAAAGAGAACATAATATTCATAGCAAATGGGGTTTGACATAAACTATGACTCCAGCTCGAATTGGGATTTTGTAACAGAGAGATTCTAGTGCATGGTAACGTATGATTATAGGTTCATTTAAGGTAAACCTTATTACTGATTGGGTGGCTATGACATGCTATGCTAGGTGTTAACCATAGTCTATGAGCTGCATAAAATGATTTAGAGAAATCATTTATGATAAGAAAGAGTTCTGATGATATTAAGACTTGATATCATATCTCATTGCCAATTAGTGATGAGCCTAGTGAGTCACATACATATACAAGTAATCACCAAGTTAAATATGATTTAATTAATTAATTAAAGAGTTTAATAGATTAATTAAATAGGTTTGGCTTGCAATTAGATTACAAAGTCCCTAGCATGGCTTGAAACCAGATCTAGGTTATTGGATGTGTAGTATAAGTTAAATTTATATTTAAAGTGTTTAAATATAAATTTAATTATGAGAAATTAATTAATAGAGATTAATTGATTAATTTATATTTGATATAAATTGCTTAGAAGAAGAGAAATAATTATTCTGGGTTGAGAACACAAAATTAAGACACAGGGGTATTTAGGTCATTTCACAGGGTGACATGTGGCACCATAAGATGGTGACACTTGGCACTATACATAAGCTTGCCATGTATCTTTTAATCATGTAAGATGATCAAAGTTAAGATTAAATATAGGTTTGACACTTGGCACAATGTGATTGGGTCAATTAAACCTAGAGCTAATAAGAAGGTGACATGTGGCAAGGGTTTTAAGTGGTGACCTAGCTATATAAGGACTAGGATGAAAAAAAAAAAAATACAATCTGCTTATTCCTCCAAAGGTGCCGCCACCTTTGCCTTGCTCTCCCTCTCTTCTTTTTCATCTCTCAACAATTCTAAGAGATTTGCCAACAATCTCTTGAATTAAAAATACTAGAAATCGTTTCTAGTGTCCTGTTTACATCTGTAATCTCTCAAAAGGCAAAACTTGATTTTCTAATTGATTGAAAAATCAATTAGAGGCTGTTTAAGGGGCTGCCATTGGTGATCTTAGTGTGGATAAGCTAGAGGGACAACATCTAGTGTCCTAGGCGCATCCCAAAGGTGCCAAACACACTGCAGTGCATCAAAAGGTTAGTGCACTTGTTCTTGATCTAATATAGGGTTCTAATGAATTAATCTGTTAATTTTAAAATCTTAAATGACACATGTAGATCCAAAAACATATTAAAAAAAGTTTTAATATGCTGTTTATCATTGAAATCAAATAGATAAAAATGAATCTTGTATGATGCATGTGACCCTAGATGAAAAATTTTTGAATTCAATGATCTAAACTTATGTTTTTCATGCTTTCGCTCCTTCAAAGTGGCCCTAAAATAAGTATCAAAAAGGGTCTTATGCGGAGCTTAACAGGAGTAAGATAGGGATAAACCTATAATACTAGAAGAGAATGCCTTTTTTTAAGGGTAGCATACCCTAATGGCAACTGCAATAATTAAAAGGTAAGTATCCTTAAACTTTCTTGAAATAATAATTTTGTATGTAATATGTAGTAATAATAGGAATTTATTCAGTAAATACTAAAATCAATTTTGTTTGTATTTTAACCCATGTTTGGCATACAAATTAAATTTAATTAAATACTAGGTAAATTATAAAATAAGTTAGCATATTAGAAATAATTTTTTAGGTTGTAATTATTTGGGACTTTTATGTGTTTATTAGAGTAAATTACACATGTATATAATTTATTTAGTTTAATTATCTTTAGGGTAACTTGGTAAATAAATAAAGTAGGTTAATTAGAAATTAGGTGTCACACCCTACCCCTCTGTAAGGCATAACATGATCCCGTAGTATACCTAATGAATTACCAACTCCGTCTACTGATAACCCATTAAATACACTACAAGGGATTTTAAAAACTTTTCTTACTTCTTTTATAGTGGTGAACACTATTTACAGGTGTTAAAAACCTTTTTGAACTGAAGTGATAAAACTGACACATTTGACTTATTTGGAATTTCTGTAAAAATTTTGGCAGAGTGCCATCTGTAATTTGGATAAAACAGTTCTTCAGAAAATCTATAAAAAGCACTTCAATATATTTTCCAAATCTCAAATCTAACATTTTTTTCAACACAACATATTTCTCAACTCAAATCTGCAGTGATTTTTCAAAGACTGAGATAAAAGAAATATAATACAATTTTTACAAGCCAAAATAACTCATAATTTACTTCACAATGTCAATGTACAATTTTAATTTACAACTGCTCAAAACCAAAATAATATGTACATACAGTGATCATACATTACCGCACAAAATACAAAATGTGGTATACTCGTTATACCCGAAAATCTCTCGCTGGAGGTAATAGCAGCCTAGTCTGCTGCCCTGTCTGTCTGTCTGTCTACCTGCGACAGCAATAAAAAGCTATCTCTGAGACAATGTCTCAGTGGTGCACAACATTAACCAAATACAAATTTAAATCACAATTCATAATTCAAATAAATAGTGGATATTTAAAAACCATAGTTAAATTCAAGACAATATTGTCATAAGAAATTTAACACAATATCACAATAAATCTCAGTAATCAAAACATAGTTAAATTCAAAAGACAGTAAATGTCAATAAGAATTTAAACTTCATTTCACAAATTATCAAATCGCATAACAACACAATTTAGTCGAATAATTTAAGAATACAGTGTTGCCAATTCATTCACAACTTAAGCCATGACACAAATTTCCGATCAATGCCGCGTTGTACACCACGACAAAGCAATCACAACACCACTAATCGAAATCAATGAGGAAGGGAGCTAGCTATATAATGAGTACTCATCCGATCACCTCAACTGGTAAACCAGAGAGGGAGAAAAATAAACGATCACGACTTCATAAATGGAGAAGGAAAATAAACGATCACAACCCCATAAATGGGGAAGGAATGATATGATACTGTCATGCTAAGTGTGAACACAAAATCAATTCCAAACATTTTATTCAAATGATTCATGAGAATCCAATAAATTTCCAAAGTTATAATTTCATTCACAAAATGGCAACACAATTCATAATTATCTTTAATTTCCACAAAAACCATTCTGATTGCTTTTCAATCAATAGTATCCATCAAATAATTTACAATGCTTTTCAAGCAATAAATATCCATTCAAACACATTTCCACAATTTAAAACAATAATGTACAAATAGTCATAATTCATTTCAATTGAAAAATTCAAAAGAAATATTGTTGTGCACAAACACAATTTAAATCAATAACATACAATTAATCATATGAAATCTTATTCAGAGTAAAATCAGTTGAAAACTAGTTGTGCACAAACCTCTGATGACTGTCTCCTGGTCTGGACTCAGTGTTTCCTTCCCTTTTTCTGAGTCTTTGGTAACTGAGAAACACAATTTGAAGTGTTTCAGTACTAAATTAAACTGTCTCTAACGATAATGTTCGATAAGTAATTCACTGAAGGCTATTATTTACTTAATCACCTAATATACCGACCTTCGATGCGTTTTAGGTAAATTAGGTTTTTGTGTCATTAATATGTCACATTCGATAGGGTTTTAGGGTTGGTACGTTTTACCAAACTCATTTCCTTGTTTAGTGCATTTTAATGCAACTTGCTGGATTCCGGGATACTAGTTTGACCTAGTCGGACGACCTAGTTCCCTCTATTTTCGGGTTTCGGTCAAAACTACAAACTTGTAAATCTATGTCTTATTGCACGCGGGGCAAAATTTCAGGTCATTCTGAGTTATGTAAACCAAGTTATGGTCATTTTACTATTGCTGGTCAAATGGCATCAAATTAGGTCATTTTAGGTCAATTTGGTCAACTTTGGTTAGGCCAGTTTTTGGACCCGAACTTGTGCAAGCTTTTTGACTTGCTTATGGTCATTTCTGGGTTTTGGTGTCTTCATAAGACTTGTAGGTATGGGTCTTAACTATTCATGGTTAAAATTTCAGGTCAATTGGACCTGTTTTGAATGAGTTATGGCCTAAACACTAACTGCTGCCCAATTGGTCAGTTTTCAGGTTTCAATTGCACTTAATCCGAATTGGTCATTTTTCATGTCACCTTGCAAGCAGAATTTTGGTATGCTTTCTCAATGAAAGTTGGCACATTTTGTGCCTAGTTTCACCTCCAATTGGTCTCATACCAATTGAGGTTACATATTTAAAGTTATAGGCTAAAATGTATACTGCCCTTAATTACCTTACTTATACATGTATCCATTACACATTTAATTGCTATATGTCCACTTCCCTTACCAATTCTGTTTTGGTACATTACCAAAACCACATACCTCTTCACTTTAAAGTCACTTTGGGCAGATTACACACATCCTCAATACACCAAATAAACTCAAATTTACAAAGTCTAAGTATAATCACATATACACATAAACATTACTCATTCTTACATACACTTTACACAACCAATCTATATACATATCCATCAATCCTCAATGTCAATATTCTGCCAATACCTTCATTAACTCATACATTTATCAAAGTGTCCCAAGGCTGCCACAAAGCTTCACCATGCCAAAGTGTCCATAATTCGTCAACTTCAATCCCCATTGTACAATCACCACATATACATGGAATTTAACTACTAGGACATTAAATCACCCTATTCATCATAATTTCTCATCAAATATATGTAAAATAAATCATCAAATACACAACTCCATGGCTGTCCAAACTAGATATATCAAGAACTCTTCAAATTTGAAAATTTTCTTCACAAAGCACACACCCATAACATGTACACAAAGTTTAACAAAGCAACATTCAACAATGTAAACTTACCTATGGTTGGAGCTTGCTAAACCTTGATTAAACTTCTTGATTTTGGTATCAAGCTCTTCCTTATGATGTGTAGACAATTTTTTATGAAGCTATCTAAGTGATTGGAGTTGAAATGGAGGAGTGGATCAAGCTCATGCAAAAACGGCAATGGAGGATTTTCTTCCTTCTCAAATCGGCATGGATGAATTCATTTGGAGAAGATGAAGTTTCAGCTTGTATTATGGACTTACACCTGCCCCATTATCCTTAGTTTATTCCTTTAGTGGTCCACTTACTCTAATTAATTCATATAATATGTTAAATTCCCACTTATTCCACATTAAACCCTTAATTCTTGCTATTCACTTTAGGTACCACCAAATTAATTTTTCATTTTATTTTCTAAGTGTAATATTATTTATTTTTAATGGACATTTAGGTCAAAAGACAATTCGGGATGTCAAATGACCATAATGCCCCCGTTCGGGTTACATTCCCGATTTTTCGGTAACACCGGGTTTTGTCCATTTTTTGATTTCTCACTTTTCTTTGTACTAATTATTTAATTTTTCTTTGATATTTCTAATGATATTTATACTTCAATTGATGTCTCTTTAAGTCCTAAAAATATTTTCCAGGGTTCCCCGTAGTCCAGGGCTAATCAACGGTCCACACCGTGACTTTCCGGTGCGGTCACCCATCGCTAGGGTTCTCGGCTCGCTTAACTTGGTTACATTTCTTTGCTATTATTTTTCCTTTATTTTTCTTGTATTTTCTTTTCTTGTATTTCATTATTTTATGTTTCCTCACTCATATTGAAGTGTAGTTTTAGGCATCCTAGCTGTCCGGACAACACTGGTCACCGGAACAGTAGAACGCACTATCGAACTTAGGGGTGTTACATTAGGGTTATTTGTAAATTGAACTTGCATGTAAATTAAATTGTCAATAATAAATTAATTTTAGTCATTCGGTAAATTTCACCTAATTTAATTTAGTAACCCCATAGATAGGAAATACTTATGCATGAAAATTATTTCTAAACAATAACCCTTATTTGAACTATTTGTGTGCGTAGGTTTAGAAATTGAATATTTAGTTAAGAGGTTTAATGAAGGAATATTAAAAAAACCTTTTAGAAATATTAGTAGAGGACTGGCACTCAAATTAATAAAATTAGACCAAGCGTAAGGGGTGCCTAGCACTTTTCCCTTACGTATCCACTATCCCAAACCTAGACATTAGGCTATGGTGATGACAATTGTAGAATCTCTGCAAGGGATAAGTTGCCATCCATTATCCTATCAAAAAATTAAGTACATCAATCAAGTCCCTTCAGTTGTCTCTTTAGAAATTGATGCCTCAATCAGATATCCCTCAGAAGAAACAGTGAATATGTTTTGGTTATTACCCAGGTGGTAACTCCTGTTTATCTATGCCTTTGTAGCATAAATTCTTAATACCATGGTAGTGTTAGGGAAAGATGGTACTTATCAGTGGACTCGATTCTATTAAGATTATATAAATTGTATGTCTAGGAAATGTTGTCTAAGGAGGTGGTACTTAAGTGAGACCAATGTGACTCCAATATCTTTCCTGGGCATTACTTAGTACACTTTATATGATCCTAGTAGATAATCTTTCGCCTCATGCCATATGATCCCCACAGCTTTGGCGACTCCACTAGGGACTAATGGATAGTTACTTCAACATGTTTCTAATAATTTAATATTATTCCTTTGTTAAACTTCTTTGTATTATACTACACTATCATACGGATCACACTTACCCTTTTAGCCCTGCTAGTATTATCTGAGGAGGCATAGTTCCACTTGAGCTATGGCAAATTGGTGAATGCTTGCACCCCATGCCCATCTTTGAGTATATAAAAGAGCCACAGCTCCAGTCATTGTGCTTAATGGATAAGCTCTCACATGGATAACCCTTTCTCTTACCTAATGAAATGAGCCATAGATTTTAGTGCTAAGTACCCTTTAGATTTGTTGTGTTGGATTTATGGCCTTATCATTCAAACTATAAGTTTTAGTGATAGTTAAAATGAACTTAGGCCTATACATAAATTAATGTGTGTATAAGCCCAAGTCCATTACGAAACCTATGTTAGGCAAGAGGATGCCTACTTATGGTTAAGGCATAAACCCATTGTTTATGGAGAAAGGATCGTCCTGTATCACCTCCTTATAGTGTGTCTAATGTACCAAAGCCTAGGATAGAATTTTTACTCCTACTGCATATGTGAGAGTTGGAGGAATAAGAGGGCGGAGATTCAGTTGCAATGTGTTAGTAGTATGCCCTAGAGCATATCTTGAAATTGTATCTTATAAATATTTATTCTCTTTAATAGCATATATTATTTTCTTTTTTACTTTAAATGGTTTAAATTTAATTGAAAATATATACTTTAGTAATTTCTTAGATGTTTCATTCTTAAAGTATTAAGAATATGAGTGACGAAACATTCTGGTACAAGTATTATAAATTATAGTTTACAGTTTTGGATACTTCAGAGGATAAGATTTATCTACATAAACAGTCATTTTGTTTGTTCCCATCGATTAGTATGAGATACTAATGATATGGAATGGTGAGTTCCATGCCATATAACAAACAAAATGGGCACTTATAATAAGATAAGTAGGTCAAACTAGTCATGCAAAATGATATGTACATGGAGTTTACTCTTGTCAATACATAATTATCTTGATCATAATATTGCATAGATCCCTTGACTTGAGATAAGACAATTATCTTATAGATAGGAGGTTTGAGTTTGATACTACTTTCATGCTTATACTGAGTATGAGTATATGGGCATGTGTTAGTTTCGACTAGTTATATATAGAGAAAGGTATTTAGTCAGAATGGGATCTATTACCCTAAGTAAATAGGGATAAAATCCTATGTCTATTTAAATTATTCTTAATAAATCAAGTTCCTAGCCAGGACAGATAGACTTAGTCAGAAAGAAGTTTTTGACTAGAAAGTCTTATTAATGAAGAATTAGAATTAAAACTGGAACATATAATTTTAAGCAATAAGAGTTTGACATAAATCATGACTCTAGCTAGAATCGAAATTTTGTAATGAAGAGATTTTAGTACATGGTATGTATGGTCAAGATTCATGATTAAGGATTGATTCATTACTAATTGGGTAGTCAAGGTACACTATGCTAGGTATTAACCATGATTTATGAGAACCAATAGTGAAAAGGGAATTTCACTTTAAGTATGGAATGATTCCAATGATATTAAAGAGTTAATATTATTCTCATTGCCAATTAGTAATGAACCTAGGAAGTCACACACATAAAGAAAAATATGATTAAAGCATAATTAATTTGACTAATCAATTAAATAGTTTAGTTAATTAATCAAATTAATAATTTTAGTTTGCAATTAGATTATAAAATCCTTAGCATAACTTGAAACTAAATTCATCAATGCAAGTATTCAAGATAATAGTTAAATTATTTAAATATAAACTTGATTAATTATTCATAAGGTAAGAAATTAATTTGGTCAATTTGACTTTGAGTCAAAGGAGAGAGAAAGTGATAGTTAATTATTATATTTTAAAATACTAATTAATTATAATTTTAATTTCCTAATTATCTTAACTTGACAAGTGGCCTAATGAGAATGAGAAAACACATTTGATTATATAATTAGCTGTGGACACTTGTTAAATTAATTATAATTAGAGAAATTAAAATATTTAAAAGTAAAAGAAGAGAAAAATTAAAAAAAATGAGTCTTCTTCTTCTTCTTTTGTCTGACTCTCTCTCTCTCTCTCTCTCTCTCCAAAAAAGAAAAATTTCTCCATTATCTTCCTTGTGATCTTAATTCAAGAGAAATTTGAAGTTGTTGCTCTTGAATTAAAGGTTGAGAAATTATTTCTCTACACTTCCATAAAGTTAAACCTTGAAAACCCTAAACTCCACCTTTGTGCATAGTTTGGCCGAACCAAGAGGAAGCATAAAAGGGGGTTTTTGAGTTGAAAGGAAGCTTTGGTCACCTTGTTTGTGTGAACAAACTAAAGGATCAACCTTTGGTGGTCTACTCTACCTAGATTAGGTGTTGGAATTTAATTCTGCACCTTAGGGGTAAATTCCTTAAACTTGATTTTATTAATTTTAGAGCTTTAGTTTCCTAGTGGTAATTCGACATGTTAGCAATTGAGTTACAATTTGTTGAAACTAAAATATATGATTTTGCAATAGTATAAATGGTTTGTATGCTCTTAAAAATTTTAAATTGCTAATTTTGCACCCTTTGGTGTGTATATCTTACAATTGGTATTAGAGCCACCCTAATTTTCCATTAGAAAACTTTAATTCATGTTAAATGATGTTTAGGACTCAAGAAAGTTGCATTGAATGCAAATTGGAGCAAGAAAAATCCAAGAAAAATGATCAATTTTGTAAAAGTACCATTTGACCCATGTAGTGAAACCATTTTAATCAATTTTTTTTTTTATGGTTTTTCTTGTTTTTCTTAATGGTTAAAGTGTTTAGTCTAAGTCCCAATATAAATATAACATGATTATAAATGAGATTTATAAAAAATTAATTTAATTTTAAATTTAAGATATTTAGAGTTAAATTTCATATCCAAGAGTTGGATGTGTAAATTACATGAAGGATGATCATGGACTTGGGAAACTAATGTGATTGTTTTCTTATTCATTTTTATGGGAATGTAATAATTAAATTCTATTTTCATGCCTAAAAATTGTAATTTATTTATTTGGGCCTTTTGAGCTCATTTCTTTTATAATTTCACCTTGGTATGCCAAGGAAATTAAATGTATGACATTGATAGAATTTACAAAAAGCAAAGGAGTTCAAGACATTGATGGAGATTAGTGGGAGTACAAGACTTTAGAGTTGAAGATTTGTAATCAAGCTTCAAATACATGGATGATAACCTAGGATGCCTTTTAAATCTAATCCTTGTAGTTAGGATTGGATTCCCACAGAATAGTCCATGATCATGCTTTTTACATTATTGTTGATGAATGTATATATGAGATATGTATGTTCATGAATGTATATAAGATATGCATGAAAAATGGATAGTGTGCAAAGTAAGACCAAATAGTAACTAAATTGGCTGAGAAATCTTCCAATTAAATGATTAAGTTAGTAATGGTATAATTTTGGAAATTGCATTACGACTTTCTATTAAGGAAATTATTTGAGAATTTTTAAACGTATACATTATAGGCTATGGTAACATAGGAATGATGTATTTGGTTTAAGAGATATTCTTAAAATAATTATTGAAACATGTGATGTTGTGAGTATGTAAATACTTTAGTAGTCAAGAATGGATGTACATGAGATTATTAAGCGTCAAATTTGCATGCTTACTGCCTTAGTGGGCTTAACTTAAATAATGCAAGATGAACTAAGATGGATGTACCTGAGGTTTTGAGCATTAGGAGCTAGATTATGATTGAGCCTCACATGAGATGTGAAGAGTAAAGTGTTACTTATAAATTGTTATGAATCCAAGAATAGATGTACTTGAAGATGATTAATAATTTATAAGAATTCAATCACTCACTAGAAATCCATCTTAATTACGATTTCCGTTTCCTACTTTGAAAGTGTAGGATTTTCCAAATTAGTGAGAGGACAAATTTGATTAAAAGACCATGATCATTTTGGTTAGTTACAAGGTATAACATACTAATTAGAATCTTCTTATTTTCTTTAGTTTAATTTGATAAAATGACAACACAACCATCCAACGCTCGTGCTGTTATACTAGATAATAATAGGCTAACTAGGCCTAATTTCTCAAATTGGTTAAGAAATCTAAAGATGGTTTTGAATTTAGAGCGTATAAGTTATGTTTTGAATTCTAAAGTTCCTGGTCATTTACCAGAAGGGGCCACATCAGAGGAATGTGACACTTTAGATAAGTGGAAGGAACATGATATGTAAGCCAAATGCTATATGCTTGCTTCTGAGTTACAGAAGCAACATAAGAAGATGCAAAGTGCATATGAAATCCTAGATCATTTGCTAGATTTGTATGGTGAGCATAGCAGGAATGCTAGTTATGACATATCTAAGTAGCTATTCAGGATGAAAATGAACAAAGGGATGGATGTGGGAGCCCATGTGCACAAGATGATCAGGCTTATTGAGCAGCTTGAGACACTTGATTTTACTATGGACTTCACATTGCAAATAGATTTGATCTAGCAATCCCTTTCAAAGTCATTTGGATCTTTTATTGCAAATTTCCATATAACTAAGCAAGAATACACTTTGGATGGTCTGTTAAATTTGCTGGTTATTGCACAAGGTAATATGCTTGGCAATAAAGGGAAAGAAGTTACTTTGGTTGCTTCTTCTTTTTGAAAGTCCAAGAAGAAGAAAAGCAACAAAAGGAAGAAAACTTCTACCCCTGGTCCTTCTGGCAGAATCGCCAAAAACCAATCCTAGAAGAAAAAGAAGGCTGAAGCTATTGTTGATAAAGGAAAATATTTCTATTGTCAAAAAGATAGGCAATGGAAAAGGAATTGCTCAGAGTATTTGACATTTCTAAAGAGCAAGAAGGATAAGCCTTCAGAAGGTATGTCCATATCTTGTTATTTAGATTTTGATAATACTCATAGTTTATCTACAGCTTGGGTTTTAGATACTGGTGCAAGTTCTCACATATGTTTTTATATGCAGAAACTAGCAAGTAGTGAAAGCTTGGAAGCACATGATATTGGACTCTGGATTGGTAATGGAGCAAATATTGTAGTATTAGCCATAAGGTTTAAATTATTGTGTCTAAAAGAACATTTTTTTGCTTTTGGATCATATATTATATATACCTGATGCTTTTAAAAACATTATTTCTATATCTAGTTTGACTAGTAATAGATATGAATTTCAACGCATAAATGATGTTTCCAATATTTATTTTAGAAATAAAATTATTGGCATGGGTTATTGAAGGAACGGAAGCGTGAAAAACACAAGTTTATACCATTGAATTCAAAAATTTTCACCTAGGGTCACATGCATCATGCAAGATTTATTTTTATCTATTTGATTTCAATGATAAACAACATATTAAAACTCTTTTAATATGTTTTTGGATCTGTATTTGCCATTTAAGATTTTAAAATTAATCAGATTAATTTTAGAACCCTACATTAAATCAAGAATGATTACACTAATCTCTTGATGCACTGCAGCGTGTCTGCGCCTTTGAGATTCGTCTTCAGGACACCAGATGTTGTCCCTCTAGCTTGTCCACACCAAGAACACCTATGGCAGCCCTTGAACAGCTTCTAAAGCTTTTTCTATTAATTAGAAATTCAAGTTCTGCCTTTTAAGAGATTAGAGATGTAAACAGGACACTGGAAACAATTTCTAGTGTTCTTAATTCAAGAGATTGATGGCTAATCTCTTTGAATTGATGAGAGATGAAGAAGAATAGATAAAAAGCCTCAAAGTGGCGTGACAAAGGAGAGCAGTGGCTGCTGGTTATTTTTCTTTTCATAACCACACTTAAATAGCTAGGTTAACACATTAAACTCTTACCACATGTCACCCTTTGATTAGCTCTAGGTTTAAGTGACCCAATCACATTGTGCCAAGTGTCAAACCTATATTTAATCTTGATTTTAATCATCTTACATGATTAAAAAACATTTGGCAAGCTTATGTGTAATCCCATGTGTCACCATCTCATGGTGCCACGTGTCACACTGTGAAATGGCCAAAATGCCCTTGTGTCTTAATTTTGAGTTCTCAACCCAAAATAATTATTTCTCTTCTTCTAATTAATTTATATCAAATATAAATTAATTAATTAATCTCTATTAATTAATTTCTCATTAATTAAATTCATATTTAAATACTTTAAATATAAATTTAATTTATACTACACATCCAATAATCTAGATTTGGTTTCAAGTCATGCTAGGGACTTTGCAATTTAATTGCAAACCAAACCTATTTAATTAATCAATTAAACTCTTTAATTAATTAATTAAATCATATTTAAATAGGTGATAACTTGTGTATGTGTGTGACTTACTAGGCTCATCACGAATTGGCAATGAGACATGATATCAACTCTTAATATCATTAGAACTCTTTCTTACCATAAATGATTTCTCTAAATCATTTTATGAACCTCATAGACCATGGTTAACACCTAGCATAGCATGCCATAGCCACCCAATTAGTAATAAGGTTTACCTTAAATGAACCTATAATCATATGTTACCATACACTAGAATCTCTCTGTTACAAAATCCCAACTCAAGCTGGAGTCATGGTTTATGTCAAACTCCATTTGCTATGAATATTATGTTCTCTTTTAATTCCAGTTCTTGATTAAAAGATTTTCTCATCAGAAACTCTTTTCTGAATAAATCTATCTGTCCTAGCCAGGAACTTGAAACATCAAGAACAATTAAATGAACATAGGATTTTATCTCTATTTACTTAGAGGAACAGATTCCATTTTGATCAACACCTACCTCCATATATAACTAGTAGGAGCCAACACATGCCCATATACCCATACATAGTATAAGTATGAAAGTAGTATCAAACATCAAACTACCTATATACAAGATAACTGTGCTATCTCAGGTCTAAAGATTATATGTACTGATATGATTTATGACAAAACATTGACAAGAGTAAACTCCATGTGCTTGTCATAAGTGTCACTGGTTCGGCCTACTTATCATTTATATGTGCCTATCATGTTTGTCATATGGCATGAGACTCACCATTCCATCTTATTTATATCTCATATAAATAACTTGGTAACAAACATGAATACAATCTTTCTGGATAAGTCATGTCCTTATTATGAAGTATCCTCGATTGTGAACCTATTTATGATACTTTGTACTAGAAATATTGTCACTCATATTCTTAACAACTTAAGAATAATATTTCTAAAAAAATATCAATGGACCTTTTCTATTACACAAAAATATATTATGTAAAAGGAAAAGTGGAAATGCCTTTTATTAATAAAATATGTACAAGATACATACTAAATGATATGCTCTAGGGCATACTACTAACAATCTTCCACTAGCACTAGAGCCATTCATTACAATGTCTTAGACCTATCTTCTCAAGATGTCGGTCTAACTGAGTCTGTGACATAGGCTTAGTGAATGGATCAGCTGGATTTTCAACTGATACTATTTTCTGCCTGGCTACATAGCCTCGCCCAACTATTTCTCTGATAATGTGATAGTGCCTTTCTATGTGTTTGGATTTTGGGTGAGACCTTAGTTCCTAAGCCTGTATGACTGCTCCATTATTATCACAGTGCAGTGGAACTGCTGACTCAATGGAAGGAACTACAGTAAGTTCTGTCACGAACTTCTTTATCCAAACAGCTTCCTTTGCAGATTCGATGCAAAGAATATACTCACCTCGTAGTGGAACTGCGATGCGTGCTCTATTTGTAACTCTTCCAATTGACTGCACCTCCATTACAAATGAACACATATCCAGAGGTAGACTTTCTATCATCGATATCTGATTGGAAGTCAGAATCAGTATAACCATCCAATTGCAAGTCTGCACCTCCATAAATCAAGAATAAATCCTTAGTTCTTCTCAAGTACTTAAGGATATTCTTGTGACTATCCGATGTTCCAAACTGGATTGGATTAATACCGCTAGTCAAACTAATAAAGATATGCGATATCCGGCCTAGTACACAACATTGCATACATTAGACTTCCAATAGCCGAAGCATATGGAATCCTGGCCATCTTATCTCTTTCTTCAGGTGTCTTTGGAGACATCTCTTTAGAAAGGTGGATACCATGTCTCATTGGTAACAATCCTCTCTTGGAATCAAGCACGTTAAACCTCTTTAACACCTTTTCAAAGTATAGACTTTGGGATAAACCAATTATTCTTTTTGCTCTATCTCTATAGATGCGAATCCCAAGAATATAGGTTGCCTCCCCTAAGTCTTTCATGGAGAATGTATTTGACAACCATACCTTTATAGTCGTCAACATACCTGTGTCATTACCCATCAACAATATGTCATCCACATATAAGACAAGGAAAGTGATAGCACTGTCACTAACCTTCTTATATACACATGGCTCATCCTCATTTTTGATAAAACCAAAGGATTTAATGGCTTCATCAAAATGGATGTTCCAACTCCTCGAAGCTTGTTTCAACCCATAAATGGATCGCTTTAGCTTGCATACCTTGGAACCATCTTGGGATTCAAAACCCCTAGGTTGTTCCATGAAAATGTTTTCTTCAATGTATCCATTGAGAAAAGCTATTTTGACATCCATCTACCAAATCTCATAATCATGTTAGTAGTATGCCCTAGAGCATATCATTTAGTATGTATCTTGTACATATTTTTAGTAATAAAAGGCATTTCCACTTTTCCGTTTACATAATATATTTATGTGTAATAGAAAAGGTCCATTGATATTTTGTTGGAAATATTATTCTAAAGTTGTTAAGAATATGAGTGACAATATTTCTAGCACAAAGTATCATAAATAGGTTCACAATCGAGGATACTTCATAATAAGGACATGACTTATCCAGAAAGATTGTATTCATGTTTGTTCCCAAGTTATTTATATGAGATATAAATAAGATGGAATGGTGAGTCTCATGCCATATAACAAACATGATAGGCACTTATAAATGATAAGTAGGCCGAACCAGTGACACTTATGACAAGCACATGGAGTTTACTCTTATCAATTTTTTGTCATAAATCATATCAGTGCATATAATCTTTAGACCTGAGATAGCACAGTTATCTTGTATATAGGTAGTTTGAGTTTGATACTGCTTTCATACTTGTACTATGTATGGGTATATGGGCATGTGTTGGCTCCTACTAGTTATATATGGAGGTAAGTGTTGATCAAGATGGAATCTGTTCCTCTAAGTAAATAGAGATAAAATCCTATGTTCATTTAATTGTTCTTGATGTTTCAAGTTCCTGGCCAGGACAGATAGATTTATTCAGAAAAGAGTTTCTGATGAGAAAATCTTTTTAATCAAGAACTGGAATTAAAAGAGAACATAATATTCATAGCAAATGGAGTTTGACATAAACCATGACTCCAGCTTGAGTTGGGATTTTGTAACAGAGAGATTCTAGTGCATGGTAATATATGATTATAGGTTCATTTAAGGTAAACCTTATTACTAATTGGGTGGCCATGGCATGCTATGCTAGGTGTTAACCATGGTCTATGAGGTGCATAAAATGATTTAGAGAAATCATTTATGGTAAGAAAGAGTTCTGATGATATTAAGAGTTGATATCATGTCTCATTGCCAATTAGTGATGAGCCTAGTAAGTCACACACATACACAAGTTATCACCTATTTAAATATGATTTAATTAATTAATTAAAGAGTTTAATTGATTAATTAAATAAGTTTGGTTTGTAATTAAATTGCAAAGTCCCTAGCATGACTTGAAACCAAATCTAGATTATTGGATGTGTAGTATAAATTAAATTTATATTTAAAGTGTTTAAATATGAATTTAATTAATGAGAAATTAATTAATAGAGATTAATTAATTAATTAATTTATATTTGATATAAATTAATTAGAAGAAGAGAAATAATTATTTTGGGTTGAGAACTCAAAATTAAGACGCAGGGGCATTTTGGTCATTTCATAGTGTGACACGTGGCACCATGAGATGGTGACTCATGGGATTACACATAACCTTGCCAAATATTTTTTTAATCATGTAAGATAATTAAAATCAAGATTAAATATAGGTTTGACACTTGGCACAATGTGATTGGGTCACTTAAACCTAGAGCTAATCAAAGGGTGACATGTGGCAAGGGTTTAATGTGTTAACCTAGCTATTTAAGTGTTGTTATGAAAAGAAAAGCAACTAGCAGCCACTCCTCTCCTTTGTCACGCCACTTTGAGGCTTGTTATCTATTCTTCTTCATCTCTCATCAATTCAAAGAGATTAGCCATCAATCTCTTGAATTAAGAACACTAGAAATTGTTTCTAGTGTCCTGTTTACATCTCTAATCTCTTAAAAGACAGAACTTGAATTTCTAATTAATAGAAAGAGCTTTAGAAGCTGTTCAAGGGCTGCCATAGGTGTTCTTAGTGTGGACAAGCTAGAGGGACAACATCTGGTGTCCTGAAGACGAATCTCAAAGGCGCAGACACGCTGCAGTGCATCAAGAGGTTAGTGTAATCGTTCTTGATTTAATCTAGGGTTCTAAAATTAATCTGATTAATTTTAAAATCTTAAATGGCAAATACAGATCCAAAAACATATTAAAAGAGTTTTAATATGTTGTTTATCATTGAAATCAAATAGATAAAAATAAATCTTGCATGATGCATGTGACCCTAGGTGAAAATTTTTTGAATTCAATGGTATAAACTTGTGTTTTTCACGCTTCCGTTCCTTTAATTGGTATCAGAGCCACTATATTTGCCATTTAGATTATTGATTATATGATTTAATTGTGTGATTTGATCATGAGATGATTGATCCATTGTTGGTTGCAATGGATGTGTGGCGGCACACATAGTGAAGCCACCATTGGTGGCGGCAACAAAGCTTCTTCAAGGTGGCGCAAGGTTTGCTTTTTAATTTACAATTGTTATATGATCTAAAAGCTCATCTTATGTCTAATTAAATTGTTTAATTAGAATTTTAATCACACAATTAAATTATGATTCAAATCAGAATTTTAAAAATTGATTGAATATGATTCAAATCTGAATTTTAAAAGTTATTTGAATGTGATTCAAATCTAAATTTTTAAAATTATTTGAATCATATTTAAATCTAATTTTTTAAAATTGATTGAATAAAATTCAGATATGATTTTTTTAAAAAATGTTTGAATGTGATTCAAATCTGATTTTTTAAAAAATGTTTGAAGGAGATTCAAATATGAATTTCTTAAATTCATTTGAATCATATTCAAATCTGGATTTTTAAGTTGAATATGAGATATTCAATTTAATTTAAGTATGTATGTTTTATTTAATTGTTAAATAGTGATATGCGTGATGGATGATCATGGACTATAAAAGACCAATGTGATTGGATTTATTTCTTTTATGTTTCTTTGGGATTGTAAATTAATTAATTTATTTTAATTTATTTTGGGCATGTATTATTAAGTTTGTAATAATTTTTGGGTTGTAATTTCATTTATTTAAGTTCTTGTAAATTCGCCTTGGTATGCCAAGGATTACTATGTAATATTGGATTGCAAGAAGTTCAAGGAGATCAAGAGCATTGGTAGGACCAGTGGGAGGAATTCAAGATCAAGTATTGATTATGTACTCCTTCAGCAACTCTTGTAAAATGAATGAATGAATGAAATGCACCTAGGAATGCCCTGATTCAAATCTTGGTGGCTTAGAATTGAATCCCTTAGAAAGTCCATGATCATACCATATTTATTGCTTATCCATGAATGCATGAGATGTATGGGAATGTATGCTATTATATGATATATGCATGCTATTTGGATAATGTGCAAAGTGAGACCTTAATAGTAATTAGAATGACCATAAAATCTTCCAAACAAATGTTTAAGTTGGAAATGCTATAATTAAAGTAATTATAACATAGGCCCTCCATTGGGGCAATTATTTTAAGAAATTTTAAATAGTTGCATAAGATGCAATTAATTTAAGAGATTTTCTTAAGAATAATTGTTAAGCATGAGATGTTGTAAATATGTAAATAGTTTAGTGGCCAATATTGGATGTACCTGAGGACATTAAAATTATTTGCATAATTACTGGCTCAATGGGATCAACTTAACTAATGCAAGATAAGTCAATAATGGATGTACCTGAGATTTTGAGCATTAGGGGCTAGGTAAAGGATTAAACCTCACATGAGATGTGATGGGCAAGGAGTTGCTCACTTATAGTTTATTGTAATTCCAATAATGGATGTACCTGAGGATGATCAATAGAATTATAAGAATTCAATCACCCACTAGAAATCCATCCAACTAGGATTTCCGTTTTCTACTTTGGAAGTGTAGGATTCGCTAAGTTAGTGGGAGGACCAATTTGATTAAAAGACCATAATCATTTTGGTTAATTACATGATACATTTACTAATTAATCTGGTTATTTTCTGCAGTTAATTTTCTGATAAAAATGAGCACAAAACAACCACCACCATCCAATATCCTTGCAAGCATACTTGATCACAATAGGTTGATAGGACCTAATCTGTCTGATTGGCTAAGAAATTTGAAACTTGTCCTGAACCTTGAACATATAGGATATGTTCTAGATTCAAATGTTCCTGGTCCCTTACCTCCAGAGGCCACACAAGAGGAACATGAAACTTTGGACAAGTGGAAGGAGCATGATATGAGAGCTAAGTGTTACATGCTTGCTTCCTTGAGTAATGAGTTACAGAAGCAACATGAGAACATGCAGAGTGCGAGTGAGATCCTCCTTCACCTACAAGAGTTGTATGGTGAGCACAACAGGAATGCTAGGTATGAGATATCTAGACAGCTATTCCGTATGAGGATGTCTGAGGGACAGAATGTTGGGGATCATGTCCACAAGATGATTCGGCTGATTGAGCAGTTGGAACATCTTGACTTCAACATGGATTTCCAACTACAGACGGATTTGATCCTTCAGTCCCTTCCTGAGTCTTTTGGGAATTTTGTGACAAATTTTCATATGACTAAACAGGAATGCACCTTAGCTGGTTTACTTAACATGCTGGTTATTGCCCAAAAGAATATGCCAGGCAATAAAGGAAAAGAGAGAGCTTTGGTTGCATCTTCTTCTGCTGGAAAGTCCAACAAGAAGAAAGGCAATAAGAAAAAGAAACCTCAGATTCTTGGTCCTTCCAAGAAAATAGCTAAACAGAAAAGGAAGACTAAAGCTTATGGAGGCAAAGGAAAGTGTTTCCACTGCCAGAAGGATGGGCACTGAAAAGGAACTGCCCAGAGTATCTTGCTTCTCTAAAGGACAAGAAGGATACACCTTCAGAAGGTATGTCCATATCTTGTTATTTAGATTCTGATGATACTCATAGTTCATCTACAGCTTGGGTTTTAGATACTGGTGCCAGTTCTCACATTTCTAATGATATGCAGGAACTAGCAAACAGTAGCAGCTTGCGTTCTCAAGATATTAGAGTCCGAATTGGCAATGGCTCCACTGTTGAAGCTTTAGCCATAGGATCTAAATCTTTTTACATGTTTGGACATGTTTTGTGTTTGGATAATATTTTATATGTACCTGATGCTTTTAAGAACATCATTTCTATATCTAGTTTGACTAGAAATGGCTATGAATTTCAGTTCACAGATGATGTTTGCAATATTTATTTTGGAAATAAATATGTTAGTTCAGGTTATATGAATGATGGTCTTTATTATTTGGATAATAATGATGTCGCAAGGTGTTTTGCGATCGCCTGGACGAACACTCACCGAAGTGGGAAAAGTGAGGAGTCGCCACTTTAATTTTGAGGGAAATTAAAAAAAACCATTTGTGAAAGTAAGTTAAAATAAAACCACTTCAAAAACAGAGATTCTAGGTTCGGGGTCCGTAAATGGGTGGGGAAGGTGTTAGGCACCCCACCTCATCCCTTAACGAGGGTAAGCAGATTTAACTTCACGTTCATCATAGTTAGGAGGGTTTGAATGGAAATGTTAATCCTTTTGACCGAAAAGAATATTTGATTTTTCACTAATCCGGATTACCCAGATACATAAGTAAATGAGACGACCTTAGTGAGTTGCTGTTGCGTATTAATTTTACTTCAGGGGGAATCATCTTACGTATTTGTTAAAATTTAATTTGGGAATCGGATAAGAACTTTCCTCTGATCTCCTTTAAATATTTAAAAATTTTAGGTTGAGAATCGGATAAGAACTCTCCTCCGAATCTCCTTTAAATATTTATATAAATTTTTTAGGTTGAGAATCGGATAAGAACTCTCCTCCGATCTCTTAAATATTTGTTAAAGTTTTTAAGTGAGAATCGGATAAGAACTCTCCTCCGATCTCTTTTATTAAAATTTTAGGCGAGAATCAGATAAGAACTCTCCTCTGATCTCCTTTAAATGTTCGTTAAAATTTTGATTGAGAATCGGATCAGAACTCTCCTCCGATCTCTTTTAAATATTTGATGAAATTTTAGATTGAGAATCGGATAAGAACTCTCCTCCGATATCTTTTATTTTAATAGGAATCGGATAAGGACTTTTCCGATCTCTCGAAACTTGATTACAGCTACCCATCACGAAATCCTAAGACTAAGGGTTTTGGCATTTAAAGATGCAGGGGCTCGGAATAAGGCTTCCTTTAACTCATTGGTATCTTGTAACTAGTCAGGAGATACCAAACCGAATTTTCCGACCTTCCTATGTGGTCGCTTTACTAGTACCTTTTGATGCCCGATCTATCCCATTTATCTATCTCAAGGTTCGGTTTTACTCTGCCTTGTGTCTTCGTACTCAATTGTCTTTTGCATTATTCTAGTGATTCGGCCTTACTATTTTCCCGACTTATTGTTTAGACCTTTTATTATTTTTAAAGAGACCCTTAAGATACGGTTACCTACATTTTACCCGACCCCTTATACATTACTCGAGACTAGAAGACTTGCATTCAGAAATAACAAAGATCAACAAAAGAATGGACTGATCAACAAAGAAGTAAACCCGAGAGTAAACTTTTGGTATTCTTTAGTGCAATATAAACTTAGAAAAAAAAAACTACGTACATAAAAGAACAAAGGAAATACGTAAAATGAAAACGAACACTTAATAAAATGGCAATACAAGCACTCACCTGTAGGGAGCCAAATCTACTAAACTAAGTATGGAATCACAAAACGTAATAGAACTGCAGGTTGGTAACCGGAAGGTTAAGGTCTGCCTTGAAACGAAGGATGCTTCGCTAAAATGCAATCGGGTCGAAATAATACCCGAGTTTAAATGAGGTTGAGCCTGGACAATGGGAGTGGAACTAAAGAAAACAAAGAGCTGAAAATGAGAGCACCACAGGATAATGAACGAACTGAAAATAGAGAGTTTCAGTATTCAAGAATCCCTTTTGCAAGAGAACACTTTAGAAAACTGGTTTCAAAATTTTTTCTTATGAACGCTAAAAAAAGCAGAATAACGAACTGAATTAAGTTTCAGAGTTCTTCCACTGTAGTCACTG
This sequence comes from Hevea brasiliensis, assembly GCF_030052815.1. Taxonomy (NCBI): domain Eukaryota; kingdom Viridiplantae; phylum Streptophyta; class Magnoliopsida; order Malpighiales; family Euphorbiaceae; genus Hevea; species Hevea brasiliensis. The sequence goes on from NC_079497.1 coordinate 92,551,176, forward strand.
CCCTCTTTTTTTTTGTCCTCCTTTGAACTATTTTTCATGCAGGTATTTATAGGAACCAGGTGCTCCCCATGGAGGGTCAGGATCTGTTTTGAGGGAGATGGAGGGTTAAGATTTTGAAGGACATAATCTAAGGGCTCGGGAATTAAAGAGAATCAGAACGGACGACTGGGATCCCTTTCGGAGTATTTGTCCTTTTCTCTCTTCTAATCTGACGGCCCAAAATTTCTTATCAAGAGCGATCCGAGGGCTAGGAGTGAAAGGCGCTGATCTTGTCATTTTCTTCTTCAATCCGAGGGCTCCGAGCTCATCCTTACAAGTAAGATCAACGGTGGAGATTAGGATGTACAGCGCTGTCCTGACGTACTCTGGCACATGTCAGTAATGCGGGCGATTCTGGGGCGTGCGGTTGAGATTTCACCTGCAACGCTTTAACTACCTCGGCTCTGATTATGACGATAATCGGCAGGAGTTGTCTTATTCTCTTTGTCTTCCGACCTCCCCTCTTTCCGGTCTTTTTAACATGATCCTTTTCCGATTTCTCATACCGAGTTCCTCTCTTCCGATCTCTCCTGACACGCTCTCTTCCGATCTTTCATGCCGGTCTCCCTTCTACCGATCTTTATCACACCAGTCTTCCTTTTTATCGGGTTCGGTGCAGTCAAAGCATTTATTTCCCTCAATTCTCGAGGCGTCCGCTTCGTTTTCTGCTTGTAATAAATGCTCAAATTTTCCTATATATATACCTTCAATCGGGAAGCTCTACCTCATTTGACTTTCTCCTCTATTCTCCTCATTTTCCTTGTTCTAGCTACTCCGGCAATAATCCCGGACAAAATGACTACTTTTAATCTTTTTCCGGTTGTCCTCTTTGTTCCTTGCCTGAAAATTTACGATCTCGATGATCGAAAAATCATGATGACCTTATCTGATGACAGTGAGAGAACTGGACTAATTAACCGATCTGGATCGAGGACCTCGATCGTGCCGATCTCGAATCGTTTGCCTCATATAATTGGCGAACTGGTTTCGGGCGAGAAGACTGCTAATATTCCCCTCAACACCGGTGACTGCTCTTTGGGGTTCATCTGGCTCCTCTCCACACTGGGTGTTCCGACATCGACTCGGTTTCGAGCGGTAACTTTGATGACGACCTCTCTCATTCTCATGAGAGTCATAGTCCCCCCAGCTGGTCTCCTGGTCAAACACATCTTTTGACTCAGCCACGAGACTAGGCTTTAACATAGGCCTTTTAGATAGGATGTTCCACCGGTCTCTAAAGATCGCCCTTATGATGTAATCAGACCTTTAATGTAATCCGATCTTTAGAGATCGCCCAAATGATGTAATTAGACCTTTAATGTAATCTGATCTCCAGAGATCGCCCGAATGATGTAATCAGATCTTTTCGGAAATAAAATTTATTTTGACAACTGTCATTTTATTATTATTGCATTGATTATTTTCCGATCTCTGAAGTATTTATCCGATCCAACTCTTAATTTGAATGACACTTATCTGATCCGTAATTCAAAACACCTTAATCTGCCGCTCTATAGTTAACCAATCTCTTTATGGAATCTCTGAAATATTCATGAGACGTGTCAGAACAGCTGGCGAGTCCCGCTATCCGATGCACTACCTGGAACATCGTGAGCATTAAATGCTCGGACGAGTATAAATAGGGGTGGGGTTAGCTAGTTGCTCCTTTATGTCATTTTCAGTCTCTCGCGAACAACTTCCAAATTCTCTCATTTTCTCAAGTTCCTCCGACACCGATCAAGCTTCGGTAAGGGTTTTGATCTTTCTTTTAGTTTAAATTCTCTGTTTCCTTTGAAAATGAGCGGTGCCGAGGGTCAGAGAGCAGTAAGCCCCCCTTCCATTCAGTTCTCGTGGTCGTTCGATGAGGTAGAGGTGGTCGGACCAAGCGCGCGGCTTGAACTTCCTAGGGTCTCCGTTCCAGCTCGGGGACAACCAGCACCATCAAGGCATGTGCCTTTTTCGGGGAGGGAAAATCTTCCCATGGACGAGCTGCCATCAATCTTGCAAGAAACCGACCGCGATGCTCACCAGAGTACAACATTCGCCCGATTCGCATTTAACTCATCCGGTGTCATGGCGACCTTTGAGCAGATCACTTCTTTGAGAGGAACGATATGATCATGGTGTATAAAGAACAGTTAAAAGTCGGGCTGCAGTTCCCTCTTGATGACTTCTTTAAAGAAGTTTTAAAATATCACCAAGTGTGCATCGCCCAAGTTCACCCGAACTCGTGGCGCATCTTAGTAGCCTTCCGAGGCCTATGCCGAGCTAAGGGGCTCCGACCTACAGCTAAGGTGTTCGCTGAACTGCACAGGCTAACTCATCGAAAGGACGACGAGTATTGGTTCTTCCAGGTGAAGCCCCATTGTGGGCTTTTTACCGACCTGCCTTCCTCCTTAAAGAATTGGAAGAACCGCTTCTTCATCTTGAGGAGCAAAATTTCGAACGGTTTTGAGGGCTTCCCTCGGAGCTGGCTGCATCAGGGTCCCTTGCTTACCAAGCACATCGCCCTAAATAGGGAAGAGGGTGCAATGGTGATGGAGTTGAAGGAACAGGCATCCAGAGAGAAGTTCTCTTGTTTGGATGCAGTGACAGCCGAGCTGCACCATTGGACTATGCAGCTGGTCACTGGTCAAGATCATGGGCTTCAGCTCTCTGATCTCGGCATCAGTATTTTCCATATCTCAGATCTTTGGACCTTAGCGATCTCACTGACCTCTTCTTTGTGCAGGTATGGCAAGCGGCGAAGCCTCCAAGGAGAGCCGAAAGCGAAAGAGTGAGATCTCCCAGAAGGTATGGGAGATGAAGTGGGCTGAGGAGATGCAGACACCCAGTCATGAGCCCAGGGAGATTCAGGGAGGCTCGTCTCAACCTTTTGGACCGCCGATCATAGAAGTGGTCCAGTCTCCTCCTCGTCAAGAAGAGCCACCTCCGCCTCCTCCAGTCACTTCGAGCGCAGAAGGGGGTCCTTCCGCGGACTCTCTCCCGCGGTGCCCAAGTGCTGATCCACTCATTGGAGAAGAACTGCATGGTTCGAGAGAACCCGGGTTTCGCTAAGGTCCTAGGGTCCTCTATCTGCCTTCGGGAAGATAGGGATAGGCTGTCCCGGATAATCTGGATGATATCCTGACCCGATCTATGAGCCTGAACGTGGAGTGCTTGGTGAACCAGCATATTGTTCGGGAGAAGGCTCACTGCCTGGGTAAGGAAGTCGAGAAAATGGGTCATGAGGTGACTTCTCTCCGATCCCAACTGTCGTCCGCTCAGAACTACATATCACAAATTGAAGGGCGAATGAAGTTCTATGAAGATAAGCTGGCCGAACAGGCTCAAGTTCTGGCTGAGCGAGATCATGTTCTTGAAGAAGTGCAAGCGCTCCAGGCCGATGAAGCTGCTCAACTCGCCCATCTTGCTGAGGAGCTCAAGGCGAAAGAAGAAGAAATGGTGACCGGAGTGGCCGGCGCTTATGAGGAGGACTTCTCCTGGATGGCCAACCTGGCTCCCGAGGATGAAGGTGAGGATAACGAGGAGGAGGCTGAAGGTGAGAGAGAAAATGAACAACATGTAGATCAGGCTGGGGGCTGGGGGTGATCCCCCAGCCGAATGACTTGTATAAATTTTGAAATGAAACGAAAGTTCCCCTTTTGTTCAATGATTGATTGTGATCGGAAAGTTTCTAAATTGCATAAGCACTTGATTGTTTGAACATATTAGAATGACAACTGAAAGTGATTATTAATCTAAGTATAAGAAATCGAAAAACACAATATGCATGAGATCAGTTACGAAACGGGACTTAATTAAAATTAGAAATTTGGCTTTGAACACTTAAGATCGGGATCATCTTTAAATCAAGTCGAAACCTTTATCATTCTCAAATTTTTAAATGAGAGACCGGCAATAAGACTGGTGGTATGAAGGCCTAATGTTGACAAGAAAGATCGAAAATATAATTAAATGATCAGGGGACTCGAGAATTGGTTTGAGGGATCAGTGAGACTTTAAATGACCTGGAGACTTGGTATTAATTAAATTCCTTTTGAGGGGAGATCAGGAATGTGGTCGGTTGGCAAAGGGGACTGTGTTGGGGATCGGCTTCAAAGTTTATTAATTTCGGGGGATCGACCAAAATATGGTGTCGACAGCTGCCCCTCTTTACATAATTTCTATTGAAGGGAAAAATTTTCCCGTGTAGGAATTATGTAAAGATTCAGACCCATATTTTGGACGATTTAAAATTTGAAATTTGAAATTAAAGTCCGGAGGCTAAAACCCACTTGGGTCGAAACCTTGAGGTTGGTCACAGGAAATTAAAATGCTAGAAAATTAAAATCAACTTAGATCAAGGAACCAGAGGTTGCTAACAGGAAATTTAAATGCATGAAAATTAAAATCAACTTAGATCAAGGAACCAGAGGTTGATAACAGGAAATTAAAATGCAGGAAATTAAAATCAACATAGATCAAGGAACCAGAGGTTGATAACAGAAAATTTAAATGTAGGAAAATTAAAATCAACTTAGATCAAGGAACCAGAAGTTGATAATAGGAAATTTAAATGCAGGAAAATTAAAATCAACTTAGATCAAGGAACCAGAGGTTGATAACAGGAAATTTAAATGCAGGAAATTAAAATCAACTTAGATCAAGGAACCAGAGGTTGATTGTCATACCCTACCCCTCTGTAAGGCATAACATGATCCCGTAGTATACCTAATGAATTACCAACTCCGTCTACTGATAACCCATTAAATACACTACAAGGGATTTTAAAACTTTTCTTACTTCTTTTACAGTGGTGAGCACTATTTACAGGTGTTAAAGACTTTGGTGAACTGAAGTGAAACAACTAACTCATTTGATTTATTTGGAATTTCTGTAAAAATTTTGGCAGAGTGCCATCTGTATTTTGGACAAAACAGTTCTTCAGAAAACCTGTAAAAAGCACTTCAATAATGTTCCAAATCTCAACTCCAATATATTTCTCAACACAACAATTTATCAACTCAATTCCATAGAAATTTTTCAAAGTCTGAGATAAGGAAATATAATACAGCTTTTACAAGTCAAAACAACTCGTAATTATTTTACAACTTTAAGGTATAATTTGAATTTACAACTGCTCAAAACCAAAAACAAAATGTACATACAGTGTCATACATTACAGTACAAAATGCAAAGTATTGGTATACTCATTATACCAGGTAATCCCTCACTGGATGTACTAGCAGCCTAGTCTCACGCCTCGTCTCTCTACCGCGACAAAGAATAAAGCTATCAATCGAGACAATGTCTCAGCAGTACAACATTAACCAAATACAATTTAAATCACAATTCATAAATCATATAAATAGTGGATACTTAAAACCATAGTTAATTTCAAGACAATAATTGTCAACCAGAATTTAAACTCCATTTCTCAATATCACAATAAATTTCAGTAAGTCAGATCATGGTTGAATTCAAAAGACAGTGTATGTCCATAAGAGTTTAAATTCATTTCGCAATCTCACAATAAATCTCAATAATCAGAACACAGCTAAATTCGAAAGACAGTAAATGTCAATAAGAATTTAACTTCATTTCACAATTATCAAATCGCATAACAACACAATTTAGTCGAATAAGTTAAGAATACAGTGTTGCCAATTCATTCACAACTTAAGCCATGACACAAATTTCCGATCAATGCCGCGTTGTACACCACGACAAAGCAATCACAACCCCACTAATCGAAATCAATGAGGAAGGGAGCTAGCTATATAATGAGTACTCATCCGATCACCTCAACTGGTAAACCAGAGAGGGAGAAAAATAAACGATCACGACTCCATAAATGGAGAAGGAAAATAAACGATCACAACCCCATAAATGGAGAAGGAATGATACGATACTGTCATGCTAAGTGTGAACACAAAATCAATTCCAAATATTTTATTCAAATGATTCGTGAGAATCCATTAAATTTCCAAAGTCATAATTTCATTCACAAAATGGCAACACAATTCATAATTAACTTCGAATTTCACAAATCCCACTAAACCAATTTTTCCACAATTTCAAACCATTTACAATGCTTTTTAAGCGATAAGTATCCATCAATATCATTCAAACAATTTCTCACAGTTTCAAATCATTTACAATGCTTTTCAAGCAATAAATATCCATTCAAATACATTTCCACAATTTAAAACAATAATATACAAATAGTCAATATTTATTTCAATTGAAAATAATTCAAGAGAAATAGTTGTTGTGCACAAACCTCTAATATTTGTCTCCTGGTCTTGACTCAGTATTTCTTTCCCTTTTGCTGAGTCCTTGTTAACTGAGAAACACAATTTGAAGTGTTTCAGTGCTAAATTAATTTGCCTCTAACGATAATGTTCGATAAACAATTCACTGAATACCTTTATTTGCTTAATCACCTAATATACCGACCCTCGATGCGTTTTAGGTAAATTAGGTTTTAGTGTCATTAATATGTCACATTCGATAGGGTTTTAGGTTTGGTACGTGTTACCAAACTCAATTCTATGTATATTGCGTTTTCTTGCATTTCATTGCAAATTGCTGGATTTCGGGATACTAGTTTAACCTAGCCGGACGACCTAGTTCCCTCAGTTTTCGAGCTTCGGTCAAAACTACAAACTTGTAGATCTATGTCTTATTGCACGCGGGGCAAAATTTCAGGTCAATCCGAGTTAAGTAGACCAAGTTATGGTCATTATACTATTGCTGGTCAAATGGTACCAATTTAGGTCAATTTTAGGTCAATTTGGTCAACTCTGGTTCGGCCAGTTTTTGGACCCGAACTTGTGCAAACTTTTTGACTTGCTTATGGTCATTTCTGGGCTTTGGTGTCTTCATAAGACTTGTAGGTATGGGTCTTAACTATTCATGGTTAAAATTTCAGGTCAATTGGACCTGGTTTGAGTGAGTTATGGCCTAAACACTCACTGCTGCCCAATTGGTCATTTTTCAGGTCCTAATTGCACCTAATCCGAATTGGTCATTTTCTTAGGTCACCTTGCAAGCAGAATTTTGGTATGATTTCTCAATGAAAGTTGGCACATTTTGTGCCTATTTTCACCTCAAATTGGTCTCATAACAATTGAGGTTACACATTTAAGGTTATAGGCTAAAATGTACACTGCCCTCACTATGCCTTTCACACCCCACTTCAAACACACATTTAACTTGCAAAGTTTACTTCCATACCCTACCAATCTGTTTTGGTACATTACCAAAAGCATTATCTACTTTACATTAACATAATTTTGGGCAGATTACCATTACCCTCAACACACCAAATATCATTCACAATTACAATTTCTAATTACCATTACAAACACACCTAACCATTACAAATTTTACATACACTTTACAATATCAATCTACATACATCTCATCAACCTTCTAGGTCAATATTCTGCCCACACTTCCTTCAATATATACCATTACTCAAGTGTCCCCAAGCTGCCGCAAACCATTCTTCAACATCAAAGTGCCATCCAATTTACCAATTCCCATCCAAGTGCATAAATCACCATATAAACATGAAATAATTCACTAGGTTACTAATTCATCATGATCAACACCATTTCTCATCAATTATATGCACAAATATCTCATCAAAAACGTGACTCATGGCTGTCCAAAATGAAAACAACAATAACCCTTCAAACTCAAAATTTTCCTTCACCAAACCAACACCCATAACATGAACATAAACTTTAACAAAGAAATTCTCAAAAATGCAAACTTACCTTTAATTGTAACTTGCTAAACCTTCACCAAACTTCTCAAAATTGGTATCAATATCTTCCTTGTGATGTGTAGACCATTTTTCATGAAGCTACTTAAGTATTTAGAGATGAAATGAAGGGAGAAGATGAAGCTCATGCAAAACGTCAATGGTGGGTTCCTTCACTCTTCAATTCGGCAAGTTAAATGCAAATGAGGAAGATGACTTATTCAGCTGCATTTTAAGTGTACACATGTCCCACTATGTATTTAATTAATCCCTTTAGTGGTCCACTTAGTCATTTAATCATATAATAAGCTAAATTCCCACTTATTCCACATTTAACCTTTAATTTCTACTATTTACTTTAGGTACCACTAAACTAATTTTTCATTTTATTTTCTAAGTGTAATATTATTTATTTTTAATGGACATTTAGGTCAAAAGACAATTTGGGATGTCAAATGACCATAATGCCCCTGTTCGGGTTGCATTCCCAATTTTTCGGTAATACCGGGTTTTGTCTGTTTTTCGATTTTTCACTTTTCTTTGTACTAATTATTTAATTTTTCTTTGATCTTTCTAATGATATTTATTCTTCAATAAGGGTCTATTTAAGTCCTAAAAATGTTTTCCAGGGTTCCTCGCAGTCCAGGGCTAGTCAACGGTCCACGCCATGGCTTCCCAGTGCGGTCACCCATCGCTAGGGTTTTCGGCTCGCTTAACTTGGTTACATTTCTTTGCTATGATTTTTCCTTTGTTTTTTCTTGTATTTTCTTTTCTTGTATTTCATTATTTTATGCCTCCTCACTCATATTGAAGTGTGGTTCTAGGCATCCTAGCTGTCCGGATAGCACTGGTCACCGGAACAGCAGAACGCACTACCGAACTTAGGGGTGTTACATTGATAACAGGAAATTTAAATGCAGGAAATTAAAATCAACTTAGATCAAGGAACTAGAGGTTGATAACAGGAAATTTAAATGCAGGAAATTAAAATCAACTTAGATCAAGGAACCAGAGGTTGATAACAGGAAATTTAAATGCAGGAAATTAAAATCAACTTAGATCAAGGAACCAGAGGTTGATAACAGGAAATTTAAATGCAAGAAAGTTAAAATCAACTTAGATCAAGGAACCAGAGGTTGATAACAGGAAATTTAAATGCAGGAAATTAAAATCAACTTACAAAGCAAGCCTAATCTCGACACAAGAAGTTCTTCCTCGATGAAGTGTACTTAACAGGATCCCGAAAGCCGATGATTAATGGAGGACGAGTTACAAGACTTGGCCTATGACCTCACTTCTTCGGATGCCCCTTGTCTTTCTTCTTATTTTACGAAAAGCGCCCTTGCGGGTTTTCACTTTCCCTTCGTCCATTTGACTAGAAGCGCCCTTCCAGGTTTTCACCTCTAGTTGTTTTTTTTTTTTTTAGGCATTTCCTGCAAATCTCATAGTAAAGTATGTGAGGTTATCAATTTCAAATCCTAATCTTATAGCAAAATTTTAAATGATTAATAGCGCATTAGGTAAAAAGATTAAAGAAGGACAATGTTAAAGAAGGAAAGATAAAAGCAAAGAGATAGGAAAATATGACTTTATTATGGTTTTAGGAAACAAAGGTACAGTGTCAAAGGAGAAGGGTACAAGGACAGATCTCACATATTCCTTGTAGTTAGCTTTGAAGTCTTTTAACTGCCATTATTTCAAGTACTCTGAAGCCTCATGCCACGACGGTTTATTTCCATCCTCGGTTTCATGCCCCGTTCCTTATTTCTCCCTTTTGGTTCTTGGGATGCCCTTTCACATTTTCACCCCTAGATTTTTATTATTATTATTTTTATTATTATTATTTTTTTTTAGCTTGCTTTTTCAGGACGCCCTTTCGGGTTTTCGTCCTTCACTCATTTTACAGAAAGCGCCCTTCGAGGGTTTTCACCTTCTTTCACACATTTTGCTAGAAGCGTCATCCATGTGGGTCAAGATTAAGGCCCCACCAGAAAATGCCTTTTTAACCACATAGCGTCCCTCGTAGGTTGGTGACCATTTACCCCGGGGATCGTTTTGAGTTGGCAGCACTTTCTTCAGAACTAGGTCCCCAGGTTGAAAGTCGCGTAGGCGAACACCTTTGTTAAATGCCCTGGCCATTCTTCTTTGGTACAGCTGCCCGTGACATGTCGCCGCTAGCCTCTTCTCATCTAGCAAATTTAATTGGTTCAACCTTGACTGGATCCATTCTGACTCATCAATCCCCGATTCTTTTAGAATTCTTAGAGAAGGAATTTCTACCTCAATAGGTAATACAGCTTCCATCCCGTAAACCAGTGAGTATGAAGTTGCCCCAGTTGATGTCCTTACTGAAGTCCGGTACGCATGAAGAGCGTAGGGAAGCATATCATGCCAATCCTTATATGTGACTGTCATTTTCCGTATTATTCTCTTGAGATTTTTGTTTGCGGCTTCTACTGCTCCATTCATCTAGGGACGGTATGGCGAGGAATTGAGATGTCAGATTTTGTATTGATCACATAACTTCTGAATCTTTGGACCATTCAAGTTCTTGGCGTTGTCAATGATGATTTCATTAGGGAGGCCGTGCCGGCAAATAATATAATTTCAGAGGAATTTGATAAATGTGTTCTGCGTAATGTGAGCATATGATGTCGCTTCGACCCATTTAGAAAAATAATCGATAGCCACAAGGATAAATCTATGCCCATTGGATGCCTTAGGGTTGATGGGACCAATCACATCGATGCCCCACATTGCGAAAGGCCATGGTGAAACGAGATTGAACAGTTGGTGAGGCGGAACATTTATCGGATCCACGTAGATTTGACATTTATGGCACTTTCGGAAATACTCGATGCAATCCTTTTCCATGGTGGTCCAAAAATATCCCCGCTCATGATTTGCTTAGCCATCATATGCCCATTAGCATGGGTTGCACAGTTCCCTTCATAAATCTTGAAAAGGATTTTCTTCGCCTCTTTTGCATCCACACATCTCAACAATTCACCGTTGGAGCTCCTTTTGTATAGGATTTCTCCACTGGGGAAGTATCCCAATGCTAATCTCCGAATCATCCTCCTTTTGTTTTTGCTCGCCCCAGAGGGGAATTCTCTGGTTCTAATGTAGAGCAAGATGTCATGGTACTAAGGTTTACCATCAGGTTCTTCTTTGATCATGAAGCAGTAAGCCGGCTCACTCCTTGCTTTAATCTTTAGCACCTGGGTCGTCTGTCCTTCTTCCATTTGAGCCATCACAGCCAGGGTGGCTAAGGCATCTGCAAAATGATTCTTTTCTCAACTAAGGCGAGTGAAAGAGACTTCCTCGAATTTCTTAGTCAGCTCCAGTAAGTACTTCTGATATGGGATTAGCTTCGGATCCTTAGTTTGCCATTCTCCTTTGACTTGATAAATAATCAGGGCTGAGTCTCCATACACCTCCAACTTTCTAACTTTCATTTCGATGGCCGCTTGTAAACCCATTACACAAGCTTCATATTCTGCGATGTTGTTGGTGCAGTCAAATCTCAACTTGATAGCTATCGGAAAGTGTTTCCCATCCGGGGATACCAATACAGCTCCGATTCCATTACCGAACAAATTGACAGCTCTGTCGAAATACATTTCCCAAACATCAGCTGGCTCTCCGCAGTCTACTTCATTAATATGCTCATCGGGGAACTCAAAATCCAGAGCTTCATAATCTTGGATAGGGTTTTCTCCTAAGAGATCGGCGATCACGCTACCTTTCACCGCTTTCCGAGTCATATAGACAATGTCATACTGGGAGAGTATGACCTGCCATTTGGCTATCCTTCCTGGCACGAACGGGCTTTCGAATACATACTTGATAGGATCCATTCTGGAAATGAGCCATGTCTTGTGATTCAACATGTAGTGCTTAAGGCGATTCGCTGTCCAAGCTAATGCGCAGCAAGTTTTCTCTAGGAAAGAGTACCTTGACTCACAATTATTGAACTTTTTGCTCAGGTAATAAATAGCTCTTTCCTTTCGGCTAGTATCATTGTGTTGCCCCAAAACGCATCCCATTGAGTTTTGTTGGACTGCCATATACAGAATCAGAGGCCTTCCGGCCACTGGTGGAACCAACACTGGCGGGTTTGATAGGTAATGCTTGATTTTCTTGAAAGCCTCTTGGCAAACTGAATCCCATTGAGTAGTGTTGTTCTTTCGGAGTAGTCTAAAGATAGGCTCAGCCTTAGCGATGAGATTGGAGATAAACCTTGATATGTAGTTCAACTTCCCCAAGAAACTGCGTACCTCTCTTTCTGTTTTTGGGGATGGCATCTCTTGAATAGCTCGGACTTTGTTCGGATCAACTTCTATTCCCTTCTCACTCACTATGAATCCCAATAATTTCCCAGATCTAGCTCTAAATATGCATTTGGCAGGGTTCAGTTTCAGCTGATATTTCCTGAGTCTCTCGAATACTTTCCTCATCACCTGCACATGGCTCTCCTTCCCCCGGGACTTGATGATCATATCATCCACGTAGACCTCCACTTCTTTATGCATCATATCGTGGAATAATGTGACCATAGCGCGTTGGTAGGTGGCTCCAGCATTCTTTAACCTGAAAGGCATGACCCGATAGCAAAATACCCCCCATTGAGTGATAAAAGCAGTTTTCTCCTTGTCTCCCTCATCCATTGGGATTTGATTATACCCTGAGGCCCCATCGATACACAAACACCTGCCCAATCCTGCTGCGTTGTCTACTAACACATCAATGTGGGGGAGAGGGAAATCATCTTTTAAGCTTGCTTTATTAAGATCCCTGTAGTCAACACACACCCTAACTCTCCCGTCCTTCTTCATTACCGGGACAACGTTAGCTATCCATTGGGGATATTTGACTACTTCCAGGAATCCAGCATCATACTGTTTCTTGATCTCATCTCTAACTTTGAACAGTGTGTCAGGGTTCATTCTTCTTAGCTTCTGCTTTACCGGGATTGTCCCCGGAATTAGAGGAATTTTGTGTGTCACTATCTGGGGGTCCAAACCAACCATATCATCATAGCTCCAGGAAAACACGTCCAGGAATTCTTTGAGCAAACTGATCATATCTCCCAATTCTTCACTATCCATAACCTTAAGTTCCCTTTTCACTTCTTCGGTGCCTAAGTTTATGGTACGTGTTTTGTCTCCACAAGGCACTAGGGAAGGTTCATCCCTTTCATCCCTTTCTTCTATGAGCTCTACCTCAGAATCACTTGAAGTAATAGCAGTTATGGGGATTTCAAAATTAACCAGAGGAATTTCTGAGTCTATTGAATTATTAGGTGTTAATTGATGAATGGTCCTGAATGAACGAAAATAGAATATATTATAAGGATGGAATTCAAGTGGAAAGAGAATTGGAAATAAATGTGCTATTAATTCATTAAGATTTATGACATAAGAAAAGGTTCCATTTACAATATTACACTTGCCACCATGGACAAAATGATCAAGTGTAGATAACCAAAGGTACTTTACTCGAAATTAAGTACAGGGATGTCCTCTGCTGTCCAGTTGTCCAGTTCTTGCCCCTCAGCTATTGGCGAGACCAGAGCCTCATATAAGGAATCCAAGTGGATGAAATCAACGGATGGTTCTTTGGGTGATTCTTCAGCCTCTGCCATATTTTCAATGACCGGTTTAGTGAAGACTTCCGTGATTCTCGGGACTACTTTCATTCTCCCGATTTTCTGGTCAAATCTCTGATCCCGAAGTCTGTTCCTCATCCAGAATCGCCCATCCATGAGGGCATTTTCCTCATATCCCAAACCGCAATGGGCCACCTTCTGGATAGCCGGTATAGGTTCAACAATCCCTTGTAATGCGGCGCCTAGGCCTTTGCCTTCTTCATATCCATTCCTCGACATTATTTTGGCTACCATAGCCATAGCCCCTTCATTTCTGGTCTCTTGTAATTCGAGGGCCTGGAAGGAGCTTTCCAACGACTCCTCAGCAGCTTCCACATAAGGAAGTGATTGTGGCTTAGTGACCAATATGGCTTCTTCCCATCTCACCGTGATGATTTTGCCGTCCATGATGTACTTTATCTTCTGATGCAAGGTTGAAGGAACGGCATTTGCTGAATGGATCCATGGCCTCCCCAGCAGCATAGTGTAGGCCGGTTCAATGTTCATCACTTGGAATGTGACGTTGAAGGTGCATGCACCAATTTGGAGTGGCAAGTCGATGTCTCCCAATACTTCTCTTCTTGTACCGTCAAAGGCTCTTACCACCATAGCACTCTGACGTATATTTGATTGGTCAACTGGCAGTCTAGCCAAGGTAGCACTAGGCAGTACGTTGAGTGCTGATCCATTATCAATAAGGACCTTGGCCACTATACAACCTTTGCATTTCACTATCACATGGAGGGCTTTAGTGTGTGCCAAGCCTGCAGGATCTATCTCTTCTTCAGAAAAGGTAACAAAACTGGATGCCTGGATTTGTCCCACTATCTTCTCGAACTGCCCCGGTGTGATGTCGGGGTTCACAAAGGCCTGATCCAGGATTTTCTGCAAGGCATGACGGTGCACCTCAGAGCTCAAAATCAGTGATAACAGTGAAATTCGGGTAGGTGTCTTTCTCAACTGTTCCACCACATCATACTCACTCTGCTTCATTATTTGGAGCAACAACTCTTCCTCTTCTTTAGGCCCGGTGGGCTCTACTTCCCCCGTTTTCTCAATTTCCTCTTCTGTACTTTTCTATAATTCTCCCATTTTTACTTTCCCCTTCTTCTTTTCTTTCTCTTCGTTCCCGTAACATCTCCCACTTCAAGTTAGGTGGGGAGGATTTTGTGGTAGCGACGGGCTGAGGATTAGGTTGGAGAGCAGTATTACTGGTAGGTCCAGCGTAAGTCATTATGAAGTGCTCATGGGGAGTGAAGCACGGTTTTGGAGGTGCCAAAGGTGAAGCAAGATTAGGAGCCGATGTACTGCTTGATGCTCCTTGGGTGAAAACTTAGAAGTTATAATTCCAAGGTATGGCATGAGTATTGGTGACAGGAAGCTGGGGCAGGGCTCAGATAATCGTTACTGGTGGTGAGGCCACTGGGGGTGAGAAGGTGATTCTGGGTTTGGGGGTTGAGGTATTCTGGCCAAACCTGGCAGTGTTTACTTCGCCTTCCATCTTTAACCTTTTCTGACATCTCAGAACTTTGAGGGATAGTAAATTCTGAACCTCCTGCTTAAACTCTTCACTATCCCGCAGCTCATGATCAGCTGCCCCTCCATGGTAAGGGCATCCCGTACCCTTTTCTGATCCTTATACAAGAGGGCAAAGGTATCCTTCCCTCATCGCCATGGCAAAAATTTCCTCAAAGTGAGGAATTAGCTCGTCTACCTCTGGTGCCAACCTCTCTCCACCTGATTCTATCATATTTACTCCATTGCCTGCATTATGATTGGGCAATGGGTTTGAGGTAACATTGGGGAGGGAACCATGTCCCTCAATCTTCAACCACCCATTCCGGATTAAAGTGTGCACTCTCCCTCTGAGTGCCCCGCAGTTGTCAATTGAATGCCCTTGTGCCCCTCCATGGTATTCACAATGGGCAGTGGCATCATACCATCTGGGGTATGGTGGCTGAATTGGGTCAAGGAGAACTGGTACTATCTGCTTTATACCGATGAGGTATTGGTATATCTCACTGAGTGGGAGGGGAAGAGGTGGATCAGGATTTCTTGGTGGTCTCGGGTTATTTAGGGGTGGTCTGGATTGGGTAAGTGGAGGAGGAGGTCTAGGTTGATAATTTGTAAGTGGTGGGTATTGTGGACGTGGGTGTGGATAATTTGGGAAAGGAGGTGGAATGTTTGCAACTGTTTGGCAATGAGGAGGAGGATATGGCCGGTAGTTATTTTGAGGAAGTGGGGAGTAATTATTTTGCCGGGTGACAGAATGCACATCACCCTCCTTCTTTTTGCCAAAACTGACAGTTTTCTTCGCAGGATTCTCAGTCAACTCCTGCAGCCGTCCCATCCTTAGATTAGCCTCTATTCTCTCACCGGCTTGGATGATGTCCGAGAAGCTGTTGGAAGTGTTTCCAATCATCCAATTGAAGTAAGGAGCCTTCAATGTTTCGATGAACAGGGAGCATAATTCATTATCGGTCACTGGAGGATATACTTCTGCAGCCTTCTCTCTCCATCTTTGGGCATATTCCTTGAAGCTTTCCCTGTCTCTCTGCACTAGGTTTTGGAGGTCCCTCCTTGTAGGGGCCACATCACAGTTAAATTTGTACTGTTTCAAGAATGCACCACCTAAATCCTTCCAGGAGCGCAGTTTGCTCCTATCCAACTGTATGCACCATCTCAGGGCTGCTCCAGAGAGGCTCTCGTGAAAGAAATGGACGAGAAGTCTGTCATCTTCTGTTAAGGCAAACATTTTGGCAATGTAGGTTGCCAGGTGAATGCGGGGATTTGAGTTCCCAGTATACTTGTCAAAGTCCGGGACTTTGAATTTGAGTGGCACCACCACATCTGGCACCAATCTAAGTGACGCCACATCGACTGAACCATACATGTTCAGTCCCTCTATTGCTCTCAGTCTTTCCTCTAGAGCAGACAGTTTTTCATTTTCCCTAGTCTTATTTTCTCCTCCTACTACAAAAGATACTCCCCCAGTTGGGAAATGAGGGGTGGAGTGAACCAAAGGGATAAGTATTGAAGGGTATGGGTCGGCATTTGAGATAGCCGAGTAATGGGAGAAAGGTGGGTCATTATTTATAGTAGCCGGATTGACAGTGATTGTCAGATCCGGGATAGGTGACTGAAAGGTGAAAGAGGTTGAAGCTTGGTGAGGATCCATTGTTGTAGGTGGTGGGGGAGGTAATGGTAGGTTAGGTTTATTTTGGGACATCTCCCTCATTAGTCTCATAAGTTCTGAGACCTGATCCTTCAATTCGGAAACCTGTCCTTGAAGGTTCTGTACTTGTTCCTGATCTTCCATTATCTTCTTTGTTCGAGATCTTGTTAAGTACACTCGCTTGGTTTGAACCGTGTGCTTGGTCAGACTTGCCTTATTTGAAGCAATGTTGATTTTTTGTAGGGAAATAAATAAAAGCTTTTAGTGAATTTTGAATTTCGTAAAAAAATTAAAGGTCCTGGTTCGGACAAAGGATACAGTGGCATTCGGGAGCCAAAATGAAATCTACAGAAGGATGGTTGCATCAATTTTATCATGGCATCATTCGATAGTCTGACTGTGAATGACTGGATTGAATGCACGTTTATGATACCTGTTCATATGGCATATCCAATTTTTCGCATAACCCTAGCGAGGGGGTTCCTACGGGAGTTATACTATTCATTCACAATTTTGCTAAATAATGGCCCAAAAAGTTTTCCGTTAACTGAATATTTATACACAGCATTCTTTTACATCGGCCTAGGCTCAAGGAGGCTCTTTATAATGAGATGACATTTTCTGAGATACTCATATAACCTTTCTTCTTGTTTGGCGGGGTCGAATGCTTTCAGAGCATACTCGAATTCAGGAAGGAGTTCTTGTTTTCCCTGTGCTATCGTTCTCTCCAGCTGGTCAACATTCTCTTTCAGCTCTTGATAGAGAGCAGCTTGTCTTTCTTTCTCCTTCCTTTCCTTAGCACATTCTTTCAAAATATCGTTGATGAGTAATGCTTATTCCTTCAATTTGAGCTTCTTCTTTTTGTTCTCTTATTTATGCTCTTCTACGAGTATCTCTTGGTATTTCATTTTTTCCTAAAGCTTACTATTCCGCACTTCTACTTCTTTTACCAAAGCTTGAAGAGCTTTTTTCCTTTTCACACTGTGCCTCTTGCTATTCGAAGCTCATCTTTTCGGCCCTTGCCTCTTTCCTGAGTCTTCTCGCTTTTCTTTTAAGGTTCTGCTGTTGATCCTCCAACTGTTTTATTTGTTCTTGCAGTTGCGAGTTCTCAATGTTGGTCTTCTATAGTGAGTCAGCCAGATGATTATTAGCTTCTTCTGATAGGACATTTTGGCGAGGGTCGCTGTCTATGAATTTTGTTGAATCTGCAGTTAAGTATTCTTGATCCCTGTCAGCCCTCCATTTAAGATAATCACCCGTGGCACTCGGACCTCTAGGCGACCTCTCCATCAGAGTGATGTTTTCCCAAGATTTGCGAGCTATCTTCAACCCTTCCTCTTCCTTGAGCTCATGGTAAAAATGACCTTGGTGGTATCCTTCAATGTTGATTCTGGATTGTGTTGAACCAAACTGTCTCATTACTAACGCCGGAGTGTAACTCGTGTATCCAGTCACTCCGATTAGGGATACCGATTGATTACCTCCCGCGCTGATCAAAATGGATTGACTCGACGTCCACAGCTTCCTCCAACAGTAGTCATGGCTATTGAAGCTCAAAATCCGCTCTTGCCACTGTGGCTCATTCTTCGGGCTGATTACTAATCGAGTCATCTTTTCGATGAGAGGCTGGTCGAGGTACCAAGCCAATCCCTTTGTCTCCACTGGACACATATGACTAATGACCTAAAGGTGCAACAACTGAGGACAACACTTAATGGACCCCTTGCCTTGCTGTCTGCAGTAAGTGAGGGTTAAGAAAGTCTCAGCAAGTATTGCCGGTACTGGGTTGACCTTCTGTTTCTCTACTGCCCAGAACATTTCCACAACACCGCAGGTTATGATTCCGGAAGGTCCAGGGAACAAGATCAAGCCGTAAATTGCTAAAGTGAGCATCAATGAAGCTTGATCCCACTGTTGATCTTGGATGCATTACTCCAACCCTTTCTTGAGGTAAGTCCAATACCATCCATGCGTGTTTCCTTTAACGGTTTCTCTCGCCTTTGCTTCTTCTGGTGAGATCCCCAGCATATGTGCTAGCCATTTCCAGGTCTGCCTATGTTCGAGGTGCAGGTAAATCCGATTCTGCACCGCATAAGGGATTTCTAGCAATGCTTGATATTCTTCCATAGTGGGAGCAGTATCGATGTCATTGAAAGAGAACACTCCAAACTTAGGGTTCCAAACTGACAACTTGGCCTTTAGTGCCGGGATCTGAACCTTAACTCGCCTCAAGGTTGCAATCCTCCCATATTTCTTCTCAAATTGTGCTTTGACCTGATCGGGAAATGACTTCCAACCATTGACCAGACCTTCGAGACTGTTCATTCTAACTTCAATCTTGCTTAGGTCCAGTAGAGGAAATGAGCTTGTGTATCTTTGTAGGGGTACTGAACAATTTTTGGGCCACGGTTTAGCATTTTGTTCTGATTTGAGAACTTCTTCTGCCGACTGACTCGAGGATGCCATGTTAAAAATGATGCTTATCCTTTTACAGACCTTATTTTGGTGATGCCTGCAGGAAAAAAACTGGTTAGCGGGATAAATTCAGGTAATCTTAAATTATACTGTTGGCAGAGTGACACCTACACATTTTCACCTACACATTTATCAAAGTAGGAAAATGTGTAGGTTTTCTTAACAGTATGATTCAAGATTACCCTTAAAAATAAGAACAAAATAGGTTAAGAGTAAGTATGCCCCTTTTGTCTTAAAGTAAAGGAAAGTCCTAATACCGGCTGGGTGCTACCTAATTGGACAGTTCTATCTTACAAGGTAGCTTGCTACGGCTTTCAACTATCGTGATAGTTTAGCTCAGGGTCTAATTTTCTAAAAGCCACGGGTTCCCAAATTGACCCTACTGTAAACAGTAGAGCCCCATTCTATCCCCCACGATACTGTCGGGAAAATTCCACGGGTATCACAGTGAGTAGAACGAGTTTCAATTTGAGCAGAAGCCTTCACGGATACTAACGGGGTAAAACCTACGGGTACCGCTACATGACTCCCTCCTATTTTCCTAAAAGGGTAAGAAAGCCCGGGTATAGGGCTGAAGTGTGTGAGGACATCGTGTGAGTGTTCAGTGTGTGAAGGGACACCTTTACCTCTTCCCAATTCAGGGGGATTTTTATTTTTCCCTTTTTTCTTTTAAATGTAGAGCGCTGTAGAAAAAAAAGTAAGACAGGCAAAATGGTTAGCAGGAATAACAATAATTAACGTATAGAATTTTTTTGCAGAGTGAGCCCACCTAACTATGATTTGATCGCAACATTAAATCTACTTTTGGACCTCTAGACCAGGGTTAAGTCATACTTCCCCAGCGGAGTCGCCAAGCTATCGCAAGGTGTTTTGCAGTCGCCTGGACGAACACTCACTGAAGTGGAAAAAGTGAGGAGTCGCCACTTTAATTTTGAGGGAAATTAAAGAAAACCATTTGTGAAAGTAAGTTAAAATAAAACCACTTCAAAAACAGAGATTCTAGGTTCGGGGTCCGTAAACGGTGGGAAGGTGTTAGGCACCCCACCTCGTCCCTTAACGAGGGTAAGCAGATTTAACTTCACGTTCATCATAGTTAGGAGGGTTTGAATGGAAATGTTAATCCTTTTGACCGAAAGGAATATTTGATTTTTCACTAATTCGGATTACCCAGATACATAAGTAAATGAGACGACCTTAGTGAGTTGCTGTTGCGTATTAATTTTACTTCAGGGGGAATCATCTTACGTATTTGTTAAAATTTAATTTGGGAATCGGATAAGAACTTTCCTCCGGTCTCCTTTAAATATTTAAAAATTTTAGGTTGAGAATCGGATAAGAACTCTCCTCTGAATCTCCTTTAAATATTTATATAAATTTTTTAGGTTGAGAATTGGATAAGAACTCTCCTCCGATCTCTTAAATATTTGTTAAAGTTTTTAAGTGAGAATCGGATAAGAACTCTCCTCCGATCTCTTTTATTAAAATTTTAGGCAAGAATCAGATAAGAACTCTCCTCCGATCTCTTTTAAATGTTCGTTAAAATTTTGAGTGAGAATCGGATAAGAAATCTCCTTCGATCTCTTTTAAATATTTGATGAAATTTTAGATTGAGAATCGGATAAGAACTCTCCTCCGATATCTTTTATTTTAATAGGAATCGGATAAGGACTTTTCCGATTTCTCGAAACTTGATTACATCTACCCGTCACGAAATCCTAGGACTAAGGGTTTTGGCATTTAAAGATGCAGGGGCTCGGAATAAGGCTTCCTTTAACTCATTGGTATCTTGTAACTAGTCAGGAGATACCAAACCGAATTTTCCGACCTTCCTGTGTGGTCGCTTTACCAGCACCTTTTGATACCCGATCTATCCCATTTATCTATCTTAAGGTTCGGTTTTACTCTGCCTTGTGTCGTCGTACTCAATTGTCTTTTGCATTATTCTAGTGATTCGGCCTTACTATTTTCTCGACTTATTGTTTAGACCTTTTATTATTTTTAAAGAGACCCTTAAGATACGGTTACCTACATTTTACCCGACCCCTTATACATTACTCGAGACTAGAAGACTTGCATTCAGAAATAACAAAGATCAACAAAAGAATGGACTGATCAACAAAGAAGTAAACCCGAGAGTAAACTTTTGGTATTCTTTAGCGCAATATAAACTTAGAAAAAAAAAACTACGTACATAAAAGAATAAAGGAAATACGTATAATGAAAATGAACACTTAATAAAATAGCAATACAAGCACTCACCTGTAGGGAGCCAAATCTACTAAACTAAGTATGGAATCACAAAACGTAATAGAACTGCAGGTTGGTAACCGGAAGGTTAAGGTCCGCCTCGAAACGAAGGATGCTTCGCTAAAATGCAATCGGGTCGAAATAATACCTGAGTTTAAATGAGGTTGAGCCTGGACAATGGGAGTGGAACTAAAGAAAACAAAGAGCTGAAAATGAGAGCACCACAGGATAATGAACGAACTGAAAATAGAGAGTTTCAGTATTCAAGAATCCCTTTTGCAAGAGAACACTTTAGAAAACTGGTTTCAAAATTTTTTCTTATGAATGCTAAAAAAAACAGAGTAATGAACTGAATTAAGTTTCAGAGTTCTTCCACTATAGTCACTGCCCTCTTTTTTTTCGTCCTCCTTTGAACAGTTTTTCATGCAGGTATTTATAGGAACTGGGTGCTCCCCATGGAGGGTCAGGATCTGTTTTGAGGGAGATGGAGGGTTAAGATTTTGAAGGACATGATCTAAGGGCTCGGGAATTAAAGAGAATCAGAACGGACGACTGGCATCCCTTTCGGAGTATTTGTCCTTTTCTCTCTTCTAATCTGACGGCCCAAAATTTATTGTCAAGAGCGATCCGAGGGCTAGGAGTGAAAGGCGCTAATCTTGTCGTTTTCTTCTTCGATCCGAGGGCCCCGAGCTCGTCCTTACAAGTAAGATCAATGGTGGAGATTAGGATGTACAGCCCTGTCCTGACGTACTCTGGCACATGTCAGTAATGCGGGCGATTCTAGGGTGTGCGGTTGAGATTTCACCTGCAACGCTTTAGCTACCTCGGCTCTGATTATGATGATAATCGGCAGGAGCTGTCTTATTCTCTTTGTCTTCCAACCTCCCTTCTTTCTGATCTTTTTAACGTGATCCTTTTCCGATTTCTCATGCCGAGTTCCTCTCTTCCAATCTCTCCTGACACGCTCTCTTCCGATCTTTCATGCCAGTCTCCCTTCTACCGATCTTTACCACACCAGTCTTCCTTTTTATCTGGTTCGATCCAGTCAAAGTATTTATTTTCCTCAATTCTCGAGGCGTCTGCTTCGTTTTCTGCTTGTAATAAATGCTCAAATTTTCCTATATATATACCTTCAATTGGGAAGCTCTACCTCATTTGACTTTCTCCCCTATTCTCCTCATTTTCCTTGTTCTAACTGCTCCGGAAACAATCCCAGACAAAATGACCGCTTTTAATCTTTTTCCGGTTGTCCTCTTTGTTCCTTGCCTGAAAATTTATGATCTCGGTGATCGAAAAATCATGATGACCTTATCTGATGACAGTGAGAGAACTGGACTAATTAACCAATCTGGATCGAGGAACTCGATCGTGCCGATCTCGAATCGATTGCCCGATATAATCGGCGAACTGGTTTCGGGCGAGAAGACTGCTAATATTCCCTTAAACACCGGTGACTGCTCTTTGGCGTTCATCTGGCTCCTCTCCACACTGGGTGTTCCGACAGCGGCTCAGTTTCGAGCGGTAACTTTGATGACGACCTCTCTCATTCTCATGAGAGTCATAGTCCCCCCAGCCGGTCTCTTGGTCAAACACTTCTTTTGACTCAACCACGAGACTAGGCTTTGACATAGGCCTTTTAGATAGGATGTTCCACCGGTCTCTAAAGATCGCCCTTATGATGTAATCAGACCTTTAATGTAATCCGATCTTTAGAGATCGCCTAAATGATGTAATTAGACCTTTAATGTAATCCGATCACCAGAGATCGCCCGAATGATGTAATCAGATCTTTTCGGAAATAAAATTTATTTTGACAACTGTCATTTTATTATTATTGCATTGATTATTTTTCGATCTCTGAAGTATTTATCCGATCCGACTCTTAATTTGAATGACACTTATCCGATCCGTAATTCAAAACACCTTAATCTGCCGCTCTATAGTTAACCAATCTCTTTATGGGATCTCTGGAATATTCGTGAGACGTGTCAGAACAGCTGGCGAGTCCCGCTATCCGATGCACTACCTGGAACATCGTAAGCATTAAATGCTCAGACGAGTATAAATAGGGGTGGGGTTAGCCAGTTGCTCCTTTATGTCATTTTCAGTCTCTCGCAAACAACTTCCAAATTCTCTCGTTTTCTCAAGTTCCTCCAACACGGATCAAGCTCCGGTAAGGGTTTTGATCTTTCTTTTAGTTTAAATTCTCTGTTTCCTTTGAAAATGAGCGGTGTCGAGGGTTAGAGAGCAGTAAGCCCCCCTTCCATTCAGTTCTCGTGGTCGTCCGATGAGGTAGAGGTGGTTGGACCAAGCGCGCGGCCTGAACTTCCTAGGGTCTCCGTTCTAGCTCGGGGACAACCAGCACCGTCAAGGCATGTGCCTTCTTCGGGGAGCGAAAATCTTCCCATGGATGAGCTACCATTAATCATGCAAGAAACCGACCTGCAGTCGTTCAGCCAGGAGTACAACATCCAGCCTGATTTGTACGAACTCATCCGGTGTCATGGCGACCTTTGAGCAGATCACTTCTTTGAGAGGAACGATATGATCATGGTGTATGAAGAACAGTTAAAAACCGGGCTGTGGTTCCCTCTTGACGACTTCTTTAAAGAAGTTTTAAAATATCACCAAGTGTGTATCGCCCAAGTTCACCCGAACTTGGAACACTGGATAGCTGTCAAGAATATCCTTAAGTACTTGAGAAGAACTAAGGATTTATTCTTGATTTATGGAGGTGGAGACTTGCAATTGGATGGTTATACTGATTTTGATTTCCAATCAGATATCGATGATATCTACCTCTGGATATGTGTTCATTTGTAATGGAGGTGCAGTCAGTTGGAAGAGTTCCAAACAGAGCACGACTGCAGATTCCACTACAGAGGCTGAGTATATTGCTGCATCAGATGCTGCAAAGGAAGCTGTTTGGATAAAGAAGTTCATGACAGAACTTACAGTAGTTCCTTCCATTGAGTCAGCAGTTCCATTACACTGTGACAACAATGGAGCAGTCATACAGGCTAAGGAACCAAGGTCTCACCAGAAATCCAAACACATAGAAAGGCGCTACCACATTATCAGAGAAATAGTTGGGCGAGGCGATGTAGCCATGCAGAAAATAGCATCAGCTGAAAATCCAGCTGATCCATTCACTAAGCCTATGTCACAGACTCAGTTAGACCGACATCTTGAGAAGATAGGTCTAAGATATTGTAATGAATGGCTCTAGTGCTAGTGGGAGATTGTTAGTAGTATGCCCTAGAGCATATCATTTAGTATGTATCTTGTACATATTTTTAATAATAAAAGGCATTTCCACTTTTCCGTTTACATAATATATTTATGTGTAATAGAAAAGGTCCATTGATATTTTGTTAGAAATATTATTCTTAAGTTGTTAAGAATATGAGTGACAATATTTCTAGCACAAAGTATCATAAATAGGTTCACAATCGAGGATACTTCATAATAAGGACATGACTTATCCAGAAAGATTGTATTCATGTTTGTTCCCAAGTTATTTATATGAGATATAAATAAGATGGAATGGTGAGTCTCATGCCATATAACAAACATGATAGGCACTTATAAATGATAAGTAGGCCGAACCAGTGACACTTATGACAAGCACATGGAGTTTACTCTTGTCAATGTTTTGTCATAAATCATATCGATCACGTATAATCTTTAGACACGAGATAGCAGCTTATCTTGTATATAGGTAGTTTGAGTTTGATACTGCTTTCATACTTGTATTATGTATGGGTATATGGGCATGTGTTGGCTCCTATTAGTTATATATGGAGGTAGGTGTTAATCAAGATGGAATCTTTTCCTCTAAGTAAATAGAGATAAAATCCTATGTTCATTTAATTGTTCTTGATGTTTCAAGTTCCTGGCCAGGACAGATAGATTTATTCAAAAAAGAGTTTCTGATGAGAAAATCTTTTTAATCAAGAACTGGAATTAAAAGAGAACATAATATTCATAGCGAATGGAGTTTGACATAAACTATGACTCCAGCTTGAGTTGGGATTTTGTAACAGAGAGATTCTAGTGCATGGTAATATATGATTATAGGTTCATTTAAGGTAAACCTTATTGCTAATTGGGTGGCCATGGCATGCTATGCTAGGTGTTAACCATGGTCTATGAGGTGCATAAAATGATTTAGAGAAATCATTTATGGTAAGAAAGAGTTCTGATGATATTAAGAGTTGATATCATGTCTCATTGCCAATTAGTGATGAGCCTAGTAAGTCACACACATACACAAGTTATCACCTATTTAAATATGATTTAATTAATTAATTAAAGAGTTTAATTGATTAATTAAATAGATTTGGTTTGCAATTAAATTGCAAAGTCCCTAGCATGACTTGAAACTAAATCTAGATTATTGGATGTGTAGTATAAATTAAATTTATATTTAAAGTGTTTAAATATGAATTTAATTAATGAGAAATTAATTAATAGAGATTAATTAATTAATTTATATTTGATATAAATTAATTAGAAGAAGAGAAATAATTATTTTGGGTTGAGAACTCAAAATTAAGACGCAAGGGCATTTTGGTCATTTCATAGTGTGACGCGTGGCACCATGAGATGGTGACACATGGGATTACACATAAGCTTGCCAAATATTTTTTAATCATGTAAGATGATTAAAATCAAGATTAAATATAGGTTTGACACTTGGCACAATGTGATTGGGTCACTTAAACCTAGAGCTAATCAAATGGTGACATGTGGCAAGGGTTTAATGTGTTAACCTAGCTATTTAAGTGTTGTTATGAAAAGAAAAGCAACTAGCAGCCACTCCTCTCCTTTGTCATGCCACTTTGAGGCTTTTTATCTATTCTTCTTCATCTCTCATCAATTCAAAGAGATTAGCCATCAATCTCTTGAATTAAGAACACTAGAAATTGTTTCTAGTGTCCTGTTTACATCTCTAATATCTTAAAAGGCAGAACTTGAATTTCTAATTAATAGAAAGAGCTTTAGAAGCTGTTCAAGGGCTGCCATAGGTGTTCTTGGTGTGGACAAGCTAGAGGGACAACATCTGGTGTCCTGAAGACGAATCTCAAAGGCGCAGACACGCTGCAGTGCATCAAGAGGTTAGTGTAATCGTTCTTGATTTAATCTAGAATTCTAAAATTAATCTGATTAATTTTAAAATCTTAAATGGAAAATACAGATCCAAAAACATATTAAAAGAGTTTTAATATGTTGTTTATCATTGAAATCAAATAGATAAAAATAAATCTTGAATGATGCATGTGACCCTAGGTGAAAAATTTTTGAATTCAATGGTATAAACTTGTGTTTTTCACGCTTCCGTTCCTTCAAATCATAGTATATAGCTATTGCTAATAAAATCCTAATTGATTTAAGCATGACAACAGGTGAGAAAGTCTCCTCATAGTCGATTCCTTGCCTTTGGCGAAACCCTTTCGCTACTAGCCTTGCCTTATAGGTCTCTACCTTTCCATCAGAACCAATTTTCTTCTTGAAAACCCATTTGTTCCCTATAAGTACAATACCTTCAGGTGGGTTAACAAGATCCCCAACGTGAATCTTATACATGGAATCAATCTCAGATTTCATAGCATCAATCCATTTTGAAGAGTCTATATCTGATATAGCTTCTTCATAAGTAAGTGGATCATCTCCATGATCTACTTCTTCATGAGTAGACAACTCTTGTTCTTCTTCATGAAGAAAACCATATCTCACTGGTGGGTGAGATACCTTGGCTGTTCTACGAGGAACAGCTGTAGATGTTTCATCAACGAGTATAGGTTGACTAGATGGATCTATATCCATCTGATCTGTTGGTTGGTCAGAATTCTCCAATTCTAACTCTATTTGCCTTCCTTTGCCTCCTTCTTGAACAAACTGTTGTTCAAGAAATGTGGCATCTCTACTTATCACAACTTTTTGTGAAGTAGGCAAATAAAAATAATATCCAAAACTATCTTTTGGATATCCAACAAATCGACCTTTTTCTGATCTGGTCTCCAATTTATCAGTGTTCAGCTTTTTGATATAATTTGTCGACAACCCCAAATCTTAACATGCTTAAGACTTGGTTTTCTTCCATGCCATATCTCATAAGGTGTGGAAGAAATTGATTTTGATGGAATCCTATTCAGAATATATAAAGTGATTCTAATGCAAATCCCCAAAGAAGATTGGCATATCGGTATAGCTCATCATCTTGCGTACCATATCCAATAAGTACGATTTCTCCTTCAGATATATCATTCAATTGTGGCATTCTGGAGGAGTCGGTGAGAAACAATGCCATGCTCTCTCAAGTATTCATCAAATTCGATTACTCAAATATTCACCTCCACGATCGATCGAAGAGCTTTAATACTCTTTCTGTTTGATTTTCTACTTGATTTAAATTCTTTGAACTTTTCAAAGATTCATGTTTGTATTTCATCAAATACAAATACCCAAACCTTGATTTATCATCAGTAAAGGTAATAAAATAATGAAAACCCCCTCTAGCCATTTCTTTAAATGGACCACATACATCACTATGTATTAGCTCCAAAATATTTTCAGCTCTTAGCCCTTGTCCAACAAAGGGTGATCTAGTCATTTACCCTAAAGGCAAGATTCACAAGTTGGAGTAGGCTCAGAGCCCAATGAGGATAGAATCCCCATTTTCTCAGTTTTGCAATCCTATCTTCTGCAACATGACATAACCTTAAGTGCCAAATATATTTTGAACTTGAGTTGGTTTTCACCATGGCATTGCATTCTTTTAGATCACTTGCATTCAATTTGTGTTTGTCACTATTATCCAAATAATAAAGACCATCATTCATATAACCCGAACCAACATATTTATTTCCAAAATAAATATTGCAAACATCATCTGTGAACTGAAATTCATAGCCATTTCTAGTCAAACTAGATATAGAAATGATGTTCTTAAAAGCATCAGGTACATATAAAATATTATCCAAACACAAAACATGTCCAAACATGTAAAAAGATTTAGATCCTATGGCTAAAGCTTCAACAATTGAGCCATTGCCAATCCGGACTCTAATATCTTGAGAACGCAAGCTGCTACTGTTTGCTAGTTCCTGCATATCATTAGAAATGTGAGAACTGGCACCAGTATCTAAAACCCAAGCTATAGATGAACTATGAGTATCATCAGAATCTAAATAACAAGATATGGACATACCTTCCGAAGGTGTATCCTTCTTGTCCTTCAGAGAAGCAAGATACTTTGGGCAATTCCTTTTCCAGTGCCCATCCTTTTGGTAGTGGAAACACTTTCCTTTGCCTCCATCAGCTTTAGTCTTCCTTTTTTGTTTAGCTATTTTCTTGGAAGGACCAAGAATCTGAGGTTTCTTTTTCTTATTGCCCTTCTTCTTGTTGGACTTTCCAGCAGAAGAAGATGCAACCAAAGCTGCATCTTTTCCTTTATTGCCTGGCATATTCTTTTGGGCAATAACCAGCATGTTGAGTAAACCAGCTAAGGTGCATTCCTGTTTAGTCATATGGAAATTTGTCACAAAATTCCCAAAAGACTCAGGAAGGGACTGAAGGATCAAATCCGTCTGTAGTTGGAAATCCATGTTAAAGTCAAGATGTTCCAACTGCTCAATCAGCCGAATCATCTTGTGGACATGATCCCCAACATTACATCCCTCGGACATCCTCATACGGAATAGCTGTCTAGATATCTCATACCTAGCATTCTCTTTGTGCTCACCATACAACTCTTGTAGGTGAAGGAGGATCTCACTCGCACTCTGCATGTTCTCATGTTGCTTCTGTAACTCATTACTCATGGAAGCAAGCATGTAACACTTAGCTCTCATATCATGCTCCTTCCACTTGTCCAAAGTTTCATGTTCCTCTTGTGTGGCCTCTGGAGGTAAGGGACCAGGAACATTTAAATCTAGAACATATCCTATATGTTCAAGGTTCAGGACAAGTTTCAAATTTCTTAGCCAATCAGACAGATTAGGTCCTGTCAACCTATTGTGATCAAGCATGCTTGCAAGGATATTGGATGGTGGTGGTTGTTTTGTGCTCATTTTTATCAGAAAATTAACCGCAGAAAATAACCAGATTAACTAGTAAATGTATCATGTAATTAACCAAAATGGTTATGGTCTTTTAATCAAATTGGTCCTCCCACTAACTTAGCGAATCCTATACTTCCAAAGTAGAAAACGGAAATCCTAGTTGGATGGATTTTTAGTGGGTGATTGAATTCTTATAATTCTATTGATCATCCTCAGGTACATCCATTATTAGAATTACAATAAACTATAAGTGAGCAACTCCTTGCCCATCACATCTCATATGAGGTTCAATCCTTTACCTAGCCCCTAATGCTCAAAATCTCAGGTACATCCATTATTGACTAATCTTGCATTAGTTAAGTTGATCCCATTGAGCCAGTAATTATGCAAATAATTTTAATGTCCTCAGGTACATCCAATATTGGCCACTAAACCATTTATATATTTACAACATCTCATGCTTAACAATTATTCTTAAGAAAATCTCTTAAATTAATTGCATCTTATCCAACTATTTAAAATTTCTTAAAATAATTGCCCTAATGGAGGGCCTATGTTATAATTACTTTAATTATAGCATTTCCAATTTAATCATTTGTTTGGAAGATTTTATGGTCATTCTAATCACTATTAAGGTCTCACTTTGCACATTATCCATTTAGCATGCATATATCATATAATTGCATATATTCCCATACATCTCATGCATTAATGGATAAGCAGTAAATATGATATGATCATGGACTTTCTAAGGGATTCAATTCTGAGCCACAAAGAATTGAATCAGGGCATTCCTAGGTACATTTCATTCATTCATTCATTCATTTTACAAGAGTTGCTGAAGGAGTACATAATCAACACTTGATCTTGAATTCCTCCCACTGGTCCCACCAATGCTCTTGACCTCCTTGAACTTCTTGCAATCTAATATTACATGGTAATCCTTGGCATACCAAGGCGAATTTACAAGAACTTAAATAAATGAAATTACAACCCAAAAATTATTACAAACTTAATAATACATGCCCAAAATAAATTAAAATAAATTAATTAATTTACAATCCCAAAGAAACATAAAAGAAATAAATCCAATCATATTGGTCTTTTATAGTCTATGATCATCCATCATGCATATCACTATTTAACAATTAAATAAAAATACATACTTAAATTAAATTGAATATCTCATATTCAACTTAAAAAACCAGATTTGAATATGATTCAAATAAATTTAAAAATTTAGATTTGAATATCATTCAAACAAATTTAAAAATTCAGATTTGAATAACATTCAAACAACTTTAAAAATTCAGATTTGAATCACATTCAAACATTTTTTAAAAAATTAGATTTGAATCACATTCAAACATTTTTTAAAAAATCAGATCTGAATTTTATTCAAACAATTTTAAAAAATCAGATTTAAATATGATTCAAACAACTTTAAAAATTCAGATTTGAATCACATTCAAACAACTTTTAAAATTCAGATTTGAATCACATTCAAATAATTTTTAAAATTCTGATTTGAATCATAATTTAATTGTGTGATTAAAATTCTAATTAAACAATTTAATTAGACATAGGATGAGCTTTTAGATCATACAACAATTGTAAATTAAAAAGCAAACCTTGCGCCACCTTGAAAAACCATTGTTGCCGCCACCAATGGTGGCTTCACCTCGTGTGCCGCCACACATCCATTGCAACCAGCAATGGATCAATCATCTCGTGATCAAATCACACAATTAAATCATATAATCAACAATCTAAATGGCAAATATAGTGGCTCTGATACTAATTCAAGGAACGAAAGCGTGAAAAACACAAGTTTATACCATTGAATTCAAAAATTTTCACCTAGGGTCACATGCATCATGCAAGATTTATTTTTATCTATTCGATTTCAATGATAAACAACATATTAAAACTCTTTTAATATGTTCTTGGATCTGTATTTGCCATTTAAGATTTTAAAATTAATTAGATTAATTTTAGAACCCTAGATTAAATCAAGAACGATTACACTAACCTCTTGATGCACTACAGCGTGTCTGCGCCTTTGAGATTCATCTTTAGGACACCAGATGTTGTCCCTTTAGCTTGTCCACACTAAGAACACCTATGGCAGCCCTTGAACAGCTTCTAAAGCTTTTTCTATTAATTAGAAATTCAAGTTCTGCCTTTTAAGAGATTAGAGATGTAAACAGGACAGTAGAAATAATTTCTAGTGTTCTTAATTCAAGAGATTGATGGCTAATCTCTTTGAATTGATGAGAGATGAAGAAGAATAGATAAAAAGCCTCAAAGTGGCGTGAAAAAGGAGAGGAGTGGCTGCTGGTTATTTTTCTTTTTATAACCACACTTAAATAGCTAGGTTAACACATTAAACCCTTGCCACATGTCACCCTTTGATTAGCTCTAGGTTTAAGTGACCCAATCACATTGTGCCAAGTGTCAAACCTATATTTAATCTTGATTTTAATCATCTTACATGATTAAAAAACATTTGGCAAGCTTATGTGTAATCACATGTGTCACCATCTAATGGTGCCACGTGTCACACTGTGAAATGACCAAAATGCCCCTGTGTCTTAATTTTGAGTTCTCAACTCAAAATAATTATTTCTCTTCTTCTAATTAATTTATATCAAATATAAATTAATTAATTAATCTCTATTAATTAATTTCACATTAATTAAATTCATATTTAAACACTTTAAATATAAATTTAATTTATACTACACATCCAATAATCTAGATTTAGTTTCAAGTCATGCTAGGGACTTTGCAATTTAATTGCAAACCAAACCTATTTAATTAATCAATTAAACTCTTTAATTAATTAATTAAATCATATTTAAATAGGTGATAACTTGTGTATGTGTGTGACTTACTAGGCTCATCACGAATTGGCAATGAGACATGATATCAACTCTTAATATCATCAGAACTCTTTCTTACCATAAATGATTTCTCTAAATCATTTTATGAACCTCATAGACCATGGTTAACACCTAGCATAGCATGCCATGGCCACCCAATTAGTAATAAGGTTTACCTTAAATGAACCTATAATCATATGTTACCATGCACTAGAATCTCTCTGTTACAAAATCCCAACTCAAACTCGAGTCATCGTTTATGTCAAAGTCGATTTGCTATGAATATTATGTTCTCTTTTAATTCCAGTTCTTGATTAAAAGATTTTCTCATCGAAACTCTTTTACGAATAAATCTATCTGTCTGGCGCCAGAACTTGAAACATCAAGAACAATTAAATGAACATAGGATTTTATCTCTATTTACTTAGAGGAACAGATTCCATCTTGATCAACACCTACCTCCATATATAACTAGTAGGAGCCAACACATGCCCATATACCCATACATAGTACAAGTATGAAAGCAGTATCAAACTCAAACTACCTATATACAAGATAGCTGTGCTATCTCAGGTCTAAAGATTATATGCACTGATATGATTTATGACAAAACATTGACAAGAGTAAACTCCATGTGCTTGTCATAAGTGTCACTGGTTCGGCCTACTTATCATTTATAAGTGCCTATCATGTTTGTCATATGGCATGAGACTCACCATTCCATCTTATTTATATCTCATATAAATAACTTAGTAACAAACATGAATACAATCTTTCTGGATAAGTCATGTCCTTATTATGAAGTATCCTCGATTATGAACCTATTTATGATACTTTGTACTAGAAATATTGTAACTCAAATTCTTAACAACTTAAGAATAATATTTCTAACAAAATATCAATGGACCTTTTCTATTACACATAAATATATTATGTAAACGGAAAAGTGGAAATGCCTTTTATTAATAAAATATGTACAAGATACATACTAAATGATATGCTCTAGGGCATACTACTAACAGTTATATGCAAGATAGCTTTAATTATTTGGATAATGAAAACAAGACAACTATATGTAATCAAATTGAGTTTAATGCAATCATTGAAACCAAATCAAGTTCAAAACAACTTTGGCACTTAAGATTAGGTCATATTACGGAAGATAGAATTACAAAATTGAAAAAGATGGGGATTTTATCCTTATTAGGTTTTGAACCTACTCCAGTGTCGGAATCCCGTCTTCAAGGTAAAATGACTAGATCACCTTTTGTAGGACAAGGAATAAGAGCTAAAGAAGTTTTGGAGGTAGTATATAGTGATGTATGTGGCCCATTTAAAAAAATAGCAAGAGGAAATTTTTTCTATTTCATTAGCTTCACAGATGATATGTCCCGGTATGGATATTTGTATTTGATGAAATACAAACATGAATCCTTTGAAAAGTTCAAGGAATTCAAAGCTGAAGTAGAAAAACAAACAAGAAAAAGTATTAAAACTCTAAGATCAGATCGATGAGGTGAATACTTAAGTACTGAATTCAATGCGTTCTTAAAAGAACATGGAATTATTTCTCAATTAAATTCTCTAGGAATGCCATAATTAAATAGTGTATCTAAAAGAAGAAATCATACTCTATTGGATATGGTGTGAACTATGATGAGTTACACTGATCTTCCCATTTCCTTATAGGGATTTTCATTAGAAATAGCTTTGTACCTTCTTAATCGTGTCCCTTCCAAATCAATCTTTTCCATTCCATATGAGATATGGCATGGAAAGCAACCGAGTCTTAAATATGTTAAAATTTGGGGTTGTCCAGCTTATGTCAAAAAGCTAAAGACTAATAAATTTGAAACGAAATCAGAAAAGGGATGGTTTATTGGATATCCAAAAGATAATTTTGAATATTATTTCTATCTTTTTTTACAACATAAAGAGTTGTGATAAGTAGAGATGTTATTTTTCTTGAAAAAGAGTTTATTCAAGAAAGTGGCAAAGGAAGGAAGATAGAATTGGAATTAAAGAATTATGATATACAAACAAATAAAATAGATATTGATCCATTTAGTGAGCCTATACCAATTGATAATGTCTCCACACCAGTTCCTCGAAGATCAAGTAGAATATCCTCCTGGTAGATATAGATTTCTTTATGAGAATGAACAAGAGTTATTTGTTCATAAAGAAGTAGATCATAGAGATGATCTAATGACTTATGAAGAATCTATATCATATATAGACTCTTTAAAATGGATAGATGCTATGAAATCTAAAATGGATTTCATGTATAAGAATCAAGTTTGGGATCTTGTAGACCCACCTGAAGGTATTGTACTAATAGCGAATAAATGGCTTTTCAAGAAGAAAATTGATTCTGATGGAAGGGTATGTAATACCCCCACATTAAGTAGTCTATACATTCTACTGTTCCAATGACGGGTGTCTGTCCGGATAGTCAGGATGTCTAGAACTATTTACGTGTCATCTAGAAATGTAACACCCTCCCCTGTAGCAACTCCGTACATTCCACTGTTCCAGTGACCAGTGTCGGTCCGGACAGCTAAAACATTCGGAAAAATATTTAAACTAAAGTGAGGAACCATAATTAACTCAAATATTAATAAGAAAAATTTAGAGAAAATTTTAGAAATAAAATACAACTAAGTTGAATGAGCCGGTGCCCTAGCGATAAGTAACCCAGTGGAAAGTTGCGGTTCTCGCAACTAGGAGACCTAGACCTAGGGGAAAATTCATAAAATAATTTTTGGGACTCCAGAGAAGAGTTATTGAGGTTTCTATGTCATTAGAATGCCAAGAAAAGGTTTAGAAAAAATTTTCAATCGGTACAGATAATTTTAGTCTGTTAAGCCAAACGGAGGGCATTTTGGTCATTTCGTCTTCAGAGATGATTTTTGGCCGACTTGTCCAGTTAAGTAAATGATTATTATGACATAAAATGTGAATAAATATTGCTAAAAATTAAATTGAAACTTAGTAGATAAGAAAAGGAAAGAAAATTAAAGAATTGGAATTATGACATCATTATGATGTCATTAAAAATCCTCCCACCCAATCAAACTTTGACACATGGCATTAACTTATTTAAAATGACTTAATGGGCAGAAAAAAAGAAAGAAAAATCAGTTACTTCTTCAACCTTAGGGGCAGCGAAAAACGTGGAGAGAGAGAGAGAGGAAAGAAAACCTCCATGAAAGCTATCCCAAGCTCCCAACCTCACCAAATCTCACCCCAAAACCCTAGCCTTCTTCATAAAAAATTAACCTAGCAACTTGAACATCCTCTAGGCAGCCAAAAGAGGAAGAAAAAAAGAAGTTTGGGTTGTTGAAATTCTGCTCCATTCAAGGTTAGTGTCCAATCCTTGTTCCTTTTGCTTTAATTCATGTTTAAGGGCATGAATTGTGTAGGAAATGTAAGAAAATAAAACAAACAAGTGTGTGTGTGCACCCTACAATTTTGACCGCTAGGGTTTGCTAGGGTTTGATGATTTTTCTTAGCAGAAAAAATGGTTATGAGCAGCCTTTGGTAGTGGATGAGGGATTGAACATAATTGAGTAAATGAAATGCAAGAATTGTGTATGTGTGAAATGAAAAAAATTGGAAACTTGAACAATTCTAGGGTTTGCTCATGTGATGATTTATTAACCTTGTAATGGTCAATTAGTGACCATTTGAATGTGTGTGAGGAGGAAATGAAGTGAGTTGTAGCTTGGGATTTGAGTTTGGGTGGGCTGCCTTGTGTGACTTGCAGGTCTGGATGTGAGTCCAGCCTGTTTGGGCAGCCATAACTTGAGTTGTGTAGGTTCAATTGGTGCAAGGCCAATTGGACATGAAACTAGACACATAATGTCACAACTTTGGTGAAGAAACCATGCTCAGAAAACCAAACCAAGTTAACCAAAAGTTTGCCCTAATCCGGGTGACCTGCAGTCTACCTGGGCAAAATGACCAAATAAATAGTATTTGATCATTTGGCCATAACTCAGTGTAGAAAGGTCCAATTGACCTGAAATTTTACCAGCAATAAGATGAGATATAGACTGATAACTTTCATGAAGAAACCTAACCCAAATTATGGCCAGAACATATTAGAAAAGTGAATTGAAATCACTGTTCCTAACACTATAGATTTGGTCAGTCCAGAAATTCTGAAAAAATTTCAATCCGGCCAATTATGGTTTTTGGGCCATAACTTGAGCTACAAAACTCCAAATGGAGTGATTCAAAAAAAGAAATTCAACTAGACAAAATAAGGAACAACTTTCATGTTGATCTTTTTGCCAAATTTCCATTGTAAAAATGACCAATGGAATAGCAAATACAAAGCATAAAAACTGAAAATTCTGTCCAATTAACATTAAGCTTAGAAATGGTATTGGCAACCAATACCAACAAATTTGAATGCAAAATGTGGTATGTTGGGAGTATTAGAACCAATGTACCTATTGCTTATGCAAAAGTTAACATTTTTGTTGACTAATGAATGGAATAGTAACACTAAAACTTAAAAGTGTTAAATGCCCTAGTAGGCCTAATATGACTGGTTTGGATAGGTTGGCATGCCAATAGGGTTCATTAGCAGTACTGCACATGGCATTGATTTCATGGCTTTTAGCCATTCTGACATTGTGTTGATATTTGGCCTTGTGCCTATTGTTATTACAGCTTAGTAGCTGTTCTGTTGCACACCGGGAGATGCATATGTGACCGATGGTGTGACGGCTCGAGGTACTAGATACCCAATGCCAGTTTTCCCGTTTATCCAATCCAGTCATCCAGTATAGGTTACTTGGGCATCCAAAAATGAAAGTGAACAAATTTAATGAAATAATGAATAGAACAAGTATATAATAAATAAGATTACCAATAATGATAAAAAAAAAAATTGTCTGCATAACACATCAAAACATGCACTGCATATTTACTTCCTATTATTTCTTTTTATTTTATTATTGGCACCACTAAGCATTATTGCTTAGCGCGTTGCTTTTGCCACGCGTAGGTTCTGGAGATACTGACCGAGAGCCAAGTAGACCACAGACTGGGTGAGACCTCCTACAGCTCTGCATAGTGTCCGTGTCACCTCACCATCTTCAGTGCATTGGTAGGACACTAGGTTTCATTTTGGTATTTTCTAACTAACTTTTATTTTCTTTTGTGTAATTGAGACTTATGTAATGTATTTTGATGTTAATGTAAATAGTGAAAATTGTGTTTATGAATGGAAAATTGAGTATTTATTTATTGCTTATATATGAATACCATGAGAAATGAATGATTGAGAAATGGAAATTTTGTTGAAAAATATTGAGATTTTGATGATTATTGGAGTTTGAGAATGATTGGAAATGATTATTAGAAGTGTTTTTCACAGGTTCCGAAGAACTGTTTTCTCCATTTTTAGCCGGTACTCTGCCGGATTTTCTATAAAATTTTCGGAATCTCAAATAAATTATAATTTCAATAAATGACTTAAATGAATTATATTTCACAAATTATATTCAAAACTATGATAAAAGTAAATTAAGGAAGAATAAAAATGATTGAGATAAAATAGAGTGTTCCGGTACACTGTGTGACATATTTTACTTGAATATACTGTAGACGGGGTAAGGGGTGTCACATTTAGTGGTATCGAACACGGTTTAGGCGTTTCTGGGCCTAGATCGAGTCCATACCATGCATTGCATTTGTAAGAGTCGAGGTGAGACTAATGCAGATCTGTTTGTCTTTATTATTTTGAATAGGGTATGGACCCCACATCCCAGAGGGCAATTGAGGAGGAAGTGGAGAGTCATGCTCCACCTGCACCAGCTGAGACTAGGGGTAGGGGAGAACCTGCTCTGCCAGCTCCATCAGAGCCTGCTCAACCTCCACAGGTCGTGTTCCAGCAATGGCCGAATTCTTCAAACAAATGGTTGGGGTAATGCCACCACCACCACCACCTCCACAACCGAAATCACACCTGGAAATATTGAGAAAATTTGGAGTAGTGGACTTCTTTGGCAAGAGAGAAGATGATTCTATTGTAGCCAAAAATTGGTTGAACAGAACAGGCAAAGTTTTAAAACAACTCCACTGCACTCCTGAACAAAATCTAGAGGCTGTTGTATCTCTGTTGCAAGATGATACATATGAATGGTGGGATACGGTGTCCAGTGAAGTACAGCCAGAAGTAATAACTTGGGACTTCTTCCTCTCCGAATTCAAGAAGAAATATGTGGGTAGTGTATACCTAGAAGAGAGAAGAAGGGAATTCATTAACCTGAGGCAGAGACAGTTGACAGTGGCCGAGTATGAAAAGGAATTTGTCAGATTGAGCTGCTATGGAAGGGAGATAGTCCCTAATGAAGCTGAAAGGTGTAAAAGATTTGAAGAGGGATTAAATGATAATATAAAGATCATGATCACTGCCTTGGGAATCACAGACTTCACCAAGTTAGTGGAAGCTACAATAAAAGTTGAAAAAGTAAGAATAAGTGAGCAGACTAGAAGGGAGAGATAGCAGAAGAGGGGCTCGGGTCAGTCTAGTTCATCTCCTACACCTGGAAAAAAGTTCAAAGGTCCACCTACACAGAGTTCAGGTCAACCACAAGGTCAGGGTCAGTCTCAGGGGCCCAGGCCACAGTTCACCCCTAGGAGAGGTCAGTCCACACCATCAGTGGGCAGCTCTCCAGGGATGGGGTTCAGGGGACCAGCCCCAGCATCTTCTGCATGTCCACATTGCCTGAAGTGGCATAAGGGGGAGTGTTGGAGAGTGACTGGTGCCTGCTTAAGGTATGGGTCTGTAGAGCATTAGTTGAGGAACTGTCCACGCAGAACTACTACAGCTGCTCCAACACAAGCAGACAGACCTACTCTTGCACCACAAAGGGGTAGGAAATCTAGCAAATCTGAGGCAGTGGGACCATCACAGAGGCCTGCATCTGAGCCAGAAAGGCACGAGGCGGACCACTGCGAGCCTATGCCATGAGAGCTGAGGAGGAGCAAGATGCCCCGAACATCATCAGGGGTACGTTCTCCCTCTACAATACATCTGTGCATGCATTGGTGGATCTAGGATCCACTCATTCATACATCTGTATTAACCTACCCATAGAGAGGGGGATATTAGTAGGAGAGAGTGACCAAGACATTCTAGTCACTAATCCATTGGGCCACAGTGTAGTGGTGAACAAAGTGTACAAAGGTTGCCCGTTAAGGATTTAGGAGTATAAATTCTTGGCAGACCTGATTGAGTTGCCTTTCCATGAGTTTGACGTGATTTCGGGAATGGACTGGTTATCACGTCATCAGGCAATAGTTGATTGTAAATTGAAGAAAATTTCTTTGAAAACTCCTGAAGGTAATGAGATTACAGTTGTGGGGGAAAGGACAGATTTCTTGTCCAATGTCATCTCAGCCACAGTTGCAAGAAAACTAATGAGAAAAGGCTGTGAAGCCTACCTAGCACATGTGGTGGATACTAGGCAGGCTAAGCCAGATCTGTGTGACATACTCACAGTAAAAGACTTCCCAGATGTGTTCCTTAAAGAATTGCCTGGTTTGCCACCAGAAAGGGAAGTTGAATTTGCTATTGAGATACTGTCGGGTACAGCACCAATCTCTATTGCTCCTTATAGGATGGCACCCACAGAATTGAAGGAACTAAAAATCCGATTCTGAGGAGTTCTTTGGATAAGGGGTTCATACGCCCCAGTGTGTCACCATGGGGAGCTCCAGTGCTATTTGTGAAAAAGAAAGATGGGACTTTGAGGTTATGCATTGATTACCGGCAGTTGAATAAAGTGACTGTGAAGAATAAGTATCCATTACCTAGAATTGATGATCTGTTTGATTAGTTGAAGGGAGTAGGAGTATTTTCCAAAATTGATCTCAGATCAGGGTATCATCAGTTGAGGGTGAAAGATGCAGATGTGCCAAAGACTGCATTCAGGACTCGGTATGGGCATTATGAGTTTTTGGTGATGCCCTTTGGCCTAACAAATGCACCAGCAGCATTCATGGACCTTGTGAACCGTATCTTCCATCCATACCTAGATCAGTTCATAGTGGTCTTTATTGATGATATTTTGGTGTATTCTAAGACCAGTGAAGAACATGATGAGCATTTAAGGATTATTCTGCAAACCCTAAGAGAAAAGAAGCTGTATGCTAAGTTGTCCAAGTGTGACTTCTGGTTAAATGAGATTGCATTCCTTAGACACATAGTGTCAGCTGATGGGATTAGGGTGGATCCTAAGAAAATAGAAGCAGTGATGGAATGGAAGCCTCCCAGAAATACAACTGATGTCAGAAGCTTCTTAGGGCTAGCTGGGTATTACAGAAGATTTGTGAAGGGATTTTCCTTAATAGCTACTCCAATGACCAAGTTGTTACATAAGAATGTCATATTTGACTGGAATGACAAGTGTCAGACTAGTTTTGAGAAGTTAAAGGCTATGTTGACAGAGGCACCAGTGTTAACACAGCCAGTGTCGGGAAAGGACTTTGTGGTCTACAGTGATGCCTCTTATAATGGGTTAGGGTGTGTATTTATGCAAGAGGGGAAGGTGGTCGCTTATGCTTCCAGGCA
The DNA here is from genome assembly GCF_030052815.1 of Hevea brasiliensis. Taxonomy (NCBI): domain Eukaryota; kingdom Viridiplantae; phylum Streptophyta; class Magnoliopsida; order Malpighiales; family Euphorbiaceae; genus Hevea; species Hevea brasiliensis. The sequence goes on from NC_079497.1 coordinate 92,592,062, forward strand.
GCTAAGGCCACATGAACAGAATTACCCTACCCATGATTTAGAACTTGCAGCAATTATCTTTGCACTGAAGATATGGAGGCATTACTTGTATGGTGAAAAGTGCTACATTTACACAGACCACAAAAGCCTGAAATACTTGCCAACCCAGAAGGAGCTCAACCTTAGACAGAGGCGATGGATTGAGTTCCTGAAGGACTATGATTGTGTGATTGACTATCATCCTGGGACGACAAATGTAGTTGCTGATGTTTTAAGCAGAAAATCCATCACAGCTTTGAGATCATTGAATGCCCATCTATCTTTGGCTCGAGATGGAGCTATTTTGGCTGAGTTGCAAGTGAGGCCAAACCTGCTACAGTAGATTTTAGATGGGCAAAAGGCAGATGAAAAGTTAATGGCTATTATGAGCAAAATCTCAGAGGGAAAAGCAACTGACTATGAAGTGAAAGCAGATGGGTGTCTGTACTACAAAGGAAGAGTATGTGTACCAGATAATGGGGAATTAAAAGCCAGTATTCTGAAAGAGGCACATGCCAGTGTTTATGCTTTGCACCCAGAAAGTACAAAAATGTATCATGATTTGAAGCTTCAGTATTAGTGGCCTGGTATGAAGAAGGACATAGCTGACTATGTGACTAAATGCTTGACATGTCAGCAAGTTAAGGCAGAACATCAAGTTCCATCGGGTTTGCTACAGCCTATATGCATACCTTAATGGGAATGGGATCAGGTCACCATGGATTTCGTAAGTGGTCTACCTCTCACCCAGAAGAAACATGATGCAGTATGGGTGATAGTAGGTAGATTGACGAAGTCAGCACACTTTCTGCCAATTAGGACTGACTATTAACTGGAGAAGTTAGCAGAATTGTATATCAGTGAAATAGTTAGACTGCATGGAATTCCACTTTCCATCATATCTGATCGAAACCCAAGGTTTACATCGAGATTTTGGAAGAAGTTACATGAATCCTTGGGTACACAACTCCACTTCAGCACAGCTTTCCATCCTCAAACGAATGGGCAATCAGAAAGAGTAATCCAGGTAAACAATTGAAACCAATTGAATTAATACAAATATTAAACTAAAATGATAATAATAACATGAAATATATGTCAGGTCTTTGAGGATATGCTGAGGAGTTGTGTCATTGAGTTTGAGGGAAGTTGGGATAGATATTTTTCACTGGCAGAATTTGCATACAACAATAGCTACCAAGCTAGCATCCAAATGGCCCCGTATGAAGCACTGTATGGGAGGAAATGTAGAACTCTAGTGTGCTGGACTGAATTGGGCGAAGACAAACTGGTAGGGCCAGACCTGGTGAAAAAGACTGAGGAGAAAGTAAAACTAATCAAAGCCAATCTGAAGGTTGCCTCAGATAGACAGAAATCTTATGCCGACCTAAAGAAAAAAGAAACAGAATATGCGATTGGCGACAAAGTGTTCCTCAAGGTGTCACCGTGGAAGAAGGTATTGAGGTTTGGAAGAAAAGGTAAGTTGAGCCCTAGGTTCATTGGCCCATATGAAGTCATTGAACGTATGGGACCAGTAGCCTACAGGCTAGCTTTACCACCAGAGCTGGACAAGATCCATAATGTGTTCCACGTGTCTATGCTAAGAAGATACTGCTCAGATCCTTCACATGTCATCTCCATGGAAGAAATTGAAGTATAACCGAATTTGACATATGAAGAAGAACCCATAAGGATCCTAGCTTGGGAAGTGAAAGAGTTGATGTAACGGCCCGGCCCACTAGTGATATTGTCCGCTCTGGGCCGAAGCCCTCACAATTTTAAAACGCGTCACTAGAGGTTACGAACCACCAACTTATAAACCCAGCATCTCTCCCGTGTTTTGCCAATGTGGGATTTGCTTAGGGTGTTACAATCCAACCCCCTTATGGGACTCAGCGTCCTCACTGAGGTTTGCCCCACCATCGCTCAAGGTTGCACGCGGAGCGGTTCTGATACCACAAATGTAATGGCCCGACCCACTAGTGATATTGTTCGCTCTGGGCCAAAGCCCTCACGATTTTAAAACGTTTCACTAGAGGTTACGAGCCGCCAACTTATAAACCCAGCATCTCTCCCGTGTTTTGCCGATGTGGGATTTGCCTAGGGTGTTACAATAGCACCAAATGTAGCATGCCTAGCTCGGCTACACTGTAGTCGAGTGAGAGGTGTTACAGTTGAGGAATAAGCAGATTCCACTAGTGAGAGTGCTTTGGAGGCACCACAATACCGAAGAGGCAACATGGGAAAATGAAGAGACGATGAGGCAAAAGTTCCCTCAACTGTTCGCATCAGGTAAATTTCGAGGACGAAATTTAAATTAGAGGGGAAGAGTTGTAATACCCTCCTTGTAGCAACTCCGTACATTCTACTGTTCCGGTGACCAGTGTCAGTTCGGACAGCTAGAACGTTCAGAAAAATATTTAAACTAAAGTGAGGAACCATAATTAACTCAAACATTAATAAGAAAAATTTAGGGAAAATTTTAGAAATAAAATACAACTAAGTTGAATGAGCCGGTGCCCTAGCGATGGGTAACCCTATGGGAAGTTGCGGTTCTCGCAACTAGGAGACCTAGACTTAGGGGAAAATTCATAAAATAATTTTTGGAACTCCAGAGAAGAGTCATTGAGGTTTCTATGGCATTATAATGCCAAGAAAAGGTTTAAAAATTTTTTTCAATCGGTACAGACAATTTTAGTTTGTTAAGCCAAACCGAGGGCATTTTGGTCATTTTGTCTTCAGAGATGATTTTTGGCCGACTTGTCCAGTTAAGTAAATAATTATTATGACATAAAATGTGAATAAATATTGCTAAAAATTAAATTGAAGTTTAGTAGACAAGAAAAGGAAAGAAAATTAAAGAATTGGAATTATGACATCATTATGATGTCATTAAAAATCCTCCCACCCAATCAAACTTTGACACATGGCATTAACTTATTTAAAATAACTTAATGGGCAGAAAGAAAGAAAGAAAAATTAGTTGCTTCTTTAACCTTTGGGGCAGCCAAAAACGTGGAGAGAGAGAGAGAGAGAGGAAAGAAAACCTCCATGAAAGCTATCCCAAGCTTCCAACCTCACCAAATCTCACCCCAAAACCCTAGCCTTCTTCACAAAAAATTAACCTAGCAACTTGAACATCCTCTAGGCAGCCAAAAGAGGAAGAAAAAAAGAAGTTTGGGTAGCTTGAAATTTTTCTCCATTCAAGGTTAGTGTCCAATCCTTATTCCTTTTGCATTAATTCATGTTTAAGGGCATGAATTATGTAGGAAATGTAAGAAAATAAAACAAACAAGTGTGTGTGTGCACCCTACAATTTTGGCAGCTAGGGTTAGGTAGGGTTTGATGATTTTTCTTGGTAGAAAAAATAGTTATGAGCAGCCTTTGGTAGTGGATGAGGGATTGAACATAATTGAGTAAATGAAATGCAAGAATTGTGCATGTGTAAAATGAAAAAAATTGGACACTTGAACAATTCTAGGGTTTGCTCATGTAATGGTTTATTAACCTTGTAATGGTCAATTAGTGACCATTTGAATGTGTGTGAGGAGGAAATGAAGTGAGTTGTAGCTTGGGATTTGAGTTTGGGTGGGCTGCCTTTTGTGGCCTGTAGGTCTGGATGTGAGTCCAGCCTATTTGGGAAGGCATAACTTGGGTTGTGTGGGTTCAATTGGTGCAAGGCTAATTGGACATGAAATTAGACACATAATGGCACAACTTTGGTGAAGAAACCATGCCTAGAAAACCAAACCAAGTTGACCAAAAGTTTGCCCTAATCCGGGTGACCTGCAGTCTACCTGGGCAAAATAATCAAATAAACAGTATTTGGTCATTTGGCCATAACTCAGTGAAGAAAGTCCAATTGACCTGAAATTTTACCAGCAATAAGCTGAGATACAGGCCAACAACTTTCATGAAGAAACCTAACCCAAATTATGACCAGAACATATTCAAAAAGTGAGTTGCAGTCACTGTTCCTAACACTATAGATTTGGTCAGTCCAGAAATTCTGGAAAAATTTCAATCTGGCCAGTTGTGATTTTTAGGCCATAACTTGAGCTACAAAACTCCAAATGGAGTGATTCAAAAAAAGGAAATTCAACTAGACAAAATAAGGAACAACTTTCATGTTGATCTTTTTACCAAATTTCCACTGCAAAAATGACCAATGGAACAGCAAAGACAAAGCATAAAAACTAAAAATTCTGCCCAATTAACATTAAGCTTAGAAATGGTATTGACAACCAATACCAACAAATTTTGAATGCAAAATGTGGTACGTTGGGAGTATTAGAACCAATGTACCTATTGCCTATGCAATAGTCAACATTTTTGTTGACTAATGAATGGAATAGTAACACTAAAACTTAAATTTCAAAAATTGTGAAACTTAAAAGTGTTAAATGCCCTAGTAGGCCTAATGTGATTGGTTTGGATAGGTTGGCATGCCAATAAGGTTTAGTTAGCAGTACTGCACATGGCATTGATTTCATAGCTTTTAGCCATTCTGACATTGTGTTGATATTTGGCCTTGTGCTTATTGTTATTACAGCTTATTAGCTGTTCTGTTGCATACCGGGAGATGCATATGTGACCGATGGTGTGATGGCCGGAGGTACTAGATACCCAGTGCCAGTTTACCCGTTTATCCAGTCCAGTCATCCAGTATAGGTTACTTGGGCACCCAAAAATGAAAGTGAAATAATTTAATGAAATAATGAATAGAACAAGTACATAATAAATAAGATTACCAATAATGATAAAAAAAAAAATTGTTTGCATAAGACATCAAAACATGCACTGCATATTTACTTCCTGTTATTTCTTTTTATTTTATTATTGGCACCACTAAGCATTATTGCTTAGCGCGTTGCTTTTGCCACGCGTGAGTTCCGGAGAATCTTGTGAGAGCCCAGTAGACCACAGACTAGGTGAGACCTCCTACAACTCTGCATAGTGTCCGTGTCACCTCACCATCTTCAGTGCATTGGTAGGACACTAGGTTTCATTTTGGTATTTTCTAACTAACTTTTATTTTCTCTTGTGTAATTAAGACTTATGTAATATATTTTGATGTTAATGTAAATAGTAAAAATTGTGTTTATGAATGGAAAATTGAATATTTATTTATTGCTTATATATGAATAACATGAGAAATGAATGATTGAGAAATGGAAATGTTGTTGAAAAATATTGAGATTTTGATGATTATTGGAGTTTAAGAATGATTGGAAATGATTATTAGAAGTGTTTTTCATAGGTTCCGAAGAACTGTTTTCTCTATTTTTAGCTGGTACTCTGCCGGATTTTCTATAAAATTTTCGGAACCTCAAATAAATTATAATTTCAATAAATGACTTAAATGAATTATATTTCACAAATTATATTCAAAACTATGATAAAAATAAATTAAGGAAGAATATAAATGATTGAGATAAAATAGAGTGTTCTGATACACTGTGTGACATATCTTACTCGGATATACTGTAGAAGGGTAAGGGGTGTCACAAGAAAAGCCCCAAATGAAAATTATTAGAAATTATATGAAGGTGAAATAAAAATAAGAAAAAGAAAGCATAATGGGTTGAATGAGCCGTGGTCCCAGTGATGGGTGACCGTACCGGTGTAACACCCCAAGTTGTATAGCCTGGTATATTTCACTGTTACGGTGATCGGTGTTGGTCCGGACAGTTAAGGGGATTAGAACCGTACTTAAGACAACTAGAGAAGTCATAAACACAAATAATTAGCAATGTCCAATTAGTTAAGTATAAACAAGAAAAATAGAACATAAAAAGTTAAACGAGCCGAGAGTCACAGCAATGGGTGACCTCCTCAGGAACGACGGCGAAGTCAATTTAAACTCAAATTTCGAACCATAAAATGTGACGCTGCGGTCCTTAGGACCCTTATGAACACAGTGGAAAAGAGAAAATCATGAAAAAGAACTATTAAGCCAGTCAAATAATTAGGTCAGGGAGCCGAAAGAAATATTGAATTATTTGCAAACTAGGATGAACCGGCGAGGGGCAATTTGGTCAATTGACCTCGAGAGCTGACTCCTGACCTAATTGTCAAATAAAATTGGAGAAAAGAAAATTCCAGAATCGAGAAGTAAATTTAAGAACTAATATAAAAATAAATAGAAAAAAAAAAGAAAAAGAAAAGTAAAAAAGGTAGTGACATCATCAAGGTGACATCACATATAAAGTCATAAATAAATTTTTATTTACTTGATATTTTGACTAAGTTAATTAAGGGATAATTATACAAAATAAAGAAAAAAAAAATCATTGTCTTCTTTTTCCCTTCTAAGCCGTTCACTCTCTCCCCAAAGTTCTCTCTTCCAAACTCCATTGGAGCTCCAAATTTAAGCTTCATACACCCCAATTTAGCCATAAATTCCCCTAAAGTCCTTAAGTAAATCTTAACCTAGACCTTTGATTTAGCTATTGTCTACAAAAAGAAGAAGAAAGGAGAAGAAATAAGAAGAGGAAAAAGACACCTAACAAGGTTAGTGATTTAAGATACAAAATTAGTTTATTTGTTGTGTTCTTAGCTTGATTAACTTGTAAATAAACTTAAAATGAAAAGAAAAATTTGTTGAGGGACCATGACTAAAATTCGGCCAGCATGTATATGGGGGTTTTATTGCATGGTTTGAATGGTTTGAATGGGTATATGAACCTTAATTAGTTGAATGACTATGGTTAAAGGCATGGAAATGGTTGAATGCAACAATTAGAGTGAATTAGGGTTTTGGACATTAGGGTTTAGAGACAAAAATGTGAGAAAATTGTAAATGATGTCTTTGACCTAGTTTAAGGAGAGAAATGGTCAATTGTGACCTAATGAGGTGTGTTGGAGTGGTTGGAGTTAAGGCCAAATTCGGATTGAGCATGGTCATGTTGTTGGCAACATGACCAAGTTACCTTTAAGGGGCCAAAAAATGAAATTTTACAAGTCCAATTGGTATCATACCAATTGGGAATGAAAATAGACACTAAATGACACAATTTTCATTTAGGAAGCATGCCCAAAAAGTGACCAAAACCTAGTGAACAAATTGACCAAACTTAGAAAATCACAGTCTACCCTGTACAAACTGACCAAATGAATAGTGTTTGTTCCTTTAGTCATAACTTGAGCTAGGCAGGTCAAAATGAGCTGAAATTTTACCAGTGGACAGTTTAGATATAGAACTAAAACTTTCATGAAGAACACAAACCCAAATTATGCCATTAACCAAGTCATTTGGCCACCCAAATTTGGTGACCTAAAACTGCCAGAACCCAAAAATTGCCCAGAAAACTGGGTTGAGTCCAATCCGGCAGCCATGGTTCAAATGCTATAACTTGAGCGACAAAACTCCAATTGGAGTGATTCAAAAATGAGAATAAACTTAAGACAATAGGAAACATTTTCTGTGAAGAAAGTTTTGCCAAATTCCAACAGAAAAGTGACCAATGGAACAGTGCAACCTTAGATACCAAAACTGAAAATTTATCAAATTTGCCTAAAAGATTTAGAATTTGAATAAACAACCAAAACCAATAAATTTAGTGACCAAAATGTTGTATGTGGGTGTAGTTGGAATTCCCATACCTATTAAGCCTTAGAAAGTCAACAATTTGACTTGAATAGTATAGTGAATAGTAAGCCCAAAACACAGAATTTTAAGAAGGTCGAGTTTAGCACGTTATAGCTAGGTAAAAGTGAAGTTAAATTTATTTTTGGGATTTATGCTAAGTTATGGTACTGAAACACTGTAAAATTATGTGTTTCAGTTGAAAATAATACCGGGAAAGAACCCGAGGAACCGAGTCAAGGCCAAGAGGCGACTCGCTTGAGGTTTGTGCACAACATCACTATGCTTTAAAATTTATTGATAAAGTGAATGAAATATGTATTTTACTTTTGTTTTGAATTGTTGAAAGCTTATTTGTAACATTATTTATGATGTTTTGATTTAAATTGTGAAAGTTATTGTGTATATTTGAAATAGCAATGTTTAGCAAATTGTTAAGATTAGTTTTGAAACCACAGTGTCATGACCATATATTTGAACACCTCACTAGCATGACTAGTAGGGGTAATTAGTTTTAAATTTTGATTCCTTCTCTGGAGAAGTGTTGAGGTGTGCCAGTAGAAGAGGATTTGAATGGATATCCATATATTTGAGCTAGCTAGCCTTGTGATGTGATTCTCCTTAGCCTCTGGCTATTGAGATTATATTTGTTTCGAATGGCATGATCTAACTGTGGGTTTTATGAAATGTGTTTGATACTTCAAAATGAAATTATTTGGAATAAAATCTCATAATTCATGTTTTGTGTTTAACTCGCATGCTCAGTTCAATTTTTGAATAAATGTGATTTAAATTCTGCATAAAGATTCTTTTAGTATGTTGTGCACCACTGAGTCCTAGTACTCAGCAATAGCTTTATCACGCCGCAGATTTAGAGACTAGAGGAGCAGATCGAGTCACGAGGTGTGAGGATCTATCAACTTGAAGTTATCAGGTATAATTAATACCCTGACTGTAAATATTTCTTTTGATGTATGTATTGTACATAAATTTATGGACATGTAAATTCGGTCTTGAGCAGCTTGTATAAAACTTGTGTAAAGTTTGTAATAAATTTTAGTTGAATTTCTCTTAATGTAACTTTTGTAATGATGTATATAAATTGTTTTGTCCTTAATGAAGTATGAATGGAGCTATTTTATTTAATTTGAATGAAATGGATTGCTAGTATTTTGATGATCATTAGATAGTGGATCTAAAATTTGAAAGTTGATAAATGTGTTGAGAAATTGGTTGAGATTGAGTATGAATTTGAAGCAGTGGTTGAAAAATTATTGGAAGTGCCTTTTTCTCATGTATTTGAAGAACTGTTTTCTCAAAATACAAACGGAACTCTACCAAAATTTTTATAAAATTTGCGGAAAAATAAAATGGACCAAAAATATTAACTAGTTTTAAATTTAATTAAATGTTTTAAATACCTATTAAAAAATGCTCACCACTTATTAAAAATAAGAAAATTATTTTAAAATCCCTTATAGGGTACTTAATGAGTTATCGGTAGGTAAAGTTCGGTAGTTCATTAGGTATTCTATGGGATCATGTTATGCCTTATAGAGGGGATAAGGTGTGACATGTTTTAGTGGTATCAGAGAAAAATTTTTGAAGTATGTTTTAACTTGAAAATTTGTGTCCTTTCCTTGTTAAGTACAACAGCTCAATGTCCATATTTGTTACATACAGTGCATTACATCATGAATATGAACTGATGGAGGGAAATCTCCTTGTGTTATTTGTTCAGGAGATACCCTAACTTCTGCCTGAAATGGAAGAAGGGGGTTACTCAATTGAGCAGTCTGTTGAAGCTGAGGCACAAGGGGAAGCCCCAACTTTACAGAATGTCAGTGGATCAGTAGCACCAGCCCCACAAATGTCGTAGTTTCCTGCACAATTTGCACAGCAGATGGCTGCGATGTTTCAACAAATGGCTGGGGGTATGACTGCTCAAGCTCCACCCCAGACATCTGTGGCACAACCAATGCCTCCAGCCAGACAATATGATAAATCACTGAAGTATGGGGCTACAGAATTTAAGGGTACAGTGGACCCTTTAGAGGCAGAGCAATGGCTTGAAAGAATGGACAGAGTATTTAAGAAGCTGCACTGCCAAGATGAACTGAAATTTGAATACTCTGTGTCTCTACTGCAAGGGGATGCTTATGATTGATGGAAGACCATCCCCCACAGCTTGGCTGAACCACCAATGCTGACCTGGGATGACTTCATTAGAGAATTCAGACAGAAATACATCCTAGATGCATATGTTGATCAGAAATTGCAAGAATTTTTGAGTTTGAAACAAGAGAACTGATCAGTGGCAGAGTATGAGAGGGAGTTCTCCCACTTGAGTTATTATGCGGGGAGTCTCCTCTCTACCAGCAAGGCAAGATGCAAGAGATTTGAGACTGGTTTGAAGCCTAGTTTGAGAATGCAAGTAGTGGGATTCAGACACAGCAACTTTTCAGAACTTATGACTCAAGCACTTGAGTTGGAGAGAATTGAATCAGAAGCAACCCCAGTAAAAGAAAAATTAGAAAAAGTTGAAAAATCAAAGAAAGACAAGGGGGAAAATCAATTGAATAGAGTTCTGGTGCTACCTCTGGAAAGAAGAAGAAGTTTAGTGGACCCAGCAGGGGTCGAGGTGGAAGATTTGGTAGGGGCAGATTTTTTGGACAGAGACCCCCTAGGTCTGGTCAGCAGTCAAGCAGGGGTTCACATTTTACCCGCCCTTGTGAGACTTGTGGCAAGATTCATTGAGGGGAATGCTATTGGGTCACTGGAGCCTGTTTTAACTGTGGAGGCAAGGGCCATTTAGCAAGAGACTACACTAGTGCTCCAAAATATGGTCCAGCTCCTACTACTGCCGAAGGATCTATTCAGAGTCCTGCTCCTAGAGGTTCACAGTCTATTGGCAGAGGAAGAGGCAGAGGTAGAGGCACTGCTTCAGGCAGTCAGGGTACAGTTGGTCAATCTGCACAAGGAAGTGCGTCAGCCAGAGTCTACACGATGAGGCAGCGAGAAGAGGCTGAGACTTCCGATGTGGCAGTCGGTACATTTTCTATCTCTAATCAAGAAGTATTTGTATTGTTTGATCTAGGTTCAACCCATTCATATGTTAGTGCTAGCACAGTCAGTTCACTTACTGTTCCATGTGTGCAAATGGGTTTTGAAGTACTAGTAACTAGTCCATTAAGACAAGAGGTCCGGGTCAACAGAATTTATAGAGACTGTCCTTTGGTGATCCAAGGACATGTTTTTCTGTCATATTTAATTGAAATGCCCCTCAAAGAGTATGATATCATCTCGGGCATGGATTGGTTAGCCAGGCATCATGCCATGATTGACTGTTGACTGATGACAGTCACTTTTGGTCTCCCTTTGTACGGTGATGTGGTAATATAAGGGGAGCAGCATTTACTGCCATCAAACATCATTTCGGCTGCACTAGCCAGAAGAATGATTAGAAAGGGGGTGTGAAGCATACTTGGCACATGTGATAGACACCCAAGTGGGGAGTCCAGCACTAAGAGACATCCTTACTATATGTGACTTTCCGAATGTATTTCCTGATGAATTGCCAGGATTACGTCCAGAAAGAGAGGTGCAGTTTGAGATTGAAGTTATGCTTGGTGAGAACCCAATCTCCATAACGCCATATAGAATGGCACCTGCAGAATTGAAAGAGTTGAAAGCGCAATTGCAAGAACTGCTTGACAAGGGCTTTATCCGCCCCAATGTGCCACCTTGGGGAGCGCCAGTGTTGTTTGTAAAGAAGAAGGATGGCACTCTCCACTTACGTATTGATTATCGGCAGTTGAATAAGGTGACAATAAAGAATAGATATCCATTGCCTCGCATTGATAACTTGTTTGATCAGTTGAGGGGTGCAGCTGTGTTCTCCAAAATTGACCTGAGATCAAGTTATTATCAGCTAAAAGTACAAGAGCAGAGTATTTCTAAAACTGCCTTCAGAACCTGCTATGGCCATTATGAGTTCTTGGTTATGCCATTCGGGTTAACTAATGCTCCGGTTGCTTTTATGGATCTGATGAACACTATCTTCAGACCATACCTCGACCAGTTGGTTGTGGTATTTATTGATGATATATTGGTCTATTCGAGGAATGCAGAAGAGCATGATAGATATCTGCGGATTGCACTGCAGACTTTGAGGGAGAAACAGCTATACGCCAAATTGTCGAAATGTGAATTTTGGCTGAAAGAAATATCTTTTTTGGGGCATGTAGTATCAGAAGAGGGCATCAAGGTAGATCCAAGTAAAATAGAAGCTGTCCTTAATTGGAGGCCACCCAGAAATGTCACAGAGATTCGTAGTTTTCTGGGTTTAGTTGGATACTACCATCGATTTCTGAAGGGATTCTCCATGTTGGCATCTCCATTGACTAAGTTGCTTAGAAAATATGTGAAATTTCAGTGGATGGATAAATGCCAATAGAGTTTTGATGAATTGAAGAAATGTTTGACTGAAGCTCCAGTCCTAACTTTACCTACTCCGGGTAAAGAATACACAGTATATAGTGATGCTTCTCATAATGGCTTAGGCTGTGTACTGATGCAAGATCGAAATGTCATTGCCTATGCATCATACTAGCTGAAACAGCATGAGAGGAATTATCCGACCCATGATTTGGAGCTTGTAGCCATTGTGTTTGCTCTTAAGATCTGGAGACACTATTTGTATGGGGAAAAGTGCTACATCTACACAGATCATAAGAGTTTGAAGTATTTGGGCACCCAGAAAGAGTTGAATTTGAGACAGAGGAGATGGTTAGAATTGATAAAAGACTACGATTGTCTGATAGACTATTAGCCAGGGAAAGCTAATGTTGTGGCTGATGCCTTAAGTTGCAAGACTATGGCAAGTCTACGTGTTACTCCTTTGTCTATGGTACATGAGTTAAGATCATTACATGCCAGCTTAGAGATTAATGATGAGGGGCAGACAGCAGTTGCATGGCATGTACAACCAGTGTTGATTGATCGATCGTAATGGTCGCCGTAATGATGAAAGGTATCAGAAGCTATTGGAAGAAGTCTGACAGGGCAAGAAACCAGAATTCTCAATCAGAGATGATGGTCTACTACTACACCAGGGCAGAATAAGTGTTCCTAATGATGTTGATTTGAGGCAGATCATTTTGAAGGAAGCACATGAGTCTCCTTTTGCCATACACCCTGGTGGCACAAAAATGTATAGAGGGATAAAGGAGCATTACTGGTGGATGGGTATGAAAAGAGATGTGGCAGAGTTTGTTTCTAAATGCCTAACTTGTCAGCAAGTGAAGGCAGAGCTTCAAGTACCCGCTGGGTTATTACATCCACTACCTATAATACCCCTCACCCGACTACAGTGTAGCCGAGCAATGCGTGCTACAATCGGTGTCGGAGTACCCTAACTTATCTTACTTTATTTTTTAATAATTTTGAATTCGTTTAATTTAATATTAATTATTTTTTGATGGAGAAACCAGTGGAGTTTCCCCTATTTTATTATCGTTTGGCGTATTTTAATATTCACCTGTTTGAAATTCAACAATATTTTAAAATAAAAAAAATCTCATCCATGCTAATCATAATTATCTCATCAATCATTCTCATAATTATCTCATATTTCAAATCTCATCCATACATTTCAATTTCATAATCATTTCTATACTCACATCATCATTTGAAAAATCATTATGTAATTCAAATCTATACTCATTTGTACAAATTCATTCATGCTCCATTCTTATAGCAAAATTCTCAAATTTGCATTAATTTACATCATTTGCAATAATTAAATAAATTCTTAATTTACATGATATACAAATTAATTACAATTTGCTAATTTATATTACAATATAAGAAATAAATAACATATACAAAATACATGATATGCTTAATGTGAGCCCTATCTACATGCATTGCTGAGGAGGTGACAACCTTGAACGCTCTGCAGATCAGAACTCCAAAATCTCTGTTTAGTATTTTTATCTGGGCTTTACCTACAGTACCTGCGCGAGGAAACAATTCCATCGCGCTAAGCATTGCTGCTTAGTGGTGCAATAATATAACAAGGAAATAATATACAAATAAAGATAGAAATAAAATATAATTTAGATAATTAAGATTTATTTATACTTCACATGCGGTTCTAAAATTTAATATGTTTTATCCTAATTTAGTTTTCTTTGAAAGTATTTATTTCGCCAATGTACAGTAATAATGTACATAGAAAAATGATATAAAAATAATAAATTTATGCTTATATTATCATATAAGTCACATTTGTAATATTTATGTATGTTATAGTTTTCTTTGCTAATCTTTTAGCATTTTCTCAATACTTTCTAGGTTGTCTCAGATTATTTCATAATAAGTAAATTTTTAATATCGGTCCAGTTCATTTCGATTCTTTCTAATAAATAACTATTCTAATTTATTTTAGGTCATCTTACTCATTTATTTAATTTCTAATATTTTTAATTACTAATATTCTTAACTTATTTCAATAAATTTCACTGCCCAAGTAACCTATGACAGGTTGACTAAACTGGATAACGGGTCATTGGCACTAGACACCGTGGTATCTTGGGCCGTCATACCATGGGACACAGAACGTCAACCACGTATGCAGTCAGTATGGCTAAAAAGCCATGATAACACATAATCAGGCATAAAAGCCATGAATTTTGGCATAAAGCCATGAATGCGGGCATAAAGCCATGAATACGGGCACAAAGCCATGAATACAGGCATAAAGCCTTTCACAGTACTGCTAAAACAATACCTTATTGGCATGCCAAACTATCCAATCTGACACACATGTCTAGGCAATACAAGGGCACATAATATCATTAAATATTAATATATTATGTTTTATGACTTTATTATTTCATGATAAATTTCATAATTTATACATTCATCATAATATTCATACATTCCTTACATCATTCCTATTGATCACAATTCACAACAATGGTATTCATATATCATTGTACTCAAAACTTTTTTCCTTTCTCTTATAAAGAAAACTAATGTTCCATTCATATTTTCATGTGATTCATTTATTCATTACAATATTTATATGAATTCATAACTCATACAAGGTGTTATTATCTTATTTATAATAGAAACATATATCCTAATGTAAACCTCATCCCATTTATACTCAATAATCCATCTAGGTTAATGTTATTTCATATTCAAGTGGTATTACTTATGTTTTATTAGACCTACTAGTAATGGAAATAAATCTTAACTATATACTCACATAACTTAAATGTTCATTAAGCCATTTAGGTGATTTACTATTTCTATTCCAAATAATCCATGAATGTTTCATGGATTCCAAATTTCATACCTTAATTTCCTCTACCAATTTAGTTATTATACTTTGTGTCTTTGTATTACTATTCACTCAAATTGTTGACTTTTTAATACATAATAAATTTATTGAACCTAAGTTCTCTAAGATACCACATTTTGCATTCAAAATTTGTTGGTATTGGTTGCCAATACCATTTCCAAGGTTAATATTAATTGGGCAGAATTTTTAGTTTTCATGCCTTGTGTTTACTGTTCCATTGGTCAATTTTACAGTGGGAATTTGGAAAAATGATCAACATAAAAGTTGTTTCTTATTTTGTCTATTTGAATTTCCTTTTTTGAATCACTCCATTTGGAGTTTTGTAGCTCAAGTTATGGTCCAAAAACCACAACTAGCCGGATTGAAAATTTTCTGGACTGATCATATCTACAGTGCAGTGAACAGTAACTTCAACTCACTTGTTGGATAGGTTCTGGTCATAATTTGGGTTAGGTTTCTTCATGAAAGCTGTTGGTCTATATCTCAGCTTGTTGTGGGTAAAATTTCAGGTCAATTAGACCATTCTACACTGAGTTATGGCTAAATGACCAAATACTGTTCATTTGGTCATTCTACAGAAATAGACTACAGGTCACCTGGATTGGGGCAAGCTTTTAGTCCACTTGGTTTGGTCCTATGGGCATGGTTTCTTCACCAAAGTTGTGCCATTATGTGTCTAATTTCATGTCCAATTGGCCAAACACCAATTGAACCTCTACAATTCAAGTTATGGCTGCCCAAACCTGCTTGACTCATGTCCAATTCTGCAGGTCACCTAGGGCAGCCACACTAAACCTAAATCCCATCACTAAACACACTTTATTTCTTGTTTACCAATAACCAAATGGTCACCAATTGACCATTAAAACTCACTTTCATCATTATATGATCAAAGTATCAATTTCATGCTCAAACCCTAACTCTAATTTTCAATTCATGGCATAAACACACCAAACCCATATCAAATCACTTTATCCATCATCTATACTCATCAATAACATAATTAAGCCACTTAATTTCATTGAAAACCAACAATCCTTAAACTTTCTCATGGCTGCCAAATTTAGAGATTTCATTTACTCAAGTTTTTCTTTTAATTTCACACAATTTCTAGCATGCTTACAAGATTAAAGAAAGAAAAAAAATTGATTAGGGCACTAACCTCTTGTAGGTCAAATCCAAGCCAACCAAGACTTTAATTTTTCTTTACTTTCTTACTCTTTCTCGGCTTCCAAATACTTCTCCTTGGTGTGGGTATAATTTTTAGTGAAGGGAGGATAAGGTGTTAAGGTGAATTGAAGTGGGAAATGAAGCTCAAGGGAGCTTTAATGGTGGAACCTCTTCTCTCTCTCTCTCTCAACGTTTTTGGCTGCCCAAAGGTTGAAGATGCAGATTGGTTTTTCAATTTTTTGGTCTCTTTTATCTCTTTTAATGAGTTTAAAAAATTGTGATTGGTGGAGGAAATTTAAATGACATCATATGATGTCATAATTAGCATTTTCTTTCATTTTCTTTTCTTCTCTTCTCTACTCATTTTTAATTTAATTTTTAGCAATATTTACTCATATTTTAGATCATAATAATTATTTACTTAACTGGACAAGTCGGCCAAAAACCATCTCTGAAGATGAAATGACCAAAATGCCCTCCGTTTGGCTTATTGAGCCAAAATTGTCTGTACCGATTGAAAATTTTTCCTAAGTATTTTCTTAGCATTCTAGTGCCATAGAAACCTCAATGACCCTTCTCTAGAGTCCCAAAAATTATTTTATGAATTTTTCCCCAGGTCTAGGGCTCCTAGTTACGAGAACCGCAACTTCCTACTAGGTTACCCATCGCTTGGGCACCGGCTTATTTAACTTGGTTGTATTTTATTTCTAAAATTTTTCCTAAATTTTTCTTATTAATATTTGAGTTATTTATGACTCCTCACTCTAGTCTAATTATTTTTCCAGATGTTCTAGCTGTCCGGACCAACACCGGTCATCGAAACAGTAGAATGTACGAAATTGCTATAGTGAGGGTGTTACACTACCAGTACCAGAATGGAAATGGGAGAGAATAACGATGGATTTTGTGATGGGACTTTCGAGGACACAAAAGAGTCATGATGCAGTATGGGTCATTATTGACAGACTAACCAAGTCTGCTCATTTTTTGCCAGTTCAGATAGACTACATTTTAGAACGATTGGCCAAGTTGTACATTGATGAGATTGTGAGACTGCATGGAGTGCCAGTATCCATTGTATCAGACAGAGATCCTAGGTTCACTTCTCGATTCTGGGGTAGTCTTCAGAGAGCCCTAGGAACTAGATTGAACTTCAGTACTGCATTCCACTCACAGACAGATGGCCAGTCTGAGAGGGTAATTCAAATCTTGGAGGACATGCTACGGGCTTGTGTAATTGAATTTGAGGGCAGTTGGGACACACACTTGCCTTTGATTGAGTTTGCTTACAACAACAGCTACCAATCAAGCATTGGGATGCCTCCATAGGAAGCTTTGTATGGCAGAAAATGTAGAACCCCGTTGTGCTGGGATGACGTGGGTGAAAGAAAGATGATTGGACCCGAAATTGTTCAGCAAACTGAGGAGAAGATCAGGGTGATCAGAGATCGATTTAAGACTGCATCAGACCGGCAGAAGTCCTACATTGATTTGAAGAGAAAAGATATTGAGTATGCAGTGGGTGAGAAAGTATTCCTCAAGGTTTCTCCTTGGAAGAGAATTATGAGATTCGGCAGAAAGGGGAAACTGAGTCCTCGTTTCATTAGGCCATATGAGGTTCTGGAAAGAGTGGGTCCTTTGGCTTATCGTTTGGCACTACCTCCAGAGTTGGAAAAGATACATAATGTCTTCCATGTGTCTATGTTGAGGAGGTATCGATCAGACCCATCTCATGTACTACCAGTAGAGGAAATTGAAGTGAATCTAGACCTCACATAGGAGGAAGAACCCATAGAGATTCTAGCTTATGAGGTGAAGCAGCTACAGAACAAGCAGATACCGTTAGTGAAAGTGCTGTGGAACCATCATTCGGGCCAGGAGGCTACTTGGGAACGAGAGGAGGACATGAGGAGACAGCACCCACAGCTATTCAGAGATTGATACCAGGTAAAATTTCAAGACTAAATTTACTTTAGGGGGGGGGGGGGGAGAATTGTAACACCCCTAGTTGTATAGCCTAGTATATTTCACTGTTCCGGTGACCGGTGTCAGTCCGGACAGTTAAGGGGATTAGAACCATACTTAAGACAACTAGAGAAGCCATAAACATAAATAATTAGTAATGTCCAATTAGTTAAGTCTAAACAAGAAAAATAGAACATAAGAAGTTAAACGAGTCGAGAGTCACAGCAATGGGTGACCTCCTCGGGAACAACTGCGAAGTTGATTTAAACTCAAATTTCGAACCGTAAAATGTAATGATGCGGTCCTTAGGACCCTTATGAACACAGTGGAAAAGAGAAAATCACGAAAAAGAACTGTTAAGCCAGTCAAATAATTAGGTTAGGGAGCTGAAAGAAATATTGAATTATTTGCAAACCAGAATGAACCGGCGAGGGGCAATTTGGTCAATTGACCTCGAGAGCTGACTCCTGACCTAACTGTCAAATAAAATTGGAGAAAAGAAAATTTTGGAATTGAGAATTAAATTTAAGAACTAATACAAAATTAAATAGAAAAAAAAAAGAAAAAGAAAAGTCAAAAAGATAGTGACATCATCAAGGTGACATCACATATGAAGTCATAAATAAATTTTTATTTACTTGATATTTTGACTAAGTTAATTAAGGGATAAATATAAAAAATAAAGAAAAAAAAAATTCATTGTCTTCTTCTTCCATTCCTAGTTGTTCTCTCTCTCCCCAAAGTTCTCTCTTCCAAACTCCATTGGAGCTCCAAATTTAAGTTTCATACACCCCAATTTAGCCATAAATTCCCCTAAAGTCCTTAAGTAAATCTTAACCTAGACCTTTGATTTAGCTATTGTCTACAAAAAGAAGAAGAAAGGAGAAGAAATAAGAAGAGGAAAAAGACACCTAACAAGGTTAGTGATTTAAGATACAAAATTAGTTTATTTGTTGTGTTTTTAGCTTGATTAACTTGTAAATAAATTTAAAATGAAAAGAAAAATTTATTGAGGGACCATGACTGAAATTCGGACAGCATGAGTATGGGGGTTTTATTGCATGGTTTGAATGGTTTGAATGGGTATATGAACCTTAATTAGTTGAATGACTATGGTTAAAGGCATGGAAATGGTTGAATGCAATAATTAGAGTGAATTAGGGTTTTGGACATTAGGGTTTAGAGACAAAAATGTGAGAAAATTGTAAATGATGTCTTTGACCTAGTTTAAGGAGAGAAATGGTCAATTGTGACCTAATGAGGTGTGTTGGAGTGGTTGGAGTTAAGGCCAAATTCGGATTGAGAATGGTCATGCTGCTGGCAGCATGACCAAGTTATTTTTAAGGAACCAAAAATGAAATTTTACAAGTCCAATTGGTATGAGACCAATTAGGAATGAAAATAGACACTAAATTATACAATTTTCATTTAGGAAGCATGCCCAAAAAGTGACCAAAACCTAGTGAACAAATTGACCAAACTTAGAAAATCACAGTCTGCCCTGTACAAACTGACCAAATGAACAGTGTTTGTTCATTTAGTCATAACTTGAGCTAGGCAGGTCAAAATGACCTGAAATTTTACCAGTGGACAGTTTAGATATAGACCTAAAACTTTCATGAAGAATAAAAATGCAAATTATGCCATTAACTAAGTCATTTGGCCACCCAAATTTGGTGACCTAAAACTGCCAGAACCCAAAAATTGCCCAAAAAACTAGGTTGAGTCCAATCCGGCAGCCATGGTTCAAATAGCCATAACTTGAGCTACAAAACTCTAATTGGAGTGATTCAAAAAGGAGAATAAACTTAAGACAATAGGGAATATTTTCTGTGAAGAAAGTTTTGCCAAATTCCAACAGAAAAGTGAGCAATGGAACAGTGCAAGCTTAGACACCAAAACTAAAAATTTATCAAATTTGCCTAAAAGATTTAGAATTTGAATAAACAACCAAAACCAACAAATTTAGTGACTAAAATGTGGTATGTGGGTGTAGTTGGAATTTCCATACCTATTAAGCCTTAGAAATTCAACAATTTGACTTGAATAGTATAGTAAATAGTAATCTTGAAACACAAAATTTCAAGAACATTGAGTTTAGCACGTTAGAGCTAGGTAAAAGTGAAGTTAAATTTATTTTTTGGATTTATGCTAAGTTATGGTACTGAAACACTGTAAAATTATGTTTTTCAGTTGAAAATAATACTGGGAAAGAACCTGAGGAACCAAGTCAAAGCCAAGAGGCGACTCGTTTGAGGTTTGTGCACAACATCACTATGCTTTAAAATTCATTGATAAAGTGAATGAAATATGTATTTTACTTTTGCTTTGAATTGTTGAAAGCTTATTTGTGACATTATTCATGATGTTTTGATTGAAATTGTGAAAGTTATTGTGTATATTTGAAATAGCAATGTTTAGCAAATTGTTAAGATAAGTTTTGAAACCACAGTGTCATGACCATATATTTGAACACCTCACTAGCATGACTAGTGGAGGTAATTAGTTTCGAATTTTGATTCATTCTCTGAAAAAGTGTTGAGGTGTGCCAGTAGAAGAGGATTTGAATGGATATCCATACATTTGAGTTAGCTAGCCTTGTGATGTGATTCTCCTTAGCCTTTGGCTATTAAGATTATATTTGTTTTGAATGGCATGATCTAACTGTGGGTTTTATGAAATGTGTTTGATACTTCGAACTGAAATTGTTTGGAATAAAATCTCATAATTCATGTTTTGTGTTTAACTCGCATGCTCAGTTCAATTTTTGAATAAATATGATTTAAATTCTGCATAAAGATTATTTTAGTATGCTGTGCACCACTGAGTCCTAGTACTCAGCGATAGCTTTTATTGCTGTTGTAGATTTAGAGACTAGAGGAGCAGCAGACTGAGCTGCTGAGGTGTGAGGATCTTTCAGCTTGAAGTTATCAGGTATAATTTATACCCTGACTGTAAATATTTCTTTTGATGTATGTAGTGCACATAAATGTATGGACATGTAAATTTGGTCTTGAGCAGCTTGTATAAAGCTTGTGTAAAGTTTGTAATAAATTTTAGTTGAATTTCTCTTAATGTAACTTTTGTAATGATGTATATAAATTGTTTTGTCCTTAATGAAGTATGAATGGAACTATTTTATTTAATTTGAATGAAATGGATTGCTAGTATTTTAATGATCATTGGATAGTGGATCTAAAATTTAAAAGTTGATAAATGTGTTGAGAAATTGGTTGAGATTGAGTATGAATTTGAAGCAGTGGTTGAAAAATTATTGGAAGTGCCTTTTTCTCAGTATTTGAAGAACTGTTTTCTCAAAATACAAATGGAACTATGCTAAAATTTTTATAAAATTTGTGAAAAAATAAAATGGACCAAAAATATTAACTAATTTTAAATTTAATTAAATGTTTTAAATACCTATTAGAAAATGCTCACCACTTATCAAAAATAAGAAAATTGTTTTAAAATCCCTTGTAGGGTACTTAATGAGTAATCGGTAGGTGAAGTTTGGTAGTTCATTAGGTATTCTACGGGATCATATTATTCCTTACAGAGAGATAAGGTGTGACAACTGGGAAGTGATTGCGAGCTCAGTTGCTACCCTAATTTCGTGTGGGACTCTATGACACTCCAGGCCTAGGGATAATTGCGAAGCTAGTGAAAATTTGAAAACCACAAAAAAGAATAGAGAACAGGCTCAAATAATTAATTTAGAGTTCATGAAGCAATCTAGTGCTGTTGGGAAAACGGATCAGACTTGTGACACCCCTTACCCGTGTACAGTATACCCGAGTAAGCAATGTCATACGGTGTACCGGCACACTCTATTATACCTTAATTAACTTTTATCATGCTTTTGAATATAACTTGTGAAATATAATATCTTTGAGCCATTTTTCAAAATTATAATTTATTGAGGTTCCGAAGATTTTAAAGAAAATCCGGCAGAGTACCGGCTAAAAATGGAGAAAACAGTTCTTCGGAGCCTGTGAAAAACACTTCCAATATTCATGTTCAATCAATCCCAAACTCCAATATCAAAATCTCAACATTTTTCAATTTCATTTCTCAATCATTCGTCTCATGTGATAATCATGTATAAATCATAGATAAACATTCTCTTTTCCATTCACAAACACAATTTTCATTATTTACATGAAAATCAAAATACATTACATAAGTTTCATTTACACAAAGGAAAATAAAAATCAATTACAAAATACCAAAATAAAGCCTAGTGTCCTACCAATGCACTGTAGGTGGTGAGGTGACACGGACACTATGCAGAGCTGCAGGAGGGACTCACCCAGTCTGCGGTCTACTGGGCTCACGATCAGTATCTCCAGAACCTACGCGTGGCAAAAGCAACGCGCTAAGCAATGATGCTTAGTGGTGCAATA
Source organism: Hevea brasiliensis (assembly GCF_030052815.1). Classification (NCBI taxonomy): domain Eukaryota; kingdom Viridiplantae; phylum Streptophyta; class Magnoliopsida; order Malpighiales; family Euphorbiaceae; genus Hevea; species Hevea brasiliensis. The sequence goes on from NC_079497.1 coordinate 92,614,578, forward strand.
ATAAAATAAAAGAAAATAGCAGAAAATAAATATGTATTGAATGTACATGTCTTATTTGTTTTGCATTTGTATATCCATTCATTTCGTTAACTTTATCCACTTTCATTCATTTGGTTGCCCAAGTAACCTATCTTTGACGATCGGATCGATAAACGGTAACCGCACCGGGTATCAAGTACCTCGCCGCCACACCGTCGGTCACATATGTATCTCCCCAGGCAAATGTAATGCCTAACAAGTCAGAATAATATTAGGCACGAGGCCAAGTCTCAACACAATATCAAAATGGCTAAAAGCCATAAAATCACGTAATGGCATAATGCCATGTGCGATCGCTAATCGAACCCTATTGGCATGCCAAACTATCCAAACCAATCTTGTTAGGTATACTAGGGCATTTGATACTTTAAAATTCTTCAATTTGTGAATTTCAAGTTTTGGTGTCACTATTCACTTCATTAGTCAACAAAAATGTTGACTTTTGGATAGAAAATAGGTGCATTGGTTTTAACACTCCCAATGTACCACATTTTGCATTTAAAACTTGTTGGAATTAATCACCAAATCCATATCCAAGCTTAGCACTAAGGGGCAGAATTTTCAGTTTTTGTACCATAATTACTGTTCCATTAGGGACTGTTACATTGGAAATTTGAGGAAATGGTAAACATGAAAGTTGTTCCTTATTTTGTCTAGTTGAATTTATTTTTTTGAATCACTCCATTTGGAGTTTTGTAGCTCTAGATATGGTCCAAAAATCACAGCTGGCCGGATTTCCAATCTGCAGAATCTACCAAATCTACAGTACAATGAACAGTGACTGCCACTGCCTTGTTGAATAGGTTCTGGTCATAATTTGGGGTAGGTTTCTTCATGAAAGTTGTTTGTCTATATCTCATCTTATTGCTGTAAAACTTTCAGGTCAAATGGACCATTATACAGTGAGTTATGGCCAAATGAACAGTTATTATTCATTTGGTCAATCTGCAGAATTTGCTTGCAGGGTATCCGGATTGGGGCCAACTTTTGGTCCACTTGCTTTGGTCTTTTGGGCATGGTTTCTTCAGAAAAATTGTGCCATTATAAGTCTAGTTTCATGTACAATTGGCCAAACACCAATTGAACCTACACATCCAAAGATATGGCAGTCCAAACAGGCTGGACTCACAGCCTCCCTGCTGCTGTCACTAGGCAGCCTACCCATTTCAGTTTGCCATGCTATAGCTCACTCCAAATTATGGTCAACTTACCCCAAATGGTCACCAATTGACCATTAGAATGTACTTTAACAACTTCATAAGCCAAGTCCAATTTTCACTCCCAAACCCTAGCTCAAATTCAAGGTTTACACCAATTACCCTAGTTAGCACACCAATTCATTATACATGTGTATATATACCTTAAACATCATCTTTAGTCTACTCTAAGTCCATCAAAACAATCACTCTTATCCCTTCCTTAAGGCTGCCGAAATTCATGGTAAATATAAACATAAATTTCATTCATTTCACTTTCAAATTCTTACTCCTTTTTAAGTCTTTAACATGGAAATAAAGAGTTCTAAGTATATATGTGCACTAACCTCTTGTAGGGCAGAATTTTCCCAAGCTTAACTTCATTTTCTTTCTTCTTCTTGGCTGCCAAAAGGTTATGCAAGGTGCAAGGATGAATTTTAGTGAAAGGAATAAGAGGAATTATGGTGAAAGGAGGAGAGAAATGAAGCTTTTTGAAGATGTTAATGGAGGTTTGGGCTAGGCATGGATTTCGGCTGGTTTTGGGGAAGAAGAAGGTAGCTGTATTTTTTTAATTCCTTAGGTCACATTTGTCTCTTTTTATTAGTTAATTAGTTGGTTGTTTAATTGTGATTGGAGGGAACTTCAAATGACATCATAATAATGTCATAAATGAGCCCTTTTTCTCATTTTCTATTCCTTTCTTCTCTAGTTATTTTCAATTTAATTTTTAGCAATATTTATTCACATTTTATGTCATAATAATTATTTACTCAACTGGACAAGTAGGCCAAAAATCACCTCTGAAGGCAAAATGACCAAAATGCCCTCCGTTTGGCTTAACGGGTCAAAATTGTCTGTACCGATTGAAAAATTTTTCTAAATATTTTCTTGGCATTCTAATGCCATAGGAACCTCAATGACCCTTCTCTGAAGTCCCAAAAATTATTTTATGAATTTTTCCCCGGGTCTAGGGCTCCTAGTTGTGAGAACCGCAACTTCCCTCTGGGTTACCCATCGCTTGGGCACCGGCTCATTTTACTTAGTTGTATTTTATTTCTAAATTTTTTACTAAATTTTTCTTATTAATATTTGAGTTAATTATGGTTCCTGACTTTAGTTTAAATATTTTTCATGACGTTCTAGTCAGACGGACCGACAGGTCACCGAATAAAGAGAATGTACGGAGTTGCTACCGGGAGGGTGTTACAACTCTTCCCCTCTAATTTAAATTTCGTCCTCGTAATTTACCTGATGCAAACAGTTGAGGGAACTGTTGCCTCATCGTCTCTTCACTTTCCCAAGTTGCCTCCTCGGTGTTGTGGTGCCTCCAAAGCACTTTCACCAGTGGAATCTGCTTGTTCCTCAACTCTTTTACTTCCCGAGCTAGGATCCGTAGAGGTTCTTCTTCATATGTCAAATCCGGTTGTATTTCAATTTCTTCCCTGGAGATGACATGTGAAGGATCTGAGCGGTATCTTCTGAGCATGGACACGTGGAACACATTGTGGATCTTGTCCAGCTCTGGTGATAAAGCTAGCCTATAGGCCACTGGACCCACACGTTCAATGACTTCATATGGGCCAATGAACCTAGGGCTTAACTTACCTTTTCTTCCAAACCTCAATACCTTTTTCCACGGTGACACCTTGAGGAACACTTTGTCGCCAACCGCATATTCTATTTCTTTTATCTTCAGGTCGGCATAAGATTTCTGTCTGTCTGAGGCAACTTTCAAATTGGCTTTGATTAGTTTCACTTTGTCCTCAGTCTGTTTCACTGTGTCCGCCCCACCGCTTATCTTCGCCCAATTCAGTCCCAAAGACACCGAGTTCTACATTTCCTCCCATACAGTGCTTCATACGGGGCCATTTGGATACTAGCTTGGTAGCTACTGTTGTATGCAAATTCTGCCAGTGGGAGGTATTTATCCCAACTTCCCTCAAACTCAATGACACAACTCCTCAGCATATCCTCAAGGACCTAGATTACTCTTTCGGATTGCCCATCCATTTGAGGATGGAATGCTGTGCTGAAGTGGAGTTGTGTACCCAAGGACTCATGCAACTTCTTCCAAAATCTCGATGTAAACCTTGGGTCTCGATCAGATATGATGGAAAGTGGAATTCCATGCAGTCTAACTATCTCACTGATATACAATTCTGCTAACTTCTCCAGTGAGTAGTCAGTCCTAACTGGGAGAAAGTGTGCTGACTTCGTCAATCTATCTACTATCACCCATACTGCATCATGTTTCTTCTGGGTGAGAGGTAGACCACTTACAAAATCCATAGTGACCGGATCCCATTTCCATTCAGGTATGCGTATAGGCTGTAGCAAACCTGATGGAACTTGATGTTCTACCTTGACTTACTGACATGTCAAGCATTTAGTCACATAGTCAGCTATGTCCTTCTTCATACCAGGCCACCAATACTGAAGCTTCAGATCATGATACATCTTTGTACTTCCTGGGTGCATAGCATATACACTGGTGTGTGCCTCTTTCAGAATACTGGCCTTCAATTCCCCATTATCTGGTACACACAGTCTTCCTTTGTAATACAGACGCCCATCTGCTTTCACCCCATAGTCAATTGCTTTTCCCTCTGGGATTTTGCTCATAATAGCCATTAACTTTTCATCTGCCTTTTGCCCATCTAAAATCTGATGTAGCAGGTTTGGCCTCACTTGCAACTCAGCCAAAATAGCTCCATCTCGAATCAAAGTTAAACGGGCATTCAATAATCTCAAAGCTGTGATGGACTTTCTGCTCAAAGCATCAGCAACTACATTTGCCTTCCCAGGATGGTAGTCAATTACACGATCATAGTCCTTCAGGAACTCAATCCATCGCCACTGTCTAAGGTTGAGCTCCTTCTGAGTTGGCAAATATTTTAGACTTTTGTGGTCTGTGTAAATGTATCACTTTTCACCATATAAGTAATGCCTCCATATCTTCAGTGCGAAGATTATTGCTGCAAGCTCTAGATCATGGGTAGGGTAATTCTGTTCATGTGGCCTTAGTTGCCTGGAAGTATAAGCGACCACCTTTCCCTCTTGCATCAATACACACCCTAACCCATTATGAGAGGCATCACTGTAGACTACAAAGTCCTTTCCTGACATTGGCTGTGTTAACACTGGTGCCTCTGTCAACATAGCCTTCAACTTCTCAAAACTGGTCTGACACTTGTCATTCTAATCAAATCTGACATTCTTGTGTAACAGCTTGGTCATTGGAGCAGCTATTAAGGAAAATCCCTTCACAAATCTTCTGTAATACCCAGCTAGCCTTAAGAAGCTTCTGACCTCAGTTGTATTCCTGGGAGGCTTCCATTCCATCACTGCTTCTATTTTCTTGGGATCCACCCTAATCCCATCTGCTGACACTATGTGTCCAAGGAATGCAATCTCATTCAACCAAAAGTCACACTTGGACATCTTAGCATACAGCTTCTTTTCTCTCAGGGTTTGCAGAACAATCCTCAAATGCTCATCATGTTCTTCCCTGGTCTTGGAATATACCAAAATATCATCAATAAAGACCACTACGAACCGATCTAAGTGTGGATGGAAGATACGGTTCATAAGGTCCATGAATGCCGCTGGGGCATTTGTTAGGCCAAAGGGCATCACTAGAAACTCATAATGCCCATATTGGGTCCTGAATGCAGTCTTTGGCACATCTGCATCCTTCACCCTCAACTGATGATACCCTGATCTGAGATCAATCTTAGAAAATATTCCTGCTCCCTTCAACTGATCAAACAGATCATCAATTCTAGGCAACAGATATTTGTTCTTCACAGTCACTTTATTCAACTGCCGGTAATCAATGCATAGCCTCAAAGTCCCATCCTTTTTCTTTACAAACAGCACTGGAGCTCCCCATGGTGACACACTGGGGCGTATGAACCCCTTATCAAGCAACTCTTGCAACTGAGTTTTCAACTCCCTCAATTCAGTGGATGCCATCCTATAAGGAGCAATGGAAATGGGTGTTGTACCCGGTAGTGTCTCAATAGCAAATTCAACTTCCCTTTCTGGTGGTAAACCAAGCAACTCTTCAGGAAATACCTCTGGGAAGTCTCTTACTGTGGGTATATCACTCAAGTTTGGCTTAGCCTGCCTAGTATCCACCGCATGTGCTAGGTAGGCTTCACAGCATTTTCTCATCATTCTTCTTGCAACTGTGGCTGAGATGACATTACACAAGAAATTTGTCCTTTCCCCCACAACTGTGATCTCATTACCTTCAGAAGTTTTTAAAGAAATTCTCTTCAATTTGTATTCAACTATTGCCTGATGACGTGACAACCAGTCCATTCCCAAAATCACGTCAAATTCATGGAAGGGCAACTCAATTAGGTCTGCCAAGAATTCATACCCCTGAATCCTTAACGGGCAACCCTTGTATACTTTGTTCACCACTACACTGTAGCCCAATGGATTAGTGGCCAGAATGTCTTGGTCACTCTCCCCTACTAGTATCCCCCTTTCTACGGGTAGATTGATGCAGATCTATGAATGAGTGGATCCTGGATCCACCAATGCATGCACAGGTGTATTGTAGAGGGAGAACGTACCCCTGATGACGTCCTGGGCATCTTGCTCCTCCTGAGCTCTAATGGCATAGGCTCTGGCAGGTGGTCTGTTATCTGGCCTCTCTGCTGGCTCATATACAGGCCTCTGTGATGGTCCTACTGCCTCAGATTTGCCAGATTTCCTACCCCTTTGTGGTGCAGGAGCAGTGCATGCGCTTGTGTTGGAGCAAACTGTAGTAGTTCTGCGTGGGCGGTTCTTCAACCGATGCTCTGTTGACCCACACCTTAGCGAGCACCGCCACTCTCCAACACTCCCCCTTGTGCCACTTCGATGGTGTGGACATGCGAGAAGATCTGGGCTGGTCCTGAACCCCATCCCTGGAGAGCTGCCCACTGATGGTGTGGACTAACCTCTCCTAGGGGTAAACTGTGGCCTGGGCCCCTGAGACTGACCCTGACCTTGTGGCTGGCCTGAACTCTGTGCAGGTGGACCCTTGAACCTCTTCCCAGATGCAGGAGCTGAACTAGACTGACCTGGGCCCCTCTTCTGCTGTCTTTCCCTTCTAGTCTGCTCACTGATTCTTACTTTCTCCACTTTTAATGCAGCTTCCACTAACTTGGCAAAGTCAGTGATTCCCAAGGCGGTGATCTGGATCTTTATGTTGTCATTTAATTCCTCTTCAAATCTCTTACACCTTTCAGCCTCATTAGGGACTATCTCCCTTCCATAGCGGCTCAATCTTACGAATTCCTTCTCATACTCGGCCACTGACAACTGTCTCTGCCTCATGTTAATGAATTCCCTTCTTCTCTCTTCTAGATATACAGTACCCACATATTTTTTCTTGAATTCTGAGAGGAAAAAGTCCCAAGTTACCATTTCTAGCTGTACTTCACTGGACACAGTATCCTACCATTCATATGCATCGTCTTGCAGTAAAGATACAACAGCTTCTAGATTTTGCTTTGGAGTGCAGTGGAGTTGTTTTAAAACTCTGCCTGTTCTGTTCAACCAATTTTCGGCTGCAACAAAATCATCTTCTCTCTTGCCAAAGAAATCCACTGCTCCATACTTTCTCAATTTTTCCAGGTGTGATTTTGGTTGTGGAGGTGGTGGTGGTGGTGGTGCTGGCATTACCCCAGCCATTTGTCTGAAGAATTCGGCCATTTGCTGAAACATGGCCTGTGGTGGCTGAGCTGCTCGCTTGAGTCAGTGAGCGAGTTCTCCCATACCCCCAGTCTCAGTTGCTGCAGGTGGAGCATGACTCTCCACTTCCTCCTCAACTGCCCTCTGAGATGTAGGGTCCATATCCTATTCAAAATAAGAAAGACAAACAGATCTGCAATAGTGTCACCTCGACTCTTACAAATGCAATGCATGGTATGGACTCAATCTAGGCCCAGAAACGCCTAAACCGTGCTCTGATACCACTAAATGTGACACCCCTTACCCGTGTACAGTATACTCGAGTAAGCAATGTCGTACGGTGTACCGGCACACTCTATTATACCTTAATTAACTTTTATCATGCTTTAGAATATAACATGTGAAATATAATATCTTTGAGCCATTTTTCAAAATTATAATTTATTGAGGTTCCGAAGATTTTAAAGAAAATCCGGCAGAGTACCCGCTAAAAATGGAGAAAACAGTTCTTCGGAACTTGTGAAAAACACTTCCAATATTCATGTTCAATCAATCCCAAACTCCAATATCAAAATCTCAACATTTTTCAATTTCATTTCTCAATCATTCGTCTCATGTGATAATCATGTATAAATCACAGATAAACATTCTCTTTTCCATTCACAAACACAATTTTCATTATTTACATGAAAATCAAAATACATTACATAAGTTTCATTTACACAAAGGAAAATAAAAATCAATTACAAAATACCAAAATGAAGCCTAGTGTCCTACCAATGCACTGTAGGTGGTGAGGTGACACGGACACTATGCAGAGCTGCAGGAGGGACTCACCCAGTCTGCGGTCTACTGGGCTCACGATCAGTATCTCTAGAACCTACGCGTGGCAAAAGCAACGCACTAAGCAATGATGCTTAGTGGTGCAATAATAAAATAAAAGAAAATAGCAGAAAATAAATATGTATTGAATGTACATGTCTTATTTGTTTTGCATTTGTATATCCATTCATTTCGTTAACTTTATCCACTTTCATTCATTTGGTTGCCCAAGTAACCTATACTGGACGACTGGACTGGATAAACGGGTAAACTGGCACTGGGTATCAAGTACCTCGGGCCATCACACCATCGGTCACATATGTATCTCCCGGTGTGCAACAGAACAGCTAACAAGCTGTAAATAATATTAGGCACGAGGCCAAGTCTCAACACAATATCAAAATGGCTAAAAGCCATAAAATCACAGAATGGCATAATGCCATGTGCAAGATCTTGCTAATCGAACTCTATTGGCATGCCAAACTATCCAAACCAATCTTGTTAGGTATACTAGGGCATTTGATACTTTAAAATTCTTCAATTTGTGAATTTCAAGTTTTGGTGTCACTATTCACTTCATTAGTCAACAAAAATATTGACTTTTGGATAGAAAATAGGTGCATTGGTTTTAACACTCCCAATGTACCACATTTTGCATTTAAAACTTGTTGGAATTAATCACCAAATCCATTTCCAAGATTAGCACTAAGGGGTAGAATTTTCAGTTTTTGTACCATAAGTTTACTGTTCCATTAGGGACTGTTACATTGGAAATTTGAGGAAATGGTAAACATGAAAGTTGTTCCTTATTTTGTCTAGTTGAATTTCTTTTTTTGAATCACTCCATTTGGAGTTTTGTAGCTCCAGATATGGTCCAAAAACCATAGCTGGCCGGATTTCCAATCTGCAGAATCTACCAAATCTACAGTACAATGAACAGTGACTGCCACTGCCTTGTTGAATAGGTTCTAGTCATAATTTGAGGCAAGTTTCTTCATGAAAGTTGTTTGCCTATATCTCATCTTTTGCTGTAAAAATTTTAGGTCAAATGGACCATTCTACAGTGAGTTATGGCAAAATGAACAGTTACTGTTCATTTGGTCAATCTGCAGAATTTGCTTGCAGGGTATCCAGATTGGGGCCAACTTTTGGTCCACTTGCTTTGGTCTTTTGGGCATGGTTTCTTCAGCAAAATTGTGCCATTATAAGTCTAGTTTCATGTACAATTGGCCAAACACCAATTGAACCTACACAGCCAAAGATATGGCAGTCCAAATAGGCTGGACTCACAGCCTCCCTGCTGCTGTCACTAGGCAACCTACCCATTTCAGTTTGCCATGCTATAGCTCACTCCAAATTATGGTCAACTTACCCCAAATGGTCACTAATTGACCATTAGAATGTACTTTAACAACTTCATAAGCCAAGTCCAATTTTCACTCCCAAACCCTAGCTCAAATTCAAGGTTTACACCAATTACCCTAGTTAGCACACCAATTCATTATACATGTGTATATATACCTTAAACATCATCTTTAGTCCACTCTAAGTCCATCAAAACAATCACTCTTATCCCTTCCTTAGGGCTGCCGAAATTCATGGTAAATATAAGCATAAATTTCATTCATTTGACTTTCAAATTCTTACTCCTTTTTTAGTCTTTAACATGGAAATAAAGAGTTCTAAGTATATATGTGCACTAACCTCTTGTAGGGCAGAATTTTCCCAAGCTTAACTTCACTTTCTTTCTTCTTCTTGGCTGCCAAAAGGTTATCCAAGGTGCAAGGATGAATTTTAGTGAAAGGAATAGGAGGAATTATGGTGAAAGGAGGAGAGAAATGAAGTTTTTTGAAGATTTTAATGGAGGTTTGGGCTAGGCATGGATTTCGGCTGGTTTTGGGGAAGAAGAAGGCAGCTATATTTTTTTAATTCCTTAGGTCACATTTGTCTCTTTTTATTAGCTAATTAGTTGGTTGTTTAATTGTGATTGGAGGGAACTTCAAATGACATCATAATGATGTCATAAATGAGCCCTTTTTCTCATTTTCTATTCCTTTCTTCTCTACTTATTTTCAATTTAATTTTTAGCAATATTTATTCACATTTTATGTCATAATAATTATTTACTCAACTGGACAAGTCGGCCAAAAATCACCTCTGAAGGCGAAATGACCAAAATGCCCTCCGTTTGGCTTAACGGGTCAAAATTGTCTGTACCGATTGAAAAATTTTTCTAAATATTTTCTTGGCATTCTAATGTCATAGGAACCTCAATGACCCTTCTCTGAAGTCCCAAAAATTATTTTATGAATTTTTCCCCGGGTCTAGGGCTTCTAGTTGTGAGAACCGCAACTTCCCTCTGGGTTACCCATCGCTTGGGCACCGGCTCATTTGACTTAGTTGTATTTTATTTCTAAAATTTTTACTAAATTTTTCTTATTAATATTTGAGTTAATTATGGTTCCTGACTTTAGTTTAAATATTTTTCCGGACGTTCTAGCTGTCCGGACCGACACCGGTCACCGGAACAGTAGAATGTACAGAGTTGCTACCGGGAGGGTGTTACAAGACTGATAAGGGGCAGTTTGGTCAATTCACCCTTTGAGGTGACTCTTAGCCTAAATGTCCAATAAAATGTAGGAAATTAAAACTTTGAAAAATATATTAGAAATGAAGAGGTGTGTGGAAGGAAAGGAAAAAGAAAAGAAAAGAAAAGAAAATCAATTTAAATGGAATTATGACCTCATCATGAGGTAAGCATGACACAATAAATAATTTTTATTTAATTAAATTAATTTTGGGATAAGTACAAATATGATTAAATGAAAATTTAAAAAGAAAAAAATTTGTTTTTTCTTCTTCATGTTGAGCTGTCCCTCTCTCTCTCTCTCTCCATATTCTCTCAAAAATCCTCCATTTACACATTATTGTGAGCTCTTAAAACCCTAGTTCATCCCATAAATCCCTTATAAAAATTGTAGAAACCCTCAAATTGAACTCTAAGAAAAAGATTGGGAGATAGAAATTTGAAGAAACTTGAAGATAATTGGAGTTTGCTTAGGTTCACTTAGAGGTAAGTTGCTTCTCTCATTTGCATAAGCATGTATGTGTGAAATTGTATTTGGATATGAGAAAATAACTTAGGAAATTAAAGAATTGTGCATGAATCTTGAAGTTGAAATTTTGGCCAGCTTGAGGTTGAGTAGGGTTTGATAGAATTTGATTGAATTAAAGGTATAGGCAAGCTTAGGTAAGTAAGTTAATGTAAATGGTATGCTTGAATTTGCATGAAATAAGCAATTGGAAATTAGGTTATTAGCAATTAGGGTTTGATACACTTGTATTATATAGATGTTTTTAAGTATATTTGTATAATATTTCATAGCATTTAGAATAGTAATCTCATGCATAATCATTAATTTCATTAACTTCTGTAAATTCCATTGTCAAGCTCTAAATTCCATGTTTTTTGCATCATTTCAAGTATTTGGGTGAAGTTCAAGAGCATAGGAGTGCGGAAGGGAACTTGGAAAGGTCAAAGGATTGAGAAAACCTACTGATAAAAAGTACACTGGTCATGTAAGCAAAGCCACAGACCCATGTAACCTACTTCCAGAAGAAAGCCAAAGAGCCAAAGAAGAAGCAAAAGTACACGGGTCATGTAATCAGACCCGTGTAAGCTATGGAGACCTGTGTAAGTCTCTGCCGAGCACAAGCTTGAAGAATTCTCCAAAAACAGAAGTACACGGGCCGTGTAATTAGACTTGTGTACCCAATGCGGACCCATGTAAACTCCTGTGCCAATGCAAGATGCAACCATTCAGCTCCAGTAAGTTACACGGCTCTGGCCGTGTAGTGACACATAGGCCGTATACTATGCAGCAGCCAGTTTCCTAATCTGAATTCTAGCTCTTGTTTACACACTCCAAACAGACTCCTAGTGCTTTTGAGATTCTAATGACCTAACCCTAGACCAGCTATTATAAATAGAAGCAGAAAATGATAACAGGAGAGTTTCTTTTTAGTTCAACCTTTTTGCAGAGCTTGTCGGAGTTTTCAGGAGGATTTTCATTTTTCATTCTTGTATTCTCCACAGCCGTCTTGAAGAGTAGAACACCAGCATAGAAGGGAACCCCTCAGCCAAAGTCCCACAAGGATTGAGTCTGCAGTTATTCCTCTTCTGTTCTTTTATTCTATTTCTCTAAACAGACTCTTTATGTTATGTTATTTTATTTACTTCATGTTTGTTGAACTCAACATGAGTGAGTAACTCCTTTATTCTGGAATTAGGAGAGTAACATTTACAATTATTATTATGGATAAATAATGAGTTTTATTTATTGGATTTGAGTTTAGTTCTTTGATTCAACTTCTTATTATCTTAATACATGATATGTGTTAGTACCCACTTAGTATTGATTGCAGATATTAATTAAAGGATTGAAAGGTGAAGATTAATATTAGAAAATCGAGATCTTGAACCTAGGAAATCTGACCTAGAGATAGGCTGATACCTTTGTGGAATTCCAAAATTAATCACAGATTTTAAAAGGTTTTAATTAATTTAATCACCACAAAAGTAGGGTTTAGGTTAATTAAAATACACCTTAAGTGCCTTGAGAGAGGACTTAGGATATCATAGGATTAATTTCCATCGAAGCAATTATTCTCAATCCGATGAATAGACAAGATTAAAATCCATAGTAAAATTGTAGTGTGAAATCTTAATTCTGGAATTGCTTTTATAAATAGTTTAATTCAAAAATTACTTTCAACCCCTAAAATAGGTTTAACTCATTCTCATCCATATTCGATAGCCTAAATAGTCAAAATTGCTGTGTAGCTTGGTACTTGCTAATTAAATTCCTCGTGGGAATGATACATCACTCATCACTTTATTACTTGTTAGCGATCCGTACACTTGCTGTGGTTGAAATACCAGCAAATAGGGTTTTAGTTGGAAATTAAGGATTTTTGAGAATTGATGACCAATTGGTATTGTTGATGTTTAATTTGGTCAATTAGTGTGTTATGGAGTGTGAATTGATGAATTGAATTGAAATAAATTGTGGTTGTCAAATTGTTGAATTATGGCAGCTTGACATTTGTCCACTTAAAATGCTATAAGTTGAATTCTGTTACTCTAATTGGTTTGAGCCAATTGGAGATGAAAATAGAGTCATAATGCAACATTTTTCATGTAGAAACCTTGCCCTAAAACTAACCCCAACTTGACTTAAAGTCTACTTGAATCCATAATTATTACCCTATTACTGGGCAAAATTGACCAAATGAATAGTACATGTTCAAATGGTCATAACTTGGCATAGAAAGTCCAAATGTCCTGATTTTTGAACCATTGGAAAGCTTAGACATGGTAGAACAACTTTTATGAAGAACACAAACCCAAATTCTGACCATAACACATTCAAATTGCTAACTAAAGTTAGGTTATGAAAACTGCTAGAACCAAACGGTTGCCCAGAATTCTGGAATTTGACCAATCTGGCCAGTTATGGTAAAAATGCTATAACTTGAGCTAAAACTCCAAATGGAGTGATTCAAAAAGGGAATTAAACTAGACATATTAAGGAACAACTTTGATTAAGAAAGTTTAGCCAAATTTTCACTGTAGATTGGTCCAATAGAACAATAAACCTTAAAGACAAAAACTGAAAATTTGCAATTTATCTTAGGAAACTTTGAATTGAATTTGGCAACCAATGCCAACAAATGTAAAACTCAAAATGTGGTAGGGCCATGAATTTAGATTTGGTATACCTATTTAATATGAAAAAGTCAACATTTTACATAACTAGTCAAATGAATGGTAACCACCATAACAAAAATACAATGAACTCAACTTATGGGACTATATAAGTAAATTAAAAATGCAAAGTTCAATTGTTAAAACTATTATTAGAAATAATTTAGATACGTATTGAAATACTTTAATTTTGTGTTTCAGTGGAAAAAGAGTCTTCCAAGGAAGGAAGTGGAGGGGATTGAATTAAAGCAAGCGAAAGAGGTTTGTACACAACTAAGCTTCTCAATTGCTTTTAATTTTGTAAATGAGTTGAATAAATTGTGATTATAAACTATTTGGATGCAATTATGATTTTTCTTTGAATTTTATAAATTATGTGTTGCCAACCCTATAAGGGAAATTTCATTGAATGAAATGTGTTATGTGAATTAAAATGCAATTATTTGAATAGAAATTTTATGAAATTATTTTTAAATCACAGTTAGCATGACAGCCCCGTTCGGAACTCCCCAGTAGTAATGACTATTTGGGGTTTGATAATTAAAAATTGCTTATGTCTCCCATTAATAACGGTTAGTGGGGTAAGACTATATGAGTACTCATTAGCTAGCTAGCCCTTCCCTCATTAATAATGGTTAGTAAGGTGATTTGCTTTGTCATGGTGTACAACACGGCATTGATCATGAAATTTTGTGTCATGGTCTAGACTGTGTGTTCTTAGCAACACCCTTACTTTGTAATTTGTGAAATATGGTTTGAAATAGATAAATCTTATTGACTTGAAAATTTGAAAATTCTGCTTTATTATGTTTTGATATATATATATATATATATATAAATGATGTGCTTTATAAATGAGTTTTTAAAATTTAGTTGTGTACCATTGGGTGTAATACTCAGCAATCGCTTTCTTATGCTGTTGCAAGCAAAGAGGTAGATAAGGCAGTAGAGTGAGCTGCTTTTGACTGTAGTGAAGATATTTTTTTTGGATCTTGTACGGGTATAAAATTTTATACCCTTGTAAATCGCTTTCTTAAGCTGTCGCAAGCAAAGAGGTAGATAAGGCAGTAGAGTGAGCTGCTTTTGACTGTAGTGAAGATATTTTTTTGGATCTTATACGGGTATAAAATTTTATACCCTTGTAAATTTATTTTGATGTAAAATTTTTATTCTTATGTATCTGTAGAACTTACTGAGCAGTTGTACAAGTAAAATTTGTATTAATATTATTTCTGTTTTCTTCCCTGTAAATTGAGACTTTTGTATGTGAATGAGGTTGAATTAAATAATATTGAGGTTTATTGAAAATGTATTGCAATTGTGTTGATTGAGTTTGGATTGTTGATTTAAATGGAGTAGTGGATATTGAAAAATATTGGGAGTGTTTTTAACAGGTTTTGAAGAATTATTTTTTCAAATTACAGCCAGCATTCTGAGGAAATTTTTATAAAATTTTTACGATATTAAATTAAATTAAAATTTTTACTCAGGACACAAACTTCAATTAAGGCTTTTAATAATCATGTAATATTACCTTACACTTTAAAATGAATAGAGATCTATTTAAAATCCCTTGTAGTGTACTTAATGGATTATCGGTAAGCAAAGTTCGGTGATTCATTAGGTGTACTATGGGATCATGTTATGCTTTACAGAGGAGTAAGGTGTGACAGGGTAAAAACCTATAAAGTAAGGCTAATAATGAAAGGGTTTCACCAAAGACAAGGGTTGATTATGAAGAAACATTTTCCCCTGTAGCCATGCTAAAATCCATTAGGATCTTATTGGCAATAGTAGGATACTATGATTGTGAGATTTAGTAGATGGATGTCAAAACTGCTTTCCTTAATGTTCACATAGAGGAAGACATTTTTATGGAACAACCTAAGAGTTTTGAATCCAAGGATGGTTCTAAAGTATGCAAGCATAAAAGATCTATTTATAGTCTAAAACAAGCTTCGAGGAGTTGGAACATTTGTTTTGATGAAGCCATTAAATCTTTTGATTTTATCAAAAATGAAAATGAGCCATGTGTTTATAAGAAGGTTAGTGGGAGTGCACTCACTTTCCTCATCTTGTACGTAGATGGCATATTATCAATGGGTAATGATATTGGTATGCTAACAACTGTGAAAATCTAGTTGTCTAATACTTTCTTAATGAAAGACTTAGGAGAAGCAACCTATATTCTAGGAATTCATATCTATAGAGATAGATCGAAAAAAATGATAGGTTTGTCCCAAATTCTATACTTGGAAAAGGTGTTAAAAAGGTTTAACATGCTTGATTCCAAGAGAGGATTGTTACCTGTAAGGCAAGGTATCCATGTTTCCAAAGAAATGTCTCCAAAGACACCTGAGGAAGGAGAAAAGATGGCAAAAATTCCATATGCTTTGGTAATCAGAAGTCTTATGTATGCTATGTTATGTACAAGGCCATATATCATTTATGTTGTTAGTTTGACTAGCAGGTTTCAATCAAATCCAGGTTTAGAACACTGACTACAGTCAAGAATATCCATAAGTACTTGAGAAAAACTAAGGATTTACTCTTGATATATGGAGGAGGTGATTTACAACTAGATGGATTTACAAATTTTGATTTTCAATCAGATGTGGATGATAGAAAGTCTACCTCAGGTTTTGTGCTTATTTTTAATGGAGGTACAGTCAGCTGGAAAAGTTCCAAGCAGATAATGGCTACAGATTCCATTACTAAGGCCAAGTATATTGTCGCATATGATGTTGCAAAAGAAGATGTTTAGATAAAGAAGTTCGCTACAGAACTTGGAGTGGTTCCTTGGATTGTGTCACTAATTCTTCTATACTGTGACAACAATAGTGCTGTTATTCAAGCAAAGGAAACCCGGTCTCACCAAAAGTCCAAACACATAGAAATACACTATCATATTATCAGAGAAATAATTAGGAGATGCGATATAGCCATGCAAAAGATAGCTTCAGTTGAGAACCAAGCTGATCCATTAACCAAAGCCATGACACAAAACTAATTAGATCGACATCTTAAGAAGATAGGTCTAAGATTTTGTAATGATTAACTCTAGTACAAGTGGGAGATTGTTAGTAGTATGCCCTAGAGCATATCTTAAAATTGTATATTGTAAATATTTATTCTCTTTAATAGCATATATTATTTTCTTTTAACTTTAAATGTTTTAAATTTAATTAAAAATATATCCTTTAGTAACTTATTAGATGTTTCATTCTTAAAGTGCTAAGAATATGAATAACAGAACATTCTGGTATAAGTACTATAAATTATAGTTTACAGTTTTGGATACTTTAGAGGATAAGATTTATCAATGTTAGTTGTCATTTTGTTTATTCCCATTGATTAGGATGAGATACTAATAATGTGGAATGGTGAGTCTCATATCATGTAACAAACAAAATGGGCGTTTATAAGATAAATAGGCCCAACTAGTGGCATAAGATGATATGTATATGGAGTTTACTCTTATCAATACATAATCATCTAGATCCTAACAGTGCATATAATCCATTAAACTAAAATAACACGATTATCTTGAATATAGGTAGTTTGAATTTGATACTGATTTTATGCTTGTACTAAGTATGAGTATATAGGCATGTGTTGGCTTCGACTAGTTATATATAGAGATAGGTGTTTAGTTAACATGGGATCTGTTACCCTAAGTAAATAGGAATAAAATTCTATATCCATTTAAATTATTCTTGATAAGTCAAGTTCCTAGCCAAGACAAATAGACTTAGTCAGAAAAAAGTTTCTGACTGGAAAGTCTTATTAATCAAGAATTAGAATTAAAACTGGGACATATGATTCTAAGCAATAAGAGTTTAACATAAACTATGACTCTAGCTAGAATCAAGATTTTGTAATGGAGAGATTTTAGTGCACGATATGTATGGTTAAGGTTCATGAGTTAAGGATTAATTTATAACTAATTGGATAGTCATGGTATACTATGCTAGGTGTCAACCATGATTTATGAGAACTAATAGTGAAAAAGGAATTTCACTTTAAGTATGGAATGGCCTCTATGATATTAAAGAGTTAATATTATTCTCATTGCCAATTAGTAATAAACCTGAAAAGTCACACACATAAAGAACAACATAATCAAAGCATAATTAACTTGATTAATTGATTAAATGGTTTAGTTAATTAATCAAATTAATAATTTTACTTTGCAATTAGATTGTAAAGTCCCCAGCATGACTTGAAAATAAATTCATCAATGGAAGTATTTAAGTTAATATTTAAATTGTTTAAATATAAACTTGATTAATTATTCATAAGGTAAGAAATTAATTTGATCAATTGGACTTTGAGTCAAAGGAGAGAGAAAGTGGTAGTTAATTAGTATTTTTTTAAATACTAATTAATTATAATTTTAATTTTCTAATTATTTTAACTTGACAAGTGGCCTAATAAGAATTAGAAAAAATATTTGATTATATAATTAGATGTTGACACTTATCAAATTAATTATAATTAGGAAAATTAAAATATTTAAAAGTAAAAGAAGAGAAAAAAAAAAAGAGTCTTCTTCTTCTTCTTCTTTTGGCCGACTCTCTCTCTCTCTCCAAAAAAGAAAATTTTCTCCATCATCTTCCTTGTGATCTTAATCAAGAGAAATTTAAAGTTGTTGCTTTTGAATTAAAGATAGAGAAATTATTTCGCTACACTTCCATAAGATTAAAACTTGAAAACCCTAAACTCCACCTTTGTGCATCGTTTGGCCGAACCAAAAAGAAGCATAAAAGGGAGTTTTTTGAGTTGAAAGAAAGCTCTGGTCACCTTGTTTGTGTGGACAAACAAGAGGATCAATGTTTGGTGGTCTACTCTACTCAGATTAGATGTTGAAATTTGATTCTCCACCTTAAGGGTAAATTCCTTAAACTTGATCTTGCTAATTTTAGGGTTTTAGTTTCCTAATGGCAATTCAATATGTTAGCAATTGAGTTATAATTTGTTGTAACTAAAATATGTGGTTTTATAATAGTATAAATGGTTTATATGTTACATGAAACCCTAAGTTTAAAAATTTTAAATTGCTAATTTTACACCCTTTGGTGTGTTTATCTTACACAATGAAAGGTTTCAGTTAGGTTTTGGTTTTGTTTTTTGGTTTGGCTTGTATATTTCGGTTTTGATCTTGCAAATTTTGGTTTCAAAGGTAATGGTAAAATTGTGCATTCATTCTAGCATGCATGCATCGCATTTGTATATATAACATGCCCGATTAACCCTTAAACTCTATTTTTATAGCAAACATAGCACCAAAACACACCAAAGAGACTTTTGATCAGGTCACTTGGGTTCAAGAAGGGAAGAGACAAGTAAAGATTTCACGTGCACCAGTTAAGTTGGAAGACAGTATGGCCATGTTTAAGAAAATGCTTGATGAAACCTAAACTCCAAGATGTTTGAGATGGAAGAGAGAATCATTGCCAATCTAGAAAAGAAGTCTGATAGGGTTGAATCAAGTGGCATTAAGTTAAAAAAGCCTAATGAAGAAACTGGTAGGAAAAAGTACCATGATGATTTCTGGGGTAAAGATGACTATCTTTGGGAAAAATCAAGAAAAAAAGAAAATGAATCAACTGATGAGATCAATTCATTATTGAGATGGTAGAAAACCTACAAGCCAACTTCAAAAAACAAGCTGAACTAAGTGGAATGGGTTTGTTTGACTCCAATGATTTTACTCTAATGATTTTACATTCGAATGAAGGGGAAATTACTTGAAAGATTCAAGATGCCCAATCTGCCCAAGTTTGACGGTATCGATGATTGAAGAACACATCTTAAGGCTTATCTAATAGTGATGAGAACCACCGAGTTGTCTAAAGAGTAGATCACCAAGTTCTTTTCCATGTCTCTGGAAGGAATTGCATCCATATGGTACCTCAGGTTAGAAACAACCATAAAGAAAGATTAAGGTTGGTTGGTAAGTTAATAAACCAGTATTCCTGTAGCACCCCTATTTGTATAGCCTGCTATATTTCACTATTCCGGTGACCGTTGTCGGTCCGAACAATTAAGAGGATTAGAACCACACTTAAGACAACTAAACAAGCCATAAACACAAATAATTAGTAATATCCAATTAGTTAAGTATAAACAAGAAAAAAAGAACATAAGAAGTTAAACGAGCTGAGAGTCACAGTGATGGGTGACCTTCTCGGGAACGACTGCGAAGCCGTTTAAAACTCAAATTTCGAACCGTAAAATGTGACGCTGCGATTCTTAAGACCATTATGAACACAGTGGAAAAGAGAAAATCACGAAAAAAAACTGTTAAGCCAGTCAAATAATTAGGTTAGGGAGCCGAAAGAAATATTAAATTATTTGCAAACCGGGATGAACCGGCGAGGGGCAATTTGGTCAATTGACCCCAAGAGCTGACTCTTGACCTAAATGTCAAATAAAATTGGAGAAAAGAAAATTTCAGAATCGAGAATTAAATTAAAGAACTAATAGAAAAAAATAAATAAAAAAAAGAAGAAAATGGAAAAGTCAAAAGGTGATGACATCATGCATGACCTCATGCATGATGCCATAAAGAATAAAATTAATTTAATTACTTATTTAGATTTTTGGGTCTTCCATAAGGATAAAAACAAAACAAAAGGAAAAAAAAAGCAAAAAGTCCTTCTTCTTCTTGTGGACGTCTCCCATCTCTTTCTCTCTCTCTCTCTCACCATTGCAAACCTCCATTAAAGCTTGCTTTAAGCTTTGAAACCACCATTAAACCTCAAATCCTTCCATATTTGCTTCACAAAAACTTGTTCTAGTCACTTGGGAAGGAGCTTGACAACAAAAAGAAAAAGAAAGGAAGAAGTTTTGAAGAAAAAGAAATTCTACATAAAAGGTTAGTAATCAAATTTGATAATTTGAGTTTGATTCTTGCATTTCTAACTTATTGAGCATGTTTAAAAGTGTTTAATTAGCTAAATGCAACAAATGACATGAATTAGGGTTTTGAATATTAGGGTTTAGGGACCAAAAATGCGAAGAAGTGCTAAATAATGTTTTTGACATAGTTTAAAGAAAGAAATGGCCATTTGTGACCTAATTAAGTGTGTTAGAAGTGTTTGAATCAAAGCCAAATTCGGATTGGGTATGCACCATGACCAAAAGTCAACTTTGAGGGACTAAAAATGGAATTTTACAAGTCCAATTGGTATGGGACCAATTGGGAATGAAAATAGGCACTAAATAACACAATTTTCATTTAGGAAGCATGCCCAAAAAGTAACTAAAACCTAGTTAACAAATTGATTAAAGTTGAAAAATTGCAAGCTGCCCTGCACAAACTGACCAAATGAACAATATTTGTTCATTTGCTCATAACTCAAGATAGGTAGAACAAAATGATCTGAAATTTTACCAAGGGTTAGATGAGATATAGAACTAAAACTTTCATGAAGAACACCAACCCAAATTATGCCATTAATCCAATCAAATTACTGACCAAAGTTGGATCACTGAATCTGTAGACTGCAGATTTACCATATGAACAGTAAAGTTTCAATGGCTATAACTCTCTCTAGAAAACTCCGATTTAGGTTATTATTGAACTGATGGAAACCTAAGGTGTGACACCCGTTACCCGACTACAGTGTAGCTGAGCAAGTTATGCCACTCAGTGTGCCGGAGCACTCTATTTTATCTTAATTCATTTTTATCATAGTTTTGAAAATAACTTGTGAAATATAATTCGTTTATTGAAATTGTAATTTATTTGAGGTTCCGAAAATTTTATAGAAAATCCGGCGGAGTACCGGCTAAAAATGGAGAAAACAGTTCTTCGGAACCTGTGAAAAACTCTTCCTATGATCATATTCAATCATCTCATCACTCTCAAACTTCAATATCAAAATCTCAATATTTTTCACCATTCATTTCTCAATCATTCATCTCATGTGATAATCATGTACAAGTCACAGTTATGTATTCACTTTTCCTTTCACAAACATAATTTTCTAAACAATTCCTCTTTATTTGTCATTCAATCATTTCACATCATCATTAGACTCAAATCATAAATAAATTCTCACATGTGATTCATAATCACAAATTACAAGTACTTACATTAATACAAAATTATATTACATTTGTTCAAATACATATGATAAAATAAGAGTTTAATTACAAAATTTACAAAAATCTCAAAATACAAAATGGGACCTAGTGTCCTACCAATGCACTGTGGATGGTGAGGTGACACGGACACTATGCAGAACTGTGAACTGCCTTACCGAATCTGTGGTCTACTGGGCCTCTATCCAAATCTTCAGTACCTACGCGTTGCAAAAGCGACGCGCTAAGCATAAAGCTTAGTGGTGCCAATAATACAAGAAAATATAATATGCAAATAAAAATAATAATTTCCTTGCTATTGTGTTCATAAGAAATGAATAATTATTAACTTATTGTTTAGTCGAGGGCTAATCATGTTTTATGATATTAACTTCTTCATGCATTTTGTTAATTATTTTCTTCATGATCTTGAGCTTCTTTGTATTTTTGTAATCATTCCTGATACTTAATTTTCGTATTTTCTTTAATAATCAGTTCAATCACAGTTATACTTTTCCATGCTCAAGTAACCTATACTAGACGACTGGACTGGATAACGGGTCGTTGGCACTGGACACCGCGGTGCCTCGGGCCGTTATACTATGGGACGCAGAACGTCAACCATGTATGCAGTCAGTATGGCTAAAAAGCCATGATATCACATAATCGGGCATAAAAGCCATGCATACGGGCACAAAAGCCATGAATACGGGCATAAAAGCCATGAATACAGGCATAAAGCCTTTCGCAGTACTGCTAAAACAATACCCTATTGGCATGCCAACCTATCCAAACCAATCACATTAGGCCTACTAGGGCATTTTGCACTTTTAAGTTTCACAATTTTTGAATTTCAAGTTTTCATGTCACTATTCATTTCATTAGTCAACTAAAATGTTGACTTTTGCATAAACAATAGGTACATTGGTTTTAGTACTCCCAACATACCACATTTTGTATTCAAAACTTATTGGTTTTGGTCACTTTCTCAAAGCTTAGGTCATTTTGGCAAAATTGCCAATTTTTGGTTTTGGTGTCACTATTCACCTCATTGGTCAACAAAAATGTTGACTTTTGGATAGAAAATAGGTGTATTGGTTTTAACACCCCAAACATACCACATTTTGTATTTAAAACTTGTTGGTATTGGTTGCCAATACCATTTCAAAGCTTAATGCTAATTGAACAAAATTTTCAGATTTGGTGCTTCATCTTTACTGTTCCATTTGTTATTTTTACAGTGGGAATTTGAGGAAATGGTAAACATGAAAGTTGTTCCTTATTCTGTCTAGTTGAATTTCCTTTTTTGAATCACTCCATTTGGAGTTTTTTAGCTCAAGTTATGGCCAAAATAAGTTTACTGTTCACGTGCACTGTTCATGCTGCACTTTTGGGTTTTGGCAGATTTTTGGTCCAATTTGGTCAGTAATTTGATCAAGTTAGGTTCATAATTTGGCCTAACTTTCTTCATATGAAATGTTCTACTATGCCTTAGGTTTTCATCGGTTCAAGAATCGCCTAAATTCAAGTTTTCTAGAGAGAGTTATAGCCATCCAAACATTACTGCTCAAGTGAAAATCTGCAGAGTTGCAGGTTTGATAACTTAACTTTGCCCAATAATTTGAATGGGTTAATGGCATAATTTGGGGTGATGTTCTTCATGAAAGTTGTTTTTCTATATCATATCTTGTTGCTGTAAAACTTTCAGGTCAATTTGACCATTCTACAGTGAGTTATGGCCAAATGAACAGTTACTGTTCATTTGGTCATTTCTGCAGGTGCTGGTTGCAGGGTATCCGGATTGGGGCTAACTTTTGGTCCTCTTGCTTTGGTCTTTTGGGCATGGTTTCTTCAGCAACAATGTGCCATTATAAGCCTAGTTTCATGTCCTACTGGCCAAACACTAATTGGACCAACACAGCCCAAGATATGGCAGTCCAAGTGGACTAAAATTTCAGTCACTCTGCTGCTGTCCTAAGGCAGCCTACACATTCACTTTGCCATGCTACATTTCAGTCCAAATTGTGGTCAACATACCTAAAATGGTCACTAATTGACCATTAAAATGTTCTTTAACAATTTCCTAAGTCAAGTCAAATTTTCACTTCTCAAAACCCTAATTTCCATTATGAATTTTCACAACTTACCTTAATTAACTACTAGTTCATTATCCTTATATTTATACACTTTAAACATGGTTTCTAGTTCACTCCAAGTCCATCACAAACACTCAATCCTATTCCTTCCTTAGGGCAGCCGAAATCCATGGCATACATACCCATAAGTTTCATTCATTTAATCCACAATTTCATACTCATTTTTAAGTCCTTAACATGGAATAAAAGAAGTATAAGTATAAATAGGCACTAACCTTTTTGAAACCAACCTTGAGCTTGTTATTCTTCAAGATTTCCCCTATAATCATAATAATCATAATCAATTATAACTTCACTTTCCTAAATTAAATATCCAATAAAAATTCAACAGCATTTCCCCTTAAATTGAACTAAACTCCTATCATAAATCTTAAATCCACAACCACCCATTAATACCCAATCTGGCAGCTTGTGCATTCAAATTTATATATAATGATCTAACCGTTAGATAAATCCCAAATTTTAACAATATATTCTAGACATCCCTATACAATATCAGGAAAAATTTTAGCATCAAATAATCTCTATATCATGAGATATCAAAACATTCATTCAACCCTTCAAAATCTGAATTGTTGTAGAAATCAGTCTTACTCAGACAGCTCATGCAAAACAATTTATATCTCATAAACCACAAGTCTAAAATTCACCAAATTTTAACCCAGCAGCCTCAACATCCCAAATATCATTTGTACCAAATTTCATAATTTTATAAGCATCCTAACTATTTATTTTTCTCAAATTTCAGTAGCCAAAATTCAAAATTCAACCTACAGACAGCCTGTGTTCAACAATATATTTCTCCAAATCCAACCGTTGAACAATCACCAAATTTTAACCATAACTTCCACACATACATACCTCAAACATATCCAAAAATCAGCCATAGATGTTGAGCCAAACTCACCTGGACGGAAGAGAAACATGCTGCCCTGCTGAACCCCTTTTTCTGCTACTGTTCATCTCCTTCTCCTTCTTCCTTTCTTTCTTTCTTTTCCTTTTCTCTCTCTTTCTCTCTTATTCCAGCCCGTATGAAGAAGGAAACTGCTGGTTTCCTTTGTTTTTTTTATCTCATTTTAAGTCATTTTTATCTCTTTTTATTGGTTTGTCAAATGGTGATTGGAGGGGGGCTTTTAAATGACATCACCATATGTCATAATTAAGCATTTTCCTTCATTTTCTTTTCTTCTTTTCTCTACTCATTTTCAATTCAATTTTTAGCAATATTTATTCATATTTTAGATCATTATAATTATTTACTTAACTGGACAAGTCGGCCAAAAATCGTCTCTGAAGGCGAAATGACCAAAATGCCCTCCGTTTGGCTTAACGGGTCAAAATTGTCTGTACCGATTGAAAAATTTTTCTAAATATTTTCTTGGCATTCTAATTCCATAGGAACCTCAATGACCCTTCTCTGGAGTCCCAAAAATTATTTTATAATTTTTCCCCCGGGTCTAGGGCTCCTCGTTGCGAGAACCGTAACTTCCCTCCGGTTACCCATCGCTTGGGCACTGGCTCATTTGACTTGGTTGTATTTTATTTCTAAAATTTTTGCTAAATTTTTCTTATTAATATTTGAGTTAATTATGGTTCCTGACTTTAGTTTAAATATTTTTTCAGAAGTTCTAGCTGTCCGGACCGACACCGGTCACCGGAACAGTAGACTGTGCGGAATTGCTACCGAGAGGATGTTACAATTCTTCCCCTCTAATTTAAATTTCGTCCTCGAAATTTACCCGGTGTAAATAGTCGAGGAGCTATTACCTCCTTATTTCTTCACCTTTCCATGTTATCCTACTTCACTTTCTCCTTAGTCTCAATCCTATCCTCAAACAGTTATGTACTCATCCTTTTTCATCTTAAATACAGTCTCCTTCTCATCTCCATTCGCTATCTCATTGTCTCTTCACTCTCTTATTCCATACCTTAACCTAAAATAAACAGGAAATACAGATCTGCAATAGTGTCACCTCGACTCTTATGAATGCAATGCATGATATGCAATCTATCTAGGTCCAGAAACGCCTAAACCGCGCTCTGATACCACTAAATGTGACACCCCTTACTCGACTACAGTGTAGCTGAGCAAGTTATGCCACTCAGTGTGCCGGAACACTCTATTTTATCTTAATTCGTTTTTATCATAGTTTTGAAAATAACTTGTGAAATATAATTCATTTATTGAAATTGTAATTTATTTGAGGTTCCGAAAATTTTATAGAAAATCCGGCAGAGTACCAGCTAAAAATGGAGAAAACAGTTCTTCGGAACCTGTGAAAAACTCTTCCTATGATCATATTCAATCATCTCATCACTCTCAAACTTCAATATCAAAATCTCAATATTTTTCACCATTCATTTCTCAATCATTCATCTCATGTGATAATCATGTACAAGTCACAGTTATGTATTCACTTTTCCTTTCACAAACACAATTTTCTAAACAATTCCTCTTTATTTGTCATTCAATCATTTCACATCATCATTAGACTCAAATCATAAATAAATTCTCACATGTGATTCATAATCACAAATTATAAGTACTTACATCAATACAAAATTATATTACATTTGTTCAAATACATATGATAAAATAAGAGTTTAATTACAAAATTTACAAAAATCTCAAAATACAAAATGGGACCTAGTGTCCTACCAATGCACTGTGGATGGTGAGGTGACACGGACACTATGCAGAACTGTGAACTGCCTTACCGAATCTGTGGTCTACTGGGCCCTCTGTCCAAATCTTCAGAACCTACGCGTTGCAAAAGCGACGCGCTAAGCATAAAGCTTAGTGGTGCCAATAATACAAGAAAATATAATATACAAATAAAAATAATAATTTCCTTGCTATTGTGTTCATAAGAAATGAATAATTATTAACTTATTGTTTAGTCGAGGGCTAATCATGTTTTATGATATTAACTTCTTCATGCATTTCGTTAATTATTTTCTTCATGATCTTGAGCTTCTTTGTATTTTTGTAATCATTCCTGATACTTAATTTTCGTATTTTCTTTAATAATCAGTTCAATCACAGTTATACTTTTCCATGCCCAAGTAACCTATACTAGACGACTGGACTGGATAACGGGTCGTTGGCACTGGACACCGCGGTGCCTCGGGCCGTCATACTATGGGACGCAGAACGTCAACATTGTATGCAGTCAGTATGGCTAAAAAGCCATGATATCACATAATCGGGCATAAAAGCCATGCATACGGGCATAAAAGCCATGAATACGGGCATAAAAGCCATGAATACAGGCATAAAGCCTTTCGCAGTACTGCTAAAACAATACCCTATTGGCATGCCAACCTATCCAAACTAATCACATTAGGCCTACTAGAGCATTTTGCACTTTTAAGTTTCACAATTTTTGAATTTCAAGTTTTCATGTCACTATTCATTTCATTAGTCAACTAAAATGTTGACTTTTGCATAAACAATAGGTACATTGGTTTTAGTACTCCCAACATACCACATTTTGTATTCAAAACTTGTTGGTTTTGGTCACTTTCTCAAAGCTTAGGTCATTTTGGCAAAATTGCCAATTTTTGGTTTTGGTGTCACTATTCACCTCATTGGTCAACAAAAATGTTGACTTTTGGATAGAAAATAGGTGTATTGGTTTTAACACCCCAAACATACCACATTTTGTATTTAAAACTTGTTGGTATTGGTTGCCAATACCATTTCTAAGCTTAATGCTAATTGAACAAAATTTTCAGATTTGGTGCTTCATCTTTACTGTTCCATTTGTTATTTTTACAGTGGGAATTTGAGGAAATGGCAAACATGAAAGTTGTTCCTTATTCTGTCTAGTTGAATTTCCTTTTTTGAATCACTCCATTTGGAGTTTTGTAGCTCAAGTTATGGCCAAAATAAGTTTACTGTTCATGCTGCACTTTTGGGTTTTGGCAGATTTTTGGTCCAAATTTGGTCAGTAATTTGATCAAGTTAGGTTAATAATTTGGCCTAACTTTCTTCATATTAAATGTTCTACTATGCCTTAGGTTTTCATCGGTTCAAGAATCGCCTAAATTCGAGTTTTCTAGAGAGAGTTATAGCCATCCAAACATTACTGCTCAAGTGAAAATCTACAGAGTTGCAGGTTTGATAACTTAACTTTGCCCAATAATTTGAATGGGTAAATGGCATAATTTGGGGTGATGTTCTTCATGAAAGTTGTTTGTCTATATCATATCTTGTTGCTGTAAAACTTTCATGTCAATTTGACCATTCTACAGTGAGTTATGGCCAAATGAACAGTTACTGTTCATTTGGTCATTTCTGCAGGTGCTGGTTGCAGGGTATCCGGATTGGGGCCAACTTTTGGTCCTCTTGCTTTGGTCTTTTGGGCATGGTTTCTTCAGCAAAAATGTGCCATTATAAGCTCAGTTTCATGTCCAATTGGCCAAACACTAATTGGACCAACACAGCCCAAGATATGGCAGTCCAAGTGGACTAAAATTTCAGTCACTCTGCTGCTGTCCTAAGGCAGCCTACACATTCACTTTGCCATGCTACATTTCAGTCCAAATTGTGGTCAAAATACCTAAAATGGTCACTAATTGACCATTAAAATGTTATTTAACAATTTCCTAAGCCAAGTCAAAATTTCACTTCTCAAAACCCTAATTTCCATTATGAATTTTTACAACTTACCTTAATTAACTACTAGTTCATTATCCTTATATTTATACACTTTAAACATGGTTTCTAGTTCACTCCAAGTCCATCACAAACACTCAATCCTATTCCTTCCTTAGGGCAGCCGAAATCCATGGCATACATACCCATAAGTTTCATTCATTTAATCCACAATTTCATACTCATTTTTAAGTCCTTAACATGGAATAAAAGAAGTATAAGTATAAATAGGCACTAACCTTTTTGAAACCAACCTTGAGCTTGTTATTCTTCAAGATTTCCCCTATAATCATAATAATCATAATCAATTATAACTTCACTTTCCTAAATTAAATATCCAATAAAAATTCAACAGCATTTCCCCTTAAATTGGACTAAACTCCTATCATAAATCTTAAATCCACAACCACCCATTAATACCCAATCTGGCAGCTTGTGCATTCAAATTTATATATAATGATCTAACCGTTAGATAAACCCCAAAGTTTAACCATATATTCTAGACATCCCTATACAATATCAGTAAAACTTTTAGCATCAAATAATCTCTATATCATGAGATATTAAAACATTCATTCAACCCTTCAAAATCTGAATTGTTGTAGAAATCAGTCTTACTCAGACAGCTCATGCAAAACAATTTATATCTCATAAACCACAAGTCTAAAATTCACCAAATTTTAACCCAGCAGCCTCAACATCCCAAATAACATTTGTACCACATTTCATAATTTTATAAGCATCCTAACTATTTATTTTTCTCAAATTTCAGTAGCCAAAATTCAGAATTCAACCTACAGACAGCCTGTGTTCAACAATATATTTCTCCAAATCCAACCGTTGAACAATCACCAAATTATAACCATAACTTCCACACATACATACCTCAAACATATCCAAAAATCAGCCATAGATGTTGAGCCAAACTCACCTGGACGGAAGAGAAACATGCTGCCCTGCTGAACCCCTTTTTCTGCTACTGTTCATCTCCTTCTCCTTCTTCCTTTCTTTCTTTCTTTTCCTTTTCTCTCTCTTTCTCTCTTATTCCAGCTCGTATGAAGAAGGAAACTGCTGGTTTCCTTTGTTTTTTTATCTCATTTTAAGTCATTTTTATCTCTTTTTATTGGTTTGTCAAATGGTGATTGGAGGGGGGCTTTTAAATGACATCACCATATGTCATAATTAAGCATTTTCCTTCATTTTCTTTTCTTCTTTTCTCTACTCATTTTCAATTCAATTTTCAGCAATATTTATTCATATTTTAGATCATTATAATTATTTACTTAACTGGACAAGTCGGCCAAAAATCGTCTCTGAAGGCGAAATGACCAAAATGCCCTCCGTTTGGCTTAACGGGTCAAAATTATCTGTACCGATTGAAAAATTTTTCTAAATATTTTCTTGGCATTCTAATTCCATAGGAACCTCAATGACCCTTCTCTGGAGTCCCAAAAATTATTTTATAATTTTTCCCCCGGGTCTAGGGCTCCTCGTTGCGAGAACCGCAACTTCCCTCCGGTTACCCATCGCTTGGGCACTGGCTCATTTGACTTGGTTGTATTTTATTTCTAAAATTTTTACTAAATTTTTCTTATTAATATTTGAGTTAATTATGGTTCCTGACTTTAGTTTAAATATTTTTCCAGAAGTTCTAGCTGTCCGGACCGACACGATCCACCTAACAAGAGATCTTGGAATTGCTACCGAGAGGATGTTACAATTCTTCCCCTCTAATTTAAATTTCGTCCTCGAAATTTACCCGGTGTAAATAGTCGAGGAGCTATTACCTCCTTATTTCTTCACCTTTCCGTGTTATCCTACTTCACTTTCTCCTTAGTCTCAATCCTATCCTCAAACAGTTATGTACTCATCCTTTTTCATCTTAAATACAGTCTCCTTCTCATCTCCATTCGCTATCTCATTGTCTCTTCACTCTCTTATTCCATACCTTAACCTAAAATAAACAGGAAATACAGATCTGCAATAGTGTCACCTCGACTCTTATGAATGCAATGCATGATATGCAATCTATCTAGGTCCAGAAACGCCTAAACCGCGCTCTGATACCACTAAATGTGACACCCCTTACCCGACTACAGTGTAGCTGAGCAAGTTATGCCACTCAGTGTGCCGGAGCACTCTATTTTATCTTAATTCGTTTTTATCATAGTTTTGAAAATAACTTGTGAAATATAATTCATTTATTGAAATTGTAATTTATTTGAGGTTCCGAAAATTTTATAGAAAATCCGGCGGAGTACCGGCTAAAAATGGAGAAAACAGTTCTTCGGAACCTGTGAAAAACACTTCCTATGATCATATTCAATCATCTCATCACTCTCAAACTTCAATATCAAAATCTCAATATTTTTCACCATTCATTTCTCAATCATTCATCTCATGTGATAATCATGTACAAGTCACAGTTATGTATTCACTTTTCCTTTCACAAACACAATTTTCTAAACAATTCCTCTTTATTTGTCATTCAATCATTTCACATCATCATTAGACTCAAATCATAAATAAATTCTCACATGTGATTCATAATCACAAATTACAAGTACTTACATTAATACAAAATTATATTACATTTGTTCAAATACATATGATAAAATAAGAGTTTAATTACAAAATTTACAAAAATCTCAAAATACAAAATGGAACCTAGTGTCCTACCAATGCACTGTGGATGGTGAGGTGACACGGACACTATGCAAACTGTGAACTGCCTTACCGAATCTATGGTCTACTGGGCCCTTTGTCCAAATCTTCAGTACCTACGCATTGCAAAAGCGACGCGCTAAGCATAAAGCTTAGTGGTGCCAATAATACAAGAAAATATAATATGCAAATAAAAATAATAATTTCCTTGCTATTGTGTTCATAAGAAATGAATAATTATTAACTTATTGTTTAGTCGAGGGCTAATCATGTTTTATGATATTAACTTCTTCATGCATTTCGTTAATTATTTTCTTCATGATCTTGAGCTTCTTTGTATTTTTGTAATCATTCCTGATACTTAATTTTCGTATTTTCTTTAATAATCAGTTCAATCACAGTTATACTTTTCCATGCCCAAGTAACCTATACTAGACGACTGGACTGGATAACGGGTCGTTGGCACTGGACACCGCGGTGCCTCGGGCCGTCATACTATGGGACGCAGAACGTCAACCATGTATGCAGTCAGTGTGGCTAAAAAGCCATGATATCACATAATCGGGCATAAAAGCCATGCATACGGGCATAAAGCCATGAATACGGGCATAAAAGCCATGAATACAGGCATAAAGCCTTTCGCAGTACTGCTAAAACAATACCCTATTGGCATGCCAACCTATCCAAACCAATCACATTAGGCCTACTAGGGCATTTTGCACTTTTAAGTTTCACAATTTTTGAATTTCAAGTTTTCATGTCACTATTCATTTCATTAGTCAACTAAAATGTTGACTTTTGCATAAACAATAGGTACATTGGTTTTAGTACTCCCAACATACCACATTTTGTATTCAAAACTTGTTGGTTTTGGTCACTTTCTCAAAGCTTAGGTCATTTTGGCAAAATTGCCAATTTTTGGTTTTGGTGTCACTATTCACCTCATTGGTCAACAAAAATGTTGACTTTTGGATAGAAAATAGGTGTATTGGTTTTAACACCCCAAACATACCACATTTTGTATTTAAAACTTGTTGGTATTGGTTGCCAATACCATTTCTAAGCTTAATGCTAATTGAACAAAATTTTCAGATTTGGTGCTTCATCTTTACTGTTCCATTTGTTATTTTTACAGTGGGAATTTGAGGAAATGGTAAACATGAAAGTTGTTCCTTATTCTATCTAGTTGAATTTCCTTTTTTGAATCACTCCATTTGGAGTTTTGTAGCTCAAGTTATGGCCAAAATAAGTTTACTGTTCACGTGCACTGTTCATGCTGCACTTTTGGGTTTTGGCAGATTTTTGGTCCAACTTTGGTCAGTAATTTGATCAAGTTAGGTTCATAATTTGGCCTAACTTTCTTCATATGAAATGTTCTACTATGCCTTAGGTTTTCATCGGTTCAAGAATCTCCTAAATTCGAGTTTTCTAGAGAGAGTTATAGCCATCCAAACATTACTGCTCAAGTGAAAATCTGCAGAGTTGCAGGTTTGATAACTTAACTTTGCCCAATAATTTGAATGGGTTAACGGCATAATTTGGGGTGATGTTCTTCATGAAAGTTGTTTGTCTATATCATATTTTGTTGCTGTAAAAATTTCAGGTCAATTTGACCATTCTACAGTGAGTTATGGCTAAATGAACAGTTACTGTTCATTTGGTCATTTCTGCAGGTGCTGGTTGCAGGGTATCCGGAATGGGGCCAACTTTTGGTCCTCTTGCTTTGGTCTTTTGGGCATGGTTTCTTCAGCAACAATGTGCCATTATAAGCCTAGTTTCATGTCCAATTGGCCAAACACTAATTGGACCAACACAGCCCAAGATATGGCAGTCCAAGTGGACTAAAATTTCAGTCACTCTGCTGCTGTCCTAAGGCAGCCTACACATTCACTTTGCCATGCTAAATTTCAGGCCAAATTGTGGTCAACATACCTAAAATGGTCACTAATTGACCATTAAAATGTTCTTTAACAATTTCCTATGCCAAGTCAAATTTTCACTTCTCAAAACCCTAATTTCCATTATGAATTTTCACAACTTACCTTAATTAACTACTAGTTCATTATCCTTATATTTATACACTTTAAACATGGTTTCTAGTTCACTCCAAGTCCATCACAAACACTCAATCCTATTCCTTCCTTAGGGCAGCCGAAATCCATGGCATACATACCCATAAGTTTCATTCATTTAATCCACAATTTCATACTCATTTTTAAGTCCTTAACATGGAATAAAAGAAGTATAAGTATAAATAGGCACTAACCTTTTTGAAACCAACCTTGAGCTTGTTATTCTTCAAGATTTCCCCTAGAATCATAATAATCATAATCAATTATAACTTCACTTTCCTAAATTAAATATCCAATAAAAATTCAACAGCATTTCCCCTTAAATTGGACTAAACTCCTATCATAAATCTTAAATCCACAACCACCCATTAATACCCAATCTGGCAGCTTGTGCATTCAAATTTATATATAATGATCTAACCGTTAGATAAATCCCAAATTTTAACCATATATTCTAGACATCCCTATACAATATCAGTAAAAATTTTACCATCAAATAATCTCTATATCATGAGATATCAAAACATTCATTCAACCCTTCAAAATCTGAATTGTTGTAGAAATCAGTCTTACTCAGACAGCTCATGCAAAACAATTTATATCTCATAAACCACAAGTCTAAAATTCACCAAATTTTAACCCAGCAGCCTCAACATCCCAAATATCATTTGTACCAAATTTCATAATTTTATAAGCATCCTAACTATTTATTTTTCTCAAATTTCAGTAGCCAAAATTCAGAATTCAACCTACAGACAGCCTGTGTTCAACAATAATTTCTCCAAATCCAACCGTTGAACAATCACCAAATTTTAACCATAACTTCCACACATACATACCTCAAACATATCCAAAAATCAGCCATAGATGTTGAGCCAAACTCACCTGGACGGAAGAGAAACATGCTGCCCTGCTGAACCCCTTTTTCTGCTACTGTTCATCTCCTTCTCCTTCTTCCTTTCTTTCTTTCTTTTCCTTTTCTCTCTCTTTCTCTCTTATTCCAGCCCGTATGAAGAAGGAAACTGCTGGTTTCCTTTGTTTTTTATCTCATTTTAAGTCATTTTTATCTCTTTTTATTGGTTTGTCAAATGGTGATTGGAGGGGGGCTTTTAAATGACATCACCATATGTCATAATTAAGCATTTTCCTTCATTTTCTTTTCTTCTTTTCTCTACTCATTTTCAATTCAATTTTTAGCAATATTTATTCATATTTTAGATCATTATAATTATTTACTTAACTGGACAAGTCGGCCAAAAATCGTCTCTGAAGGCGAAATGACCAAAATGCCCTCCGTTTGGCTTAACGGGTCAAAATTGTCTGTACCGATTGAAAAATTTTTCTAAATATTTTCTTGGCATTCTAATTCCATAGGAACCTCAATGACCCTTCTCTGGAGTCCCAAAAATTATTTTATAATTTTTCCCCCTGGTCTAGGGCTCCTCGTTGCGAGAACCGCAACTTCCCTCCGGTTACCCATCGCTTGGGCACTGGCTCATTTGACTTGGTTGTATTTTATTTCTAAAATTTTTACTAAATTTTTCTTATTAATATTTGAGTTAATTATGGTTCCTGACTTTAGTTTAAATATTTTTCTAGAAGTTCTAGCTGTCCGGACCGACACCGGTCACCGGAACAGTAGACTGTGCGGAATTGCTACCGAGAGGATGTTACATAAGGCATAGTAGAACATTTCATATAAAAAAAATTAGACCAAATTATGGACCTAACTTGATCAAATTGCTAAACGAAGTTGGAATCAATAATCTGCCAGAACAAAATTCTGCAGCATGAACAGTAAACGTAATTTGCATATAAAATCAGCTACAAAACTCCAATTGGAGTGATTCAAAAAGGAGAATAAACTTAAGACAATAAGGAACATTTTATATGAAGGAAGTTTAGCCAAATTTCAACAGTAAAATGACCAATGGAACAGTGCAACCTAGACACCAAAAACTGAAAATTGACAATTTTACCTAAACGACTTAAGTGTTGAGAAAATGATCAAAACTAACAAGTTTGGTGACCAAAATGTGGTATGTGGGTGAAGTTAGAATTCCCATACCTATTAAGCCTTAGAAAGTCAAAATTTTGACTTGAATAGTATAGTGAATAGTAACCCGAAACACAAAAATTTTAAGAATGTCGAGTTTAGCGCATTAGAGCTAGGTAAAAGTGAAGTTAAATTTATTTTTGGATTTATACAAAGTTATGGTACTGAAACATTGTGAAACTGTATGTTTCAGCTGAAAAAAACTTGGAAGCTCTGAGAGACTGAGTCAAGGCCTAGAGGCGACTCACGTCAGGTTTGTGCACAATAAACCTTATTTGAGCCTTTTGTCATTGAAAAATTGATTTAGTGTGATTTATAAAAATTTGAAGTTAATTATGAATTGTGTTGCCATCTTGTGAATGAAATTATAACTTTGGAAAATTATTGGATTTCTCATGAATCATTTGAATAAAATGTTTGAAATTGATTTTTGAATCACACTTGGCATGACAGTATCTTATTATTCCTCCTCCATTTATGGGGTGAGATCGGTTATTTTTCCTCCCTCTCTGGTTTACCAGTTGAGCTTGTAGATCGGATGAGTACTCATTAGCTAGCTAGCCACCTCCCTCATTGATTTCGATTAGTGGGGTTGTAGATTGCTTTGTCGTGGTGTACAACACGGCATTGATCAGAAATTTTGTGTCATGGCTTAAGTTGTGTATGATTTTTCAACATTGTGTTTATTGAACTATTTGACCAAATTGTGTTATTATGAATTTTAGTAACCTGTGAAATGTGATTGAGAAATATTTAAATTGTGATTTGATAATGAATGATTTATGTGTTGTATTTTAAATTTTTATTGTGCACCACTGAGTATTTTTATACTCAGCGATAGCTTATTTTGCTGTCACAGATAAGAGCAAAGAGAAAGCAGCAGAGTGAGCTGCGGGATTGACAAGAACTCTTGATCATTTTTGTACCGGTATTGTTTTATACCCTTATTGTTATTTTGATATAAATACTGTAAGTTCATATGTATCAATGTAAAGTGAGCAGTCGTATAATAAATTGTAATAATATTATGTTTGGAACTTCTTTTTGTAAATTAATATTTGTAGTTTGTGAATTTCATACTTTATACACTGTGAATGAACTTATTAAATATTTTGTGATGATAAACTTTGATTTGGTTAACTTGAAATTATTTGGTGGTTGGGAGTTATGAAAAATTTTTGGAAGTGTTTTTCTCAGGTATTTGAAGAACTGTTTTCTCCAAATACGAACGAAACTCTGCTAAAATTTTTATAAAATTTGCTGTAAAATTAAAATGGATAAAATTTTTACTAGTATTTAAGTTTTGAATAAATGATTTTAATTCATACCAAATTGCTCACCACTTTCAAAATGTAAGAAAATAGCTTTAAAATCCCTTGTAGTGTACTTAATGAATTATCGGTAGGTGAAGTTTGGTAGTTCGTTAGGTATTCTACGGGATCATGTTATGCATTACAGAGGGGTACGGTGTGACATATTTTAGTGGTATCAGAGCATGGTTTTGCAATGAATTTTAACTATTTATATTAACATTCTTTGATAAGTACAACTGCTCAAGTGTCTTTAATTGATACATATGACATATTTACATCATGAATATGCACTAATGGAGGTCAACCTCCTTGTGTTTGATCTCAGGAAGTAGAAATTTTGGGAAAACGAAATGGAAGAAGGAGATCATTCTGTGGAACAATCTGTTGAGGCTGAGGTTCAAGAGGAAGCCCCAGCACTCCAGAACATGAGTGGGTCAACCACTCTAGCTCCTACTCCAGCACGCAGTTTCCTGCTCAGCTTGCACAGCATATGGCTGCGTTTTTCCAGCAAATGGCGAGAAATGTGCCACCCCAAGCTCAGATGCAAGTACCTATAGCACAACCACAGCCCTCAGCTCGACAATATGAAAAGTTGATGAAATTTGGGGCCACCGAGTTCAAGGGCACTATGGATCCATTGGAGGCAGAACAATGGTTGGAAAGAATGGAACGAGTTTTCAAAAAGTTACAGTGTACCGAAGAATTAAAATTTGAATATTCAGTGTCTCTTCTGCAAGGGGATGCATATGAATGGTGGAAGACCATCCCCCACAGCCTGGTTGAGCCACCTGTGCTGACATGGACAGACTTCCTGAGGGAATTCAGGCAGAAATGGGTTCTTGATGCGTATGTGGATATGAAGTTACAAGAATTCTTGAGTTTGAAACAAGGAGATAGAACCATAGTAGAGTATGAGAGAGACTTCTCAAGGCTAAGCCACTATGCTAGAAGCTTAGTCTCCACCCCTAGAGACAGATGTAAAAGGTTTGAGTCCAGATTAAGGCTGAATTTGAGGATGCAAGTTATGGTTTTCCGCCATCAGAATTTCTCTGAGTTGATCTCACAGGCCCTGGAATTGGAAAAGATAGAATCAGAAGGGGCAGTGAAGAAGGGTACACAAGAGAAAGAGAAGACTGAAAAGACTACTGGATAAGCACCTGAGAGTGGTTCTAGGAAGAGGAAACAGTTTGGGGGATCCAGCTCTCGTAGATTTGGCAGAAGCAGATTCTCTGGCCAAAGACCACCCCGGTCTGGTCAGCAAACCCAGCAAGCACCCCGAGGAGCTCTATCAGTACGGCAGTGTGAAACTTGTGGTAGAAAACATGGTGGGGTTTGTTTCAAGGCCACCGGTGCATGTTTTAACTATGGAGGGAGCGGACATTTTGCTAAGGATTATACTAGTCAGCACCGGTCTGGACCTTCTGCTACATCTGAAGGATCAGCCCAAGTCTCTGCACCTAGAGGATCACAGCCAGCTGGTAAAGGTAGAGGCAGAGGTAGGGGTCCTGGTAACACTCCTGGAAGTCAAAGCACTGTTAACGATCGGTATCGATGGCGCACGATCAGAGTGTATACCATGCGTCAGAGGGAGGAAGCTGAAACATCAAACGTAGTAGCTGGTATTTTCTCCATCCTTAACCAAGATGTACATGTGTTATTTGATCCTGGCTCCACACATTCATATGTTAGTGCTAATGTGATGTGTTATACTGCTATTCAGTGTGTGCCAATGGACTATGATGTACTGGTAACTAGTCCATTAGGCCAGGAGGTCAGCATAAATAAATTATATAGGGATTGTCCTTTGGTGATCCAAGGACACACTTTTCTGTCTGATTTAATTGAAATTCCCTTCAGAGATTATGACATTATCTTGGGTATGGATTGGTTAGCCAGGCATCATGCGATGATTGACTGTAGACTAAAGACAGTCACTTTTGGTCTTCCTCAGTATGGTGATGTAGTAATACATGGGGAGAGGCAGTTATTGCCTTCAAACATCATTTCAGCTGCACTGGCCAGAAAAATGATTAGGAAAGGGTGTGAGGCGTACTTGGCACATGTGATAGACACCCAAGTGGGGAGTCCAGCACTGAGGGACATTCCTACTGTATGTGACTTTCTGGATGTGTTTCTTGATGAATTGCCAGGATTACCTCTAGAAAGAGAAGTGCGGTTTGAAATTGATGTTATGCCTGGTGTGGACCCAATCTCCATAACGCCATACAGAATGGCACCAGCAGAACTAAAAGAATTAAAAGTACAGTTACAAGAATTGCTTGACAAGGACTTCATCAGCCCTATTGTGTCACTTTGGGGATCGCCGATGTTATTTGTAAAGAAGAAGGATGGCACTCTCTGGTTATGCATTGATTATCGACAGTTGAATAAGGTGACACTAAAGAACAGATACCCATTGCCCCGCATTAATGACTTGTTTGATCAGTTGAGGGGTGCAGCTGTGTTCTCCAAAATTGACCTGAGATCAGGTTATTATCAGCTGAAAGTACAAGAGCAGAGTATTTCTAAAACTGCCTTTAGAACCCGCTATGGCCATTATGAGTTCTTGGTTATGCCATTCGGGTTAACTAATGCTCCGGCTGCTTTTATGGATCTGATAAACACTATCTTCAGACCATACCTCGACCAGTTTGTTGTGGTATTTATTGATGATATATTGGTCTATTCGAGGAATGCAGAAGAGCATGATAGACATCTGCAGATTGTACTATAGACTTTGAGGGAGAAACAACTATATGCCAAATTGTCAAAGTGTGAATTTTGGCTGAAGGAGATATTCTTTTTGGGGCATGTTGTATCAGAAGAGGGCATCAAGGTAGATCCTAGCAAGATAGAAGCTGTCCTTAATTGGAAGCCACCCAGAAATATCACAGAGATTCACAGTTTTCTGGGTTTAGCTGGATACTACCGTCGATTTGTGAAGGGATTCTCCATGTTGGCATCTCCATTGACCAAGCTGCTTAGAAAGGATGTGAAATTTCAGTGGACGGACAAATGCCAGCAAAGCTTTGATGAATTGAAGAGATGTTTGACTGAAGCTTCAATCCTGACTTTACCTACACCGGGTAAAGAATATACAGTTTATAGTGATGCTTCTCACAATGGATTAGGTTGTGTGTTGATGCAAGATCGAAATGTCATTGCCTATGCATCACGCCAGCTAAAACAACATGAGAGGAATTATCCGACACATGACTTGGAGCTTGCAGCCATTGTGTTTGCGCTTAAGATCTGGAGGCACTATTTGTATGGGGAAAAGTGTTACATCTACACAGATCATAAGAGTTTGAAGTATTTGGGCACCTAGAAAGAGCTGAATTTGAGACAGAGGAGATGGTTGGAGTTGATAAAAGACTATGATTGTCTGATAGACTATCAGCCAGGGAAAGCTAATGTTGTGGCTGACACCTTAAGACGCAAGACTATGACAAGTCTACAGGTTACTCCTTTGTCTTTGGTACATGAGTTGAGATCATTACATGCCAGCTTAGAGAGTAATGATGATGGACAGACAACAGTTGCATGGCATGTACAGCCAGTGTTGATTGATCAGATCAGAATGGCTGCTCAGAATGATGAAAAGTATCAAAAGCTGTTAGAAGAAGTCAGACAGGGCAAGAAACCAGAGTTTTCAATTAGAAATAATGGTCTACTGCTACACCAGGGTAGAATATTTATTCCTAATGATGTTGATTTGAGACAGATCATTTTGAAGGAAGCACATGAGTCTCCTTTTGCCATGCACCCTGGTGGTACAAAAATGTATAGAGGGCTAAAGGAGCATTACTAGTGGATGGGTATGAAAAGAGATGTGGCAGAGTTTGTTTCCAAATGCCTAACTTCTCAACAAGTGAAGGCAGAGCATCAAGTACCCACTGGGTTGTTACATCCACTACCAGTGCCAGAATGGAAATGGGAAAGAATAACAATGGATTTTGTGATGGGACTTCCGAGGACACAGAAGAGTCACAATGCAGTTTGGGTCATTGTTGACAGACTGACTAAATCTGCTTATTTTCTGCCAGTTCGGATGGACTATAGTTTAGAAAGATTGGCCAAGTTGTATATAGACGAGATTGTGAGATTGCATGGAGTGCCAGTTTCCATTGTATCAGACAGAGATCCTAGGTTCACTTCTAGATTCTGGGGTAGTCTTGAGAGAGCCCAAGGAACTAGATTGAACTTCAGTACTGTATTCCACCCACAGACAGATGGCCAGTCTGAGAGGGTAATTTAGATCTTGGAGGATATGCTACGAGCTTGTGTGATTGAGTTTGAGGGCAGTTGGGATACACACTTGCCTTTGATTGAGTTTGCTTACAATAACAGCTACCAATCAAGCATTGGGATGCCTCCATATGAAGCTTTGTATGGCAGAAAATGTTGAACCCCGTTGTGTTGGGATGACGTGGGTGAAAGAAAGATGATTGGACCCGAAATTGTTCAGCAAACTGAAGAAAAAATCAGAGTGATCAGAGATAGACTTAAGACTGCATCAGACCGTCAAAAGTCCTACATTGATTTGAAAAGAAGAGATATTGAGTATGCAGTGGGTGAGAAAGTTTTCCTCAAAGTTTCTCCTTGGAAGAGAATTATGAGATTTGACAGAAAGGGGAAACTAAGTCCTCGTTTCATTGGGCCATATGAGGTTCTGGAAAGAGTGGGTCCTTTGGTATATCGATTAGCACTACCTCCGGAGTTGGAGAAGATACATAACGTCTTCCATGTGTCTATGTTGAAGAGGTACTGATCAGACCCATCTCATGTACTACCAGTGGAAGAAATTGAAGTGAATCCAGACCTCACATATGAAGAAGAACCCATAGAGATTCTGGCTTACGAGGTGAAGCAGCTACGAAACAAGCAAACACCATTGGTAAAAGTGCTGTGGAACCATCATTCGGTCCAAGAGGCTACTTGGGAACGAGAGGAGGACATGAGGAGACAACACCCACAGCTGTTCAGAGATTAATACTAGGTAATATTTCGAGACAAAAATTATTTAAGGGGGGGGGGGGGGGAGAATTGTAACACCCCTATTTGTATAGCCTGGTATATTTCACTGGTCCAGACAATTAAGAGGATTAGAACCACACTTAAGACAACTAAATAAGCCATAAACACAAATAATTAGTAATGTCCAATTAGTTAAGTATAAATAAGAAAAGAAGAACATAAGAAGTTAAACGAGTCGAGTGTCATAGCAATGGGTGACCTTCTTGGGAACGACTGCGAAGCCGTTTTAAACTCAAATTTCGAACTGTAAAATGTGACGCTGCGGTCCTTAGGACCATTACAAACACAGTGGAAAAGAGAAAATCACAAAAAAGAACTGTTAAGCCAGTCAAATAATTAGGTTAGGGAGCCGGAAGAAATATTAAATTATTTGCAAACCGGGATGAACCGGCGAGGGGCAATTTGGTTAATTGACCCCGAAAGCTTACTCCTGACCTAACTGTCAAATAAAATTGGAGAAAAGAAAATTTTGGAATTGAGAATTAAATTAAAGAAATAATAGAAAAAAATAAAAAAAAAGAAAAAAATGGAAAAGTTAAAAGGTGATGACATCATGCATGACCTCATGCATGATGCCATAAAGAATAAAATTAATTTAATTACTTATTTAGATTTTTGGGTCTTCCATAAGGATAAAAACAAAACAAAAGGAAAGAAAAAAAAAAGTAAAAAGACCTTCTTCTTCTTGTGGACGTCTCCCATCTCTCTCTCTCCCTCACCATTGTAAACCTCCATTAAAGCTTGCTTCAAGCTTTGAAACCACCATTAAACCTCAAATCCTTCCATACTTGCTTCACAAAAACTTGTTCTAGTCACTTGGGAAGGAGCTTGACAACAAAAAGAAAAAGAAAGGAAGAAGTTTTGAAGAAAAAGAAATTCTACATAAAAGGTTAGTAATCAAATTTGATAATTTGAGTTTGATTCTTACATTTCTAACTTATTGAGCATGTTTATAAGTGTTTAATTAGCTAAATGCAACAAATGACATGAAATAGGGTTTTGAACATTAGGGTTTAGGGACCAAAAATGTGAAGAAGTGCTAAATGATGTATTTGACATAGTTTAAGGAAAGAAATGGCCATTTATGACCTAATTAAGTGTGTTAGAAGTGTTTGAATCAAAGCCAAATTCGGATTGGGTATTCACCATGACCAAAAGTCGACTTTAAGGGACCAAAAAAGGAATTTTACAAGTCCAATTGGTATGGGACAAATTGGGAATGAAAATAAGCGCTAAATGACACAATTTTCATTTAGGAAGCATACCCAAAAAGTGACTAAAACCTAGTGAACAAATTGATTAAAGTTGAAAAATTGCAGGCTGCCCTGCACAAACTGACCAAATGAATAGTGTTTTCATTTGGTCATAACTCGAGCTAGGCAGGTCACAAGGACCTGAATTTTACCAGGGGTTAGATGAGATATAGACCTAAAATTTTTATGAAGAACACCAACCCAAATTATGCCATTAACCCAATCAAATTACTAAGCAAAGTTGGATCACTGAATCTGCAGACTGCAGATTTACTATATGAACAGTAAAGTTTCAATGGCTATAACTCACTCTAGAAAACTCTGATTTAGGTGATTCTTGAACTGATAGAAACCTAAGTCATATTAGAACATTTCATATGCAGAAAATTAGACCAAATTATGGACCTAACTTGATCAAATTACTGAATGAAGTTGGAATCAATAATCTGCCAGAACAAAATTCTGCAGCATGAATAGTAAACATAATTTGCATATAACTTGAGCTACAAAACTCCAATTGGAGTGATTGAAAAAGGAGAATAAACTTAAGACAATAAGTAACATTTTCTATGAAGGAAGTTTTGCAAAATTCCAACAGTAAAATAACCAATGGAACAGTGCAACCTATACACCAAAAACTGAAAATTGACAATTTTGCCTAAAAGACTTAAGTGTTGAGAAAATGACCAAAACTAACAAGTTTGGTGACCAAAATGTGGTATGTGGGTGAAGTTGGAATTCCCATACCTATTAAGCCGTAGAAAGTAAAAAATTTGACTTGAATAGTATAGTGAATAGTAACCCGAAACACAAAAATTTCAAGAACGTCAAGTTTAGTGCATTAGAGCTAGGTAAAAGTGAAGTTAAATTTATTTTTGGATTTATGCTAAGTTATGGTACTGAAACACTGTGAAACTTTGTATTTCAGCTGAAAAAGACTTGGAAACTCTGAGAGACTGAGTCAAGGCCTAGAGGCGACTCACGTCAGGTTTGTGCACAATAAACCTTATTTGAGCCTTTTGTCATTGAAAAATTGATTTAGTGTGATTTATGAAAATTTAAAGTTAATTATGAATTATGTTGCCATCTTGTGAATGAAATTATAACTTTGGAAATTTATTGGATTTCTCACGAATCATTTGAATAAAATGTTTGAAATTGATTTTTGAATCACACTTAGCATGACAGTATCGTATTATTCCTCCTTCATTTATGGGGTGAGATCGGTTATTTTTCCTCCCTCTCTGGTTTACCAGTTGAGGTTGTAGATCGGATGAGTACTCATTAGCTAGCTAGCCACCTCCCTCATTGATTTCGATTAGTGGGGTTGTAGATTGCTTTGTCGTGGTGTACAACACGGCATTGATCAGAAATTTTGTGTCATGGCTTAAGTTGTGTATGATTTGGCAACACTTTGTTTATTGAACTATTTGACCAAATTGTATTATTATGAATTTTAGTAACCTGTGAAATATGATTGAAAAATATTTAAATTGTGATTTGATAATGAATGATTTATGTGTTGTATTTTAAATTTTTATTGTGCACCACTGAGTATTTTTATACTCAGCGATAGCTTATTTTGCTGTCGCAGATAAGAGCAAAGAGAAAGCAGCAGAGTGAGCTGCGGGATTGATAAGAACTCTTGATAATTTTTGTACGAGTATTATTTTATACCCTTATTGTTATTTTGATGTAAATACTGTAACATCATAAGTATCAATATAAAATGAGTAGTTGTATAATAAATTGTAATAATATTATGTTTGGAACTTCTTTTTGTAAATTAATATTTGTAG
Source organism: Hevea brasiliensis (assembly GCF_030052815.1). NCBI lineage: Eukaryota > Viridiplantae > Streptophyta > Magnoliopsida > Malpighiales > Euphorbiaceae > Hevea > Hevea brasiliensis. Next base: position 92,659,194 of record NC_079497.1, read on the forward strand.
TTTGTGAATTTCATACTTTATACACTGTGAATGAACTTATTAAATATTTTGTGATGATAAACTTTGATTGGATTGTGAAATTATTTTTGAAGTGAATTAAATTGAGTTGACTTGAAATTATTTGGTGGTTGAGAGTTGTGAAAAATTTTTGGAAGTGTTTTTCTCAGGTATTTGAAGAACTGTTTTCTCCAAATACAAACGAAACTCTGCCAAAATTTTTATAAAATTTGTGGTAAAATTAAAATGGATAAAATTTTTACTAGTATTTAAGCTTTGAATAAATGATTTTAATTCATACCAAATTGCTCACCACTTTCAAAATATAAGAAAATAGCTTTAAAATCCCTTGTAGTGTACTTAATGAATTATCGGTAGGTGAAGTTTGGTAGTTCATTAGGTATTCTATGGGATCGTGTTATGCCTTATAAAGGGGTAAGGTGTGACAATTCCTATAATATTGCACTAGACATAACTCTTAGAGACCTTAAGACTACCAAAAAGAAGCAAAATGATACTTTCTCCAAGTAATTGATGAGATGGAGAGGCTAATAGGCCTACTAAGAAGGACCAAGTGTGCTTGGTAATTAAGGATCTTCAGCCTAGTTACTATGAAAAGCTTTACCACTTACCTTTAGCTACAATTGAGTAGTTGTGTGATGCTGATGTACTGCTAAAAGATGGAATGAGCAATAAAAAGAAGAATTATCAACCTATGTAAGGACATTAACAGCCAGTTGGCAATGTGGCTAGAGAAAATAAGGTCGTAAAAGTCTAAACTGTGTCACGTACCCTTAGGAGGTTCTCCTAGTTCAACTAACCCTTATCTAGAGTCTTTGAATGTCTTAAGGCTTATGGCCTCCTGCAACCTTTAGCACCTAAACTACCACTAAACCCACTTTCGCCTAATTATAGTGCTAACTAATATTGCCAAGTACACCAAGCCCATAGTTATGACACCAATAGATGCTTCTAGCTTAAGCATGAAATCTAAGATTTAATTGATGCCAAGAAGATAGCTGACCTTGAGAACTAACCAAATACTTGTACTAACCTATGCCCAACCATAATATTCCACCCCCACCTAACCTCTACATGATCTCACCACCCAAGATAACCCTAGTCGAATTTTAGACCTTATCAAACCCATCCAAAAGCATACCGAGCCTTAATCTGTGATGGTTGTTGACATTTGGGATAGTTCTAGTGATGATGAGAGTCCCTTATATGTCTGGGCTAATTCTGATGAAGAAAAAATAATAGGCTAAGCCATATGACCAGGAGCAGTAGATATTAAACTAATCCATCCATGGAGAAAGATGATGGGAAGGGCAAAGATAAAGATATAGTTGAGCAAGTGATGGAGGATGGGGATGATCAAGTCTTTAAATAGTTAAAAAGGACTCAAGCTAGTGTGACAATTTGGGAACCATTATTGGCATCTAAAAAGCGCAGAACTACACTTACTAAAGCTTTAAATATGCTAAGAGTTTCCATAGACATAACCCTAGAAGAGGTTGCTAAGGTAGTTCTGATAGAAGACAAGAGTCAGATCAGTTTCTCTGATCATAATGTTCCACCCAAAGGAAGGAACCATAATAAACCTTTGTTTGTAACTGCCAAGGTTAAAGGGTGGAAGGTGCCTTGTGTAATGATAGATGAAGGAGCCATCAATGTATGCCCTCTTAAGGTTTAATCCAAGTTGGAGATTCTTATGTCTGAGATGACTAGTTCTAATCTGGATATTAGAGCCTATGATAATTCAAAGAGAAATATGATAGGAGTGTTCAAAATTATGGTTAAGGTGGGTCCAATTGAGTCAGAAGTGGAGTTCACTGTGCTAAATATCCCTATGATATTCTCCTTGCTATTAGGAATAATTTGGTTTCATCCCTTAGGTGGAGTTCCCTCTACACTTCACCAAAAAATCAAGATGTCATACCAAGATGGTGTAATCACCATTAGAATAAAAAAGAATGGAGAAGTAGCTGTACTACAAGTGGATGGTTTAGTTTTGTCACTATCTAGTTTTCAAGTTACTAGGATTTATGAAGACTAGATGGATGCAAAAATAGCTACTATGATGTGAAGGGTGAAGTTTTTCCCTAGCATGGGCTTAGGAAAACGAATGAATGGCCTGATAACTTTTCCTGAGATTGGGGGACAAATCCTGAGTTATGGGCTAGACTAGGAACCAACTGTAGAGGTGGAAGAGTCAAAGCCTATCAAGTTTGTAAAAGAAGAGAAATTCACCTGGACTAATGATTAAGAGCTACCACATGTGGAAGAACTAAAATAGAGGATTGGCACCATTGATATGAAAACTACATGGAAGCCAAGCACTTGGGCTTACACTCCTAAGTTTGAGTTTGTCTTTTATAATAATCATAGTAATGATGCTAATATGTTTATTTCTAATGTACTTGATACTAATTTTGAGGCAAAGATTAATAATATAACTAGTACTTTTTGCTTACTTATTTGATATTTATCCTAATGGACATATGCATGGCATTCATAATCATTTAAAATTTATTTCTATTAATGCAAAAAAAATCACTCCTTATTAATTAGGTACACCAAAAAACCCTAAAGAAATAAAATTAGCCAAAGAACTAACTTAAGAAGAAAGAAATAAATCTATAGCCTTAATAATAAAGTACTAAAAAGTGTTTACTTGATCTTATAAAGATGTGCTTGGGATTGATCAAGATATAGTACAATATAAGATCCCTACAAACTCGAGTATAAGGTCAATAAAGCAAAAGAAACATTGGCTTAAAGTTGAATAGAAAGAAAAGATAGCTCAAGAGGTGAAAAAGCTCATCAAGGCTAATTTCATTAAAGTAGTCAAATATCCAAAATGGTTATATGATGACCCGACCCAGGAAAGTGGTCTGATGAGGGTGGGGAGTGGCATAAGAGAGTAAACTCCTGGCAGGTTTCTAGGATGGTGAGGCTACCTAGGGTAGTGGAATGTGGGGCACAGGAATGAATCGAATCATACATTGAAATGGAGAAAACCAATCACTAGAGGCGTCTTTTGGTGGAATGGCCTGGATAGCTGGAAGAACTCCAGGGTTAAGCATGCTCACTTGAGAGAAAAGCTTACAATGGGTGACCTCCTGGGAAGTTCTCCATTCCATCAATAGGACAAAACCATGAGGCTCAGGATAGGGTGGGTTAAAGCGGAAAATTCCTCTAGCAGTTGGAGCAGGGGCATTACAGATGGTATCAGAGTCAGACCCCCTCTAGTAGATGTGTGATTTGAGGATGAACCAAGCAAAAGCTCATGGGCTTGTGACAACCCAACCTGGGAAAGTGGTTCGATGGGGGCAGGGAGAGGCATAAGTGAGTAAACTCCCAGTAGGCTTCTAGGATGGCGAGACTACCTAGGGTAGTGGAATGCGGAGCATAGGAATGAATCGAATCATACATTGAAATGGGGGAAATTAATCACTAGAGGCTCTTTTTGGTGGAATGGCCTGGAGAGTTGGAAGAACTCCAGGGTTAAGCGTGCTCACTTGAGAGAAAAGCCTAGGATGGGTAACCTCCTGGAAAGTTCACTATTTCATCTATGGGACAAAATAGTGAGGCTCAGGATGGGGTAGGCCAAAGCAAATAATTCCTCTAGTGGTTGGAGTAGGGGTATTGTAGGTTAGCTATCATTGTACTGGTTCCCAAGAAAGATGGATGGGTTCGAATGTGTGTGGATTACTAGAATTTGAACAAATCCACCATAAAGAATGATTTTCCATTACCCCACATCAATGTGCTTATTGACATTGTTGTATGTATGTGAAGGAGCAGAAGCATAGTTATTTGTTCATTAGAGCATTGAATTTCAAAAATTTCTTCTAGGGTTACATGCATCATGCCACATCTCTTATGTGCCTTTTTAATTTCAATGCTCAATTACATATTAAAACACTTTTAATATGTATTAAAATCTATATTTTCCATTCAAGATTGTGAATTAACAAATTAATTCATTTAAACCCTAGTTTAAAAGAGGAGTTCTCTAACCTTTTTGATGCACTATGGATGTGATTGGCACCTTTAGGAAGCACTTAGGACCCCAAGTGTTGTCCCTCTATCTTGTCCACACCAAGATCACCAATGGGCAGCCCCTAATTTTTTTCTCAAGCTTTTGGAAACCAATTATAAATTGGGTTCTTACCTTTAGAGAGGTTGAATGTGTGTATTGGACACTAGAAACAATTTCTAGCAATTTTAATTCAAAGGGAATGGAGTGATTCTCTTTGAATTGATAAGAAAGGATGAAGAGAAGAGAGGGAGAGAGGTGTGCTGCCACCTTTAGACAAGAGAGAATGTTGTGTTTTATTCTTCTTTCTTTTCCCTTTTATAATTAGCTCATTAAGTCAGTTAAACCCTATGCTACATGTCACCATCACATTGCATCTTAGTTTTAATTGATCTAATCACATTAAGCCAAGTGTCAAAGATAGACATAATCTTGACTTTGATCATCTTTGCATGATAGGAAGACAAATGGCAAACTTATATGATGCCATGTGTCAATATTTCATGGTGCCACATGTCACCATGTGAAATGACCAAATTACCCTTATATTGTAATTTTGAGTTCTCAACTCAAAATCATTATTTCTTCTCTTCAAATCAATTTATATCAAATATAAATTAATTAATTAATCTCTATTAATTAATTTCTTACAATTAAATTCATATTTAAACACTTTAAATATAAATTTAACTTATACTATACATCCAATAACCTAGATTTAGTTTCAAGCCCTGCTAGGGACTTTACAATCTTATTGCAAACCAAACCTAATTAATTAATTAATTAATTAAACTCTTTAATTAATTAATTAAATCACATTTTACTTGGTGATTATCTTGTGTATGTATGTGACTTACTAGGCTCATCACTAATTGGCAATGAAATATGATATGAACTCTTAATATCATCAGAACTCTTTCTTATCATAAATGATTTCTCTAAATCATTTTAGGCATCTCATAGACCATGGTTGACACTTAGCATAGCGTACCATGGCCACCCAATCAGTAACAAGGAATACCTTAAATGAACCTATAATCATATGTTACCATGCACTAGAATCTTTCTGTTATAAAATCTCAATTCGAGCTGGAGCCATAGTTTATGTCAAACCCCATTTGCTATAAATATTATGTTCTCTTTTAATTCCAGTTCTTGATTAATTAGATTTTCTTATCAGAAACTCTTTTCTGACTAAATTTGTCTGTCCTAGCCAGGAACTTGATGTAACACCCTCCCGATAACCACTCCGTACATCCTACTGTTCCGGTGACCGGTGTCGGCCCGGACAGCTAGAATGTCCAAAAAAATATTTAAACTAAAGTCAGGAACCATAATTAACTCAAACATTAATAAGAAAAATTTAGTAAAAATTTTAGGAATAAAATACAACCGAGTTAAACGAGCCGGTGCCCAAGCGATGGGTAACCAGAGGGAAGTTGCGATTCTCGCAACGAGGAGCCCTAGACCCGGGAGAAAAATTATAAAATAATTTTTGGGACTCCAGAGAAGGGTTACTGAGGTTCCCATGGCATTAGAATGCTAAGAAAATACTTAGAAAAAATTTTCAATCGGTACAGACAATTTTGACCCGTTAAGCCAAACGGAGGGCATTTTGGTCATTTCGCCTTCAGAGGTGATTTTTGGCCGACTTGTCCAGTTGAGTAAATAATTAATATGACATAAAATATGAAGAAACATTACTAGAAATTAAATTGAACTTGAGTAGTGGAGGAAAGAAAAGAAAATGAGGAAAAGGGGCATTTATGACATCATGGTGATGTCATTAAGAAAATTTTGACCAATCACACTTAAGCCATTGTTTGACTAACTATTAAAAGAGATTAAAGAAGACCAAAATAACACAAATTGTAGCAGCTACCTCCCTCCCCAAAGGCCAGCCGAAACTGCCCTAGACACCTCCATGGATTTTTTTTTCAATCAAGCTCAATCTCTCCCTTTCTTACACCACTAAACCCTAACCCCTTTCATTAAACCTTGACCATATCACTTGGAGAAGCTCTTGGCAGTCAAGAAGAAGAAGTAAAGTGAGGTTTAGGGGCTTGGAAAATTCTGCCCATTCAAGGTTAGTGCACTTATACCCATTAAACTCTTTATTTCCATGATTTTGGACTTCAACTTAGTAAGATTTGTAGTTTAAATGAACAAAACAACCTATGAGTATGAACACTTGAATTTCAGCTGCCCTAGTAAAAGAATATGTAGGAATGTTTTTGATGAGCTTGAAGTGAATTAGAAACCATATTTGAAGTTATAAACATATGAGTAATGCCTTAGTAGCTAGCTAAGGTAAATGGCATAAATTATGAATTTGAATTAGGGTTTTGGGGAGTGAAAAATTGATTTGGCTTAGGAAATTGTTAGAGCACATTTTAATGGTCAATTAGTGACCATTTTAGGTATGTTGACCATAATTAGAACTGAAAAATGGTATGGCAAAGTCAAGGTATAAACTGCCCTAGGACAGCAGCATAGGGACTGAAAATTCAGTCCCTTTGCACTGCCATAACTTGGGCTGTGTTAGTCCAATTGAAGTTTGGCCAATTGGACATGAAACTAGGCTTATAATGGCACATTTTTTCTGAAGAAACCATGCCCAAAAGACCAAAGTAAGAGGACCAAAACTTGGCCCCAATCCGGATACCCTGCAGCTGGTTCTGCAGAATTGACCAAATGAACAGTAACTGTTCATTTGGCCATAACTCACTGTAGATTTGGTCAATTGACCTGAAATTTTTACAGCAACAAGTTAAGACACAGATAAACAACTTTCATGAAGGAACCTACCCCAAATTATGGCCAGAACCTAACCCAAATGGCTAGGGCATTCACTTTTCATGCTACTGTAGATATGGTATTTTCTGCAGAATGCAAATCCGGCCAGCCTGGGTTTTTGGGTAATATCTGGAGCTACAAAACTCCAAATGGAGTGATTCAAAAAAGAAAATTCAACTAGACAAAATAAGGAACAATTTTTATGTTTTACATTTCTTCAAATTCCCACAGTAACAGTATCCAATGGAACAGTGAAGTTGACTCACCAAAACTGAAAATTCTGCTTGTGTTGAGTTACACTTTGAAATGGTATTAACACTTAATGCCAACAAGTTTTAAACACCAAATGTGGTATGTTGGGAGTGCCAAAGTCAATGTACACATTTTTATTCTAAAAGTCAACATTTTTGTTGACCAATGATGAATAGTGACACTAAAAATTTGAAATTCACAAATTGAAGAATTTAAAAGTTTCAAATGCCCTAGTATACCTAACAAGATTGGTTTGGATAGTTTGGCATGCCAATAGGGTTCAGTTAGCAGTACTGCACATGACAATATGCCATTCCGTGATTTCATGGCTTTTAGCCATTCTGACTTTATATTGAGACTTGGCCTTGTGCCTGATATTATTTGCAGCTTGTTAGCTGTTCTGTTGCACACCGGGAGATGCATATGTGACCGATGGTGTGACGGCCCGAGGTACTAGGTACCCAGTGCCAGTTTACCCGTTATCCAGTCCAGTCGTCTAGTGTAGGTTACTTGGGGCAACCAAATGAATAAAAGTGAACAACGTTAACGAAATAATGGATATACCAATACCAAACAAAGAAAGCATACACATTCTATACACATTCATTTTCTTGCTATTTTCTTCTATTATATTATTGCACCACTAAGCATTATTGCTTAGCGCGTTGCTTTTGCCACGCGTAGGTACTGGAGATCCCGATCGTGAGCCCAGTAGACCGCAGACTGGGTGAGTTCATCCTGTAGATCTGCACAGTGTCCGTGTCACCTCACTACCTGCAGTGCATTAGTAGGGCACTAGGTGTCATTTTGTCATTTTGATACTTTGTAGCAGATTTTTACTTTCTCATATGTATTTGAACTCATGTAATATATTTTGATGTTTATGTAAATAATGAAAGTTATGACTATGAATGCAAAAATTTGAGCATGTATTTATCGCTTGTATATGAGAAATGGATGTTTGAGAAATGAAAAGATTATAGAGAATTGAAATTGAGAAATATTGTTGAGATTTTGGATATTGGAGTTTGAGATGATGAAATACAAATATTGGAAGTGTTTTTAACAGGTTCCGAAGAACTGTTTTCTCCATTTTTAGCGATTACTCATGAATTTTCTTTAAAATCTTCGGAACCTCAAATGAATAATGCTTTTGATAAATGGTTAAAATAAATCATATTTCATAAATTAACTTCAAAAGCATGATATAAATGAATTGAGGAATATTAGAGTGTGCCAGTACACCGTGTGGCATTACTTACTCGGGTATACTGTACATGGGTAAGGGGTGTCACATTTAGTGGTATCAGAGCACGGTTTAGGCGTTTCTGGGCCTAGATTGAGTCCATACCATGCATTGCATTTGTAAGAGTCGAGGTGACACTAACGCAGATCTGTTTATCATTCTTATTTTGAATAGGATATGGATCCTTCATCTCAGAGAGCCGTTGAGGAGGAAGTGGAGAGTCATGCTCCACCTGCAGCAGCTAAGACTGGGGGCATGAGAGAATGCGCTCGCCACTCAAGCGAGCACCTTTCGGCCTCCACGAGCCATGTTCCAACTAATGGCCGACTTCTTTAGACAAATGGCAGGTAATGCCAAGCACCACCACCACCGGCTCCACAGTAAATCACACTGGAAAGGCTAAGGAAGTTTGGGTGTGGACTTCTATGGCAAGAGAGAAGATGACTGCATTGCGGTAGAATTGGTTGAGCAGAGCAGTGCGTACTAAAACAACTCCACTGCACTCGAGCAAAACACTGAAGTCGCCATCTCTTTATTGCAAGATGATGCATATGAGTGGTGGGACACCGTGTCCAGTGAAGTGCAGCCAGAAGCTGTAACTTGGGACTTCTTTCTCTCTGAGTTCAAGAAGAAATATATGGGTACCGTATACCTGGAAGAGAGAAGAAGAGATTTTATTAACTTTGGCGAGACAATTGTCGGTGGTGAGTATGAGAAAGAATTCGTCCGATTAAGCCGCTATGGAAGGAGATAGTCCCAAATGAAGTGAAAGATGCAAGAGATTTGAAGAGGGACTAAATGATAACATCAAGATCCAGCTCACTGCCTTGGGAATCACAGAATTTACCAAGTTAGTGGAAGCTGCAATAAAGGTGGAAAAAGTAAGAATCAGTGAGCAGACAAGAATGGATAGACAGAAGAGGACCAGTCGGTCTAGTTCCGCTCTGGATTTGGGAAGAAGTTTAAGGGTCCTCACACGAGTTTGGGTCAGCCACGGGGCGAGTCGATCTCGAGGCCCGGGCCACGATTCACCCCTAGGAGAGTCGGTCCACACCATCGGTGGGCGGCTCTCTAGGATGGGGTTCGAGGACCAGCCCGGCATCTTCTGCATGTCCACACCGTCAAAAATGGCATAAGGGAGTGTTGGAGAGTGGCGGTGCTTGCTTGAGATGTGGGTCGACAAAACATCAACTGAGGAACTGCCCACGCAGAACTACTACAGCTGCTCCGACACAAGCGAGACGGACACGCCTGCACCACGTAGAGGTAGAAAATCGGCAAGTCGGGTGTTGGACCATCACGAGGCTCGCATCGAGCCAGAGAGAGGCGGATAATGGACCACTGCGAGAAATTATGCCTTGAGAGCTCGGGAGGAGCAAGATGCCGGGCGTCATCGAGTGCGTTCTCCTCTACACTACACTGTGCATGCATTGGTAGATCCAGATCCACTCATTCATACATCCGCATCAATCTACCCGTAGAACGGGTGCTACTAGTAGGGGAGAGTGACCAAGACATTCTGGTCACTAATCCATTGGGTCACAGTGTGGTAGTGAATAAGGTATATAAGGGTTGCCCTTTAAGGATTCAGGGGTATGAATTCTTGGCAGACTTGATTGAGTTGCCTTTCCATGAGTTTGACGTGATTTTGGGAATGGACTGGTTGTCACGTCATCAGGCAATAGTTGATTGCAAATTGAATACAATTTCTTTGAAAACCCACGAGGGTAATGAAATTACGATTGTGGGTGAAAGGACATTTTCTGTCTAATGTCATCTCGACCACGATTGCAAGAAGAATGATGAGAAAAGGTGAAGCCTACCTAGCACATGTGGTAGATACTAGGCGAGCTAAGCCAAACTGAGTGACATACCAACAAGAAGAGACTTCCCAGGTATTCACTGAAGAATTGCACAGTTTGCCACGTAAAGGGAAGTTGAATTTGCTATTGAGACAACTGCGGTACAACACCCATTTCCATTGCTCCTTATAGGATGGCACCCATTGAATTGAGGAGTTGAAAACTCGGTTGCAAGAGTTGCTTGATAGGGGTTCATACGCCCGATGTGTCACAATGGGGAGCTCCAAGTCTTGTTTGTGAAAAAGAAGGATGGGACTTTGAGGCTATGCATTGATTCTGGCAGATTGAATAAAGTGGTATGAAGAATAAATATCCGTTGCCTAGAATTGATGATCTGTTTGATCGGTTGAAGGAAGCGAGAGTATTTTCTAAGATTGATCTCGGTCGGGTATCATCGATTGAGGGTGAAAGATGTAGATGTGCCCAAGATCGCATTCGGGACCGGTATGGGCATTATGAGTTTACGGTGATGCCCTTTGGCCTAACAAATGCACCAAGGCGTTCATGGACCTTATGAACCGTATCTTCCATCCATATCTAGATCGGTTCGTAGTGGTTTTTATTGATGACATTACGGTGTACTCCAAGACCGAGGAAGAACATGATGAACATTTGAGGATTGTTACGCAAACCACAGGGAAAAGAAGTCAGTATGCTAAGTTGTCCAAGTGTGACTTTTGGTGAATGAGATTGCATTCCTTGGACACATAGTGTCGGTGATGGGATTAGGTGGATCCCAAGAAAATAGAAGCGATGATGGAATGGAAGCCTCCCAGAATACAATCGAGGTCGAAGCTTCTTGGGGCTAGTGGGTATTACTGAAGATTTGTGAAGGATTTTCCCTAATAGCTGCTCCAATGACCAAGTTGTTACACAAGAATGTCAAATTTGGTGGAATGACAAGTGTCGCACCAGTTTTGAAGTTGAGGGCTATGTTGACAGAGGCACCAGTGTGCTAACAGCCGATGTCGAGAAAGGACTTTGTGGTCTCTGATGATGCCTCTCATAATGGGTTAGGGTGTGTATTGATGCAAGAGGGAAAGTGATCGCCTATGCTTCCAGGCGATTAAGGCCACATGAACAGAACTACCCTACCCATGATCTAGAGCTTGCGGCAATTATCTTATGCCCGAAGATATGGAGGCATTACTTGTATGGTGAAAAGTGCTACATTTACACAGCACCACAAGAGCACGAAATATTTGCCAACCCGGAAGGAGCTCAACCTTAGAGCAGGCGATGGATTGAGTTCCTAAAGGATTATGATTGTGTAATTGACTACCATCACAGGAAGGCAAATGTAGTTCTTGATGCTTTGAGCAGAAAATCCATGACGACTTTGAGATCATTGAATGCCGTCTATCTTTGGTTCGAGATGGAGCTATTTTGGTGAGTTGCAAGTGAGGCCAAACACTCTGACAGAATCTTGGATGGGAAAAAGCGGATGAGAAGTTAATGGCTATTATGAGCAAGATCTCGGAGGAAAAGCACTGACTATGAGGTGAAAGCGGATGGGTGTCTGTACTACAAAGGAAGGCGTGTGTACCGGATGATGGGGAATTGAAGACCAGTATTCTTAAAGAGGCACACACGGTGTGTATGCTATGCATCCAGAAGTACAAAGATGTATCATGATCCAAGCTTGATATTGGTGGCACAGTATGAAGAAGGACATAGCTGATTATGTGACTAAATGCTTGACATGTCAGCAAGTCAAGGCAGAACATAAAGTTCCATCAGGTTTGCTACAGCCTATACGCATACCTGAATGGAAATGGGATCGGGTCACCATGGATTTTGTAAGTGGCCTACCTCTCACCCGGAAGAAGCATGATGCAGCATGGGTGATAGTTGATAGATTGACAAAGTTAGCACACTTTCTGCCAGTTAGGACTGACTACTCACTAGAGAGGTTAGCAGAATTGTATATCAGTGAGATAGTTAGACTGCATGGAATTCCACTTTCCATCATATCTAATCGAGACCCAAGATTTACATCGAGATTTTGGAAGAACTTGCATGAATCCTTGGGTACACAACTCCATTTCAGCACAGCTTTCCATCCTCAGACGGATGGGCAATCCGAAAGAGTAATCCAGGTAAACAATTGAAACCAATGAAATTGATACAAATATTGAATTGAAATGATAACAATAACGTGAAATATATGTCAGGTCCTTGAGGATATCTTTGAGGAGTTGTGTCATTGAGTTTGAGGAAGTTGGGATAGATACCTCCCATCGCGTAATTTGCATACAACAATAGCTACCAAGCTAGTATCCAAATGGCCCCGTATGAAGCGCTGTATGGGAGAAAATGTAGAACTCCAGTGTGCTGGACTGAATTGGGCAAAGACAAACTGGTAGGGCCAGACCTGGTGAAACAGGCTGAGGAGAACGTAAAATCAATCAAAGCCAATCTCAAAGTTGCCTCAGACAGACATAAATCTTATGCCGACCTGAAGAGAAAAGAAATAGAATATGGGGTTGGCGACAAAGTGTTCCTTAAGGTGTCACCATGGAGGAAAGTATTGAGGTTTGGAAGGAAAGGTAAGTTAAGCCCTAGGTTCATTGGCCCATATGAAGTCATTGAACGTGTGGGTCCAGTGGCCTATAGGCTAGCTTTACCACCAGAGCTGGACAAGATCTACAATGTGTTCCATGTATCCATGCTCAGAAGATACCGCTCAGATCCTTCACATGTCATCTCCAGAGAAGAAATTGAAATACATCCGGATTTGACATACGAAGAAGAACCTCTACGGATCTTGGCTCGGGAAGTGAAAGAGTTGAGAAACAAGCAAATTCCATTGGTGAAAGTGCTATGGAGGCACCACAACACCGAGGAGGCAACTTGGGAAAGTGAAGATACGATGAGGCAACAGTTCCCTCAACTGTTTGCATCAGGTAAATTTCGAGGACGAAATTTAAATTAGAGGGGAAGAGTTGTAACACCCTCCCGATAACCACTCCGTACATCCTACTGTTCCGGTGATCGGTGTCGGCCCGGACAGCTAGAATGTCCGGAAAAATATTTAAACTAAAGTCAGGAACCATAATTAACTCAAATATTAATAAGAAAAATTTAGTAAAAATTTTAGGAATAAAATACAACCGAGTTAAGCAGTAGGTGCCCAAGCGATGGGTAACGAGAGGAAGTTGCGGTTCTATAACGAGGAGCCCTAGACCCGGGAGAAAAATTATAAAATAATTTTTGGGACTCCAGAGAAGGGTTACTGAGGTTCCCATGGCATTAGAATGCCAAGAAAATACTTAGAAAAAATTTTCAATCAGTACAGACAATTTTGACCCGTTAAGCCAAACGGAGGGTATTTTGGTCATTTCGCCTTCAGAGGTGATTTTTGGCCGACTTGTCCAGTTGAGTAAATAATTAATATGACATAAAATATGAAGAAACATTACTAGAAATTAAATTGAACTTGAGTAGTGGAGGAAAGAAAAGAAAATGAGGAAAAGGGGCATTTATGACATCATGGTGATGTCATTAAGAAAATTTTGACCAATCACACTTAAGCCATTGTTTGACTAACTATTAAAAGAGATTAAAGAAGACCAAAATAACACAAATTGCAGCAGCTACCTCCCTCCCCAAAGGCCAGCGAAACGCCTAGACACCTCCATGGATTTTTTTTTTCAATCAAGCTCAATCTCTCCCTTTCTTACACCACTAAACCCTAACCCCTTTCATTAAACCTTGACCATATCACTTGGAGAAGCTCTTGGCAGCCAAGAAGAAGAAGTAAAGTGAGGTTTAGGGGCTTGGAAAATTCTGCCCATTCAAGGTTAGTGCACTTATACCCATTAAACTCTTTATTTCCATGATTTTGGACTTGAACTTAGTAAGATTTGTAGTTTAAATGAACAAAAAAACCTATGAGTATGAACACTTGAATTTCGGCTGCCCTAGTAAAAGAATATGTAGGAATGTTTTTGATGAGCTTGAAGTGAATTAGAAACCATATTTGAAGTTATAAACATATGAGTAATGCCTTAGTAGCTAGCTAAGGTAAATGGCATAAATTATGAATTTGAATTAGGGTTTTGGGGAGTGAAAAATTGATTTGGCTTAGGAAATTGTTAGAGCACATTTTAATGGTCAATTAGTGACCATTTTAGGTATGTTGACCATAATTAGAACTGAAAAATGGTATGGCAAAGTCAAGGTATAAACTGCCCTAGGACAGCAGCATAGGGACTGAAAATTCAGTCCCTTTGCACTGCCATAACTTGGGCTGTGTTAGTCCAATTGAAGTTTGGCCAATTGGACATGAAACTAGGCTTATAATGGCACATTTTTTCTGAAGAAACCATGCCCAAAAGACCAAAGTAAGAGGACCAAAACTTGGCCCCAATCCGGATACCCTGCAGCTGGTTCTGCAGAATTGACCAAATGAACAGTAACTGTTCATTTGGCCATAACTCACTGTAGATTTGGTCAATTGACCTGAAATTTTTACAGAAACAAGTTAAGACATAGACAAACAACTTTCATGAAGGAACCTACCCCAAATTATGGCCTGAACCTAACCCAAATGGCTATGGCAGTCACTGTTCATGCTACTGTAGATATGGTATTTTCTGCAGAATGCAAATCCGGCCAGCCTGGGTTTTTGGGTCATATCTGGAGCTACAAAACTCCAAATGGAGTGATTCAAAAAAGGAAATTCAACTAGACAAAATAAGGAACAACTTTTATGTTTTGCATTTCTTCAAATTCCCACAGTAACAGTGTCCAATGGAACAGTGAATTTGACTCACCAAAACTGAAAATTCTGCTTGTGTTGAGTTACACTTTGAAATGGTATTAACACTTAATGCCAACAAGTTTTAAACACCAAATGTGGTATGTTGGGAGTGCCAAAGTCAATGTACACATTTTTATTCTAAAAGTCAACATTTTTGTTGACCAATGATGAATAGTGACACTAAAAATTTGAAATTCACAAATTGAAGAATTTAAAAGTTTCAAATGCCCTAGTATATCTAACAAGATTGGTTTGGATAGTTTGGCATGCCAATAGGGTTCAGTTAGCAGTACTGCACATGACAATATGCCATTCCGTGATTTCATGGCTTTTAGCCATTCTGACTTTATATTGAGACTTGGCCTTGTGCCTGATATTATTCTGACTTGTTAGTCATTACATTGCCTGCCGGGAGATGCATATGTGACCGATGGTGTGACGGCCGAGGTACTAGGTACCCGTGCGGTTACCCGTTATCCGATCCGATGCGTCTAGTGTAGGTTACTTGGGGCAACCAAATGAATAAAAGTGAACAACGTTAACGAAATAATGGATATACCAATACCAAACAAAGAAAGCATACACATTCTATACACATTCATTTTCTTGCTATTTTCTTCTATTATATTATTGCACCACTAAGCATTATTGCTTAGCGCGTTGCTTTTGCCACGCGTAGGTACTGGAGATCCCGATCGTGAGCCCAGTAGACCGCAGACTGGGTGAGTTCATCCTGTAGATCTGCACAGTGTCCGTGTCACCTCACTACCTGCAGTGCATTGGTAGGGCACTAGGTGTCATTTTGTCATTTTGATATTTTGTAGCAGATTTTTACTTTCTCATATGTATTTGAACTCATGTAATATATTTTGATGTTCATGTAAATAATGAAAGTTATTACTATGAATGTAAAAATTTGAGCATGTATTTATCGCTTGTATATGAGAAATGGATGTTTGAGAAATGAAAAGATTATTGAGAATTGAAATTGAGAAATATTGTTAAGATTTTGGATATTGGAGTTTGAGATGATGAAATACAAATATTGGAAGTGTTTTTAACAGGTTCCGAAGAACTGTTTTCTCCATTTTTAGCCGGTACTCCGCCGGATTTTCTTTAAAATCTTCGGAACCTCAAATGAATAATGCTTTTGATAAATGGTTAAAATAAATCATATTTCATAAATTAACTTCAAAAGCATGATATAAATGAATTGAGGAATATTAGAGTGTGCCAGTACACCGTGTGGCATTACTTACTCGGGTATACTGTACACGGGTAAGGGGTGTCACACTTGAAACATCAAGAATAATTAAATTAACATAGGATTTTATCCCTATTTACTTAGGGTAACAGATTTCATCTTGATCAACACCTCTCTCCATATATAACTAGTAGGAGCCAACACATGCCCATATACTCATACACAATGCAAGTATGATAGTAGTATCAAACTCAAACCACCTATATACAAGATAACTGTGTTATCTCAGGTCTAAAGATTATATGCATTGATATAATATATGATAATGCATTGACAAGAGTAAACTCCATGTGCTTGTCATATGCGTCACTGGTTCAACCTACTTATCATGTATAAGCGCCTATCATGTTTGTTATATGGCATGAGACTCACCATTCCATCTTATTTATATCTCATATAAATACCTTGGGAGCAAACATGATTACGATCTTTCTGGATAAGTCATGTCCTGTGTGAAGTATCCTCGATTGTGAACTAATTTATAATACTTTGTGCTTGAATTATTGTCACTCATATTCTTAACAGCTTAAGAATAGAATTTCTAACAAAATATCAATGGACCTTTTCTATTACACATAAATACATTATGTAAATGGAAAAGTGAAATTGTCTTTTATTAATAAAATATGTACAAGATACATACTAAATGATATGCTCTAGGGAATACTGCTAACAATCTCCCACTAGCACTAGAGCCATTCATTACAATATCTTAGACCCATCTTCTCAAGATATCGGTCAAACTGAGCTTGTGACAAAGGCTTAGCGAATGAATCAATTGGATTTTCAGCTGATGCTATTTTCTGCATGGCTACATCGCCTTACCCTTTATCTTTTTGATAATGTGGTAGCGCCTTTCTATGTGTTTGGATTTCTGGTGAGATTGGGGTTCCTTATCCAAACAGCCTCTTTTACAGCATCTAATGTAGCAATGTACTTGGCCTCTATAGTGGAATCAGCAGTCATACTCTGTTTGAAACTCTTCTAACTGACTGCACCTCCATTACAAATGAACACAAACCCAGAGGTAGACTTTCTATCATCGATATCTGACTGGAATTCAGAATCAGTATAACCATCCAATTGCAAGTCACCACCTTCATAAATCAAGAATAAATCCTTAGTTCTTCTCAAGTACTTAAGGATATTCTTGACAGTTATCCAGTGTTCCAAACCTGTATTGGATTGAAACCTGCTAGTCAAACTAACAGCATCTGTGATATCTGGCCTAGTACACATCATTGCATACATCAAACTTCCAATAACCAAAGCATATGGAATCCTAGTCATTTTATCTCTTTCTTTAGGTGTCTTTGGAGATATCTCTTTAGAAAGGTGGATACCATGTCTCACTGGTAACAATCCTCTCTTGGAATCAAGCATGTTAAACCTCTTTAACACCTTTTCCAAGTATAGACTTTGAGATAAATCAATTATTCTTTTTGCTTTATCTCTATAGATGCGAATTCTAAGAATATAAGTTGCCTCCCCTAAGTCTTTCATGGAGAATTTATTTGACAACCATACCTTTACAGCTGTCAACATACCTATGTCATTACCTATCAATAGAATATCATCCACATATAAGACAAGGAAAGTGATAGCACTATCACTAACCTTGTTATATACACATGGGTCATCCACATTTTTTATAAAACCAAATGACTTAATGGCTTCATCAAAATGGATGTTCCAACTCCTCAAAGCTTGTTTCAACCCATAAATGGATCGCTTTAGCTTGTATACTTTGGAACCATCTTAGGATTCAAAACCCCTAGGTTGTTTCATGAAAATGTTTTCTTCAATGTATCTATTGAGAAAACTTGTTTTGATATCCATTTACCAAATCTCATAATCATAGTATGCAACTTTTGCTAATAGAATCCTAATTGATTTAAGCATGGCAATATGCGAGAAAGTCTCCTCACAGTCGATTCCTTGCCTTTGGCGAAACCCTTTCGCTACTAGCCTTCCTTTATAGGTCTCTACCTTTCCATCAAAACCAATTTTCTTCTTGAAAACCCATTTATTCCCTATAGGTACAATACCTTTAGGTGGGTCAATAAGATCCCAAACTTGATTCTTGTACATGGAATCAATTTTGTATTTCATAGCTTTAATCCATTTTGAAAGAGTCTATATCTGATATAGCTTCTTCATAGGTAAGTGGATCATCTCCATGATCTATTTCTTTATGAGTAAACAACTTTTGTTCATCTTCAAGAAAAAAAACCATATCTTATTGGTGGGTGAGATATCCTGGTTGATCTGCGAGGAATAACTATAGATGTTTCATCAATAGGTGTAGGTTGACTAGATGGATCTATATCCATTTGATTTGTTGGTTGGTCAGAATTCTCTAATTCTAACTCTATTTGCCTTCCTTTGCTACCTTTTTCAATGAGCTGTTGTTTAAGAAATATGGCATCTCTGCTTACCACAACCTTTTGTGATGTAGGCAAATAAAAATAATATCCAAAACTTTCTTTTGGATATCCAACAAATCGACCTTTTTCTGATCTGGTTTCCAATTTATCAGTGTTCATCTTTTTTATATAAGTTGGACAACCCTAAATCTTAACATGCTTAAGACTCGGTTTTCTTCCATGCCATATCTCATAAGGTGTGGAGGAAATTGATTTTGATAGAATCCTATTCAGAATATGCAAAGCTAATTCTAATGCAAATTCCCAAAAGGAGATTGGCATATCAGTATAGCTCATCATACTGCATACCATATCTAATAGTGTATGATTTCTCCTTTCAGATACACCATTCAGTTGTGGCATTCCTGAAGGAGTCAGTTGGGAGACAATGCCATGCTCTTTCAAGTATTCATCAAATTCAGTACTTAAGTATTCACCTCCACGATCTAATCGAAAAGTTTTAATACTTTTTCCTGTTTGCTTTTCTGCTTCACATTTAAATTCTTTGAACTTTTCAAAGGATTCATGTTTGTATTTCATCAAATATAAATACCCAAACCTTGATTTATCATCAATAAAGGTAATAAAGTAATGAAAACCACCTCTAGCCATTTCCTTAAATGGACCACATACATCACTATGTATTAATTCCAAAATATTTTCAGCTCTTAACCCTTGTCCTATAAAAGGCGATCTAGTCATTTTGCCTAGAAGGCAGGATTCATAAGTTGGAGTAAGTTCAGAATCCAATAAGGATAAAATTTCTATTTTCTCCAGCTTTGCAATCCTATCTTTTGCAACATGAACTAATCTTAAGTGCCAAATATATTTTGAACTTGAGTTGATTTTCATCATGGCATTACATTCATTTACATTGCTATACTCTGGGTAGTTCCTTATCTAGTGCCCATCCTTCTGGCAGTGGAAACACTTTTCTTTGCCTCCATCAGCTTTGGTCTTCGCTTTCTGTTTGGCTATCTTCTTAGAAGGTCCTAAAACTTGAGGTTTCTTTTTTCTTATTTCCTTTCTTCTTGTTGTACTTTCTAGCATAAGAAGATGCAATCAAAGCTACCACGTTTCCTTTATTACCCGGCATATTCTTTTGGGCAATAACCAACATGTTAAGTAAATCAGCCAAGGTGTATTCCTGCTTAGTCATATGGAAATTTGTCACAAAATTTCCAAATGACTCAGGTAGGGACTGAAGGATCAAATCTATCTGCAATTTGAAATCCATGTTAAAGTCAAGATATTCCAGCTGCGCTACAAGCTGAATCATCTTGTGGACTTGATCCCCAACATTCTGTCCCTTAGACATCCTCATTCGAAATAACTACCTAGATATCTCATACCTAGCATTCCTGCTATGCTCACCATACAACTCTTGTCAGTGAAGGAGGATCTCACTAGCACTTTGCATATTTTCATGCTGCTTCTATAACTCATTACTCATAGAAGCAAGCATGTAACATTTGGCTCTCATATCATGCTCCTTCCACTTGTCCAAAGTATCATGTTCCTCTTGAGTGGCCTCTGGAGGTAAGGGACCAGGAACCTTCGAGTCTAGAACATATCCAATACGTTCTAGGTTCAGGATAAGTTTTAAATTTCTTAGCCAATCAGAAAGATTAGGTCCCGTTAACCTATTGTGACCAAATATGCTAGCAAGGATATTAGATGGTAGTGGTTGTTGTGTGCTCATTATTATCAGAAAATTAACTGTAGAAAATAACTAGATTAATTAGTAAATATGTCAAGTAATTAACCAATGTGATCATAGTCTTTTAATCAAATTGGTCCTCCCACTAACTTGGCGAATCCTACACTTCCAAAGTAAGAAACGGAAATCCTAGTTGGATGGATTTCTAGTGGGTGATTGAATTCTTATAGCCTTATTGATCATCTTTAGGCACATCCATTATTGAAATTATAATAAACTATAAGTGAGCAACTCCTTGGCCATCATATCTCATGTGAGGTTCAATCCTTTATCTAGCCCCTAATGCTCAAAATCTCAGGCACATCCATTATTGATTTATCTTGCATTAGTTAAGTTGATCCCATTGAGCCAGTAAACATGCAAATAATTTTAATGTCCTCAGGCACATCCATTATTGGCCATCAACTATTTACATATTTACAACATCTCATGCTTAACAATTATTCTTAAGAAAATCTCTTAAATTAAATGCATCAAATGCAAGTATTTAAAATTTCTTAAAATAATTGCCTCAATGGAGGGCCCATGATATAATTACTTTAATTATATCATTTCCAACTTAATTATTTGTTTGGAAGATTTAGTGGTCGGCTTAATTACTATTATGGTCTCACTTTGCACATTATCCAATTAGCATGCATATATCATATGCTTGCATACATTCCCATACATCTTATGCATACATGGATAAACAATAAATATGGTATGATCATGGACTTTCTAAGGGATTCAATTCTGAGCCAACAAGAATTGAATCAGGCATTACTAGGTGTATTTCATTCATTCATTTTACAAGAGTTGCTAAAGGAGTACATAATCAACACTTAATATTGATTTCCTCCCACAAGTCCCACCAATGCTTTTGACCTCCTTGATCTTTTTGTGATCAAATTACATTGTAATCCTTGGCATACCAAGGCGAATTTACAAGAATATAGACTTTAAAGTCCTCAAATAAATGAAATTACAACCCAAATTATTACAACACTTATAATACATGCCACTAAAATAAAATTAATTATTTTACAACCCAAAAAAAAAATAAAAGAAATAAATCCAATTACATTGGTCTTTTATTGTCCATGATCATCCATCATGCATATTAAAATTTAACAATTAAATAAAACATACATACTAAAATTGAATTGAATATCACATTTTCAACAAAAAAATTCAGATTTGAATCTCATTCAAATAAATTTAAAAATTCAGATTTGAATCTCATTCAAACAAATTTAAAAATTCAGATTTTATTCTCATTCAAACAAATTTAAAAATTCAGATTTTATTCTCATTCAAACAAATTTAAAAATTCAGATTTGAATCTCATTCAAACAAATTTAAAAATTCAGATTTTATTCTCATTCAAACAAATTTAAAAATTCAGATTTGAATCTCATTCAAACAAATTTAAAAATTCAGATTTGAATCTCATTCAAACAAATTTAAATTTAGAAACTCTTTCCAAATTTAATACCTTGAAAGCAATTTTCAAAATTTAATTATGTGATTAAAATTCTTAATTAAACAATTTAATTAGTTATGAGCCTAATTATGGGCCTTAAATGCACAAAAATTGTATATTGAAGCCCAAACCATTCGCACCCATGGGTACTCAAACATGCCGCCACATTGATGAACACTTACATTCATGCCGCCACCATGTGATGCCCAACCAGCTTTGAATCAATTACAATTTGATCAAAATCACACAATTAAATCTCAATATTCAATCTAAATGGCAAATATAGTGGCTCTGATACCAATTAAAGGAGCGGAAGCATAGTGATTTGTTCATTAGAGCATTAAATTTTAAAAATTTCTTCTAGGGTTACATGCATCATGCCACATCTCTTATGTGCCTAATTAATTTCAATACTCAATTGCATATTAAAACACTTTTAATATGTATTAGGATCTATGTTTGCCATTCAAAATTGTGAATTAACAAATTAATTCATTTAAACCCTAGTTTAAAAGAGGAGTTAGAGCACTAACCTCTTTGATGCACTATGGATGTGATTGGCACCTTTAGGAAGTACCTAGGACCCCAAGTGTTGTCCCTCTAGCTTGTCCACACTAAGATCACCAATGGGAAGCCCCCAATTTGCTTCTCAAGCCTTTGCCAACCAATTATATATTGGGTTCTTACCTTTAGAGAGGTTGTATGTGTATATTGGACACTAGAAACAATTTGTAGCAATTTTAATTCAAAGGAAATGGAGTGATTCTCTTTGAATTGATGAGAAAAGATGAAGAGAAGAGAGGGAGAGAGGTGTGTCGCCATCTTTAGACAAGAGAGAATGTTGTGTTTTATTCTTTTTTCTTTTCCATTTTATAATTAGCTCATTAAGTCACTTAAACCCTATGCCACATGTCACCATCACATTGCATCTTAGTTTTAATTGATCTAATCACATTAAGCCAAGTGTCAAAGCTATACTTAATCTTGACTTTGATCACCTTTGCATGATAGGAAGACAAATGGCAAACTTATATGATGCCATGTGTCACCATCTCATGGTGCCACATGTCACCATGTGAAATGACCAAATTACCTTTTGTTGTAATTTTGAGTTCTCAACTCAAAATCATTATTTTTCCTCTTCAAATCAATTTATATCAAATATAAATTAATAAATTAATCTCTATTAATTAATTTCTCACAATTAAATTCATATTTAAATACTTTAAATATAAATTTAACTTATACTATACATCCAATAACCTAGATTTGGTTTCAAGCCATGCTAGAGACTTTGCAATCTTATTGAAAATCAAACCTATTTAATTATTAATTAAACTCTTTAATTAATCAATTAAATCACATTTAACTTGGTGATTATCTTGTGTATGTGTGTGACTCACTAGGCCCATCACTAATTGGCAATGAGATATGATATTAACTCTTAATATCATCAGAACTCTCTCTTACCATAAATGATTTCTCTAAATCATTTTAGGCATCTCATAGACCATGGTTGACACCTAACATCGTGTGCCATGGCCACCCAATCAGTAACAAGGAATACCTTAAATGAACCTATAATCATATGTTACCATGCACTAGAATCTCTCTATTATAAAATCCCAATTCGAGCTGGAGTCATGATTTATGTCAAACCCCATTTGCTATGAATATTATGTTTTCTTTTAATTTCAGTTCTTGATTAATTAGATATTCTTATCAGAAACTCTTTTCTGACTAAATCTGTCTATCCTAGCCAGGAACTTGAAACATCAAGAATAATTAAATGAACATAGGATTTTATCCCTACTTACTTTGGATAACAGATTCCATCTTGATCAACACCTATCTCCATATATAACTAGTAGGAGCCAACACATGCCTATATACCCATACACAGTACAAGTATGAAAGCAGTATCAAACTCAAATCACCTATATACAAGATAATTGTGTTATCTCAGGTCTAAAGATTATATGCACTAATATGATATATGATAATACATTGACAAGAGTAAACTCCATGTGCGTGTCATATGCGTCACTGGTTCGGCCTACTTATCATGCATAAGCGCCTATCATGTCTGTTATATAGCATGAGACTCACCATTCTATGTTATTTATATCTCATATAAATACCTTGGGAACAAATATGATTACAATCTTTCTGGATAAGTCATGTTCTGTATGAAGTATCCTCGATTGTGAACCAATTTATGATACTTTGTGCTAGAAATACTGTCACTCATATTCTTAACAACTTAAAAATAGAATTTCTAATAAAATATCAATGGACCTTTTCTATTACACATAAATACATTATGTAAATAAAAAAGTGAAATTACCTTTTATTAATAAAATATGTACAAAATACATACTAAATGATATGCTCTAAGGCATACTACTAATAGTATGGCCATGTATTCGTTCATGGATGGTTTCTCAATCTATAATCTGATTCTCATGTGAAGTGCCTTATAAAGGAGAGAATGAAATCGATTAGTTATGAAAAATAAGAAATTCAACTAGAATGAAAAGAGGAATAAGAAATAACTTTGAACCATTAAAAATAAGCTAAGATAAAGCAATATAACATCGAAATCAAACTTCAACAAAATTCAGTTAAAAAAAAAATTTCTTTTTGGTATTTTATGAATTAAGATGCAATAATAATAAAAGGGAAAAAAATAAAATGATATGTAACGTCCTGAACTTTCTAGCTCTGAATAATGTCACATTTAGGCAGTGAATAGTACTATTCAAAGCCAAGTTGAGGACTAAAAATGAGAGGAAAATAAAATGAAATAAGCAGTATAAAAATTAAAGCGACCATTGGGTTATGGACTTAATCGGTATTACCCAAAAAGATTGACTATAACTCTATGAGGGGCATTTTGGTCAATTTGCTTCAATAGATGATTTTTGACCGAAATATCAATTAATTTTAGAGAGATTGGAAACTTTGGAATGGAATTCTAAATGACCAAGGAGAGTTTAGAAATTAAAGTGGAAAAAAATGAAACTTTAGTGGGTGAAAGTTGAATTTTAGAAAGTTTAGTGGGTAAATTAGTAAAAATTGAAAAACGAACTTATTAAAAGAGATTAAGTCAATAGAAGTCAGCCACCTATGCCTCATTTTCTACAACCCACTTTAACTCCTTCTTCCCATGAGTGTCGCCCCACCTCTCTCCTTGCATACTCTATTTTTGTTGAACCTTCAAGCTTGAAAATCCTTTGTTTCTCACCACAAAACTTATAACTCCCAACACAAAATGTAACACCCTCCCTGTAGCAACTCTGTACATTCTACTGTTCCGGTGACCAGTGTCGGACTGGACAGCTAGAACGTTCGGAAAAATATTTAAACTAAAGTGAGGAACCATAATTAACTCAAATATTAATAAGAAAAATTTAGAAAAAATTTTAGAAATAAAATACAACCAAGTTAAATGAGCCGGTGCCCTTGTGGGAAGTTGCGGTTCTCGCAACTAGGAGCCCTAGACCCGGGGAAAAATTCATAAAATAATTTTTGGGACTCCAGAGAAGGGTCATTGAGGTTCCTATGGCATTAGAATGCCAAGAAAATATTTAGAAAAATTTTTCAATCGGTACAGACAATTTTGACCCGTTAAGCCAAACGGAGGGCATTTTGGTCATTTCGCCTTCAGAGGCGATTTTTGGCCGACTTGTCCAGTTAAGTAAATAATTATTATGATCTAAAATATGAATAAATATTGCTAAAAATTGAATTGAAAATGAGTAGAAAAGAAAAGAAAAGAAAAATGAAAGAAAAGTGGAATTATGACATCACATGATGTCATTAGTTAGGTCTCCACCAATCACAACTCACCAAGCCAATTAAAAAGAGTTAAATGAGGCAAAATTGGAAAGAAAAATCTGTCTTCTTCTTCTTCCCAAAAACCAGCCGGAACTCCTCTCATCCATTAAAAAATTTCTTTCATTTTTCCCTCCCAAAACCTTGATTTCTCTCCACCAAACCCTAAGATACCTTCATTAAAATTTATC
Source organism: Hevea brasiliensis (assembly GCF_030052815.1). Lineage (NCBI taxonomy): Eukaryota > Viridiplantae > Streptophyta > Magnoliopsida > Malpighiales > Euphorbiaceae > Hevea > Hevea brasiliensis. The sequence goes on from NC_079497.1 coordinate 92,685,060, forward strand.
TACACCACTTGGGAAGGTGTTTGGCAGCCAAGAAAACAAAGGAAAGTGAAGAATTAACAAGAGAAAAATTTTCCCTACTAAGGTTAGTTCCATATTCTTTGCTTTTACATCTTTCTAATCATGAATTTGAGCTAAGTTAAGTTGAAAATTTGATAAAAATTGAATTAATGAAGCATGGTTATATTCCATGAAATTTTGGCAGCCTTGACATGATTTAGAGTTAGGAGAATTCTTTGGTTTAAAGTGACATATTAGCTGCCCCTCTTATAAATTATATGATTAGTATAGCAAATTAGGAGTAAGATGCATGAATTGGAGGCATGGTCAATTAGGGTTAGGGTTAGGGTTTTGAAATTTAATTTTGGTGGTGGATAAAAATGGACATAAACTAAAGTTTTAATGGTCAATTACTGACCATTTGGCTATTGGTAAACAAGAAATGAAGTGTGTTTAGTGATAGGATTTAGGTTTAGTGTGGCTGCCCTAGGTGACCTGCAGAATTGGACATGAGTCCAGCAGGTTTGGGCAGCCATAACTTGAATTGTAGAGGTTCAATTGGTGTTTGGTCAATTGGACATGAAACTAGACACATAATGGCATAACTTTGGTGAAGAAACTATGCCCATAAGACCAAACCAAGTGGACCAAAAACTTGCCCCAATCCGGGTGTCCTGCAACCTGTTTCTGCAGAATGACCAAATGAACAGTGATTGTTCATTTGGCCATAACTCAGTGTAGAATGGCCCAATTGACCTGAAATTTTACCAGCAACAAGCTAAGATATAGACCAACAACTTTTATGAAGAAACCCACCCCAAATTATGACCAGAACCTATCCAACAAGGGAGTTGCAGTCACTGTTCACTGCACTGTAGATATAGTCAGTCCAGAAAAATTCCAATCCGGCCAGTTGTGGTTTTTGGACCATAACTTGAGCTACAAAACTCTAAATGGAGTGATTCAAAAAAAGAAATTCAACTAGACAAAGTAAGGAACAACTTTCATTGCTTATCATTTTCCCAAATTCTCACTACAATAGTAACTAATGGAATAGTAAAGATAGGGTATGAAAACTGAAAATTCTGCTCCATTAATTTTAAGCTTAGAAATGGTATTGGTAACCAATACCAACAAATTTTGAATGCAAAATGTGGTATGTTGGGAGTGTTAAAACCAACGTACCTATTTTCTATGCAAAAGTCAACATTTTTGTTGACTAATGAAGGGAATAGTAACACCAAAACTTGAAATTCAAAAATTGAAAAATTCAAAAGTGTCAAATGCCCTAGTATACCTAACAAGATTGGTTTGGATTGTTTAGCATGCCAATAGGGTTCAGTTAGCAGTACTGCACATGGCATTATGCCATTCTGTGATTTCATGGCTTTTATCCATTCTGACATTATGTTGATACTTGGCCTTGTGCCTAATGTTATTACAACTTATTAGCAGTTCTGTTGCACACTGGGAGAGACATATGTGACTTGATACCCAGTGCCAGTTTACCCGTTTATCCAGTCCAGTCATCCAGTATAGGTTACTTGGGCAACCAAAAATGAAAGTGGATAAATTTAATGAAATAATGAATATAACAAGTACAATATAAGTAAGACTACAAATACTCATCGAAAATTTATTTGCAATAAGACATCGATACATTCACTGCATATTTATTTTCTGTTATTTCTTTTTATTTTATTATTGGCACCACTAAGCATTATTGCTTAGCGCGTTGCTTTTGCCACGCGTAGGTTCTGGAGATATCTTGTGAGAGCCCGGTAGACCACGGTCGGGTGAGACCTCCTGCAGCTCTGCATAGTGTCCGTGTCACCTCACCGTCATCAGTGCATTGGTAGGACACTAGGTTTTATTTTGATATTTTGTAATTAACTTTTATTTTCTCATATGTAATTGAAACTTATGTAATTTATTTTGGTATTAATGTAAATAGTAAAAATTGTGTTTATGAATGAAAAAGTGAGCATTCATTTATGACTTTTACATGAATATCATATGAGATGAATGATTGAGAAATGGAAATGTTGTTGAAAAACATATTGAGATTTTGTTGATGAAATGGAGTTTGGGATTGATTGAAAATATTGGAAGTGTTTTTCACAGGTTTCGAAGAACTGTTTTCTCCATTTTTAGCTGGTACTCTGCCGGATTTTTTATAAAATTTTCGGAACCTCAAATAAATTATAATTTCAATAAATGACTTAAATGAATTATATTTCACAAGTTATATTTAAAACTATGATAAAAATTAATTAAGGAAGAATAAAAATGATTAAGATAAACTAGAGTGTTCCGGTACACCGTGTGACATATCTTACTTGGATATACTGTACACGGGTAAGGGGTGTCACACTAAGCTTGTTCTTACATCCTCCAGAAGAGTTTGGAAAACAAGAAGTGGAAGAAAAATGAAGTTTATCTAAGGGAAAATTCTGCCAAGTAAGGTTAGTGCCTAAACTACTTGGTTTTCTTCTTCTATGCTTATAAGTGAGTGTTATTTTAATGAAATCTCCTGGAAAATGGTTAGATTTATGTATGAATGGACAACATGGGGATTCAGTCAGCCGTGGTGGTATGGGGCTTTGATGGTTTTTAATGAAATTAAACTTGCTTAAAAGTGTATATGATGTGCCTACATGAATTACAAGTTGAAGTTCATGTGTTGTATGGAATTGTGGAATATAGAAGCTAGGGTTTGGATGTAAATTTGGGTGTTTGATGATATGTTGTTCAATTGTGGTTGTTGAGGTCTAATATTGACCATTTGATAAGAATTGGTAGAGTTTGAAGTTGGTTGTGATGATTGAATTATTGAACTTGGAAGTGCAATTCTGTATAGGGATTCTGGATCTTTAAGTCCAGTGTGTTTATATGGCCAGAAGTAGAGCTACATAGCTCCAATTGGTGTGAGGACAATTGGAGATTAAACCTTAGACATAATGCTAAAAATGTCAAGAGGAAACCTTGCCCAGAAACTGTCCCTAGGTTGCCCAAAAATTGCCTTGATAGATGTGGCATTCTAAACCTGTACAGAATGATCACTGGAATAGTGCTCAGTAATTTAAGCATAACTAACCCTAGGAAGTTCTTCATGACCTAATTCTTAAACCAATGGAATGATTAGACATAGGGGAACATTTTTTATAAAGAACTCAGAGCCCAGTTGTAACACCCCTATTTATATAGCCTGGTATATTTCACTGTTCCGGTGATTGGTGTCGGTCCGGACAATTAAGGGGATTAGAACTGTGTTTAAGACACCTAGTTAAGCCCTGAACACAAATAATTAGTAATTGTCAATTAGTTAAGTATAAATAAGAAAAACAGAACATAAGAAGTTAAACGAGCCGAGAGTCACTGCGATGGGTGACCTTCTCGGGAACGACTGCGAAGTCGATTTAAACTCAAATTTCGAACTGTAAAATGTGATGCCGCGGTCCTTAAGACCATTATGAACACAGTGGAAAAGAGAAAATCATGAAAAAGAATTGTTAAGTCAGTCAAATAATTAGGTCAGGGATCCATAAGAAATATTGAATTATTTGCAAACCGCGTTGAACCGGCGAGGGGGAATTTGGTCAATTGACCCCGAGAGCTGACTCCTGACCTAACTGTCAAATAAAATCGAAGAAAAGAAAATTTCAGAGTCGGGAATTAAAGTAAAGAACCAATAGCAAAAAAAAAAAAAAAAAAAAAAAAGAGAAAATGAAAAAGGTGTAGGGAGATGACATCATGCATGACATCATGCATGATGCCATAAAGAGTATAATTAATAAATTTAATTAAATTGATTTTTGGGTCTTCCATAAGACAAAAGACATAAAGAAAGAAAAAAAAAATCCAAAGTCTTCTTTTTTTTCCCTAGTTGCCGTCTCCCATTTCTCTCTCCCTCTCCATTGCTAAACCTCCATTAAAGCTTAAGTTCAAGCTTTTAAATCCCTACTAAACCCCAATTTCTTCCATAATTATTCCATAAAAACTTGTTTTAGTCACTTGAGAAGAGGATTGACCACCAAAGAAAGAAGAAAAGAAGAAGGAAATTAGAGAATTCAAGTCCTAGTGGAGGTAAGCACCCTAATTTGAAAATTTGAGATTTATTAGTTGTGTTTATAGCCTAATTAACTAAGAAATAAACTTAAAATGAAATAAAAACATTGTTGAGGGACCAAGATGAATTTCGGCCAGCTAGGGTTACTATGCATATGTTTGAGTTTTGATTGAATTTAATATGGTAGGCAAGCTTGTATGGATGTGCTAATGAGATTGGTATGCTTAGATGTGGTTAAATGCAATAATTTAATAAGTTAGGGTTTTGGGACACTTAGGGTTAGAGACAAAAATGTAAAAAATTGGTAAAAGATGTCTTGGACCTAATTTGAAGTGGAAAATGGTCAATGGTGGCCAAATGAAGTGTGTTGAAAGTGTTGGAGTTAAAACTAAATTCGGATTCAATGTGGTCATGCTACTGGCAGTATGACCAAAGTCCCTTTGAGGGACCAAAAATGAAAATTTACAAGTCTAATTGATATGAGACCAATTGGGAATGAAAATAGACACTAAAATGACACAATTTTCAATTAGGAAGCATGCCCAAAAAGTGACCAAAACCTAGTGAACAAATTGACCAAACTTGGAAAATCTCAGTCTACCCTGTACAAACTGACCAAATGAACAGTGTTTGTTCATTTGGCCATAACTTGAGCTAGGCAGGTCTAAATGACCTGAAATTTTACCAGTGGATAGCTGAGGTATAGACCTAAAACTTTTATGAAGAATACAAACCTAAATTATGCCATTAACCAAGTCATTTTGCCACCCAAAGTTGGTGACCTAAAACTATCAGAACAAAAAATTGCCCAGAAATCTGGATTGAGTCCAATCCGGCAGCTATGGTTCAAATGGCTATAACTTGAGCTACAAAACTCCAATTGGAGTGATTCAAAAAGGAGAATAAACTTAAGACAATAGGAAACATTTTCTATGAAGAAAGTTTTGCCAAATTCCAACAGTAAAATGACCAATGGAACAGTGCAACTTAAGACATCAAAACTAAACATTTGCAATTTTGCCTAAAAGACTTATAATTTGAGTAAACAACCAAAACCAACAAATTTAGTAACCAAAATGTGGTATGTGGGTGAAGTTGGAATTCCCATACCTATTAAGCTTTAAAAAGTCAACAATTTGACTTGAATAGTGTAGTGAATAGTAACCCCAAAACACAAAATTTAAAGAATGCCAAGTTTAGCACACTAGAGCTAGGTATAAGTGAATGTAAATTTATTTTTGGACTAATGATAAGTTATGTTATTGAAACATTGTGAAATTGTGTATTTCAGTAGAAAAGAACACCGGGAAAAAACCCGAGGAATCGAGTCAAGGCCAAGAGGCGACTCGTTTAAGGTTTGTGCACAACTAACTCTTTTGTTATTTTTCAATTCCAAATTGATTTGGAATAAATTTATTGTATGATTTTATGATTTTTATTGTGTTGAGAATTTTAACTTATCTAATGAAATTGTACAATTTGAATATAAATTTTTTTATGCATTTAAGGATTTATCGCATTGTTTTGAGGATTGTAAATTTTAAGTTTGATGTGTTGCCAACCTTGAGCATGAATTTATGATGATTAAATATGTTGATGATTTGTAAACACTTTGTAAATAGAAATTATTGTGAATATGATTTGAAACCACAGTTGACATGGCAAAATTTGTTGTGAATTCTCATTAGCTTGTCTAGTGAGATATCTCCTCCACTAGATGGGGCGAGTTACTTCCTCTCTGGCTTGCCAGTTGGGGAAGAATTTGAATGAGTACTCATATATACTAGCTAGTCTTTGTTTCTCCCTTTTAACCTTGGTTATTGGAAGAATGTGAAATGTCATGGTGTACAACACGGCATCTATTTGAATTTTGGGCCATGAGATAAATTGTGTGAATTGTTGGCAACACTCTTTAAATTATGCATAATTTGATAAATTGTGATTGAAATAAATAATTTGTTAGTGATTCAAAATATTTTTGTATTGTTTCAGAATTTAAAAGAAATGTAAATAAATAGTTATTAATTGATTAAAATGTTATTCAAATGAATAATTTGCATGAATGAAAATAATGATTTTTGTATGTCATGGATTTTGAAGAATTTAGAAATTTTAAATTTTTATTCATTATGAATTGTTAAGAATAATTTTGTATTAAGTTTTAAATTATTAGTTTGTGCACCACTGAGTTCACCACTCAGCGATAGCTTTGTATGCTATCGCAGATGTAGAGAATAGAGGAGCAGCAGATTGAGCTGCTGAAGACAGGGGAGCTACCTGCTTGAAGTTATTGGGTATAATTTATACCCTGACTATAAATATTCATTTTGATGTATGTATTGCACGTAATTGCATGGACATGTAAAATCGGTCTTAAGCAGTTTGTACAAAGTTTGTATAAAGTTGTAATAAATTTAGATTGGATTTTCTTAATGTAAATTTCTAGCATGATGCATATATAAATTATTTTGTCATTAATGAAATATGATTAGTAGTATTTTATTTTAAATTGAATGAAATTCATTAATGGTATTTTGATAATTGTTGGATATTGGAAATGATGAATTTGAATTTTGAAAGTTGATAAATGTTTTGAAATTGATTGAGATAATTGAGACTTTTGAAGAAGTTGTTAAGAAAAATTATTGGAAGTGCTTTTTACAGGAATTTGAAGGACTGTTTTCTCAAAATATAGACAGGCACTCTGCTAAAATTTTTATAAAATTTACAGAAAAACAAAATGGTCCAAAAATTTTAACTAATTTTCAACTTTAATTAAATGTTTTAATACCTATTAGAAAATGTTCACCACTTAACAAAAGTAAGAAAATTGTTTTAAAATCCCTTGTAGGGTACTTAATGAGTTATTGGTAGGTGAAGTTCAGTAATTCATTAGGTATTCTACGGGATCATGTTATGCCTTACAGAGGGATAAGGTGTGACATGTTTTAGTGGTATCACAAAGGTCTCGTAGGCAAATCCCACATCCGCAAAGCATGGAGATTGTCTTGGATTCAAAAAGTAATGATATATAAAATGGGGGAACTAATCACTAGAAGCACCATTTGATGGAATGGCATGGAGAGTTGGAAGAACTCCAGGTTAAGCGTGCTCACTTAAGAGAAATCCTAGGATGGGTGACCTCCTGGGAAGTTCTCCATTCCACCTATGGGATAAAACCGTGAGGCTTATGGCAAAAGCGAACAATTCCTCTAGTGGTTGGAGCCCGATCATTACAATAAAGGTCCCTTAGGCAAATCCCACATTGGCAAAGCACGGAGATGGTCTTGGGTTTAAAAAGTAATGATATATAAAATGGGGGAACTAATCACTAGAGGCGCCTTTTGGTGGAATGGCCTGGAGAGTTGGAAGAACTCCAGGGTTAAGCGTGCTCACTTGAGAGAAATCCTAGGATGGGTGACCTCCTGGGAAGTTCTCCATTCCACCTATGGGACAAAACCGTGAGGCTTATGGCCAAAGCTAACAATTCCTCTAGTGGTTGGAGTCCGATCGTTACAATTGGTATCATAGCCACTCGCGTGTCCTTTTGGGCAATGGTGGGGAAAACCTCAGCGAGGACGCTGAGTCCTGAAAGGGGGAGAGAAAGGTCCCTTAAGCAAATCCCACATCGGCAAAGCACGGAGATGGTCTTGGGTTCAAAAAGTAATGATATATAAAATGGGAAAACTAGTCACTAGAGGCACCTTTTGGTGGAATGGCCTGGAGAGTTAGAAGAACTCCAGGTTTAAGCGTGCTCACTTGAGAGAAATCCTAGGATGGGTGACCTCCTAGGAAGTTCTCCATTCCACCTATGGGACAAAACCGTGAGGCTTATGGCAAAAACAAACAATTCCTCTAGTGGTTGGAGCTCGATCATTACAATAAAGGTCCCTTAGGCAAATCCCACATCGGCAAAGCACGGAGATGGTCTTGAGTTCAAAAAGTAATGATATATAAAATGGGGAAAATAATCACTAGAGGCGCCTTTTAGTGGAATGGCCTGGAGAGTTAAAAGAACTCCAGGGTTAAGCGTGCTCACTTGAGAGAAATCCTAGGATGGGTGACCTCCTGGGAAGTTCTCCATTCCACCTATGGGATAAAACCGTGAGGCTTATGGAAAAAGTGGACAATTCCTATAGTGGTTGGAGCTCGATCGTTGTAATTGGTATCAGAGCCACTCGCGTGTCCTCTTAGGTGATGGTGGTGCAAACCTCAGCAAGGACGCTGAGTCCCGAAAGGGGAGGAGAATGGTCCCTTAGGCAAATCCCACATCGACAAAGCATAGAGATGGTCTTGGGTTCAAAAAGTAATGATATATAAAATGGGGGAACTAATCACTAGAGGCGCCTTTTGGTGGAATGGCCTGGAGAGTTGGAAGAACTCCAGGGTTAAGCGTGCTCACTTGAGAGAAATCCTAGGATGGGTGACCTCCTGGGAAGTTCTCCATTCCACCAATGGGACAAAACCGTGAGGCTTATGGAAAAAGCGGACAATTCCTCTAGTGGTTGGAGCCCGATTATTACAATAAAGGTCCCTTAGGCAAATCCCACATCGGCAAAGCACGGAGATGGTCTTGGGTTCAAAATGTAATGATATATAAAATGGGGGAACTAATCACTAGAGGTGCCTTTTGGTAGAATGGCCTGAAGAGTTAGAAGAACTCCATGGTTAAGCGTGCTCACTTGAGAGAAATCTTAGGATGGGTGACCTCCTGGGAAGTTCTCCATTCCACCTATGGGATAAAACCGTGAGGCTTATGGCAAAAGCGGACAATTCCTCTAGTGGTTGGAGCCCGATCGTTACAATTGGCATCAGAGCCACTCGCGTGTCCTCTTGGGCGATGGTAGGGCAAACCTCAGCGAGGACGCTGAGTCCCGAAAGGGGGGGAGAAAGATCCCTTAGGCAAATCCCACATCGGCAAAGCACAGAGATGGTCTTGGGTTGAAAAAGTAATGATATATAAAATGGGGGAACTAATCACTAGAGGCACCTTTTGGTGGAATGGCCTGAAGAGTTGGAAGAACTCCAGAATTAAGCGTGTTCACTTGAGAGAAATCCTAGGATGACTGACCTCTTGGGAAGTTCTCTATTCCACCTATGGGACAAAACCGTGAGACTTATGGCCAAAACGGATAATTCTTCTAGTGGTTGGAGCCCAATCATTACACCAGTTCTGAGCCAAACCCAACCAATTTGCTAGACCAATTTAGTCTAGCAAACTAGACCAGAACCAAACTTGACCTGGAAACTTGAAGTTTAGTGTACCTGACTTGTTGTGGCAAAAATGCCATAACTCTGTCTACAAAACTTCAAATGTGGTGATTTAAAAGTTAAAATCTTCATAAGACCTAGAACTACAATTTTGGTGTTTTTACTAGAATCCAAGACCAAATGCAACTTGGAGAATTTGCTTGGATAAGTTAGGAACTCCAGCCCTGGAATTCCTACACGTGTGCAAATTGTCAGCTGATCTTTGAACAGTTGTTAAACCATAACTACCACTAGAAACTTTCAATGAGGATGAGCCAAATTGACATGAAATCTTAAGAAATAGAGCTATAACTTTGGTGTTTTGACAAGAAATCAAATCTTAAGGGAACTAAGGGAAATTGTTAGGAGAATTCAGAATTCCAAACTTGGAATTCCCGAATTTGAGGTATTTGGTCATTTGACCCCTAGATGTTAAAGAGACCATAACTTTCTCTAGAAAACTTCAATTGACATGATTCAAAATGATATGAAAAGCTAAGATGAAGGACTAAAACTTTGTTTTAGGGACTGGACCCAATTCTAAGCCTAAGTACTTAGAAATGAGTGGCAAAGAAGATGGAAAATTTTAAAACTCGTAGACTCACGGGATTTAGCACCCCTGAGCAGTCCTTAGTATTTTGATCATAACTATAGTTCTAAAACTTTAAATTGAGTAATTCAAAAAGGAAACTAAAGTTAAAATATAGAGGAACAACTTCCATATAGGAAGTAGGCTCAAAAGAAGTCAATATCTCAATTAAATTGCTAGGGGAAATTGAGTCTTCAATTCTGGAACTCATAATACATTAGCAATACAACATGAAATATGAAATATAATTAACTTAAATGAATTGTTAAATGTATAAATGAGGTGAAGCTTTCATTAGGATTTATGTTTCCATTGTAAATAGAATAATAATACATTGCACAATAAATGACACATGAGAAGAAATGATGTGAATTGTAAGCAACATGAATGATATGATGAATACATAAATTATGTAAAAATGAAAATTGGAAATTTATGCTCCCTCCATGAATAGAATTAAAATGCTATAAAATATAAATAGAATTTATAATGAAATAATGAAACATATGAACACTTAATGGTATTAATGTGCCCATGTGTTGCTTAGAAATATGTGTCAGATTGGATAGATTGGCATGCCAATAAGGGATTGATTTAGCAATACTGTGTTCATGGCTTTATGCCCGTATCTAAGGCTTTATGCCCGTGTTTATGACTTTATGCTCGTTCATGGCTTGTATGCCGATCATGTGTTATGTCGCAAGGACTTTGCGGTCGTCGGACGATTCTCATCGAAGTGGGAAAGGTGAGGAGTCGCCACTTTAATTTTGAGGGAAATTAAAGAAAACCATTTGTAAGAACAAATTAAAGACCACTTCAAAGACATAGATTCAAGGTTCGGGGTCCATATACGGGTGGGGAAGATGTTAGGCACCCCACCTCATCCCTCAACAAGGGTAAGCAGATTTAATGTTCTGCTCTTTATAAATTGAAATTGATAATTTGGGGGTTAGAATGATGATGTTAATTCTTTGTACGAATAAAAGGAATGTTTGATATATTATGTTTGGTATTTTGGGGATTAATATGAATACTGAAGTTATGACATTGTCAGGGGGAATTTTTGCCCTATAAATATGAGTGCCTTGAAGAGGACTCTCCATCGGGCCTCAACATAATATATGGGATACTTTGGAAGAACTCTCCCACAAACCCGTTATTTAGAACATATAGAGAGTTTTGTAACAAAAGTATTAGGATTAGAAGGGGAAAGGATTCTCTCCTCATCTGAAATGTTCTATTAGGATTTTAGCTAAGATAATTCAGGTAAAAACTCTCTCCTGATCTCTTCATATGTTTTAATTTGAATTTATGCTAAGAGAATTCGGGTAAGAACTCTCTCCCGATCTTTTAATGTATTCTGTTAAAATTTAAGTGGAGGATTCGGGTAAGAACTCTCCCCCAATCTTTATATATATTTTGTTAAAATTTTGGCTAAGAACTCGGGTAAAAACTCTCTCCCGATCTCTTAATATATTTTAAAATTTTGGCTAAGAATTCGGGTAAGAACTCTCCCCCGATCTCTCAATATATTACGTTAAAAATTAGGCTGAGTTAGGGTAAGAACTCTCTCTCGGACTAAAATGCTTTGTGTGAAAATTTGGTTGAGTTTGGGTAAGAACACTTAATATATTGTGTTAAAATTTGGCTGAGTTTGGGTAAGAACTCTCTCCCGGTCTAAAATGCTTTGCGTGAAAATTTGGTTGAATTTGGGTAAGAACTCTCTTCCGATCTCTTAATATATGGCGTTAAAAATTTGACTGAGTTTGGGTAAGAACTCTCTCCTGATCTCTTAATTTATTTATAAGAATGGCATTTTATTAGAACTTCCAACTAGGGATTTAGGTAAAGGGTCTTTCTTGATCCCTTTTATATAGGAAAGAAATACCGAAGACACAGGAAACCCCGGTGAAAAGCTTTTCCTAGCCTACAGGATTTTATAACTAGATGGTAGATGTTAGGCCGAACTCCTTGCCGATCTTCCACATAATTGCTTTCTCCAAACTCTTTGGTTTCAAATTCCACCCCTTTTCTGGTTGCCTACCCGAGGTCCGAACTTCGTCTTGATTTCCTATCTCTTGTCTTATCGTCTGAGCTTATTCCAGGTCCCGATCTCATAGCTTATTTTCCATTTTAGCCGCTCTAGCCTATTGTGATCTTTCTATGACCACCGAAGTTACCTTCATTTTCCTATTGTTTTCATTTATTTGTTAAAGTACTTTTGCCTATACTCTTTAGAGTATTTACGAGTCGTTAATGACTCAAATATCTACTTTTGAAAGGAATGCAAATGGGGTGACGATAAATTAAATTTATGAATAAATAAAAAAAAAGACAAAGGAAAAAACTACGGGCTAAGACAACCTATTCTGAGATTTAGTGTGATTAGATATGTAAAAAAAAAAAAAAAAAACTTGAGAAAACAAACCAAGGATATTCAACAAAATGACAGTTTAGACGCTTACCTATAGAAAGTTATGGAGATAAGCGAGCCGACTTTGGTATCAACAAATCTTAGACAACTAAAGACAGACGGCCGAAGAACTTAAGCTTACCCAAGGTAATGGGAATAAAACAGAATGAAGTTGAGCTCAAAGGGTAATGCACAGATACTAAAGTGATGGGAATGAGGCGGAGTGAAGTTGGGTTCACAGGGTAGTGCACAAGTGCTGAAAATGAAAATCACAAGATTTAGAGCTCTTCAAAATGAAATACTTCAGGGAACTGGTTTCTAAAGTTTCTCAAAACTTTGAGAGCTTCGAATGACAAGCAGTAAGACTGAATCAAAGTTCAGAGTCTTTCCACAATAATCACCACCTCCTCCTTTCTATAGTATTGTATGCAAGTATTTATAGGGAATGGGTGTTCAAAATGAAGGGTCGGGATCTTATCAAGAGGAGATGGAAGGCTTAGATTCAAAAGGACATAATCTAATGTCTGAGAATTAAAGAGAATCAAAATGGAGGGTCGTGATTACGTTCAAAATATTTGTCCTTTCATCCCTTAATCCAACGGTCAAAGGTCTCACCTTACAAAATGGATCCAAAGGCTGGGAACAAAAGGTGCTGAATCTGTCATCTTTTTTTGATCTGAGGGCTCCAAATCCATCCTTACAATTATAATCAACAATGTAGATCGAGATGTACAGGGCTACTTTAACAGTTTAGCGTCTGGCTGCTAGGAGTGTGTCCTTGCAAATGAGATGTGTGGTGAGGATCAGATCATGTCTGCAATGCTTTAACTAACTCGGATCTGATGGTGAAGGGGGCTAATTGAAGGTTCTGACAGGAAGTTATTTAACCCCCCTGAGTTCTCTGATCTCTATAGCTCGTCCCCTATTTTTTTCTGATCTTATTGTGACTGATCCATCTTAAGATTGTTATTCTGATCTTATTGTGACTGACCCATCTTAAGATTGTTATTCCGATCTTATTGTGACTGACCCATCTTAAGATTGTTTTCCGATCTTTATCTTCTTCTGCATCTGATCCTTTTTACTTCTCGATCTCTCTATTTTCCAACCTCTTTCTCAATCTGACCTGTATCGGTCAAAGCAATAAATTCTTCTGTTACTGATGAGCCCGCTTTGAGTTTCGCAATAAATGCCAGGGCCCTATATATATGCAGCAATAGGAAATCACCTTCACACTTCACTTTTCCTTCTCCAGTTTATTTCCAATGCACCACTTCCCCAATTCTAGCTTTTCCGGTGATAATTCTAATTATGATGGCCATTTTGATCTTTTTTCGATTGTTTCCTTTGCCCCTTGCCTGAAAATTTATGACCCTGGCGGTCAGAGAGCTATGAGAATGTCATCTAATAACAGCAAGAGAACTGGACTAATTTACCAATCAAGGTCAAAAGTGATGACCGCGTCGATCTCGAATCGGTTTATCGGTATGATCGGTAGACCGATCGCAGACAAAGGGACTGCTAATTTCAATCTTGATGTCGGTGACCGCCTCTTGAAGCTCATTTGGCTCCCAATCATGTCAGGCATCCCGACTGCAGCTCGGTTCTAGTCAATGACTTCGACGATGACTCTGCTTAATATGATGAGAGTCATAGTCACCCTATCTGAGCTACACATCTATCCAATATTTGTGGCTGGTTTTCTGATCAAACATATCTTTGATTCAGCCATAAGACTAAGCTTTGACATAGGCCCATCGTGGGACACTTTGTGTCACACCCTACCCCTCTGTAAGGCATAACATGATCCCGTAGTATACCTAATGAATTACCAACTCCGTCTACTGATAACCCATTAAATACACAATAAGAGATTTTAAAAACTTTTCTTACTTCTTTTACAGTGGTGAGCACTATTTACAAGTGTTAAAAACCCTTTTGAACTGAAATGGTAGAACTAACACATTTAAATTATTTGGAATTTCTGTAAAAATTTTGGCAGAGTGCCATCTATATTTTGAATAAAACAGTTCTTTAGAAAAACATGTAAAAAGCACTTCAAATATTTTTCTCAATCTCAAACTCCAACATTTGATCAACTCAATATGTTTCTCAACTCAAATCCATAATAATTTTTCAAAAACTAAGATAAAAGAAATACAGTACAAATTTTACAAGCCAAAATAACTCATAATTTATTTTACAACTTCAATGTATAATTTTAATTTACAACTGCTCAAAACCAAGAACAATATATATATACAGTGAACATACATTACAGTACAAAATGCAAAATGTGGTATACTCAATATACCCGATGATTCTCTCGCTGAATGTACTAGCAGCCTAGTCTGCTGCCCTGTCAATCTGACTACCTACGACAACAATGAAAAGCTATCGCTGAGACAATGTCTCAGTGGTGCACAACATTAACCAAATACAATTTTAAATCACAGTTCATAAATCATATAAATGATAGATACGTAAAACCATAGTTAAATTCTAGACAATGAATGTCATAAGGAATTTAACACAATATCACAATAAATCTCAGTAATCAAAACGTAGTTAAATTCAAAAGACAGTGAATGTTAATAAGAATTTAAACTCCATTTCACAAATTATCAAAGCTCATAATAACACAACTTAGTCAAATAATTTACGAACACAGTGTTGCCAATTCATACACAACTTAAGCCATGACACAAAATTTCCAATCAATGTCGCGTTGTACACCACGACAAAGCAATCACAACCCCACTAATCGAAATCAATGAGGAAGGGAGCTAGCTATATAATGAGTACTCATCCGATCACCTCAACTGGTAAACCAGAGAGGGAGAAAAATAAACGATCACGACTCCATAAATGGAGAAGGAAAATAAACGATCACAACCCCATAAATATTCGTGCTTAGATGCGGTCACGGCTGAACTGAAATGGTGGATGATGCAGCTGATCGCTCATGAAGATTACGAGCTTCAGCTTTCTGACCTCAGTCCTACGATCAGTATAATCCAGATCCCTAGTGTCTCAATCTTAGTGAACTCACTGACTTCTTCTTTGTGCAGGTATGGTGGGTGGTGAAGCTTCCAAAGAGAGCCGTAATAAAAAAAGGGAGGTCTCCCGAAAGGTACAAGCGATGAAAGAGGCTACTACAGTTGCTGCTCAGACACCCAGACAAGACTTGGTAGAAGTATCGAGCTCACCTCCTCAACCTCAGGAGCAGCTGGTCTCGAAAGTAGAGATCGTCGCCTCTCCACCTAGGTAGATTGAACGTCCACCTCCTTCGATCTCTTCTAATGTAGAAGGGTAGTCTTCTGGCCCTACTATTAGAACGCTCTCCCGAGGAGCTCAACTTCTTATCCAATCACTGGAAAGAAACCACTCAGCCCAAGGAAATCTTGGTCTAGCCAATGTCCTGGGCGCCTCCATCTATTTTCAAGAAGAATGGAACTGGTTGGCTGAGGAGAGTATTGACGATATTCTAACTCAGACAATGAGTTTGGGCTTGGAGGCTATTGCAAACCAATACGTGATCAGAGAAAAAGCCTACGTCTTAAGGAAAGAGATTCTTAAGGCGATCTAGGATGCGTCGACTGCAAAGGCTCAGCTCTCCACTGCCAATGATTACATTGTCAAACTGAAAGATCAGGTGAAGTATTGCAAAGAGAGGATAGCTGAAGTGAAGCAAGAACTTGAAGTCACCCGGGCTAGTCGATTTGTTGATTTTGCTCATTTTTCTGAGGAACTTCGGGCAAAGGAGGAGGAGAGCACTACAAAAGAGGCTGGGGCATATGTGAACGCCCATAGCGACCTCTTGTCCGAACTAAAGAAGCGCTATCCTGAGGAAGACTTTACCTGGATGGATAAGCTCGTCCCGGCGGTCGAAGAGGAGAGTGATGAGAAGCATGAGGGTAAGGAGAGAGAGAGAGGAATGTAACTGGAGAGCAGGGTAGAGAAGACCCCCCTGCTAATTGACTTGTATGAATTTAAGAACAAATTTTAATGAATTTAAGTCTCTTTTATGATCAATTTCTACTGAGATCGGGAAAATATTAAACTGAACATGGATGAGCGCTGATCCACTACCTAATTCGTCGGCCATAAAACTTTCTAGCAGAGATCAAATAAATTGGAAAGCCTAAAAAATGACTACAATTTCTTGAGTTTGTTAAATCCACTTGAAGATCGGATAAAACGCCTATCCCCCAGAATTTGGAGCTTTGGACATAAAGAGATCGGAAAACAAATCATATTAAATATGAGAAGCGAAGTTAATTCGGACATCAATAAGAGATCATAATAACATAAGGCAAAGATTGGCTAGGGCGTTCACTAGAGAGATCGGTTGAATCGTAATTATTCAAAGTTGACTTTGAAGGTCGGCCTAAATATGGTGTCTACAGTTGCCCCTCTTTACATGTTTTCTTTTAGAGAGAAGAAAATTCTCTCGGATAGAAATCGTGTAAAGATGTAGGACCATATTTTGGGAGACCAAAATGCTGGAATTAATTTGGGTTTTAACCTTATCACCGGTCAATGCTAAAGGGTGAAATCAACTTAGATCTGGAATTAAAATGCTGAAAACTAAAAATCCACTTCGATCTTGAATCTAGAGGTAGACAATTAGAAATTAAGATGCTTAGATCTTGAATTCAGAGGTCGATAACAAGAAATTAAAATGCTGGAAAGTAAAGATCAACTTGGATCTTGAATACATATGTTGAAGGCAATGAAAATAAAATGCTGGAAAATTAAAAATCAACTTCTTGAATCCAGAGGTTGAGGGTATGAAATTAAAGTGCTGGAAAATTAAAAATCAACTTGGATCTTGAATCCAGAGGTTGAGGGTATGAAATTAAAATCAACATGAATCTTGAATTCAAAGGTTGATGACAGAAAATTAAAATGCTAGAAATTAAAAATCAACTTGGATCTTGAATTCAGAGGTTGAAGGCAATGAAATTAAAATCAACATGAATCTTAAATTCAAAAGTTGATAACAGGAAATTAAAATGCTGAAAAGTAAAGATCAATTTGGATCTTGAATCCAGAGGTTGAAGGAAATGAAATTAAAATGCTGAAAAATTAAAAATCAACTTGCATATTAAATCCAGAGGTTGAGGGTATGAAATTAAAATGCTGGAAATCAAAAATCAGCTTGGATCTTGAATCCAGAGGTTGAAGGCAATGAAATTAAAATCAACATGAATCTTGAATTCAAAGGTTGATAACAGGAAATTAAAACACTGGAAAGTAAAGATCAACTTGGATCTTGAATCCAGAGGTTGAAGGCAATGAAATTAATATGCTGGAAAATTAAAAATCAACTTGGATCTTGAAACCAAAGGTTGAGGGTATGAAATGTTATGTTTGTACCTTTAATGATCACAAAGCCAACCTGACACAAGATGCTCCTCCAATCAAAGTGCACTTAACAAGGTTCTAAAGATAGATGATTAATGGAGAGGGTCAGAACGAGTTCTAAGACTTGGCCTACAATTTCCTCCTTTTACTCATGTTTTCAGAATGCCCTTTTGGGTTTTCACCCCTTTCTCATTTTGTAGAAAGTGCCCTTGCGGGTTTTCGCCCTCTTTCACACATTTTGCTAGGAGTGCCTTTTCGAGTTTTTACTCCTACATTTTTTTTTAATGCAACAATTGCCCGTCCATCATTTATCCCTTGCAAATTTCACAGCAAAGTATATGAGGTTACCAATATTCAAATCCTTATCTTATAATAAAATTTTAACGAATTAATAGCGCATAAATCAAGATATACAATTGAAAAAAAAAACAAATTAGAGTGAGAGAATAATTATATTCTGGCTTAAAAACAAAGGTACAATTTCAAAGAAAAGGGTACAAGAATAAATCTCACAAATTCCTTTTAGCTAACTTTGAGCTCCCTTAACTGCTACCTTTTCAAGTAATCTTCCGATGAACGTTCGTGCCGTGGTGACTTATTACCTCTTTTGGTCTCAGGCCCCCTTCCTTATTTCTCCGTTTTCTGTACCTAGGAGCGCCCTTTCGGGTTTTCACCCCTAGGGGATGATCCTTTTTTTTTTTTAGGCATAATATCTTTTTACAATATCTGCATTCACGGGTCTTGGGAATTCTTCCCTGCCCATATGAGTCAAGATCAGTGCACCACTAGAAAATGTTTTTTTAACCACATAGGGTCACTCGTAAGTTGGTGACCATTTGCCCCAGGGATCATTTTGATTTGGGAGGATCTTTTTTAAAACCAGATCTACTGATTGGAATTCACGCGAGCAAACGTCTTTATTAAATGCTTTAGCCATTCTCCTTTGGTATAACTTCCCATGACACGCTACTGTTAGTCTTCTCTCATCTATTAAATTCAGCTGATCTAACCTCGATTGAATCCATTCTAACTCTTCGAGTTCCGACTCTTTTAGAATTCTCAGGGAGGGAATTTCCACCTCTATAGGTAGAACAACTTCCATTCCGTAGACCAATAAATATGGAGTTGTCCTAGTCGATGTCCTTATGGAGGTCCGATAGGCATGAAGGGCAAAGGGAAGCATATCATGCCAATCTTTATAAGTGACGGTCATTTTCCTGATTATTCTCTTGAGATTTTTATGGTATGGTAATGAATTGAGATGCCAGATTTTGTATTGGTCACACAAATTTCGAATCTTCTGGCCATTCAAATTCTTAGCATTATTGGCGACAATCTTGCCAGGAAGGCCATATCGGCAGATAATATTATTCTTGAAAAATTTAAGGAATGTATTTTGTGTGATATGAGCATATGACATTGTCTCAACCCATTTGGAAAAGTACTCAATAGCCACCAAGATGAACCTGTGCCCATTGGATGCTTTGGGATTAATAGAACCGATTAAGTCAATGTCCCACATTACAAAAGGCCAAGGTGAGACAAGATTACAAAGCTAATGAGGCAGGACATCTATCAGATCAGCATAAATTTGACATTTATGACACTTCTGAAAGTACTCTTTTTCCAGAGTAATCCAGAAATATCCCTGTCTCATGATTTGCTTGGCCATCATACGCCCATTGGCATGAGTAGTGCAATTCCCTTTATGAGTTTCAAAAAGGATCCTCCTTGCTTTTATTGGAGCTTCTTTTGTACAAAATTTTGCCACTGGGGAAGTATCCTAGTGCTAATCTCCTTATCATTCTTCTTTCATTTATGCTTGCCCCGTGAGGGTATTCCCTGGTTTTGATATAGACCTGGATGTCATGATACCAGGGTTTACTATCTGTTTCTTCTTTGATCATGAAGCAGTATGTCGGCTCACTCCTTGCTTTAATTTGTAACATCTGTGTCATCTATCCCTTTTCCATCTAAGTCATAACAGCCAGAGTGGCTAAGGCATTGGCGAATTGTTTCTTATCACGGTTGAGGTGAGTGAAGGAAATCTCTTTAAATTTCTTAATCAATTATAGGAGATACTTTTGATATGGGATCACTTTGGGGGTCTTTAGTTTTCCATTCCCCTTTGACTTGGTAAATGATCAAGGCCGAATCTCTATACACCTCTAATTTCTTGATCTTCATTTCAATGGTAGCTTGTAAACCCATCACACAAGCTTCATACTCTGCAACGTTGTTGGTGCAGTCAAACCTTAGCTTGATAGCTATTGGGAAATGTTTCCATCTGAGGATATCAAAACTACCCCAATCCCATTACTAGACAAATTGACTGCTCTGTCGAAATGCATTTCCCATACATCATTTGGTTCTTTGTCATTACTGCTGACTTCATTAACATACTCATTGGGAAAATCGAAATCCAGGGCTTTGTAATCCTTGATCGGGTTTTCTACTAGGAGATCAGCAATCACGCTTCCTTTCACTACCTTTCTGGTCATGTAAACAATGTCATATTGAAAAAGTATGACCTGCCATTTTGTTATCCTCCCTGGGACGAACGGGCTTTCAAATACATACTTGATTGGGTCTATTTTGGAGATGAGCCATGTTTTATGATTCAACATGTAGTGCTTGAGTCGATTTGCTGTCCATGCCAATACGCAATAAGTTTTCTCTAGGAATGAGTATCTCGACTCGCATTTGTTGAATTTTTTGCTTATATAGTAAATGGCTCTTTCCTTTCTCCTCGTGTCATCATGTTGTCCCAGCACACATTCCATCGAACTTTGTTGAACTGCCATGTACAAAATCAATGGCCTTCACATCACTGGAGGAACCAATATCGGCGGATTTGACAGGTACTGTTTAATCTTTTCAAAAGCCTCTTTACAAACTTGATCCCATTGGGCTATGTTATTCTTCTTAAGAAGTTTAAAATGGGCTCAGCTTTAATAGTGAGATTGGAGATGAATCTTGAAATGTAATTTAGTTTTCCTAGGAAGCTACGCACCTCCCTTTCTGTATTTGGGGATGGCATTTCTTGAATGGCTCGAACTTTGTCTAGATCCACTTATATTCCTTTATCGCTCTCTATGAATCCCAATAGCTTACCAGACCTGGCCCCAAACACACATTTAATCGGGTTCAGCTTCAGTTGATACTTCCTGAGCCTTTCGAACACCTTTCTCAACACCTCTATGTGACTTTCTGCCCCTCTGGATTTAGTGATCATATCATCCACATATACTTCTACTTCCTTGTGCATCATGTCATGGAATAATGTGATCATGGCTCTTTGGTAGGTAGCTCTAGCATTCTTTAATCCAAAGGGCATCACCTGATAGCAAAATACCCCCCATTGGGTGATAAAATCAATTTTGTCTTTGTCACCCTCATCCATGGGAATTTGGTTATACCCCAATGCCCCGTTGATACATGAACATCTTCCCAGCCCTACAGCATTGTCTACTAGCACATCTATGTGTGGGAGAGGAAAATCATCTTTCAAGCTTACCTTATTGAGATCCCTGTAATGAACACATACCCTTACTCTTCCATCCTTCTTCATTATATGGACAACATTAGCTATCCACTCGGGGTATTTCACCACTTCTTGGAATCCAACATCATACTGCTTTTTGACTTCATCCCTAACTTTGAGCAGTGTGTTGGGGTTCATTCTTCTCAATTTATGTTTCACTGTGGTCATCCCAGGAATTAGAGGGATTTTATGCATTACTATCTGAGGATCCAATCCTGGCATGTCATCATAGCTACACAAGAATACATCAATGAATTCCTTGAACAAACTGATCATATTCTCTAATTCTCTGTTATTCACGACCTTAAGTTCCCTCTTAATTTGCTCAATACTTAATTTATGGTGTGCATTTCATCCCTACAAGGTAGCAGAGAAGGCACATCTCTTTCACTTTGTTCTTCTACAGACTCTTCTTCAGAATCACTCAAATTAATGGCAGTTATGGGACTTTCAAAGTTAACATAAGGAATTTCAAAGTCAATTGAATTATTATGTCTGGATTGGTCAATGGTCTTGAAGAAATGAAAGTGGAGTGTATTAAAAAAAAAATGGATTTTAAAGGCGAAAGGAAAAGAGAATTGGACACAAAATGAGCTATTAATTTATTAATACTTCAATCATAAAAAAAGGTCCATTTACAGCATTACACTTGTCACCAAGGACAGAATGATCAAGTGTTGATAACAAAATATACTTTACTCGAGATTAAGCATAGGGATATCTTCTACTTCCCAATTAACATGCTCTTGCCCTTCAACGATTGGTGAAATTAGCACCTCGGACATGGAGTCTAGCTGTATGACATTGATGGATGGCTCTAATGGAGACTCTTCACTTTCTTATGGATTTTCAATGATTGGTTTGGTAAAAACATCTGTGATTTTCAGGACAACTTTCACCTTTTCAAATGTTCTGTCAAACCTTTGATCCCTGAACATATTCCTCATCTAGAATCTTTCATCTACTAGAGCATCTTCTTCATATCCTAAGCCAAAATGACCGATCTTCTGAATAGCTGGTACAGGTTTGACAATCCCTTGTAATGCAACGCCCAATCCCTTGCCCTCTTCATAGCCACTTTTCAACATTACCTTTGCAACCATTGCCGCAACTCCTTCATCACTCGGGGTAGTTCCTTGCAACTCCAGCACTTGGAAAAAACTTTCTAAGGATCTTTCAATTGTTTCTACATAAGGAACCGATTGAGGTTTAGCGACTAGCATGGCTTCCTCCCCTTTTACTGTGATGATTTTGCCGCTCATGATGTACTTGATCCTCTAATGCAGAGTTGAAGGTACTGCATTTGTCGAATGGATCCAGGGTCTTCCCAACAATATGGTGTATGCTGGCTCAATATCCATTACTTGGAATATAACGTTAAAAGTGTGTCTCTTGATCTGAAGTGGCAAATTGATGTCCCCTAGTACCTCTCTCTTTGTACCGTCAAAGGCTCTTACTACCATTGAACTTGGGCGAACGGCTGATAGATCAATAGGTCGTCTCGCCAAGGTGGCATTAGGCAAGACATTGAGGGTATATCCATTATTAATCAGCACTTTAGCGACTATGCACCCCTTACACTTAACTGTCACATGCAGAGCTTTGGTATGCTTAAAGCCAGCCGGGTCTACTTCATCTTCCGAGAAAGTGATAAAATTAGATTCCTGAATTTGCCCAACTATCTTCTCAAATTGCCCCGGTGTGATATCGGGCGTCACAAAGGCCTAGTCCATAACTTTTTGTAAGGCATGGCGATGCACTTTCGAGCTCAATATCAATGATAGCAAGGAAATTTGAGTGGGTGTCTTTCTTAATTGCTCGATGACGTCATATTCACTTTGTTTCATAATCTGCAGCAGCAGTTCCTCTTCTTCTTTCTTTTCACTATATTCCCCTTTCTCAACCCTTACAACCCCTTCCTCCACATTTTTTGGTGACTCTCCCATTTTTACTTTCCCCTTCTTCTTTTCTGTTTCATCATTTTCGTAACATCTCCCACTCCTGGTTATAAATTCCACTTCCTGATCTTATGGGAGTGAGTTACTAGTTGTGATAGGTTTTGGCTCTAGTTGGGGAGTAGTATTGTTGGAGGGTCCTGTATATGCCATCTTGAAATGCTCGTGTGGGGCAAAGCATGTAACACCCCAAAGTTCGGTAGTGCGTTCTGCTGTTCCGGTGACCAGTGTTGTCCGGACAGCTAGGATGCCTAGAACTACACTTCGTTATGAGTGAGGAGACATAAAATAGTGAAATACAAGAAAAGAAAATACAAGAAAAACAAAGGAAAAATAATAGCAAAGAAATGTAACCAAGTTAAGCGAGCCGAGAACCCTAGCGATGGGTGACCGCACCGGGAAGTCACGGCGTGGACCGTTGACTAGCCCTGGACTGCGGGGAACCCTGGCAAATATTTTTTGGACTTAAAGAGACATCAATTGAAGTAGAGATGTCATTAGAAATATCAAAGAAAAATTAATTATTTAGTATAAAGAAAAGTGAGAAATTGAAAAACGGACAAAACCCGGTGTTACCGAAAAATTGGGAATGTAACCCGAACAGGGGCATTATGGTCATTTGACATCCCGAATTGCCTTTTGACCTAAATGTCCATTAAAAATAAATAATATTACACTTAGAAAATAAAATGAAAAATTAGTTTAGTGGTACCTAATGCAATTAGCCAAAAGTGGAGTGAAAATTTTGTAATTAGCACTTTAAGCTTATTATATGATTAAATTGAGTAAGTGGACCACTAAGAATTATAATATGGATTAAATATAATCATAAGTGGGCAGATTACTTCCACTCAAACATCATCTTCTTCAAGTCCTCCATCCATGCCGAAATGAAGAATGGGAATCCTCCATTGCCGTTTGCATGAAGCTCCATTAACTCCTTCAATTTACCTCCAATCATCTAGGTTTCTTCATTAAAGATTACCTCCACATCACAAGGAAGAAGTAGATACCAATATTAAGAAGTTTTAGTGAAGATTAAACAAGTCCCAACAATAGGTAAGTTTGAGATTTTGAATATTGCTTTGTTAAACTTTGTATACATGTTATGGGTGTTTGCTTTGTGAAGGAATTTTTAAGTTTTGAGGAGTTCTTGATATGTCCAATTTTGGACAGCCATGGAGTTCTATATTTGATGAAGTATTCTTACATATATTTAATGTGGATTCATGTTGAGTAGGGTGATTTAATGTCCTAGTAAGTTAATTCCATATGTATATGGTGATTGTGCACTTGAAATGGAAGTTGACGAATTGTGGGACACTTTGGCATTGTGGAACATTTCGGCAGCCTTGGGACTCTTTAAGGAGTGTTTTAATTCATGAAGATATCGGGTGAATTGTGATATTGAGGATTGATGAATATGTATGTAAATGGGTTGTGTAAAGTGTATGTAAGAATTAGAAATGTTTATGTGTATATGTGGTTGTATTTGGACTTTGTGAATTAGAGTTTTATTTGGTGTATTGAGGATGTTTGTATTCTGCCCAAAATGATTTTTATGTGAAGTGGTAAATGGTTTTTGTAATGTACCAAAACAGAATGGGGTTGAGAGGTGGATTTGTAGCAAGGTAAATGTGTAATGAATAGATGTTTAAGCAATGTAATTAAGGGCAGTGTGCATTTTAACCTATAAAACTAAATGTGTAACTCCAATTGGTATGAGACAGTGAGACTAGGCACAAAATGTGCCAACTTTCATTGAGAAAGCATACCAAAATTCTGCTTGCAAGGTAGCATGAAAAATGACCAATTCGGATTAAGTGCAAATGAGGCCTGAAAATTGACCAATTGGGCAACAGTTAGTGTTTAGGCCATAACTCACTCAAAACAGGTCCAATTAACCTGAAATTTTAACCATGAATAGTCAAGACCCATACTTACAAGTATTATGAAGACACCAAAGCCCAAAAATGACCATAAGCAAGTCAAACAACTTGCAAAAGTTTGGGTCAAAAAACTGGCTGAACCAAAGTTGACCAAAATTGGCCTAAAATATTTTTACTTGTAAAAAAAATTGTATTATATTTCTTTTATCTCAGTTTTTGAAAAATCACTGTGGATTTGAGTTGATAAATATGTTGTCTTGAGAAATATGTTGAAGTTGAGATTTGGAAAAATATTGAAGTGCTTTTTTACAGGTTTTCTGAAGAACTGTTTTATCCAAAATACAGATGGCACTCTGCCAAAATTTTTACAGAAATTCCAAATAATTTAAATATGTTAGTTCTATCACTACAATTCAAAAAGGTTTTTAATACCTATAAATAGTGCTTACCACTGCAAAAGAAGTAAGAAAAGGTTTTAAAATCCCTTGTAGCGTATTTATTGGGTTATCAGTAGACAGAGTTGGTAATTCATTAGATATACTATGGGATCATGTTATGCCTTACAGAGGGGTAGGGTGTGACATGTTTTAGTGGTATCAGAGCAAAGTTTTTAAATTTTGTTTTCACCTATTTTTTGAATATTCTTTCTTCATAGTACAACTGCTCAACATCATTGTTTGATACATACAGTACATTACATTATAAATATGCACTAACGGGAGGAAATCTCCTTGTGTTATTGGTTCAGGAGATCTAAAATCCTCGCATTGATTATGGAAGAGGGTGATCGTTCAGTCAATCAATCTATTGAGGCTGAGGTGCAAGGGGATGCCCCAGGCCTACACAATGTCAGTGGTTCAGCAACACCAGCCCCTGCAGTACCGTAGTTTCCTGCTCAGTTCGCTCAGCAGATGGCTGCAATGTTCCAACAAATGGCTGGTAATGTGCCTACTCAAGTCCCAATACAGACACCAGTGGTACAACCACAATCTCCTACTAGGCAGTATGATAAATTGATGAAATATGGGGCTACAGAGTTCAAGGGGACAGTAGATCCTCTAGAGGCTGAACAGTGGTTAGAAAGGATGGATAGGGTATTCAAGAAACTGCATTGCACAGAGGAGCTCAGATTCGAATACTCTGTATCTTTGTTACAGGGGGATGCTTATGACTGGTGGAAAACCATTCCCCACAGTCTAGTAAAACCTGCAGTGCTAACATGGAATGACTTTCTCAGGGAATTCAAACAGAAATATGTCCCTGATGCTTATGTAGACCAGAAGTTACAAGAATTCCTAAGTCTAAAACAGGGGGGCAGATCAGTGGCTGAGTATGAAAGAGAATTTTCCCGCCTAAGCCATTATGCAGTGAGTTTACTTGCTACCAGCAGGGAGAGATGCAAGAGGTTTGAAACTGGCTTGAAGCCCAGTATCAGATTACAAGTAGTCGGCTTCAAACACACTAACTTCTCTGAACTTATTTCTCAAGCTCTAGAGTTAGAAAGAATTGAGTCTGAAGCTGCTCCTGAGAAAAAGAAATCAGAGAAGACAGAGAAAGAGGGAAAATCTGCAGAACAGAGTTCCAGTGGTCCTACTGGGAAGAGGAAGAACTATGGGGGACACAGCAGAGGTGGCAAGAAATCTGGTAGGGGAAGATATTCGTGATGTAAGCCTCCCTATCCGGTCAATGAGTACCAGAGGTTCTTATCCTCCCCGCCAATGTGAAACTTATGGAAGAAATCATGGTGGGATATGCTACAAGGCTATTGGAGCCTGTTATAACTATGGAGGCACAGGACACTTTGCCAAGGACTACACCAGTAGTCGCAGGGTTGGACCACCTCCTACTACTGCAGAAGGGCCAGTTCAAAGCCCTGTCACCAGAAGTTCACAACCACCCAGCAGAGGTAGAGGCAGGGGTAGAGGTAGCCCAGCAGGCAGCCAAGGCACAGTGAAACAATCAGAGCAAGACAGTGCTCCAATCAGAATGTATGCAATGAGACAGAGGGAAGAGGCAGAGACATCTGATGTTGTGGCTGGTACTTTCTCAACTTTTAACCAAGATGTGTTTGTGTTATTTGATCCGGGTTCTACCCATTCTTATGTGAGTGCTAGCATCATTGATTGCATTATTGTTCCATGTACAAAAATGGACTTTGAGGTGCTAGTAATAAGTCCGTTAGGACAGGAAGTCAGGGTTAATAGAATGTATAGAGATTGTCCTTTGGTGATCCAAGGACACACTTTCCTGTCTGATTTCATTGAAATGCCCTTCAGAGATTATGATATCATCTTGGGCATGGATTGGTTAGCTAGGCATCATGCCATGATTGACTATAGGCTGAAGACGGTCACTTTTGGCCTTCCTCAGTACAGTGATGTGGTAATACATGGGGAAAGGCAGTTATTGCCATCAAACATCATTTCGGCTGCACTAGCCAGAAAGATGATCAGAAAGGGGTGTGAAGCCTACTTGGCATATGTGCTAGACACCCAAGTGGGGAGTCCAGCATTGAAGGACATCCCTACAGTACTTGACTTTCCAGATGTGTTTCCTGATGAATTGCCAGGATTAGCTCCGGAAAGAGAAGTGCAGTTTGAAATTAATGTTATGCCTGGTGTGGATCCAATCTCCATAACGCCATACAGAATGGCACCAGCAGAGTTGAAGGAGTTGAAGATACAATTGCAAAAACTACTTGAAAAGGGCTTCATCTGCCCTAGTGTGTCACCTTGGGGAGCACCAGTGTTGTTTATTAAGAAGAAGGATGGTACTCTCCGCTTATGCATTGACTACCGGCAGTTGAATAAGGTGACAATAAAGAACAGATATCCATTGCCTCGCATTGATGATCTGTTTGATCAGTTGAAGGGTGCAGCTGTATTCTCCAAAATTGATCTGCGATCTGGTTATTATCAGTTGAAGGTGCAAGAGCAGAGTATTCCAAAAGCGCTTTGAACTCAAGATGGCCACTATGA
This sequence comes from Hevea brasiliensis, assembly GCF_030052815.1. Classification (NCBI taxonomy): domain Eukaryota; kingdom Viridiplantae; phylum Streptophyta; class Magnoliopsida; order Malpighiales; family Euphorbiaceae; genus Hevea; species Hevea brasiliensis. The sequence goes on from NC_079497.1 coordinate 92,713,114, forward strand.
GTTTCTAGTAATGCCATTCGGGTTAACAAATGCTCCAGCTGCTTTTATGGATCTAATGAACACTATCTTCAGACAATATCTTGATCAATTTGTGGTGGTGTTTATTGATGACATTTTGATATATTCAAGGAATGCAGAGGAGCATGACAGACATCTACGGATTGTACTGCAGACTTTAAGGGAGAAACAGCTATACGCCAAATTGTCGAAATGTGAATTTTGGCTGAAAGAAATCTCCTTTTGGGACATGTTGTCACCAAGAAGGGATCAAGGTAGATTCCAGCAAGGTAGAAGCTATCCTTAATTTGAAGCCGCCCAAGAACATCACAGAAATTCGCAGTTTTCTAGGTCTAGCTGGATATTACCGTCGGTTTGTGAAGGGGTTTTCTATGTTATCTTCTCCACTGACCAAACTGCTTCGAAAAGATGTAAAATTTCAGTGGACTGATAAATGCCAGCAAAGTTTTGATGAGTTGAAGAGGTGTTTGATCAAGCTCAGCCTTACTTTACCTACTCCGGGTAAAGAATACACAGTTTATAGTGATGCTTCTCACAATGGGCTAGGCTGTGTACTGATGCAAGATCAGAATGTCATTGCTTATGCATCACGCCAGCTGAAACTGCATGAGAGGAACTATCCAACACATGATCTGGAGCTAGCAGCTATTGTTTTTGCTCTGAAGATCTGGAGACACTATTTGTATGGAGAGAAATGCTACATTTACACAGATCACAAGAGCTTGAAGTACTTAGGCACTCAGAAGGAATTAAATTTGAGGCAGAGGAGATGGTTAGAACTCATCAAAGATTATAATTGCTTAATAGACTATCAGCCAGGGAAAGCAAATGTGGTGGCTGACGCCTTAAGTCGCAAGACTATGGCAAGTCTCAGAGTTTCTCCTTTGTCCATGGTATATGAATTGAAAGCACAGCATGCCAGTTTAGAGATTGATGATGAGGGACAGACAGTAGTTGCATGGCATGTACTGCTAGTGTTGATTGATCAGATCAGAATGGCTGCTCAGAGTGATGAAAAATATCAGAAGCTACTGAAAGAAGTCCAGTAGGGCAAGAAACCTAAATTCTCTGTGAGAGATGATGGTTTATTAATACATCAGGGTAGAGTGTGCGTTCCTAGTGATGTGGAACTGAGACAGATCATTATGACGGAAGCACATGAGTCTCCATTTGCTATGCACCCTGGTGGAACTAAAATGTACAGAGGGCTGAAAGAGTATTACTGGTGGATGGGTATGAAGAGAGATATAGCTGAATTTGTTTCCAAATGCCTAACTTGTCAGCAAGTAAAGGCAGAACATCAAGTTCCAGTTGGTTTGTTACATCCTTTGTCGATGCAGTGGAAATGGGAGCGAATAACTATGGATTTTGTTACAGGACTTCCAAGGACACAGAGTAGTCATGATGCAAGATGGGTTATAGTTTGTGATTGACCAAGTCTGCTCACTTTTTACCAATTCGGATGGACTATAGCCTGGAAAGATTGGCCAGATTGTACATATATGAGATTGTAAAATTGCATGGAGTGCCAGTATCAATTGTGTTTAACAGAGATCCTAGGTTCACTTCTAGATTCTGGGGTAGTCTTCAGAGAGCCCTAGGAACTAGATTGAACTTCAAAGACAAGATTCCACCCACGCATGCATGGCCACCCGAGAGGGTTATTTAGATACTGGAGGATATGCTACGAGCTTGTGTGATTGAATTTGAAGGTAGTTGGGATACACACTTGCCTTTGATTGAGTTTGCTTATAACAACAGCTACCAATCAAGCATTAGGATGCCTCCATATGAAGCATTGTATGGCAGGAAGTGCAGAACTCCCTTATATTGGGATGAAGTAGGTGAAAGGAAGATGATTGGGCTAGAAATTGTTCAGCAGACAGAGGAAAAGATCAGATTGATTAGAGATAGACTCAAGGCTGCATCAGACCGTTAGAAGTCCTATATTGATCTGAAAAGAAGAGATATTGAATATGCAGTGGGTGATAAGGTATTCCTCAAAGTTTCTCCTTGGAAGAGGATTATGAGATTTGGCAGAAAGGGGAAACTGAGTCCTCGTTTCATCGGACCATATGAGGTTCTGGAAAGAGTGGGTCCTTTGGCATATCGGTTGGCATTACCTCCAGAGCTAGCAAGGATACACAGTGTCTTCCATGTGTCCATGTTAAAGAGGTACAGATCTGACCCATCTCATGTATTATCATTTGAAGAGATTGAGGTAAATCCAGACCTCTCATATGAGGAAGAACCCATAAAAATTCTGGCTTATGAGGTAAAGCAGTTGAGGAAGAAACAGATACAACTGGTTAAAGTGCTGTGGAACCATCATTCAGGCCAGGAAGCTACTTGGGAACGTGAAGAGGATATGAGGAGACAGCACCCACAGCTGTTCAGAGACTAATGCCAGGTAAAATTTCAAGACAAAATTTATTTTAAGGGGGGAGAATTGTAACACCCCTAAGTTCGGCAGTGCGTTCTACTATTCCGGTGACCAGTGTTATCCGGACAGCTAGGATGACTAGAACTACACTTCGTTATGACTGAGGAGACATAAAATAGTGAAATATAAGAAAAGAAAATACAAGAAAAACAAAGGAAAAATAATAGCAAAGAAATGTAACCAAGTTAAGCGAGCTGAGAACCCTAGCGATGGGTGACCGCACCGGAAAGTCACGGCGTGGACCGTTGACTAGCCTTGGACTGCGGGGAACCCTGGAAAATATTTTTTAGACTTAAAGAGACATCAATTGAAGTAGAGATATCATTAGAAATATCAAAGAAAAATTAATTAATTAGTACAAAGAAAAGTGAGAAATCGAAAAACGGACAAAACCCGGTGTTACCGAAAAATTGGGAATGTAACCCGAACAGGGGCATTATGGTCATTTGACATCCCGAATTGCCTTTTGACCTAAATTTCCATTAAAAATAAATAATATTACACTTAGAAAATAAAATGAAAAAATGGATTTTAAAGGCGAAAGGAAAAGAGAATTGGACACAAAATGAGCTATTAATTTATTAATACTTCAATCATAAAAAAAATTCCATTTACAGTATTACACTTGTCACCAAGGACAGAATGATCAAGTGTTGATAACAAAATATACTTTACTCGAGATTAAGCATAGGGATATCTTCTACTTCCCAATTATCATGCTCTTGCCCTTCAACGATTGGTGAAATTAGCACCTCGGACATGGAGTCTAGCTGTATGACATTGATGGATGGCTCTAATGGAGACTCTTCACTTTCTTCTGGATTTTCAATGATTGGTTTGGTAAAAACATCTATGATTTTCAGGACAACTTTCACCTTCTCAAATGTTCTGTCAAACCTTTGATCCCTGAACATATTCCTCATCTAGAATCTTTCATCTACTAGAGCATCTTCTTCATATCCCAAGCCAAAATGACCGATCTTCTGAATAGCTGGTACAGGTTTGACAATCCCTTGTAATGCAACGCCCAATCCCTTGCCCTCTTCATAGCCACTTTTCAACATTACCTTTGCAACCATTGCCGCAACTCCTTCATAACTTGGGGTAGTTCCTTGCAACTCCAGCACTTGGAAAAAACTTTCTAAGGATCTTTCAATTGTTTCTACATAAGGAACCGATTGAGGTTTAGTGACTAGCATGGCTTCCTCCCCTTTTACTGTGATGATTTTGCCGCTCATGATGTACTTGATCCTCTGATGCAGAGTTGAAGGTACTGCATTTGTCGAATGGATCCAGGGTCTTCCCAACAATATGGTGTATGCTGGCTCAATATCCATTACTTGGAATATGACGTTAAAAGTGTGTCTCTTGATCTGAAGTGGCAAATTGATGTCCCTTAGTACCTCTCTCTTTGTACCGTCAAAGGCTCTTACTACCATTGAACTTGGGCGAACGGCTGATAGATCAATAGGTCGTCTCGCCAAGGTGGCATTAGGCAAGACATTGAGGGTATATCCATTATTAATCAGCACTTTAGCGACTATGCACCCCTTACACTTAACTGTCACATGCAGAGCTTTGGTATGCTTAAAGCCATCCGGGTCTACTTCATCTTCCGAGAAAGTGATAAAATTAGATTCCTGAATTTGCCCAACTATCTTCTCAAATTGCCCCGGTGTGATATCGGGCGTCACAAAGGCCTAGTCCATAACTTTTTGTAAGGCATGGCGATGCACTTTCGAGCTCAATATCAATGATAGCAAGGAAATTTGAGTGGGTGTCTTTCTTAATTGCTTGATGACGTCATATTCACTTTGTTTCATGATCTGCAGCAGCAGTTCCTCTTCTTCTTTCTTTTCACTAGATTCCCCTTTCTCAACCCTTACAACCCCTTCCTCCACATTTTTTGGTGACTCTCCCATTTTTACTTTCCCCTTCTTCTTTTCTGTTTCATCATTTTCGTAACATCTCCCACTCCTGGTTATAAATTCCACTTCCTGATCTTGTGGGAGTGAGTTACTAGTTGTGATAGGTTTTGGCTCTATTTGGGGAGTAGTATTGTTGGAGGGTCCTGTATATGCCATCTTGAAATGCTCGTGTGGGGCAAAGCATGTAACACCCCAAAGTTTGGTAGTGCGTTCTGCTGTTTCGGTGACCAGTGTTGTCCGGACAGTTAGGATGCCTAGAACTACACTTCGTTATGAGTGAGGAGACATAAAATAGTGAAATACAAGAAAAGAAAATACAAGAAAAACAAAGGAAAAATAATAGCAAAGAAATGTAACCAAGTTAAGCGAGCCGAGAACCCTAGCGATGGGTGACCGCACCGGGAAGTCACGGCATGGACCGTTGACTAGCCCTAGACTGCGGGGAACCATGGAAAATATTTTTTGGACTTAAAGAGACATCAATTGAAGTAGAGATGTCATTAGAAATATCAAAGAAAAATTAATTATTTAGTACAAAGAAAAGTGAGAAATTGAAAAACGGACAAAACCCGGTGTTACCGAAAAATTGGGAATGTAACCCGAACAGGGGCATTATGGTCATTTGACATCCCGAATTGCCTTTTGACCTAAATGTCCATTAAAAATAAATAATATTACACTTAGAAAATAAAATGTAAAATTAGTTTAGTGGTACCTAATGCAATTAGCAAAAAGTGGAGTGAAAATTTTGTAATTAGCACTTTAAGCTTATTATATGATTAAATTGAGTAAGTGGACCACTAAGAATTATAATATGGATTAAATATAATCATAAGTGGGCAGATTACTTCCACTCAAACATCATCTTCTTCAAGTCCTCCATCCATGCCGAAATGAAGAATGGGAATCCTCCATTGCCGTTTGCATGAAGCTCCATTAACTCCTTCAATTTACCTCCAATCATCTAGGTTTCTTCATTAAAGATTACCTCCACATCACAAGGAAGAAGTAGATACCAATATTAAGAAGTTTTATTGAAGATTAAACAAGTCTGAACAATAGGTAAGTTTGAGATTTTGAATATTGCTTTGTTAAACTTTGTATACATGTTATGGGTGTTTGCTTTGTGAAGGAATTTTTAAGTTTTGAGGAGTTCTTGATATGTCCAATTTTGGACAGCCATGGAGTTCTATATTTGATGAAGTATTCTTACATATATTTGATGTGGATTTATGTTGAGTAGGGTGATTTAATGTCCTAGTAAGTTAATTCCATATGTATATGGTGATTGTGCACTTGAAATGGAAGTTGATGAATTGTGGGACACTTTAGCATTGTGGAACATTTCGGTAGCCTTGGGACTCTTTAAGGAGTGTTTTAATTCATGAAGATATTGGGTGAATTGTGATATTAAGGATTGATGAATATGTATGTAAATGGGTTGTGTAAAGTGTATGTAAGAATTAGAAATGTTTATGTGTATATGTGGTTGTATTTGGACTTTGTGAATTAGAGTTTTATTTGGTGTATTGAGGATGTTTGTATTCTGCCCAAAATGACTTTTATGTGAAGTGGTAAATGGTTTTGGTAATATACCAAAACAGAATGGGGTTGAGAGGTGGATTTGTAGCAAGATAAATGTGTAATGAATAGATGTTTAAGCAATGTAATTAAGGGCAGTGTGCATTTTAACCTATAAAACTAAATGTGTAACTCCAATTGGTATGAGACCAATTGGAGGTGAGACTAGGCACAAAATGTGCCAACTTTCGTTGAGAAAGCATACCAAAATTCTGCTTGCAAGGTAGCATGAAAAATGACCAATTCGGATTAAGTGCAAATGAGGCATGAAAATTGACCAATTGGGCAGCAGTTAGTGTTTAGGCCATAACTCACTCAAAACAGGTCCAATTGACCTGAAATTTTAACCATGAATATTTAAGACCCATACCTACAAGTATTATGAAGACACCAAAGCCTAGAAATGACCATAAGCAAGTCAAACAGCTTGCACAAGTTTTGGTCCAAAAACTAGCCGAACCAAAGTTGACCAAAATTGACCTAAAATGACCTAATTTGATGCCATTTGACCAGCAATAGTAAAATGACCATAACTTGGTCTACATAACTCAGAATGACCTAAAATTTTGCCCTGCATTCCATAAGACATAGATCTACAAGTTTGTAGTTTTGACCAAAACCCAAAAACTGAGGGAACTAGGTCTTCCGGCTGGGTCAAACTAGTATACCGGAATCCAGCAAGTTGCAATAAAATGCACTAAACAAGGAAATGAAATTGGTAACGTGTACCAACCCTAAAACACTATCGAATGTGACATATTAGTGACACTAAAACCTAATTTACCTAGAACGCATCGAGGGTCAGTATATTAGGTGATTAAGCAAATAATAGCTTTCAGTGAATTACTTATCAAGCATTATCGATAGAGACAATTTAATTTAGTACTGAAACACTTCAAATTGTGTTTCTCAGTTAGTAAAGACTCAGGGAAAGGGAAGGAAACACTGAGTCCAGACCAGGAGACAGTCATCAGAGGTTTGTGCACAACAACTATTTCATTTGAATTTTTCAATTGAAATGAATTATGACTATTTGTACATTATTGTTTTAAATTGTGGAAATGTGTTTGAATGGATATTTGTTGCTTGAAAAGAATTGTAAATGATTTGAAAACTGTGAGAAATTATTTGAATGATATTGATGGATACTGATTGATTGAAAAGTATTGGAAATGGTTTGAAACCACAGTTATCATGTATATTGATTGTATTCCTCGCTAGCTTGTCTAGTGGGACGAATTGAATTCCCTCTCTGGCTGAAGTGTTGAGGTGTGTGCCTGTTGAGGACGAATTGGATGAGTACTCATATTTTTGCTAGCTAGCTATGTTATTCCTCATTAGTCATCGACTTTTGGGACGAATTGAATACCTCATTAGCCATCGGCTTTTGGGACGAATTGAACCTTGGAACATGATTTAAGCTGTGTGTGATTTATTGATATATACTGTGAGATTGTGAAATGAATTTAAACTCTTATTGACATATACTGTCTTTTGAATTCAACCATGATTTGACTTATTAAAATTTTTGTGATATTGAGAAATGGAGTTTAAATTCTTATTAACAATTATTGTCTTGAAATTAACTATGGTTTTGAGTATCCACTATTTATATGATTTATGAATTGTGATTTAAATTGTATTTGGTTAATGTTGTGCACCACTGAGACATTGTCTCAGCGATAGCTTTTTATTCTTTATTGCAGAGTAGACAGACAGGGAAGCAGACTAGGCTGCTAGTACCTCCAGCGAGAGATTACCGGGTATAATGAGTATACCAACATTTTGCATTTTGTACTGTAATGTATGACCACTGTATGTACATATTGTTTTTGGTTTTGAGCAGTTGTAAATTAAAATTGTACATTGAAGTTGTAAAGTAAATTATGAGTTATTTTGACTTGTAAAAAAAATTATATTATATTTCTTTTATCTCAGTCTTTGAAAAATCACTGTGGATTTGAGTTGATAAATATGTTGTGTTGACAAATATGTTGAAGTTGAGATTTGGAAAAATATTGACGTGCTTTTTTACAGGTTTTCTGAAGAATTTTTTTATCCAAAATACAGATGGCACTCTACCAAAATTTTTACAGAAATTCCAAATAATTCAAATATGTTAGTTCTATCACTACAATTCAAAAAGGTTTTTAATACCTGTAAATAGTGCTCACCACTGTAAAAGAAGTAAGAAAAGTTTTTAAAATCCCTTGTAGTGTATTTAATGGGTTATCAGTAGACGGAGTTGGTAATTCATTAGATATACTATGGGATCATGTTATGCCTTACAGAGGGGTAGGGTGTGACAAAGCATGGCTTAGGAGAGGTGATGGGTTGAGTGTAGGTATGGTTGAGGGTAGGAATTCAAGTGCTGCTAGATGAACTCTGAGTAAATACTTGGAGATTATAGTTCCAAGGCACTGCATGGGTATTAGTGATTGGGAGTTGAGGCGAAGTTCGGATGATCATTATTGGTGGTACTAGTGGTGTTGGTGTGTTAGGAGCAGAAAAGACTATTCTTGGATTGGGGATAGAGGTATCTCGGCCAAATCTGGCTATGTTCACTTCATCCTCTATCCTTGACCTTTGCTGACATCTCAAAATTCTGAGTGATAGCATTCTCAGAACTTCCTGCCTGAATTTGTAACACCCCTAAGTTCGGTAGTGCGTTCTACTGTTCCGGCGACCAGTGTTGTCCGGACAGCTAAGATACCTAGAACTACACTTCGATATGAGTGAGAAGACATAAAATAATGAAATACAAGAAAAGAAAATACAAGAAAAACAAAGGAAAAATAATAGCAAAGAAATGTAACCAAGTTAAGCAAGCCGAGAACCCTAGCGATGGGTGACCGCATCAGGAAGTCACGGCGTGGACCGTTGACTAGCCCTGGACCGCAGGAAACCCTGGAAAATATTTTTAGGACTTAAATAAAAACCTATTGAAGTATAAATACCATTAGAAATATCAAAGAAAAATTAATTAATTAGTACAAAGAAAAGTGAGAAATCGAAAAATGGACAAAACCCGGTGTTACCGAAAAATCGGGAATGCAACCCGAACAGGGGCATTGTGGGCATTTGACATCCCAAGTTGTCTTTTGACCTAAATGTCCATTGAAAATACATGATATTATATTTGGAAAATGTCATGAAAAATTTAATTAGTGGTACCTTATGTAAATAGCAAAAATGGGATTCAAATTGAGTAATTAACACATTTAAACATATAATATCATTATTTATGGTGAGTGGAGCACTATGGGGTTAAACAACCATTAAATGGGCAGGTGTAAATCAACTAACAAATCTGTGAACTCATCTTCAACCTTCATTCCCTTCCATTGCCGAAGTGAAGATTTCTCCCAAAGAAACTCCATGGCTGCACCATGCATGGAGCTCAAGTTCTCCATGATCAAGCCTTGATTTCTTGCAAGTGTCTTCATGAAAAATGATCCTCACACCATGGGCAGTAGATAGGCAGCAAGAAATGAAAGTTTTTGTGGAGTTTTGAAGAATTTCCAAAGTGGTAAGTTTGAGTTTTTGATTATTGTTTTATTAAAGTTTGTAAGGATGTTATGGGTACTTGATTTATGGAGAAATTTTTGAGGTTTGATGTTTAAAGGGGATGTGTACTTTTGGCAGCCATGGAAACACTTTGAGGACAGCTTATTCTTGCTTCTAAATGGTAGATTAAAGGATTGATTAAATGTTTATGTGTGTAGGAAAATTATTTGGGTGATGTATACTTAGTATATGTAAATGTGTATTGAAATTTGAGTGCTTGGAAATTTAGGGAATGTAATGCATGAATCGGCAGCCTGGTTTGGTGAACCATAAGGATGTTATTTCATGTTTGGATGATGGAATATTAATGTTGAATTGTGTTAGTTGTGATGGCAGTTTGGATATATGTGTGATGGTGTAAAGTTGGACATGTAAATGAGCATGAATAGGTAGTTAAATTGTTGTAATTGAATTTGACAAATTCTTCACTTAATGGTGTATGTTGAATGTGATTGTAAGCTGCCAAAATGATCAATAAAATGTTGTGAAATATGTTTAGGTTAGGGTACAAACCAGAATTGGCTTGAATGTTAAGTTTGGTAAGTGTTAAAAGTGATCCTTGATGTGTATGAAGGAAATGCAATAAGGCAGTTTGTGTTTTGGGCCTAGAATTTTAACTTTGTGGCTCCAATTGGTATGAGACCAATTGGAGGTGAAACTAGGCACAAAATGTGCCAACTTTCATGAAGGAAGCTTGCCAAAATTCTGCTTGCAAGGTAGCTTGAAAAATGACCACATCTGGATTAAGTGCAAATAAGGCCTGAAAATTTACCATTTGGGCAGCAGTTAGTGTTTAGGCCATAACTCACTCAAAACAGGTCTAATTGACCTGAAATTTTGACCATGAATAGTTAAAACCCATATCTATAAGTCTTATGAAGACATCAAAGCCCAGAAATGACAATAAGCAAGTCAAACAGCTTGCATAAGTTCGGGTCCAAAAACTGGCCGAACCAAAATTGACGTAAAATGACCTAAAGTGACCAATTTTGATGCAATTTGACCAGCAATAGTAAAATGACTATAACTTGGTTTGCATAACTCAGAATGACCTGAAATTTTGTCCCGCGTGCAATAAGACATAGATCTACAAGTTTGTAGTTTTGACTGAAACCCGAAAACTGAGGGAACTAGGTCGTCAGGCTAGGTCAAACTAGTATCCCGAAATCCAGCAAATTGCAAGAAAATGCAAGATACATAGAAATGAATTTGGTAATGTGTACCAACCCTAAGAGACTATCGAATGTGACATATTAGTAACATTAAAACCTAATTTACCTAGAATGCATCGAGGGTCAACATATTAGGTTGACTAAGGAAATAATAGAATTCGATAAATTAATTATTGAACCTTATTCTTAGAGACTATTTAAATGAGTACTAAAACACTTCAAATTGTGTTTCTCAGTTAGCAAATACTCAGGGAAAGGGAAGGAAACACTGAGTCAAGGCCAGGAGACAGTTATCAGAGGTTTGTGCACAATAAGTATTTCTTTTGAATTTTTCAATTGAAATAAATTATGATTATTTATATGTTATTGTTTTAAATTGTGTTTGTGCACAATAAGTTTTTCTTTTGAATTTTTCAATTGAAATAAATTACGATTATTTATATGTTATTGTTTTAAATTGTGTTTGTGCATAATAATTTTGATATTTACTGCTTTTACTAGCAAATTTATTTGGAGAAATGAGTTATGAATAATTTTTTATTGCTTTGGTTTTGGGAATATTATTTGGAACTTATTGTGTTGCCAACTTTGCAAATGGAAATTTTGAGATAAAATGTGATTTATGGTTTGTATGAAATATTGTGATTTTAAATTGTTTTGATTCACACTTGGCATGACACTGTTAATATATTCCTCCCTCTTTGACTTATCAGTCTGGGGTGAGTGTGATTATGTTTCTCCCTCTTTGACTTGCCAGTCTGAGGTGAATGTGGATGAGTACTCATTATTTAGCTAGCTTCCTCCCTCATTGATTTCGATTATTGGGGTGAGTGTGTCTTGTCATGGTGTACAACACGGCATGGGAGAAATAAATTGTGTCATGGACTAAATTGTGATATTGATTGGCAACACTGTATTCTTCAGTTATTTGATCAAATGGTGCTATTGATTGGCAAAACTGTATTATTCAATTATTTGATCAAATGGTGTTATTGATTGGCAAAACTGTATTATTCAGTTATTTGATCAAATTGTGTTATGGATTGGCAAAACCATGTTATTCAGTTATTTGATCAAATTGTGTTATTGATTGGCAAAACTGTGTTACTCAGTTATTTGATCAAATTTATGTTATATGAACTTTGTAAATTGTGAAATGGAATTGTGAACTATTTGATTTGTGAATTGTCATTAAAAGATTTATATATATCGCATTTCAAATTGTTATTGTGCACCACTGAGTAAATTTTACTCAGCGATAGCTTTTCATTGCTGTCGCAAGCAGACAGACTAACAAGGCAGCAGACTAGGCTGCTAGTACTACACTGAGAGATCATCGGGTATATTGAGTATACCATATTCTGCATTTTATATTGTAATGTATGTTCACTGTATGTATATAGTGTTCTTGGTTTTGAGTAGTTGTAAATTAAAATTGTACATTGAAATAAATTATCAGTTATTTTGACTTGTAAAATTTATATTATATTTCTTTTATCTCATTCTTTGAAAAATTATTGTGGATTTGACTTGAGAAATATATTGTGTTGTTTAACTGTTGGAGTCGAGATTGAGAAATCTATTTGAAGTGCTTTTTACAGGTTTTCTAAAGAATCGTTTTGTTCAAAATACAGATGGTACTCCGCTAAAATTTTTACAGAAATTATTAATTCTTAAAATGTGTTAGTTGTTTTACTTCAGTTCAAAATTTTTTTTTAACACCTGTAAATAGTGCTCACCACTATAAAAAGAAGTAAGAAAAGTTTTAAAATTCCTTATAGTGTATTTAATGAGTTATTAGTAGACGAAGTTGGTAATTCATTAGGTATACTACGGGATCATGTTATGCCTTACAGAGGGGTAGGGTGTGACATAATTCATCACAGTTTTACAACTCATGATCGGCCATCCCTCCATGGTAGGGACATCCTAAATTATGCCGATCAATTCCTGACCCAGATCCCTAAGGGCATACATATCCCACTCTTACTGCAATTGCAAAAATCTCATTGAAATGCGGAATAAGCTGATTTACCTCCAAGATTGATCTTTCATCCCAAGGTTCTATCACATTCATACCATTCCCTGCATCATAATTAGGTAATGGGTTTGAAGTGACGTTGGGAAAATAGCCATTTCCCTCAATTTTTAACCATCCATTTCTGATAAGAGCCTGTACCCTTCCCCAAAGAGCTCCATAATTATCGGTTGAATGCCCCACTGCCCCACCATGATATTCGCATTGGGCATTAGTGTCATACCACCTAGGATATGGTGGCTGAATCGGGTCAAGGGGAATTGGCACTATCTAATTTATACCCAATAGGTATCAATAGATTTCACAGAGCGGAAGGGGGAGAGGTGGATTAGGATTCCTTGGTGGTCTTGGGTTGGTTTAAGTAACAGGTGGTCTTAACTGAATAGGTTGAGCAGGTAGTTTGGGGTGGTAAGCAACTTGAGGTATAATTGAAGAGTATGGTCGAAAGTTATTTTGAGGGAGTGGTGGGTGAGCTTGTTTGGTGATAGAGTGTACATCACCTTCCTTCTTTTTTCTGAAACTGGCGATTTTCTTTGCAGAGTTTTTTCCAATCAACTCCTGCAACCTTCCTAACATGAGGTTAACTTCAATCCTTTCGCCAGTCTGGATAATGTCGGAAAAGCTATTTGACATATTTTCGATCATTAAATTGAAATACGAGGCCTTCAGGGTTTCGATGAATAGAGAGCAAAGCTCATTATTAGTAATCGAAGGATATACCTTAGCTGCCTTCTCTCTCCATCTCTGTGCATATTCCTTAAAGCTCTCCTTTTCCTTTTACACTAGATTTTGAAGGTCTCTTTGTGTCGAGGTGACATCGCAATTGAATTTGTACTGCTTGAGGAAAGCATTGGTCAAATCTTTCCAGAGCGTAGTTTACTCCTATCTAGCTGTATGCACCATCGTAAGGCTGCACCGGAGAGGCTTTCATGAAAGAAATGGACTAGAAGTCTGTCATCTTCCATGAAGGCAGACATTTTGGCTATGTAAGTGGCCAAATGGATGCGGGGATTTGAATTTCTAGTATATTTGTCAAAATTCGGGACTTTAAACTTAGGTGGTACTATTACATCCGGTACCAATCTCAGTGAAGATACATCAACTGAGCCATACATGTTCAGACCTTCTATAGCTCTCTGTCTTTCCTCTAGAGTAGACAACTTCTCATTTTCCTTTTCTTTACTTTCACCCCCTGCTACATAAGCCATGCCTCTGGTTGAGAAATTATTTGTAGGGTAAACTGAATGGATTGGTATGGAAGGGTGAAATTTGGCGTTTGAGATAGCCAGATGATAAGAATCGGGTAAGTCATTATTTGGGAATGTTGGACTGACAGTGATTGTTGGATCAAGAATAGGAGCCTGGAAGGTGAAAGAGGTTGAAGCTTGATGGGAATCAACCGTCGTTGCGAGTGGGGGAATTACTGGTGGATTTGGTTCTGGTGTAGGTCGAATGGTTTCTTTACTCTGGGACATCTCCCTCATTAGTTTTATCAATTTTGAGACTTGGTCTCTCAATTTTGAAACTTGTCTTATAGGTTCTACACTTATTCCTGGTCTTCCATTATCTTCCTTGCTCGGGACCTTGTTAAGTAAACTCTTTTCGGTTGAACCACTTGCTCGATCGGGTTTGCCTTGTTTGGCGCAATGTTGATTTCCTATAAAAAGTTTTCATTAGTTTTAAATTTTGTTACAATTAAAGATCCTAACTAGACAAAGGATACGGTGGCAGATAACTGCCAAAATGGAATCTGCAGAAGATGAATTGTGTCAACTTTATCATGGCATCACTCGATAGTCTAACAGTGAATAACGAGATCATATGCATGTCTATGACACTTGTCCATATGATGCATTTGCTTTTTTGTATAACCCTAACGAGGATAGTTCCCACGGGAGTTACATTATTCATTCATATTTTGCTAAACATGGTTCAAACAAATTCATTAACAATCGGTTCATACATAACATTCTTGCTATTGCCTAGGTTCAGGAAGACTCTTTAAAATACAATGACATCTTTTGAGATACTCATAGAGTCTTTTTTCTTATCTAGCAGGATTGAATGTCTTCAAGGTGTACTCGAATTCTGGCAGCAGTACTTGTTTCCCTTGTTCTATCATTCTTTCTAACTGGTCAACATTTTCTCTCAGCTCTTGATGAAGGGTTGCTTGCCTTTCTTTTTCTTTCCTTTTTTAGCACATTCTTTCAAAATGTCATTAATAAGTTGTGCCTGCTCCTTCAATTCAAGCTTCTTCCTTTTGCTTTTCTGTTTATATTCTTCCATAAGTATTTCCTGATATTCCAGTTTTTCCTGTAATTTGACATTTTGGACTCCTGCCTCTCTCACTGTGCTTTGAAGCAAGGTCTTTTCTTTCTCCCACTGTATTTCCTATCCCTCAAATTTCGCTTCTCCTGCTGTTACTTCTTCCCTGAGCCTCTTTACCTCCTTTTTCAATATTTGGTATTGGTCTTCTAACTGCCTTATATATTTTTATAATTGTTGGTTCTCGTCGTTCAAAAACTGTAGAGAGCTGACCAATTTGGCACTAACTTCTTCTGAAAGAACTTCTTGATGAGGCATGCTTCTCTTAGGCTCTGCTAGTTTGGAAACTCGGTATCCCTTGTCTCTGCTTTTTCTCCATCTGAGATAATCTTTCGTGGTGCTTGGCCCTTTAGGCGACCATTCAATCAAGGTGACCTTTTCCCAGGATTTGCGAAATGCTTTCAATTCTTCCTCTCTACCAGGTTCATGATAGAAATGAGCTTGATGGAACCCTTCAACATTGGGCGTGAACTGGGTTAAACCAAATTGGCTCATTATCAAAGCTGGGATGTAACTTGTGCACTCGATCAGTCCTATCAAAAGTACTAAGTGATTATCCCCTGTACTAAACAAAATGGGCTGGCCCATAGTCTATAACTTCCTCCAGCAATAATTGTGACTATTGAAGCTTAGAATCTGCTCTTGCCATTGTAGTTCATTCTTTGGACTTATTGCCAATTTAGCCATCTTTTCGACGAGAGGGTGGTCGGGATATCAGGTTAATCCCTTAGTTTATAAAGGACAATATGGCTGAGGATGCAAAGATGTAGCAATTGGGAATAACACTTGATGGTTCCCTTACCCTGTCGTCGGTAATACGTTAGAGTCAAAAAGGTTTCTGCGAGGATGGTAGGTATTGGGTTGACATTCTGCTTCTCTACCACCCTAAACAACTCCCTAACGCTGTGAGTTATAACTCCCAAAGGCCCAGGAAACAAGATCAGGCTGTAAATTCTCAAAGCTAGTGCCAACGAAGCCTGTTCCCATTGGTTGCCCTGAATATGCAGATCCAAATGCTTTTTGATGTAAGTCCAAGGCCACCCATGTGTGCTTCCCTTGACAGTTTCCTTTGCCTTTGCTTCCTCTGCAGAGATTTCAGGTATATGCGTGAACTTTTTCTAGGTCTACCTATGCTTAAGGTGTAGATAAATGAGATTTTACGCCACATAAGGGATCTCTAGTAGTGCCTGATATTCTTCTATTGTGGGAATCATATCAATATCACTGAAGGAGAACACCTTATACTTGGGATTCCAAGTTGATAGCATGGCTTTTAATGCAGGAACTTATACTCTGAGCCGCATCAAAGTTGCAATCCTCCCATATTTTTTCTCGAACTTTACTTTCACATAATCGGGAAGTGATTTTCAACTACTAGATAAATCATCAAGACTAGTCATTCTAACCTCAACCTTACTAGGATCAAATGGAGGTAGTGGGCAAATGTCTGCCCCTATGCCATTAATCTGTAGGGACTTTGAATAATGAATTAGTCTGGACCATTGTTTAGCATTCTGTTCTTACCTTGAAACTCCTTCAGTTGATTGACTCGAGGATGCCATTTTAAAGTTTCTCTTTATCCTTTACAGACACCAGTTTACAATACCTATAGAAAGTAGGTCAGCAGTATAAACTCAGGTAATTTTGAATTAAGGTGATGATATTTTTACACTTATCAAGGTAGGAAGGTGTGCAGATTATCTTAATAGCATAATTCAAAATTACCTTTAAATTACATAAGAAAATTAAAAAGTAAAAGAGGGAGTGGAGCAAAAGCAATTATGTCTCTTTTGTCCTATGAATAGGGAAAATCCTAATACCGGGTAAGTACTATCTAATTGGATAGTTCTATCTTATGAGGTCGTTTGTTGTGGCTTTTAGCAAATTTGATAGTTTAGCTCGAGTTTTAAAAGCTCAAAGGTTCTCAAATTGTCCCTACTGTATACAATAAGGCCTCATTCCACCACCATGATACTAATGGGAGAATTCCACTGGTATCACAGTAGATGCAACAAGCTCCAATATGAGCAGAAGCCTTCACAGATACTAGCAGGGTAAAACCCATGGGTACCGCTACATGACTCCCTCCTATTTCCTAAAGGGTAAGAAAGCCCGGGTAAAGGGTAAGAAAGCCCGGTTATAGGGCTGAAGTGTGTGAGGACATTGTGTAAATAATAGTGTGTGAAGGGACATATTTACCTCTTCCCTATTTAGGGGGAGCTTTAGGCGAAGATTATTGTAATAAAAAAGATAATCAAAATAAGCAAAATGATTAGAAAGAATAACAATAATCAATCTATTAAGACTTTTGAATTTTATAAGTTAAGCCCCCTAATGGGCATAAAATTAAATATGCTTTTGGACCTCTAAACTAGGGTTAAGGATGCTATCCCCAGCAGAGTCACCAAGCTATTGCAAGGACTTTGCGGTCACCGGATGATTCTCACTGAAGTGGGAAAGGTGAGGATTCGCCACTTTAATTTTGAGGGAAATTAAAGAAAACCGTTTGTAAGAACAAATTAAAGACCACTTCGAAGACAGAGATTTAAGGTTCGGGATCCATATACAGGTGGGGAAGGTGTTAGGCACCCCACCTCGTTCCTCAACGAGGGTAAGCAGATTTAATGTTGTGCTCTTTATAAATTGAAATTGATAATTTGGGGGTTAGAATAATGATGTTAATCCTTTGTACGGATAAAAGAAATGTTTGATTTTCACTATTATGGGTTGCTCAAGAACACGAGTACATGAGATGACCCTTCAGTGAATAGGTGTTGTGTAATAGGTAT
The DNA here is from genome assembly GCF_030052815.1 of Hevea brasiliensis. Classification (NCBI taxonomy): domain Eukaryota; kingdom Viridiplantae; phylum Streptophyta; class Magnoliopsida; order Malpighiales; family Euphorbiaceae; genus Hevea; species Hevea brasiliensis. The sequence goes on from NC_079497.1 coordinate 92,730,975, forward strand.
TTTGGGGATTAATATGAATACTGAAGTTGTGACATTTTCAGGGGGAATTTTTGCCCTATAAATATGAGTGCCTTGAGGAGGACTCTTCATCGAGCCTCAACATAATATTTAGGATACTTTGGAAGAACTCTCTCGCAGACCCATTATTTAGAACGTATAGAGAGTTTTGTAACAAAAGTATTAGGATTAGAAGGGGAAAGGATTCTTTCCTCATTTGAAATGCTTTATTAGGATTTTAGCTAAGATAATTCAAGTAAAGACTCTCTCCTGATCTCTTAATATATTTTAATTTGAATTTAAGCTAAGAGAATTCGGGTAAGAACTCTCTCTCAATCTCTTAATGTATTCTGTTAAAATTTAAGCGGAGGATTCGAGTAAGAACTCTCCCCCGATATTTATATATATTTTGTTAAAATTTTGGCTAAGAATTTGGGTAAGAACTCTCCCCCGATCTCTTAATATATTTTAAAATTTTGGCTAAGAATTCGGGTAAGAACTCTCCCCCGATTTCTTAATATATTTTGTTAAAATTTTGGCTGAGAATTCGGGTAAGAACTCTCCCCCGATCTCTTAATATATTGCGTTAAAAATTAGGCTGAGTTCGGGTAAGAACTCTCTCCCGGTCTAAAATGCTTTATGTAAAAATTTGGCTGAGTTATATTGCGTTAAAAACTTGGCTGAGTTTGGGTAAGAACTCTCTCCCGGTCTAAAATGCTTTGGGTTAAAATTTGGTTGAGTTCGGGTTAAAATTTGGTTGAGTTCGGGTAAGAACTCTCTCCCGATCTCTTAATATATGGCATTAAAAATTTGGCTGAGTTCGGGTAAGAACTCTCTCCCGATCTCTTAATATATTTATAAGAATGGCGTTTTATTAGAACTTCCAACTAGGGATTTAGGTAAAGGGTCTTTCTCGATCCATTTTATATGGGAAAGAAATACCGAAGACACAAGAAACCCCTGTGAAAAGCATTTCCTGGCCTACGGGATTTTATAAGTAGATGGCAAACCTTAGGCTGAACTCCTTACCGATCTTCCGCATGATTACTTTATCCGAACTCTTTGGTTTCATACTCCATCCCTTTTCTAGTTGCCTGCCCGAGGTCCGAACTTCGTCTTGATTTCTGATCTCTTGTCTTATCGTCTGAGCTTATTTCCAGGCCCCGATCTCATAGCTTATTTTCCATTTCGGGCCCTCTAGCCTATTGTGATCTTTCTATGACCGCCGGAGTTAGGTTCATTTTCCTATTGTTTTCATTTATGTGTTAAAGTACTTTTGCCTATACTCTTTAGAGTATTTACGAGTCACCAATGACTCAAACATCTACTTTCGAAAGGAATGAAAATGGGGTAACGTTAAATGAAATTTACGAATAAATAAAAAAAAAAAAGACAAAGCAAATAACTACGGGCTAAGACAACCTATTTTGAGATTTAGTGTGACTGGATATGTAAAAAAAAAAAAAAAAAAACAATTAAGAAAACAAACAAAGGATATTCAACAAAATGACAGTTTAGACGCTTACCTATAGAAAGTTGGGGAGACAGGCAAGCCGACTCTGGTGTCAATAAATCTTAGAGAGCTAAAAGCGGATGGCCGAAGAACTTGAGCTTACCCGAGGTAATGGGAATAAAGCGGAATGAAGTTAAGCTCGAAGGGTAATGCACAGATACTAAAGTGATGGGAATGAGGCAGAGTGAAGTTGGGTTCACAGGGTAGCGCACAAGTGCTGAAAATGAAAATCATAGGATTTAGAGCTCTTTAAAATGAAATACTTCAAAAAACTGGTCTCTAAAGTTTCTCAAAACTTTGAGAGCTTCGAATGACAAGCAGTATGACTGAATCAAAGTTTAGAGTCTTTTCACGATAATTACCACCTCCTCCTTTCTACAGTATTGCATGCAGGTATTTATAGGGAATGGGTGTTCAAAATGAAGGGTCAGGATCTTATAAGGATTATATGGAAGGCTTAGATTCAAAAGAACATAATCTGATGTCTGAGAATTAAAGAGAATCAAAATGGAGGGTCGGGATTCCGTTTAGAATATCTGTCCTTTCATCCCTTAATCCAATGATCAAGGGTTTCGCCTTACAAAATGGATCCAAAGGCTAGGAACAAAAGGCATCGAATCTATCATCTGCTTTTAATCCGAGGGCTCCAAATCCATCCTTACAATTATAATCAATAGTGTAGATCGAGATGTACAGGGCTGCTTTAACCGTTTGTTGTCTGGTGGCTAGGAGGGCATCCTTGCAAATGAGATGTGTGGTAAGGATCAGATCATGCCTGCAATGCTTTAACTAACTCGGATCTAACGGTGAAGGGAGATAATTGAAGGTCCTGACCGAAAGTTATTTAACCACCCTGAGTTTTTCGATCTCTATAGGTCGTCTCATATTTTTTTCGATCTTATTGTGACTGACCCATCTTAAGATTGTTATTCTGATCTTATTGTGACTTACCCATCTTAAGATTGTTATTCTGATCTTTATCTTCTTTTGCATCTGGTCCTTTTTAATTCCCGATCTCTCTATTTTCCAACTTCCTACTCAATCTGTATCAGTCAAAGCAATAAATTATTCGGTTACCGATGAGCCCGCTTTGAGTTCTGTAATAAATGCCAGGGCCCTATATATATGCAGCAATAAAAAATCGCCTTCACACTTCACTTTTCCTTCTCCAGTTTATTTCCAATGCACCACTTCCCCAATTCTAGCTTTTTCGGTGATAATTCTAATTATGATGGCCATTTTGATATTTTTTCGACTGTTTCCTTTGCCCCTTGCCTAAAAATTTGACCCTGGCGATCAAAGAGCTATGAGAATGCCATCTAATGACAGCGAGAGAATTGGACTAATTTATCGATCAAGGTCAAAAGTGACAACCGTGCTGATCTCGAATCGGTCTACCATTCTCAGACAAGAGGACTGCTAATTTCAGTCTAGATGTCAGTGACCACCTCTTGAATGAATTTAAGAACAAATTTTAATGAATTTAAGTCTCTTTTATGATCAATTTCTACTGAGATCAGGAAAATATTAAATTGAACATGGATGAGCGTTGATCCACTGCCTAATTCGTTGGCCATAAAACTTTCTAACAGAGATCAAATAAATTGGAAAGCCTAAAAAATGACTGCAATTTGTTGAGTTTCTTAAATCCACTTAAAGATCGCATAAAATTCCTATCCCCCAGAATTTAAAGCTTTGGACATAAAGAGATCAGAAAACAAATCATATTAAATCTGAGAAGTGAAGTTAATCTGGACATCATTAAGAGATCGGAATAAAATAAGGCAGAGATCGGCTAGGGCGTTCACTAGAGAGATCGGTTGAATCATAGTTATTCAAAGTTGACTCTGAAGGTCGACCTAAATATGGTGTCTACATGTTACCATGGCTTCTTAGCCATATTGATTACACAAGTGACTGACGTTATGTGTAACACCCTCCTCGTAGCAACTCCGTACATTATACTGTTCCGGTGACCGGTGTCGGTCCGGACAGCTAGAACGTCCGGAAAAATATTTAAACTAAAGTTAGGAACCATAATTAACTCAAATATTAATAAGAAAAATTTAGTAAAAATTTTAGAAATAAAATACAACCAAGTGAAACGAGCCGGTGCCCAAGCGATGGGTAACCGGAGGGAAGTTGTGGTTCTAGCAACGAGGAGCCCTAGACCCGGGTAAAAATTCATAAAATAATTTTTGGGACTCCAGAGAAGGGTCATTGAGGTTCCTATGGCATTAGAATGCCAAGAAAATATTTAGAAAAATTTTTCAATCGGTACAGACAATTTTGACCCGTTAAGCCAAACGGAGGGCATTTTGGTCATTTCGCCTTCAGAGGTGATTTTTGGCCGACTTGTCCAGCTAAGTAAATAATTATTATGACTCAAAATATGAATAAATATTGCTAAAAATTAAATTGAAATGTGGTAGAAAAGAAAAGCAAAGAAAAATAGTGGAAATTAAGGATAATGACATCACATGATGTCATTATCTTACTCCTAACCAATCACCATCTAACAAGCAATCTTAAAACACTTAAAAGAGTCAAAAATAGACCAAAAATTTCTGGTTTCCTTCTTCATCTTCAACCAGCCAAAACGTGAGTTTTTTTCCTCCATAGCTTTTATTTTTTTTATACCTTCCAATCTTTGATTCCTTACCCTAAAACCCTTAGGTCTCTTCATTAAAACTTGTCCACACACCTTGTAGGAGTGTTTGGCAGCCAAGAAAAGCCAAGAAAGTGAAGGAATTGCTTGGGAAAATTCTGCCCTCCTAAGGTTAGTGCACCTATATCCATTAAACTCTTTATTTTCATGGTTTAGGACTTGAAACTAGTAAGAATTGTGATTTAATTTAACAAAAACTTATGTGTATAACATCTTGAATTTTGGCTGCCCTAGCTATGGAATAAGGGGAAGTGTTTTGATGAGCTTAGAGTGGAATAGAAACCATGTTGAAGTGATAAACATATGAGCAATGCATTGGTAGCTACTAAGATACATGGCATAAACCATGAATTTGAATTAGGGTTTGGAAAGGTGAAAATGTGACTTGGCTTAGGAAATTATTAGAGAGCAATTTAATGGTCAATTAGTGACCATTTTAGGTAATTTGAACAACAAATGGACAGAAAAATGAGATTGCAAAGTGAGGATTGCAGGCTGCCCTAGGGCAGCAGCATAGGGACTGAAAATTCAGTCCCTTTGCACTGCCATAACTTGGGTTGTGTTAGTCCAATTGGTGTTTGGCCAATTGGACATGAAACTAGGCTTATAATGGCACATTTTTGCTGAAGAAACCATGCCCAAAAGACCAAAGCAAGAGGACCAAAACTTGGCCCCAATCTGGATACCCTGCACTGAATTCTGCAGAATTGACCAAATGAACAGTAACTGTTCATTTGGCCATAACTCACTGTAGATTTGGTCAATTGACCTGAAATGTTTACAGCAACAATTTAAGACATAGACAAACAACTTTCATGAAGGAACCTATCCCAAATTATGGCCAGAACCCATCCAACCAAGTGACTCTAGTTACTGTTCATGCACTGTAGATATGGTAAATCTGCAGATTTGGCAATCCGGCCAGCTTGGGTTTTTGGGCCATATCTGGAGCTACAAAACTCCAAATGGAGTGATTCAAAAAATGAAATTCAACTAGACAAAATAAGGAACAACTTTTATGTTTTACATTTCTTCAAATTCCAACAGTAACAGTGTCCAATGGAACAGTGAAGTTGACTCACCAAAACTGAAAATTCTGCTTGTGTGGGTTTACACTTTGAAATGGTATTAACACTTAATGCCAACAAGTTTTAAACACCAAATGTGGTATGTTGGGAGTGCCAAAGTCAATGTACACATTTTTATTCCAAAAGTCAACATTTTTGTTGACTAATGAGGTGAATAGTGACACCAAAACCAAAAATTGGCAATTTTGCCAAAATGACCTAAGCTTTGAGAAAGTGACCAAAACTAACAAGTTTTAAATGCAAAATGGGGTACATTGGGAGTGTTAAAACCAATGCACCTATGTTCTATGCAGAAGTCAACTTTTTGTTGACTATTGAAGTGAATAGTGACATAAAAACTTGAAATTCAAAAAAATTGAAGAATTCAAAAGTATCAAATGCCCTAGTAGGCCTAATGTGATTGGTTTGGATAGGTTGGCATGCCAATAGGGTTCTGATAGCAGTACTGCGTATGATATATGGCTTCATTGCCATTCTCAGGATGTGATAGCCTATGGCTATACTGATTATGATGTTTTACTTGGCTTTATGCCTTATTGCTTATATGGCTTATTAGCCATTCTGTTTGCACACCGGGAGACACATTGTGACCGATGGTGTGACGGCCCGAGGTACCTGGTACCCAGTGCTAGTTTACCCATTTATCCAGTCCGGTCAATTTGTATAGGTTACTTGGGCATGGAAAAGTATAACTGTAATTGAACTGATTGTTAAAGAAAATATGAAAACTAAATATCAGGAATGATTACGATAGAATACAATGAAAACTTAAAATTCATGAAGAAGTAAATATCATAAAACGTAATTAGCCCTCGACTAAACACTAAGTTGGTAATTATTCAGTTCTTATGAACACAATGGCTAAGAAATTATGATTTTTATGTTGCATATTATTTCTTTCTATTTTATTATTTGCACCACTAAGCTTTATGCTTAGCGCGTCGCTTTTGCAACGCGTAGGTACTGAAGATTGGACAGAGCGCCGAGACCACGATTCGGTAAGGCGCTTCACGCTCGCATAGTGTCTGTGTCACCTCACTGTCAGCAGTGCATTGGTAGGACGCTAGATGTCATTTTGGTATTTTGTAATTGATTTTATTTTCTCATATGTATTTGAACTTATGTAATATATTTTGATATTCATGTAAATAATGAAAAGTGTGGTTGTAAATGGAAAAGTGAATGTTTATTTATGATATATGCATGGTATCATATGAGATGGATGAATGATTGAGAAATGAATGGTTGACAAATGTTGAGAACTGAAATTGAGAAATATTGATGAGATTTTGATATTGGAGTTTAGAAATGATTGAATGTGAATATTGGAAGTGTTTTTCACAGGTTCCGAAGAACGGTTTTCTCCATTTTTAGCCGGTACTCCACCGGATTTTCTTTAAAATTTTCGGAACCTCAATTAAATAATAATTTCGATAAATGGCTTAAATAAATTATATTTCACAAGTTATATTCAAAAGGAAGAATAAAAAAATGAATTAAGATAAAATAGAGTGCTCGGCACACTGAGTGGCATAACTTGCTCGGCTACACTGTAGTCGGGTAAGGGGTGTCACATTTAGTGGTATCAGAGCACGGTTTAGGCATTTCTGGGCCTAGATTGAGTCCATACCATGCATTGCATTTGTAAGAGTCGAGGTGACACTAACGCAGATCTGTTTATCCTTCTTATTTTGAATAGGATATGGACCCTTCATCTCAGAGAGCCGTTGAGGAGGAAGTGGAGAGTCATGCTCCACCTGCAGCAGCTGAGACTGGGGGCATGAGAGAATCTGCTCCACCAGCTCAGGCAGAGCCTGCTCAGCCTCCACAGGCCATGTTCCAACAAATGGCCGACTTCTTTAGACAAATGGCCGAGGTAATGCCAGCACCACCACCACCACCACCACCACCAGCTCCACAGCAGAAGTCACACCTGGAAAGGTTAAGAAAATTTGGGGCAGTGGATTTCTATGGCAAGAGAGAAGATGACTCATTGCGGTAGAATTGGTTGAATGCAGGCAGAGTCCTAAAACAACTCCACTGCACTCCAGAGCAAAACTTGGAAGCTGCTATATCCTTGTTACAAGACGATGCCTATGAATGGTGGGACACTGTGTCCAGTGAAGTGCAGCCAGAAGCTGTAACTTGGGATTTCTTCCTCTCTGAATTCAAGAAGAAATATGTGGGTACTATATACCTGGAAGAGAGAAGAAGAGAGTATATTAACCTGAGGCAGAGACAGTTGTCAGTGGCTGAGTATGAGAAGAAATTTGTTCGATTAAGCCGCTATGGAAGGGAGATAGTCCCTAATGAAGCTGAAAGGTGCAAGAGATTTGAAGAGGGACTAAATGACAACATCAAGATTCAGCTCACTGCCCTGGGAATTACAGAATTTACTAAGTTAGTGGAAGCGGCAATAAAGGTTGAAAAAGTGAGAATAAATGAACAAAATAGGAAAGATAGGCAGCGTAAGAGGGAATTTGGACCAGGACAGTCAAGTATACCGACTGATAGTAAGAAGTTTAAGGGTTTTCGTTCACAAGAGCAGACACAGGGCCACAGAGGCTAGATTGGAATATCTATAGCTAGTTCTCCGGGCGCAATAACAAGGGGATCAACCCCAGTGCCTGAATGTATGCATTGTGGTAGAAGACACAGAGGGGAGTGTCGACTGTTAACTGGAGAGTGTTTCAAGTGTGGGGCTACGGATCATTTCATAAGAGATTGCCCTCAGAGGAGTGGTTCAATAGCTCCGGTACAAGTTGATAGACCTTCCCCTGTAGTTCAAAGGGGTAAAAGATCGGGTAGAGCAGAAACGGCTGATATTTCACAGAAGATTGTTTCTGAGACCGTTGAAAAGCCCGAAGTCAGGGTGGCACCACAAGTATATGCAATGGAAGCTCAGGAAGAGCCAAACCCAGACACTGATGAGGCAATACAAGGAAGTGAAGAAACGAGGAGGCAGTAACTCCCCGATTACTTAAGTCAGGTAAATTTCGAGGACAAAATTTAAATAAGAGGGGAAGAGTTGTAACACCCTCCCCGTAGCAACTCCGTACATTCTACTGTTCCGGTGACCGGTGTCGGTCCGGACAGCTAGAACGTCCGGAAAAATATTTAAACTAAAGTCAGGAACCATAATTAACTCAAATATTAATAAGAAAAATTTAGTAAAAATTTTAGAAATAAAATACAACTAAGTGAAACGAGCCGGTGCCCAAGCGATGGGTAACCGGAGGGAAGTTGCGGTTCTCGCAACGAGGAGCCCTAGACCCAGGTAAAAATTCATAAAATAATTTTTGGGACTCCAGAGAAGGGTCATTGAGGTTCCTATGGCATTAGAATGCCAAGAAAATATTTAGAAAAATTTTTCAATCTGTACAGACAATTTTGACCCGTTAAGCCAAACGGAGGACATTTTGGTCATTTCGCCTTCAGAGGTGATTTTTGGCCGACTTGTCCAGTTAAGTAAATAATTATTATGACTCAAAATATGAATAAATATTGCTAAAAATTAAATTGAAATGTGGTAGAAAAGAAAAGCAAAGAAAAATAGTGGAAATTAAGGATAATGACATCACATGATGTCATTATCTTACTCCTAACCAATCACCATCTAACAAGCAATCTTAAAACACTTAAAAGAGTCAAAAATAGACCAAAAATTTCTGGTTTCCTTCTTCATCTTCAACCAGCCAAAACGTGAGTTTTTTTCCTCCATAGCTTTTATTTTTTTATACCTTCCAATCTTTGATTCCTTACCCTAAAACCCTTAGGTCTCTTCATTAAAACTTGTCCACACACCTTGTAGGAGTGTTTGGCAGCCAAGAAAAGCCAAGAAAGTGAAGGAATTGCTTGGGAAAATTCTGCCCTCCTAAGGTTAGTGCACCTATATCCATTAAACTCTTTATTTTCATGGTTTAGGACTTGAAACTAGTAAGAATTGTGATTTAAATTAACAAAAACTTATGTGTATAACATCTTGAATTTTGGCTGCCCTAGCTATGGAATAAGGGGAAGTGTTTTGATGAGCTTAGAGTGGAATAGAAACCATGTTGAAGTGATAAACATATGAGCAATGCATTGGTAGCTACTAAGATACATGGCATAAACCATGAATTTGAATTAGGGTTTGGAAAGGTGAAAATGTGACTTGGCTTAGGAAATTATTAGAGAGCAATTTAATGGTCAATTAGTGACCATTTTAGGTAATTTGAACAACAAATGGACAGAAAAATGAGATTGCAAAGTGAGGATTGCAGGCTGCCCTAGGGCAGCAGCATAGGGACTGAAAATTCAGTCCCTTTGCACTGCCATAACTTGGGTTGTGTTAGTCCAATTGGTGTTTGGCCAATTGGACATGAAACTAGGCTTATAATGGCACATTTTTGCTGAAGAAACCATGCCCAAAAGACCAAAGCAAGAGGACCAAAACTTGGCCCCAATCCGGATACCCTGCACTGAATTCTGCAGAATTGACCAAATGAACAGTAACTGTTCATTTGGCCATAACTCACTGTAAATTTGGTCAATTGACCTGAACGTTTTACAGCAACAAGTTAAGACATAGACAAACAACTTTCATGAAGGAACCTATCCCAAATTATGGCCAGAACCCATCCAACCAAGTGACTCTAATTACTGTTCATGCACTGTAGATATGGTAAATCTGCAGATTTGGCAATCCGGCCAGCTTGGGTTTTTGGGCCATATCTGGAGCTACAAAACTCCAAATGGAGTGATTCAAAAAAGGAAATTCAACTAGACAAAATAAGGAACAACTTTTATGTTTTACATTTCTTCAAATTCCAACAGTAACAGTGTCCAATGGAATAGTGAAGTTGACTCACCAAAACTGAAAATTCTGCTTGTGTGGGTTTACACTTTGAAATGGTATTAACACTTAATGCCAACAAGTTTTAAACACCAAATGTGGTATGTTGGGAGTGCCAAAGTCAATGTACACATTTTTATTCCAAAAGTCAACATTTTTGTTGACCAATGAGGTGAATAGTGACACCAAAACCAAAAATTGGCAATTTTGCCAAAATGACCTAAGCTTTGAGAAAGTGACCAAAACTAACAAGTTTTAAATGCAAAATGGGGTACATTGGGAGTGTTAAAAGCAATGCACCTATGTTCTATGCAGAAGTCAACTTTTTGTTGACTATTGAAGTGAATAGTGACATAAAAACTTGAAATTCAAAAAAATTGAAGAATTCAAAAGTATCAAATGCCCTAGTAGGCCTAATGTGATTGGTTTGGATAGGTTGGCATGCCAATAGGGTTCTGATAGCAGTACTGCGTATGATATATGGCTTCATTGCCATTCTGTGATGTGATAGCCTATGGCTATACTGATTATGATGTTTTACTTGGCTTTATGCCTTATTGCTTATATGGCTTATTAGCCATTCTGTTTGCACACCGGGAGACACATTGTGACCGATGGTGTGACGGCCTGAGGTACCTGGTACCCAGTGCTAGTTTACCCGTTTATCGGTCAAATTCGTCAATTTGTATAGGTTACTTGGGCATGGAAAAGTATAAGCGTAATTGAACGATTGTTAAAGAAAATACGAAAACTAAATATCAGGAATGATTACGATAGAATACAATGAAAACTTAAAATTCATGAAGAAGTAAATATCATAAAACGTAATTAGCCCTCGACTAAACACTAAGTTGGTAATTATTCAGTTCTTATGAACACAATGGCTAAGAAATTATGATTTTTATGTTGCATATTATTTCTTTCTATTTTATTATTTGCACCACTAAGCTTTATGCTTAGCGCGTCGCTTTTGCAACGCGTAGTGCGAAGATTGACAGAGCGCCAGTAGACCACAGATTCGGTAAGGCAGTTCACAGTTCTGCATAGTGTCTATGTCACCTCACTGTCAGCAGTGCATTGATAGGACGCTAGATGTCATTTTGGTATTTTGTAATTGATTTTATTTTCTCATGTGTATTTGAACTTATGTAATATATTTTGATATTCATGTAAATAATGAAAAGTGTGGTTGTAAATGGAAAAGTGAATGTTTATTTATGATATATGCATGGTATCATATGAGATGGATGAATGATTGAGAAATGAATGGTTGACAAATGTTGAGAACTGAAATTGAGAAATATTGATGAGATTTTGATATTGGAGTTTGGAAATGATTGAATGTGAATATTGGAAGTGTTTTTTACAGGTTCCGAAGAACGGTTTTCTCCATTTTTAGCCGGTACTCCACCGGATTTTCTTTAAAATTTTCGGAACCTCAATTAAATAATAATTTCGATAAATGGCTTAAATAAATTATATTTCACAAGTTATATTCAAAAGGAAGAATAAAAAAATGAATTAAGATAAAATAGAGTGCTCGGCACACTGAGTGGCATAACTTGCTCGGCTACACTGTAGTCGGGTAAGGGGTGTCACATTATGCGTTCCATGGTGTGACGGCTCGAGACACATGGTGTCCAGTGCCAGAGACCCACGTATCCAATTCAGTCAACCTGTCCTAGGTTACTTGGGTAGTGAAATAAGTTAAGAATATTGAAAATTAAATAAATGAGTGAGAAAGATCTTAAATGAACTATATTTGTTCTAAAAATTTATTTATTATGAAATTATCCAAGACATATAGAAAATGTTTTGTAAAGCGATGAAAAGATTAGCAAAATAAGTATAACTTAAATAATTATTACAAATGCATCTTCCATAATAAAATGAATATAAATTCAATATTTTTATTAATTTCATATATTGTATATTATTATTGTAAACTTATGAAATAAGCGCTTCCAAAGAACAATAAAAAAAATGATAAAAGATATTTAATATTAAAAATTTCATATGAAATTAAAATAATTCTTGATTACACAAATTATGCTCTATTTTTATCTTTAATTATATATATTATTTTCTTGTTAAATTATTGTACCACTAAGCATAAATACTTAGCGCGATGGATTGTTTCCTCATGTAGGCACTGAAGATAAGGCCCAGTAGGCTTCAGACTGGGATTTTGGAGATCAGATCTGCAGTGTCATATTTTTTCACCTCACTCAGCAATGCATCCTGGTTCGGTCTGCTAGGCCATATTAGGTTATTTTTGTTCATTGTAATTAATCATAAAGTCTGTAATAAAAATTGTGAAGTTGTAATTGATCATAGAAGTTGTAACGTAAATTATGAATTTGTGTAATTAATTTATAAATCATATAAATGAATGAAATTTGAAAATTTTTATATATGAATTGAGCATGAATAGATATATATGGAAATAAATATGGAATTAAAATATATAAATAATATTTGAAATGATTATATGGTTATGATGAATATGGATGTGATTATTATTGGAAAATATTGTTGAAATTTTTAAACAGGTGAATAGTAAAACACGCCAAATAATAATAAAATAGGGAAAACTCTATCAATTTCTCCTTTGAATATAATTGATTTTAAAATATAATGAGATTAAAATTATTAAAGGAATAAAGTAAGATAAGATAAGATACTCCGACACAGAGTGTGGCAGTTCTTGCTCGGCTACACTGTAGACTGGGTAATAGGTGTTACAGGATAATTATGGAATGTAAATTTTGATAAGAGTAATCTCATCATAAAGAATACAATTCCAATAAAGGCGCCACATAAGGAACTCTTGCAATAAGTTAGAACTTCGCCACCAATAAATAATGTTTTATAAGAGAGAAGAAACAACACTTGCTATTGTGATAAAAACTTAGAATGCTTTGAGCTTACAAGAGTTAGCCTTCATATAGGTTGATTACAAGCACTATAAAGGAAAGATAGTAAGGTTATTAAATTGGAATTTTGAATAGTCTTCTAAATAAGGAATTATGTTGAATCTTTTAAAAAAAAAATACTTTTGAAATTTGCCTATAAGTTGATGCATGAATTAGAGGAGATTTGATTGATCTTTCAGTCTTATTTCCTTTCTTATTTGTAAGATATTATAATCTTATTCTAATTTCTTTGACTTGATCAATTTCAAACAGCAAATATGGGTCTTTTACACATATATTAACTTATTTTCTTCATACTTAACCCATCATCTTCATTTTAACTTAAGCCCAAATATTTTAACATGCGTCCAACACACACATCCCATGGACTTACCAAGTTCAGTCCAACTTCTTTAATTTTGAATACAAGCAAGAAAAGTGATGAGCTTGCTTTTAGACTTAGTCAAAGGGCTCTCATATGTTATACCACTATGTGACACATTATCTTCCCCTTATTGATTAGGATTTACCTTAAATCCAATGCTTCCCCATCTTCAAAATCATCTTCCAAGTAAGAAGAAAGAATCCTCACATTGAAAGTAGCAGAAACATTATTCTCACTAGGCAAATCCACATTATAAGCATTGTCATTGATCCTTGCTACCACTTGGAATGGACCATCAGCTCTTGATAATAGCATAGACTTCCTCTGATTTGGAAATCTCTTTTTTCTCAAGTAAAGCCACACTAGATCACACTTGCTTCCCCTTCTTGTTAGTGGCTTTGTTGTATTGTTCATTTCTTGCCTCAATGAGCTTTCTAACTTGCTCATGCATAGACTTCAACATCTTTGCCTTTTTCTCCCCATTAACATTGGCTCTTTCTTGAATAGGAATTGGCATCAAATCCATTGGTGTGATTGGATTAAAGCCATAGACTATTTCAAAAGGAGAGTGCTTATTTGAACTGTGCACACTTCGGTTATAAGTGAATTCAACATAGGCCAAGCTTTCATTCCAACTCTTCAAATTCTTCTTGATGACAGTTCTTAGCAAGGTAGAGAGAGGCCTATTCACCATCTCTATTTGCCCATCAGTTTGAGGATGATAGGCTATGCTAAAGAGGAGGCGAGTTCCAAGCTTCTTTCTAAAGTCTTCTAAGAATAGCTTAGGAACTTGCCATCACGATCTGAAAAATGCTCCTTGGAATGCCATGCAATCTAACAATTTTCTTCAAGAAAAGGTTAGCAATAAAAAAAGCATCATTAGTTTAATGGCAAGGTACAAAATGAACCATTGTAGAAAACTAGCCAATAACAACTAATACAGAATCTTTGCCCCTTTGAGATTCCTTGTGTGGAGTCTACCTTTGAAGAGTGGATTCTTTGTGATGTTCTGAACTTATTAAAGAATTTCTCTCTTTTACTTATCCTTTTATCTTTCTTGTTTTGTTCTTAGTTTCAGTTCATAAACATCAAAACTACAAAAATATTTTCTTTTATCCTTTCTTTTTACTTTGTCGCAAGTTAAAACTGAAAAATACCAAATGAGTTTCAATCTGACAGAATTCCATTCTTGTGTTTTGAGTGTTTTTGCTTGATATTTACTTATTTCCTATTTGTTTAATATTAGTTTTCTTGTTTCTTTCTCTTAATTCAAATTTTCTTTTTGTTCAATTCGATTAAGTTATTTTTCTCCTCATCATGGCACATCAGTTTGGTATCAGTGCTTAAGTGGTAGCACTTTGTGTGCTTGAGAGTACAAACACGTGAGGGAGTGTGTAAATTGAGTGTTATACATACATATATATATATATATATATATATATATATATATACAAAAGAAAATGTTTGCAACAGGTTATGAAGATATGTTATCACAACTTCACAACATCATTCAAGCTTCGGAGAGAATGACTAGGCTGTGTAAATTAAAAAAAGGTGACAAGTGTATAGAAGACTATTTGATGGAGTTCATTAGATGATATGATTGTCAAGAGCCTCAATAGCAAACAATTACGAGATTTCTTATAGGTTTGAGGTATGATATTGCGATAATAGTTGAATTGTAATAGTTTGATTCTTTAGATGAATTAATTCAACTGCATATGAGGCAGAATAACAATGTATGCATAATACCAAATCAGCTTCTACATCATCAAATTCCAAACCAAAAGAGTAGACTAGCTTGTAACTTATTCAAGAAGCAGTTGAGAATAAGCATGAAGTACTCTTAACAGAGAAGGAGCAAGATGACGTTATGGAAGAAATTGTTATGCATGCTGATGAAGGAGAATTGCTATCCTTGGATTCCATTATGCAAGATGATAAACATAAGGAATTAATGTCTTTATCACTAACAAATCCCAATGAAGTTTCATTGTCTTTGTAATTTGCAGGTTCGAAAAGGCTCAAGTCAAGCTACCAAAAGTGTTTGACACTCTTGTTCCTCTACCACAAAGAGATCATGTTACGTCCAAACAAATGATGAACCGAGAATTAAGAAGAGTGAACCTTTCAAATCTTGTTCTTATCATCCTTGGTGAGGATTTGAGGACAAATCTCTTTCAAGAATGAGGGTATGATATGCCTAAAAGGGAGTTAAGAATTTTCATCAATTTTAGAACCTTGAAGCATGTTCATCACAAGCATGTAAGGTGGAAAGAACATGGAAAATATTTCATTATGATTGCATGAGCTTAGTGAAAGCAAAAGAGTTAAGCCTATTTGGAATTAAGAAAATTAGGCCCAAATGGAGCACACTAATGGGGCATGTATTGGGCTGCCTTATGGTGGGCCTTTATTCTTCAAGAAATTCATGGGTCCATAATATCCAATTATTTCTTCACTTTTGGAAGTCCATATTAAGGAGATTTTAGTGTTTTTTGCCTTTTATGTTCCTATATGGGTTAGGAGTCAATTTGGCATATTTAACCACCAAATATTCTCTAAGATCTTCAAAGATTATGGCCAGCAACAATATGGACGAATTTAACTTGTCAACTCAAAATACAATCTTAAGAGATTATTAGTATCTTGGAAGATCTTGGCTAGCACTTTATTAATTAGGAATCTTTGACTTTTCTTTTCCTATTTCTATTAGGATTTATTCCAAATTTGTATTCATTTATTTTCTAATTAGTTTTTTTGTAATTTTCTTCTTTAGTTTCTGATCTTTGCCTATAAATAGGCTCACATATGTAATGCTTAAACACAATTAAGAGAATTCAGAGATTTCAATGAATGAAGAGAAAGCCTAGCAAAGTGCTATCAAATTTCAATTCTTATCAATCTAGTTTGACTATGGTGAATTACTTGAGTTATCATGAGATTCCTTGTGAGGCGACTACCTTTGCAGATTGGATTCTTTGTGAAGTTTTGAACTTATCAAAGAATTCCTCTCTTCTACTTATCCTTTCGTGTTTCTTGTTTTGCTCTTAGTTTTAGTTCATAAACATCAAAACTACAAAAATATTTTCTTTTATCCTTTCTTTTTTACTTTGTTGTAAGTTAAAACTAGAAAATACTAAGAGAGTTTCAATCTGGCATAATTCCACTCTTGTATTTCGAAGGTTCTTGCTTGATTTTTTCTTATTTTCTGTTTTTTTAAAGTTAGTTTCTTATTTTTTTTCTCTTAACTCAAATTTCTTTTTTGTTCAATTTGATTGAGTTATTTCTTCCCTCACCAAGGCACATCAATTTGGTATCAGAGGTTAGATGGTAGCACTTTGTGTTCTTGAGAGTGTAAACATGTGAGGGACTGTGTAAATTGAGTGTTCTATATATATATACAAAAAAAAAATATTTGCAATAGGTTATGAAGATGAGTTGTCACAACTTCACAACGTCATTCAAGATTTGGAGAGAATGACTAGGCTGTACAAATTGAAACAAGGTGACAAGTGTGTGGAAGAATATTTGATGGAGTTCGTTGGATGCTATGATTGTCAAGAGCCTTAACAACAAATAATTGCGAGATTTCTTACAAGTTTGAGGTATGATATTGCACAAATAGTTGAATTGCAATAGTTTGATTCTTTGGATGAATTAATTCAACTTACATATGAGGTAGAATGGCAATGTATGCATAATACCAAATCAACTTCTACATCATCAAATTCCAACCCAAAAGAGGAGACAAGCTTGTAACTTATTCAAGAAGTAGTTGAGAATAAGCATGAAGTACTCTTGACAAAAAAGAAGCAAGATGACATTATGGAGAAAATTATTGTGTATGCTGATAAGGGAAAATTGCTATCCTTGGATTCCATTATGCAAGATGATGAACATGAGGAATTAATGTCTTTATCACTAACAATTCCCAATGAAGTTTCATTGTCTTTGACAATTTGCAGGCTTGAAGAGGTGCAAGTCAAGGTACCAAAAGTGTTTGACACTCTTGTTCCTCTACCCAAAAGAGATCATGTTGTGTCCAAACAAATGATGAACCGAGAATTAAGAAGAGTGGATCTTTCAAATCTTGTTCTCATCATCCTTGGCAAGGATTTAAGGATAAATCCTTTTCAAGAAAGGGGGTATGATGTGCCTATGAGACGGTCAAGAATTTTCATCAATTTTAGAACCTTGAAGCATGTTCATCATAAGCATGTAAGGTGGAAAGAACATGAAAAACTGTTTCATTATGATTACATGGGCTTAGTGAAAGCAAAAGAGTTAAGCTTTGGAGTTAAGAAAACTAGGCCCAAATGAAGCACACTAATGGGGCATATATTGGGTTGCCTTATGGTGGGCCTTTATTCTTTAAGAAATTCGTGAGTCCATAATATCCTATTATTTCTTTACTTTTTGAAGTCCATATTAAGGAGACTTTAGTATTTTTTTTCCTTTTATGTTTCCATATGGGTTGGGAGTCAATTTGGCATATTTGACCATCAAATATTCTTTAAGATCTTTAAAGATCATGGCCAGCAACAATATGAACAAATTTGACTGGTCAACTCAGAATACAATTTTAGGAGATTATTACTATCTTGGAAGATCTTGGCTAGCACTTTATTAATGAGGAATCTTTGACTTTTCTTTTCCTATTTCTGTTAGAATTTATTCTAGATCTATATTTCTTGACTTCCTAATTAGTTTCTTTGTAATTTTCTTCTTTAGTTTCTTGTTTTTTCATATAAATAGGCTCACATATGTAATGCGTAAACACAATTAAGAGAATTCAGAGATTTCAGAGTAAGCCTAGCAAAGTGCTATTAAATTTCAATTCTTATCAATCTAGTTTGATTGTGACAAATTACTTGACTTATCATAAGATTCCTTGTGTGGCATCTACCTTTGAATATTAGGTTCTTTGTGGCATTCTGAACTTATCAAAGAATTTTTCTCTTTTACTTATCCTTTTATCTTTCTTGTTTTGTTTTTAGTTTCAGTTCATAAATATCAAAACTACAAAAAATATTTTCTTTTATCCTTTTTTTTTTTACTTTGTTGCAAGTTAAAACCAAAAAATACCAAAAGAGTTTTAATCTGGCAGAATTCCATTCCTATGTTTTGAGTGCCCTTGCTTGATTGTTACTTATTTCCTATTTGTTTAATGTTAGTTTTCTTGTTTCTTTCTCTTAATTCGAATTTCCTTTTTGTTTAATTGGATTGAGTTATTTCTTCCCTCACCAAGGCACATCAAGATGGCATAAATGAAAATTCTAAATGCAAGCACAAATTATTGCAAATGCAATTTCAATTGAAACTCATTTGCAAGTACAAATTGTAGTAAATGAAAACACACAATAATAATTAGCTTACAGTTCAATGTATTGCAACAAATGAAAACCAAATTGCAAGTAGAAATTGTACAAACCATAAATTAAAATTTCTTTATTAGTAAAATTGCACAAACCCTAATAACAATCAATTGAAAGCATAAATTGCACAAACCATAAATCAATTTCAATTAAATCATCAACAATTAAGAAACCCACACACCCTGTACAAAATTATACAAATTACAAACTAAGCAATAACATGTATCTATGCAAACATGCATCGATATAAATATGCATATGAGAATTGAAAGAGTGAGACTGAAGAACTAGGGTGGACTGGTGGAGTGGAGACTAAGGCTGCACGTTGCAAGAGGAGGAGGGAGAGTGAGAAATATTATGGCCACACCGGCGATGAGGAGGAGGCAACGGTCAAGTAAGGATGGGTGAGATAGAGGAGATGTGAGGAGGGTGGTACCATGGTAGTCTCACAAAATAAGAGTGAGTGAGAGGGAGTGAGAAGAGAAGCACCACAACACAGAGGGAGGTTTGAAAGTAGAGTTGTGGGACAGAGATAGAGAATGGGAGGGATATCAATATATGTGAAACATATTTAGTCTTACAACTCAAAACACAGAGTTGTATTCATATTTCGGTTCGGTTCAGTTTTATAAAAAATTTTTGTCTCAAAATCAAACCGAACTGAAATAACTAAAATTTTTAAAAATTAAAATCAAACTGAACCAAACTATCATATAAACCAAACTGAATAACCGAATTAAATCAGTTTGATAGTGCTCACCCCTTGTAGATATTTTAAAAGAAATTAAATTTTTAGTTGTAACAATAGTTGGAGAGTCATGATAATATTCATTGAATTTTGAAATTAAAAGTATTGGATTGGTAAATCATTAGTAATTAAATACTAAATTTAATTATAGTAAATGTATTTAAAAAAATTCTGACTTTGGTTTTTCTTTAAAGTAAACGTGAGTCTTGATTTTTTTTTCCGATGTTTTCAAATTGAAAATTAGGAAACCTCATAATGAACAATAATTATATGTAGTAATTAATACTTTTCTATTATTTAAATTTGAAAGATCAAATTTAATTAAGGATTGTATTTAGAAAATTAAATTATATAACAATTTTGTATTAAAATTGTTTAGGAAAATTGTCATTAATAAATTCAATTAAAAATTATTACTTGATATAAATGTGATAGATTTAAAATTTTATCTCCTCTTAAATTTGTCTTACAAAAATATGAATAACCTCTTTTAATTAAATTGAGCTTTCCATATATTTGTAACAATAATAATAATTAAATTGAGCTTTCCACGTAATTGTAATTGTAACATCCTCACTATAGGCAGTTCCGTACGTTCTACTGTTGTTGTGACTAAAGTCTGTTCGGACAGCTAGAATATCTGAACCCACACTTAAACTAGAGTGAGGAGTTATAAATAAATTAAATAAAGATCAATTAAGGTTGAAGAAAAATAAAAGAAGTGAAGTACAAATCGGCTAAATTAGCACAATGCCCGGTGATGGGTAACTTACTAGGAAAAGATGAACATAAACCCAGTAAGAGAAAATTTTGGTCAATCAAATTTAAGAACTCAAAATTCTCCAAAAGTAAGATAAAATAAGTTAATGAAGGTAGATTAGTTAAATTAATCAAGATTAGTAAAATTAAATATAATTAACAAAAGTCAAATTATAATGATTTGAAATTTCAATTTATTCATAACTTTGCCTTTTCCCTTAATTTCAAAATTGCCATTATATAATTTAATTAATATAAATAATAAATATGAGATAAAAATCAATCAAAAAAGTCATCTTCTTCCTTTTGTGAGCCGGCACACCTCTCTCTCTCATTCTCTTTCAAAATTTCTTCTATTAAAGCTCATTACCAAAGCTTGAAACCTTGATTTTTCTCCATGATTTCTTTAGGAAATCAATAGAAAACCCTAAATTGAAGCTTGATTTGAAAAATACACATCAAAATTTTAAGGAATTTGAAAGATTGGGTAAAGGTAAATTTGACCAAATCAAGGTACGTTGGGATTTATACTTATTTAACTATTAGGTAATGATATTCAAGTTGAATATGAAGTTTTCTATGGAAAATTGATTGAAATCTTTGGTATGTTGAAGAATGGAATTTCAGCTAAGGGTGGATTCAAGTTGGAAAGTCAAGTTTGGTTGGATTGGGAGGTTGAATTGAGTTGGTTAAAGCTTAAGCACAAAGGTTAGTGCTATGAATTATGATGAATTTTAAAGTTGTAGCAATTTAAAATTAGGATTTCATGTAATTAGGGTTTTAAATTCTTATGCCCTATTTGATGTGTTTATACCTAAATTAAGACCATGTGGTGTGCATTTGTTGTGAAATGTTGATGAAATGCCAAAACAAATGAGTGAATGTAGAGTAGTGGATTCAGAATGCTTCTTGACAGCCTGAATCTAGTGAGTTTAAATGCTCATAACTTGTGCTAGACAACTCCAATTGATGTGAAACCAAAGCCAAATTAAAGATAAGACAAAATAATAAATTTTTCATGAAGAACACTTGACCTGAAACTGACTGGAAGTCACTTGAATTCTGAGATGAATCTAGAAATAAAATATGGAATTCTGAAAAAATGACCAAATGAATAGTAAACTCCAAAATGGGCATAACTTGTACTAAGAAACTCCAAATGAAGTGATTTTTATTTTGTTGGAAAGTTGAGACATAAAAGAACAACATTCATGAAGAATAAACTTCTTAGTTCTAATTGTAAATTGGTCAAGTTGCTAGAGTAAGTCTGTATGGCTAAAACTGGAATTCCCTACGATTCTAGCAAAATGTCCTGTGACCCCCATGTAGTAAACATAGCATATCTCCCATTGTATAATTCCAATTAAAGTGAATAAAAATGCTCTAGAAACCTAAGACAAAGGCCTACAACTTTATTTTAGAGGCTTTGCACAAATTCTGGGTGTAAGACACTTGAATATTAAGTACAAAACTGAACTGAAAACCTAGAAACCTGGAAATCATAGGATAATGCATCTTTGAACCAGGGTTGATCATTTACCCATAACTCACTCTACAAAACCCCAAATTGAGTGATTCTTGAACTTGTGCAATCCTGAGACATAAGCGAACAATTCATGTGACGAACATGAAGTCAAATTATGACTGCAACCTATTTAAAATAGCTTGACAAAATTAGTCTAGAATCTATGTGGATTCTGGAATACCCTGAAAACTAGAAATTGGTCACTCAACCAGTTTTGGTAAATTGGCCATAACTTAGGCTACACAAATACAAATTGAGTATTTCTAAAGCCAAAATAAACATAAGACATAGATCTACAAATCTCATGAAGGAGGTATAGCCTAATTCCTACTATACCTTGGTTTAAATTGTTAAGGAAGTTGAGGCACTAAATTTAGAATTTATGTAATGTCAACAAAATGGTTCAAAATATGAAAGGTAATGAATGTTAATGGCATGAAAAACATGAAGGATATGTGAAATTGTATTTTGGGACTTATGCTCCCATGATGAATAAATGTTGAAATAATGAGAATGTTGACTTGCTAATAATGATAATTAGCCCGAGTATGCCTAGACAGTAGTGTAAGGGTTGGATGGATTAGCACGCCAAAAAAGGATAAGATTAGCAGTAGTACATTTGGCTTTTATGCCTGGATACCATTAGTAGGCATCGAGTGTCCGATGTGGTTATTCTTTATTCATGTTAGTTTGATGGCTTTTATGCCTAACTACATAGCATACCCGTTAGGTACTGATGTGTCTGACAGTATGACGGCGCGAGGCACCAAGTGTCTAGTGCTAGTATAACCCACATATCCAGTCTAAACAGTCTGATTATAGATTACTTGGGCATTGAAGTAAATTAAAGAAGCTGAATATCAAGATAAAGAAAAATAAAGATGAAAAGAAATAAATGTTCTAAAAAATCACACAAATTTGACATTACAAGTTCTATTTTCTTTTAAATAATTCCTGATTAAATTAAATGTGTGTTCTCTTATGTTACTTCAAATATGAATTATTATTTTTATTTATATATTGTACTTCCATTTTACTATTGCACCACTAAACAGAATTACTTAGCGTGATGGTTTTTCCTCGCGCGCAGGTCCTAGAGATAAGGCCCAGTAGATATCAGACTGGGATTTTGAGATAGATCTATAGTAGGGATTGTTGTCACCTCAGCATACCACTTTGGTAGGGCTCACAGTTCCAAAGCAATGTATATTTTGCATATTGTAATTAAATGTAAAGCCTGTAATTAAATTTTGAGTTTGTATAAAAATTATGTAAACTATGTACATTGAGTAAATTAAGGGAATGAGATAAATCCATGTATGGAATGGATGCGAATGACATGAAAACATGATTTATGATATTGAGTGGTTATGAAGTTGAGATTATATTATTGAAATATTTGAACTAATAAATATTTTAGCAGGGTAAAACGTTAATAAAACAAGGGAAACTCTTGCAGTTTTCACTTAAAATTTCTATAATTAAATTATAACAAACCTAAAGTGACAATTAATTAAAGGAAGATAAGATTAGGTGCTCCAGCATAGGTTTTAACATTCATTTGCTCGGCTACATAGTAGATCGGGTAAGGGGGCGTTACATTTAGTGATATTAGAGCTCGGTTTAGGCGTTCCTATACTTAGATAGATAGAAAGACATAGAGTGCATGTCATGTATTACATCCATTAAGAGTCGAGGTTACACTAATACATATCTATTTTTTTGTCTATTTAGGTTAAAGAATGGAGTCCAAATCACAGAGGGCTATTGAGGAGGAAGTAGAAAATCATGCCCCTGCTAGAGATGGTGGCAGAGACAGGGGAGAGCCAGCTGCACAAGCATCAAGAGAGCCTGCATAGCCTCAGCAGCAGTTCTTTTAAAGATGGCTGATCTGCTTAGGCATGTGACGGGGACTCAGACACAGCCTGCAGAGAAATCCCTTATGGAGAAGCTTTGTGAGTATGGGGCGGTGGATTTTAGAGGAAAAATGATGATGATCCTGCAACTGTTAAACTTTAGTTAGAGAGGACAGAAAGGATTCTTCAGTAGTTGCACTGCACTCTAGAGCAGAACCTAGAGTGTACAGTCTCCCTTCTACAAGAGGATGCGTATTAATGGTGGGATACGGTATCTAGTGTAGTGCAGCCTACAATAGTAACCTAGGAGTATTTCTTAGCTGAGTTTAGGAAGAAGTATATCAGTCATATATACTTGGAAGCCAGAAGGAGGGATTTCATTAATTTGAGGCAGAGGCAACTAACAGTGTCAGAGTATGAATGGGAATTTGTGTGGTTAAGCTGCCATGCCCACGAGATTGTACCTACAGAGGCTGATAGATGCCACAGATTTGAGGAGGGGTTAAATGATAATGTGAAGCTTCATATCACAACAATAAGGATTATAAACTTCTCCTAGATGGTAGCGGCAACTCTAAATGTTGAGGGGGTTAGAGATAATGAGCAGAGCCGTTGGGATAGATAGCATAAGAAAGCCTGGGGTAGTCTAGCTCTTCATTTGTAACTTGTAAGAGGCCTAGGGGACCTTAGGGCTAGAGTCAGAGCCAGAGTCAGCCCCAGAGACCTAGATCATAGCCAATGCCCAAGAGAGGACAGTCAACTATGTCATTAGTGCGTTCTCCAGGGACAGTAACTAGAGGAGTAGCTCTAGCCGCATACAGTCACTGCGGTATATTTGCTAATTTTACTACCACCACAAATGCATGGATCGCTAACAAGTAATAGAGTAGTGCATAGAGTATCGTCTTATGAGGAATTTAATTAGCAAGTACCAAACTTTAAAATGGGAGAGTGAATTGAATCTATCTTGGATGCTGGAAATTAACTTTGAATAAAACTACCTATTAAAAAAATTCCAGAATTAAGATTTCACACTTTAATCTTATTATGGATTTTAATCTTATTTATTCATTAGATTGAGTATCATTACTTTGATGAAAATTAATCCTAAGATATCCTAGGTCCTCTCTCAAGGCGCCTAAGGTGTGTTTTGATTAGAGCTAAACCATACTTTCATTGGGGATTAATCCGAATAAAAACCCTTTAAGATCTATGATTAATTATGGGACTCAACAAAGGTCATCAGCCTATCTCTAGGTCAAATTTCCTAGGTTCAAAATCCTAATTTTCTAATATTAATCTTCACCTTTAAGTCCTTTAATTAATATTTATAATCAATACTAAGTGGGTACCAACACATAGCATGCATTTAGCTCATAAGAAATTGAATCAAAGAACAAAACTCAAATCCAATAAATAAAAATCCATAATAGTGATTATGAGTGTTACTCTTCTAATTCCAGAATTAAGAGATTACTCACTAATGGTAAGTTTAACAAACATAATAAAAATAAAATGAAAGAACATGAACAATCCGCTTAAAGAAATAGAACAAAGGAACCGATGAGGGTTTCTTGCAGCCTTGGACTTGTGGAACTTCGGCTGAAGATTTTCCTTTCGTATTGATGCTTTCCTCTTCAAGATGGCTATATATGTGAAAATGAGATTAGGCCTGGATTAAGATTTTTTGAACTCTGCTCTTGCTTTTTGCTGCCTCTATTTATATTCCAAGTCTAGGGTTAGGTTTTTAAAGTCCCCAAAGCATTAGAAGTCTCTCCCCTCTATAGAAATTGGAGCTGGAATCAATTCAGGAAACTAGTTGTCGTGTGATACATGGCCTGTGTGTCACTACACGACCCAGGACCGTGTAACTTACTGGAGCTTGAATGGTTACCTTTTGTATCGGGACAGGAGTTTACACGAAACTTAGGAAGTTACACGGGCTTGATTACATGGCCCATGTACTTTTGTTCTTCAGAGAAATCTTCAAGACTGGCCCAGCAGAGACTTACACGAGTCTTCATAATTTACAAGGGTCATGGTACACAGCCCGTGTATTTTGTTTCTTCCTTGGTCCTTTGGCTTTCTCCTGGCAATAGGTTACACGGGTTTGTGGCTTTGCTTACACGACCCGTGTAAAGTGTATCAGTAACACTTCTTTATCCTTTGGTCTTTCCAAGCTTTCTTCTTTGCTCGTATGCCTTGGAACTTCTTCAAAACACTTGGAAACATATAGAAAACATATAATTCAGAGCTTGGCAATGGAATTTATAAAAGTTAATGAAATTGATGATTATGCATGGTTTTACTTATCTAAATGCTATGAAATATTATACAAATGTACTTAAGAATATCTATATAATACAAGTATATCAAATACCCCTAAACTCAAACTTTTGCTTGTCCTCAAGTAAATTGAAAACTATTTTAGAAAACATTTTAAGGGAAAAACTCAGAAGCATAACCATAAATTCAATATGCATAAAATTGAACTCCTTCAACCTTCATACCAATTCCCTTCCTTTAAGGCATAAAGGTTTTAATAGTTACCTGCTTAAAACCTCACCCCCTCTTGTGGTGTTTCAACTAATTGCTCCTCTATACAAGGCTATTAATAAGTAACAAATAACCTGTTTTATCAAGATAGACTTATAAAATACTTACTCCCCTCAAATTTAGCCTCTAACATGGAAATTATTGAGATTAATTTAATTCCAACTCCATAGGCATATCCCAATTTCCTATCTTTACTAATGTAGCACATATTTTGAAAAGATCAAAAGGTCTTTAGAAAGGTTATATTGAAGTTAAGGGATGATAATTTCATTACCAATGAAGGGTTTTAACGAATGCAAATGGGAGGTTAGCTTTCATGCACAAGGTTCTAAGTATACCAAGTTTATTCTATTGATTTTTTTTTCTTTTTTTTTGCATGGGGGAGAAGGGTTTATAGTGCCAAGCATACTATCGTGATGTTTAATTTTGGGACCCTTCTTCCTCTTTTTTTTTTTTTTTATTTTATGTTCCTTTTGTCCTCTCCCCCAAACTCATTGCTTTTGTTGGGCTGGAAAAATAAATTTTTACTTAATTTTAATTGTACATTTGCATTCTTCTTAGTATTCTCATCTTATCCTCATGTTTTCTTTTACATTTGATATACTTATCCTTTATACACTAGACTTCCTCAAAAGGGTGAGGTAAGTGTTTAGGCTAGGGATTAGGCAAATATCTGTGGGTAAATAAGGAAAATTATACGGGTGAAAATATAGGCTCAAGTTGGCTGCAAGGGGTATATTATAACTAAGGGTGGCTTAAGACTTAATGGGGCTAAATGAAAGAATGCCTTAATCATCTCTTTTTCAAACATATACTAGGATTTCGCCTCGATAGGTCCAAGAGACATGTTATAGAGCTGGTGAGGCATTTTAAGGTTTGTTTATATTTTAAAGGTTTTCTCCCAATTTTGCTTGTTCAATGTGACAAATTAATAGCTATGAAGGAGTTTAACTAGTCTAGCTCCACTAAGGTAGTTATGTCACACCTTACCCCTCTGTAAGACATAACATGATCCCGTAGAATACCTAATGAACTAACGAACTTCACCTATCGATAACTCATTAAGTACCTTACAAGGGATTTTAAAACCATTTTCTTACTTTTTTGGAAGTGGTGAGCATTTTCTTACGTTTAATAGAAGTTTAAAAACTAGTTTAAATTTTTTGTCCATTTTATTTTACGTAAATTTTAGAAAAATTTCGGCAGAGTGTCATTTATATTTTAAGAAAAAAGTTCTTCAAAAACTTGTAAAAACACTTCTAATAATTTATTTCATCAACTTAACAACTACCACAACAAACTTCAATATCATTTCTCAAACTCCAAAATTCCAACATAATTCTCAATTCAAATATCATCAAAATAATACTAAATAATTTCATTAAAGTAAAATCAAATTACATTTATCAATCACTTTACATTAGCAAATCCAAAATGATATTATTACAACTTTATATAACTGCTCATGATCAGTTTTTACATATACATACAGTTATATACACAAATATAAACATTACATTCAGGGTATAAATTTATACCCGATAAAACTTCAAGAAAGGTGGCTCCAAGATCCTCAGCAGCTCACTCTGCTGCTCCTCTAGTCTCTAGATCTACGACAGCAATAACAGCCATTGCTGAGTACTACGAATCAGTGGTGCACAACATACTAAAATAACATTTATGCATACTTCAAATCATACTTATTCAAACACATTACTGAAAATGGAAGACATATGTAAAACATAATTTATAAACTTTTAGTCCAACAATTTCATTTAGGAATTCTCAAATCAATTTCATAAAAACACACAGTTATATCATGCCATTTGAAACATATTCATCTCAATAGCCAGAGGCTTATGAGAAATCACAAGGCTAGCTAGCTCAAATATATGGATATCCATTCAAATTTCTTCTTCTACTGGCACACACCTCAACACTTCAGCCAGAGAAGGAATCAAAACTCGAAACTAATTTCTCCCACTAGTCATGCTAGTGAGACATTCAAATATATGGTCATGACACTGTGATTTCAAAACTATCTTATCAATTTATCAAACATTTACTGACAATTAAATCACATATCATCAAATTTCCAACAATTTAAATAAAAAACATAGTGTACATTTCAATCATTATTTTGCAATATAATTAAACCATGAATCATTTCATGCACTTTGCAAAGAAATTTTAAAGAATGTTTATGTTGTGCACAAACCTTATACGAGTTGCCTCTTGACCTTGACTCGATGCTTCGAGTTCCTTCCCGGTATTTTTTTCCACTGAAACATACAATTTTACAGTGTTTCAGTACCATAAATTATCATAAGTCCAAAAATAATTTCAAATCTATTTATATCTAACTTTAATAAGCTTAACTTAACGTTCTTTAAAATTTATATTTCGGGGTTACTATTCACAATAGTATTCAAGTCAATTTGTTGACTTTTTAATGCTTAATAGGTATGGGAATTCTAATTTTAGCCACATACCACATTTTGGTTACCTAATTTGTTGGTTTTGATTGTTTCCTCAAACTTCAAGTCTCTAGGCGCAAATTTCAAATTTTCAGTTTTTGTGTTCAGTTTTGCACTATTCCATTGGTCATGTTGCTGTGATAATTTGGCTAAGTTTTCTTCATAAAAGTTGTTCCTTATTGTCTTAACTTTATTTCTCTTTTTGGATCACTCCATTTGAAGTTTTGTAGCCTAAGTTATAGCCATTTGAACATGGCTGGCCGGATTTGGTGTTACCCAGAATTCTGGGCAAACTCTGGATTTTGGTAAATTTTGTGGTTGATTGTAAGTGGATTTTCAAACAGGTTATGGTCAAAATTGTAGGGCTATGCCTCAGATTTCTATCAGTATAAAATTCAGGTCATTTGGACCTTCCTAGACCAAGTTATGGTCATTTACGTAACTATTGTTTATTTGATCATTTTTGTACAGATCAGTTTTCCTAATTTCGTATTTGGCCTAATTGTTCACTAAGTTATGGTCACTTTCTGGGTATGATTCCTGAATGAAAAATGTGCCACTTTGTGTCTAATTTCATTCCCAATCAGCCTCAGACCAATTGGGTTGGTAAATTTTTAGTGTTGGTCCCTGAAAGGAACCTAGGTCAAGCTGCCTATAGATTGACCCTCACCAATCCGAATTTAAACTTATTTCCAACAATTCATACACACCACAAATGGTCACAATTGACCATTTCTCAACTCAAATAAGGTCAATAACATCATTTGGCCAATTTTCAAATTTTTCTTCAGTTTTTCACATGCTCAAAACCGTAGCTACACATAAAGTTCAATCTAATGCATTTCAAAGTATACATGCATGATCACCACACCTAATTCACTTTAAATAACCATTCAAACCCATCAAACTCATTCATATCAAACCCTAACCCTAGCTGGACGAATTTCATGTTTGGTCCTCTAATAAATTTTTTTTTATATTTTAAGTTAAACTCTAAGTTACTTGAACTAGAACATAAACATTTAACTATAATTTCCAAGTTTAAATGACAAACCTCAACTTTGATGTTCAATCTTCAAATTTTTTCTTCTTTTCTTCTTTCTTTCTTGATCAATCTTCTTCTCAAGTTGGTCTAACAAGTTCTTATGGTTTATTTTGAGGTCAAAGTGGGTTGAAGTGGTTGGAAGCAAGCTTAGTTTTAAGCTTTCATGGAGTTTTCATGGTGGTGAGGAAGAGAGGAGGGCAGCACATTTGGGTGAGGAAGAAGGAAATCTGATTTTATTTTCTTTTTTATGTAATTTTAAGTCTTTAAAAATGTTTTTGACTTAGTTAATTTAGGTAGGAAATTTAAAATGAATTTTGACATCATGATGATATCATAAGGGTGATATAAGGTGATGTAATAAACTTTTTCCTTTTTCTTTTTCTTTTGCATTTATTTTTCCATTAGTTCTTTAATTTAATTCTCGACTCTGAAATTTTCTTTTCTCCGATTTAATTAGACAGTTAGGTCAGGTGTCAGCTCTAGGGGTGAATTGACCAAATTGCCGCTCGCCGATTCAATCCGGTTTGCAAGTTATTTGATATTTCTTTCGGATCCCTGACCTAATTATTTGACCTGCTTAACAACTCTTTTTCGTGATTTTCTCTTTTTCACTGTGTTCACAATAGTCCTAAGGACCGCAGCGTCACATTTTACGGTTCAAAATTTGAGTTTAGATTGACCTCACAGTTATTTCTTGGGAAGGTCACCCATCGCTATGACTCCCGGCTCATTTAACTTCTTGTGTTCTGTTTTTCTTATTTATACTTAACTATTTGGCAATTATTAATTATTTACGTTCAGGGCTTATCTAGGTGTCTTAGATGAGGTTTTACTTCTCTTAATTGTCCAGACCGACACCGGTCACCGGAACAGTCAAATATACCAGACTATGCAAATAGGGGTGTTACAAGTTAAGTTTTTCACAGACAACAAATTAAAGCCTTTTTGCCTATCTAGATACATTCATTCCTCAATCCCTTAAAGTCTAATTATTAGCTTATTAATATTTGTGGTTATAATGCTAAGTTAAAAAAAAAAGTTCAAAAGTTCAAAATTTACAAAATTTCTTGGATTTTTGATACACAAGTATAATACAGATATAATTAAGTAATGTAATGAAATGCGATGATATGTAGTGTATGAAATGCATCTGTACCCCCAAACTCAAAGCTGACATTGTCCTCAATGGCAACACAATATACAAAATTAAGGTATATCATACAAAATTATCAAAAGCATATTATGTATTAAAAATTGAAAGTTTGGACAAAAAGCTAGTAATAGAGACCTATGAGCACTGAGTAGGATTAAGGCATATACATTTTTTTTACATGAAGGAACCTATCCTATAGTCCTAACTCTAAAAAGCCTCTGATGGTGATAATGGTCCCTCTCCATCAAGTCTCTCCATGATCCTGTCAAGTTTGTTGTGGACCTCTTGGAGATTGACCTCGAGCGCTTGCATCCTATTGTTTATGGTGGTCTCCATTTGCTAAAGGTACGCAAGGATAGGGTCTGTCAGTGGTGGAGTGTAGGGAGGTACTCAGGCTGGGGACTCATGGTGGAGTGGCTCTTGGGCTTCCTCCTGTGGCTGTGATGGTTCAACAGGCTCTGCTTGCGCTTCGTCTCTCCTGGGGATGACATTCCCATTGGCATCAAGCAAGAAGCAAGTGTTTTCAACCTTCTTGCACATCCCCATGGATATGCAAATGGTTTGGTCGATTTTGGCAATGCCAGGGATGGAGCACAGCTTGTGATGCCCCGAGACAAATCCAAAGTGGAGTGCCATGGCAGTGATGAGCCTGCCAAGCACTATGTGGCCTATCAGCTGGTAAGAGATACGACGAAGGTGGTTGCATAGGAAGAAACCCATTTTGCAATGCTGCCCGGTAACCATACACTAGAGGAAGAAGAGCTCATTGGCATATACCACGCCTAAGCTATCACTGCGGTCTATGATGGTGTGGGCGGTGAGCCGGTGCATGTACCTCAAAGCAGGGCTGGTGATGCAGGAGGATTTGGATTTGCTGGAGTTATAAACATTGATGTTTGGTGCTATGGAGCGCCAGAAGTCCATGCTATTATAGATCATTCTATTTTGTGGGATCTCTTGGAATCTGGTGCTGTCAAAGCCAAAGATTGCATTGAACCTGTCCATGTTTAGCACCCTATTGACACCAAGTAGCTAAAATTTGATCCTCCCCCTATCTTCACGATTTGTGGGCCATAGGGTGGCTTTGAAACTCCCAAGGAATTCTAGGGTGGTATCCTGGTAGGCGAGAAATTAGAGTTAGGCAAATTTGATCCACTCGATGCCATTGAGCAGTCCATCAATCTCCTCGTGTAAGCCTAGTTACTCTAACAACCCAAAATCCATATACTTGGTGGAGATAATCCTCCTGTTGTTAAATCGTACACATAAGTCTCGATGTGTAGAATTGTGAAATATCCAGGCAATAGAGAACTTTGGTTGTACTGGCTGTGGAGGTTGTGGTTGAGGTGTGCGTTATGGTTGGGGTTGAGGTGATGGAGGGGGGGCTAGCCTTGTTCGTGGGCGCTAGGGCGATGGCTGAGGAGGTGAGGGTGAGAAGTCTCTTCTTTACCTTGAGAAAGAGCCCGTTCTTCTTGCTGGTCTCTTAGCAGGTGCCATTGGTAATTATGGGAGGACAGAAGGCTAGGGTTTTATGAGGGAAGAGGAGATTTGAGGGGTTTTTAAAGGGAAGAAAGATTGAAGAGGAAGAGTTTTTGAGTGGGAGGGAGTTTAATTGGAGTTAGGTGAATTTAAAGGGTTGTTATGACCCTTTGTTTCACTCATTTTGCGCCCCAGGTATCGCGTTTGTGATATGATACACGGAGCGTGTATCACTACACGGGTCTCAACCATTGGACTCGTGTAACATTATGTCCTAAATTTACCTTTTCTATTAAGTTACATGGCCCATGTAAATCCGTTTGGGGACCCGTGTAACTTCCTACTCAAAAGCTACATGGCTGGCTAAGTTACACGGCTAGTGTAAATGTGATTTGGGACCGTGTAACTTCCTATCTCCCTCAAACTAAAAAATTTCTCTCTCCATTGTCGAAGCACGCCCTGTGTAACACTACACGGGTCAACCCATGTAAGTTTCTGGAGCATATGCAGGTGTGGTTTTGGGGTTCCAGAAGGTTACACGGGGCGTGTAAGACTTATACATGACCCGTGTAAGTTTCTGGCTCTCCAATCCTCTCTGTATTAAAATTTTATGCCAAAGTTTCCTTACCACTATGAATGAAATGAATGTAAAAATTAGCAATAGAGCTACTTCCTCGATTTTGTATCATCTCCTCTTGCGTGGTTTGGTCTTGACGTCTCCTTTCCTCCCTTGCATTCGATTCCTTGCTTTTGCAGAATTGGGGCTACCTACGAAATAAAATATGAACAAACATAAGACAAAAATAAAATAAGAGTTAAAATAAAGAAAATTTAGAAATTTTGGGTTACCTCCCAAAGAGCGCTTGTTTATATTCTTTAGCTGGACTATTCCCTCATTGTTCATGGTCTGTCTAGAGGGTTGTCATAGGTGCAGTTAGCTCCCTTCTCTATGGGTTCTCCCTGTTTAGTGTTTCCCTCTGGTTTGCCTGTGTGCTGTTCCTGCCTTGGCTCTCCCGCCTTGAAAGCTTGAGCTAAGGGTAAGGGTGGATTAGTTGCTAAAAATTGTACACAAGCTACAATTTTTGTGTTTTCATTATTAGCTGTGTGGTTGTGCACTAAGCATGCTTCAAGAGGATCTTTAGGATGTGCTTTATGAAATTCCTCTTCAACTTGCTTATCAACTATATCAACCTTAAAGCATTCATCGGGTTCAAGTTTGTGCTTCATCATGCTGAACAGGTTGAATTCCACCTCTTCATCTCCTACTTTGAGAGTTAACTGCCCATTCTTAACATCTATGATAGCTCCGGTGGTTGCCAAGAAAGGGCTTCTTAAGATGATGGGGATTTGGATATCCTCTTCTATCTCCAAGACAACAAAGTCAACTAGAATGAAGAATTTGCCCACCTTAATAAGGATGTTCTCTAGGATGCCCACAGGATATTTAACAAATTAATAAGCCAATTGTAGTGATATTGTTGTGGGTTTTAGTTCTCCGACCTCCAGCTTTTGACATATTGATAGAGGCATTAGACTTACACTTGCCACAAGATCACAGAGGGCCTTGTCTATTTTCATATCGCTAATGAGATAGAGTATGGAGAAGCTTCCTAGATCCTTCAGCTTTGGTGGTAGTTTGTTTTGTAGTATGGCACTGCATTCCTCTGTGAGAGCAACAGTCTCATAGTCTTCCAACTTTCTTTTCTTTGACAAAATTTCCTTAAGGAATTTGGTGTAGGATGGCATCTGAGAAAGTGCTTTAGTGAAGGGAATGTTGATGTAGAGTTTCTATAAAACTTCTAGAAACTTCCCAAACTACTTGTCCAATTTGGCTTTTTGGAATCTCTGAGGAAAAGGTAGAGGAGGCTAATATGGCTCTAGTAGCTTTTTTTTCTTCCTTGCTTCCTCTTCCTGGTCCTTTTTGGCTTCTTCCTCTTTCTCCTCTGCTTGGCTTTCAGATTTATCAGAGGTTTTCTTAGTTGATTTTTCCTCTGATTGTTCTAGAATTCTTCCACTCCTCAATGTAACTGCCTTACACTACTCCTTTGGGTTCATCTCTGGTAGACTAGGTAGTTCACCGGCAGCCTTGCTTGAAGAACTTGCTTGCTGAGCAATTTGATTTTCAAGCATTTTGTTGTGAGTGGCAAGTTGTTCCATTTTGGAAGCTAGCTGCTTGATTATTTCATTCTGCTGTTGTTGAGCTGCTAAGAAACCTTCTGTGACACCCGTCACCCGACTACAGTATAGCCGAGCAAGGTATGTCACACTCAGTGTTGTAGCATCCTAACTTATCTTACTTTATTTCTTTAAAAATTTTATTCTCGTTATATCTAATATCGATTATTTTTCGACGAAGAAACTAACGGAGTTTTTCCTATTTTATTATCGTTTGACTTGGTTTACTATTCACCTATTTGAAAATTTCAATAATATTTTAAAATAAAAATATCATTAATTGTTCTCATAACCATCTCATAATTCACATCTCATTCATATATCTTAATTTCAAATTCATTTCCATGCATTTCCATTCATGCATAATTTATATATATAAATTCTCAAGTTTCATTAATTTACATGATTTACAAACTGAATACATAAATTCATAATTTACATGATCTACAAATTAATTACAATTCCATAATCTATATTTCAACATACAATTCATAGTTTACATTACAAATAATAACTAATTATAATGTACAAAATACATAATATAATCTATATGGGCCCTATCTACATGCATTACTGAGGAGGTGACAACCTTTGACACTCTGCAGATCTGGACTCTAAAATCTCTATTTAGTATTCGCTGGGCTTTAACTTCAGTACCTGCGCGAGGAAACAAATCCATCGCGTAAGCATTGCTGCTTAGTGGTGCAATAATATAGCAAGAAAATAATATACAAACAAAGGTAGAAATAAACCATAGTATGAATAATTTAGATTCATACTTAATTTAGTTTCTAATATTAACTGTCCTCTATCTTGCCATGTTCTTCTTTGGAGGTGCTCAGTTCAGAATTTGCATTAATGATGTATCAGATACGAATAATCTAAAATTTAAACTTATACTTATATTCTTATATAAGTCACATTTGTAATGTTATTTAAGTTATAATTCTTCTACAAGTCTTTTTATCACTTCCTTGATACTTTCTAAGTTGTTTACAATCATTTCATAATATTTAAAAATTTTTTGAAACTAATTTAATTTACTTCAGACCATTCTAAGAAACAAATTTTTAGAGCTAATCTAATTTATTTCAGAACTTCTTACTCATTTATTTGCTTTCTAGTATTTTTAATTGCTAATATTTGTAACTTATTTTAATAAATTAGACTGCCCAAGTAACCTATGACAGGCTGACTAAACTACATAATGGGTCATTAGCACTAGACACCGTGGTGCCTCGGGCCATCATACCATGGGACGCAGAACGTCAACCACGTATACAGTCAGTATGGCTAAAAAGCCATGATAACACATAATCGAGCATAAAAGCCATTAATACGGGCATAAAAGCCATGAATACGGACATAAAGCCATAAATACAGGCATAAAGCCTTTCGCAGTACTGTTAAAATAATACCCTATTGGCATGCCAAACTATCCAATCTGACACACATGTCTAGGCAATACAAGGGCACATAATATCATTAAATATTAATATATTGTGTTTTATGTCTTCATTATTTCATAATAAATTTCAATTATAATTTATACATTCATTTGATCATTTATATGATCACAATTCACATCAATTATCCTTTTATACCATTGTACTCAAAGTACTTTTCCTTTCGACAATAATGAGAACTAATGTCTCATTCATACATTAATATGGTTCATTTATTCATTCATTATGTTATTCATATTAATCACAATTCAAAACAATGGTTCACATGTGCCATTGTATTCAAAACATTTTTCCTTTCTCTCTTGATGGGAACTTAAATCCCAAGTAGCACTTTTATCTCATTTATACATTTAACAATCTATTCATGTAAATTACATTTCATACTTCAAGTTATATTGCTAATATATTATGAACTCCATAGGTGTTGGGAATATAAGTCTCAATTACCTATTCCAAGTAATCCATGAACATTTCATGGATTCCAAATTTCATGCCTTAATTTCCTCTACCAATTTAGTTCTTACACTTTGTGTCTTTGTATTACTATTCACATTACTATTCACTCAAATTATTGACTTTTTAATACATAATAAATTTATTGAACCTAAGTTCACCAAGATACCACATTTTACATTCTAAAGTTGTTGGTATTGGTTGCCAATACCATTTCAAAGCTTAGTATTGGTTACTTTACAATTTTCAGATTTCAAGCACTAAGTTTACTGTTCCATTGATCATTTGTACAATAAGAATTTGACAAAATTGTCTTCATAAAAGTTGTTCCTTATTGTGTCTAGTTACATTTCTTTTTTTGAATCACACCATTTAGAGTTTTGTAGCTCAAGTTATGGCCGAAACACCATAACTGGCCAGATTGCAAATTTTCTAGATTTTTTGGGAAAAACCAAATTTTCAGTTTTTGTACACTGATTTCGGGTCAGTTTTTGGACATGTTATAGTCAAATTTTGGGTTTGTTTTCTTCATTAAAATTGTAGGTCTATGTCTCAGCTTTCTACTGGTAAAATTTCAGATCAATTGAACTTTCCTACGCTGAGTTATGACTATTTGAACAAACACTATTTATTTGGTCATTTTCCAGGGATAGCCTGTTGGTCACCCGGAGTAGGATAATTTTTAGGTCAACTTAGTTTGGTTTTCTGAGCAGGGTTTCTTCACCAAAGTTGTGCCATTATGTGTCTAGTTTCATGTCCAATTGGCCTTGCACCAATTGAACCTATACAACTCTATTTATAACTGTCCAAACCTGCTAGACTCACACCCAGTCCTGCAGGGCCACCAAGGGCAGCATGCCTAAGTTTAACTCCATTATCCTTGCTCACTTCAATTCCTCCTCACACACATTCAAATGGTCACTAATTGACCATTACGATGTTAACATACCATTGCATAAGCAAAACTCCAATTTTTCACAAACCCTAATTTCCAAATGTCCATTCCATGCTATCCATGCCATCTAACACATCCAACACACATAATTCAACATCTAACTCAAATTTTCTCATCACAAATCACTTCTAAAAAATTCAATTCATACAAATCAACAAATCTCATCCTTCTCCCATGGCTACTGATTTTCATACATACTCAATATAAATGTTTTGTTCAATTTTACAACAACTTCTCATTTAATTTATCTTCCTAACAAAAATTAAAAAGAGAGGGAAGTAAGTATAGGCACTAACCTTTTTGAGCTTCACTTCTAAGCTTGGTAAACCTCACTTTTTCTTCTTCTAATTACTTCCCTAAGCTTGCTCTAGTGGTGATGACAAGTTTTTGTGAAGGGAAGATGGGCTTTTGAGGTGATTTGGTAGGTGAGATGAAGCTTGGGTGAAGTTTGGGTGAAGTTTGTTAATGGTGGAAGGGAGGGAAAGGGTGTGTTATGGCTAGAATGAGGAAGAAGTGAGCAGAATTTCTTTTGATTTTTCAGCCCATTTAACTCCTTTAATTGGGTTTATAACGAGATGTCAAAATATGATTGGGTGAGAGTACTTTAGTGACATCATGTGATGTCATAATTCCCAATTTCTTTCATTTTTCTTTCTACTCATTTTCAATTAAATTTTTAGTAATATTTATTCACGTTTTATGTCATAATAATTATTTACTTAACTGGACAAGTCAGCCAAATATTATATTTGAAGACAAAATGACCAAAATGCCCTCCGTTTGGCTTATCACACATAATTCAACATCTAACTACCACTTCTAAACAATTCAATTCATACAAATCAACAAATTTCATCCTTCTCCCATGGCTGCTGATTTTCATACATACTCAATATAAATGTTTTGTTCAATTTTACAACAACTTCTCATTTAATTTATCTTCCTAACAAAAATTAAAAAGAGAGGGAAGTAAGTATAGGCACTAACCTTTTTAAGCTTCACTTCCAAGCTTGGTAAACCTCACTTTTTCTTCTTCTAATTGCTGCTCTAAGCTTGCTCTAGTGGTGATGACAAGTTTTTGTGAAGGGAAGATGGGCTTTTGAGGTGATTTGGTAGGTGATATGAAGCTTGGGTGAAGCTTGATAATGGTGGAAGGGAGGGAGAGGGTGTGTTACGGCTGGAATGAGGAAGAAGTGAGCAAAATTCCTTTTGATTTTTCAGCCCATTTAACTCCTTTAATTGGGTTTATAATGAGGTGTCAAAATATGATTGGGTGGGAGTACTTTAGTGACATAATGTGATGTCATAATTCCCAATTTCTTTTATTTTTCTTTCCTTTTCTTTCTACTCATTTTCAATTAAATTTTTAGCAATATTTATTCATATTTTATGTCATAATAATTATTTACTTAACTAGACAAGTCGGCAAAAAATTATTTCTGAAGACAAAATGACCAAAATGCCCTCCGTTTGGCTTATCAGACTAAAATTGTCTGTACCGATTGAAAAATTTTTCTAAGAATTTTCTTGGCATTCTAATGCCATAGAAACCTCAATGACTCTTTTCTGGAGTCTCAAAAATTATTTCATGAATTTTCTCCCGGGTTTAGGCTTCTAGTTACAAAGACCGCAATTTCCCACTAGGTTACCCATCGCTAGGGCACCAGCTAATTTAACTTGGTTGTATTTTTTTTTTTTAATTTTTTCTTAATTTTTCTTACACTTATTTGAGTTAATTATGGTTCCTCACTTTAGTTTAAATATTTTTCCAGACGTTCTAGCTACCAGGCAATCGATCACCAAAGCGATAGAATGTCTGCATTGCTACAATGAGGGTGTTACACCTTCCATCATGGATTCCATGGTCAACTTTGGTTCAGGCTATTGAGGTTGAGGAGGTGGTGGTGGTTGTGCAAAGTTTTATCCTCTGTTCTAAAATCTAGGGGGGTACTAGTGGTCTGTACCTTTGTTGTTTATTCATTGGCTGATTCTGCGAATTTAACCATGAGAAATTTGGGTGGTTCCTCCATCCAGGGTTGTAAGTATTAGAGTATGGATTATTTAGTTGCCTTTGGTTGAAGTTCCCTTCGTTATTCATATAGTTCATCTATTCTGTGGAGGGTTCATTGAAGTTATTGCATTCGTACCGATTGAAAAAATTTTCTAAGAATTTTCTTGGCATTCTAATGCCATAGAAACCTCAATGACTCTTTTCTGGAGTCTCAAAAATTATTTCATGAATTTTCTCCCAGGTTTAGGCTTCTAGTTGCAAAGACCGCAATTTCCCACTAGGTTACCCATCGCTAGGGCACCAGCTAATTTAACTTGGTTGTATTTTTTTTTTTTAATTTTTTCTTAATTTTTCTTACACTTATTTGAGTTAATTATTGTTCCTCACTTTAGTTTAAATATTTTTCCAGACGTTCTAGCTATCCAGACTGACACTGATCACCGAAACAGTAGAATGTACAGAATTGCTACAATGAGGGTGTTACACCTTCCATCATGGATTCCATGGTCAACTTTGGTTCAGGCTATTGAGGTTGAGGAGGTGGTGGTGGTTGTGCAAAGTTTTATCCTCTGTTCTGAAATCCAGGGGGTACTAGTGGTCTGTACCTTTGTTGTTTGTTCATTGGCTGATTCTGCGAATTTAACCATGAGAAATTTGGGTGGTTCCTCCATCCAGGGTTGTAAGTATTAGAGTATGGATTATTTAGTTGCCTTTGGTTGAAGTTCCCTTCGTTATTCATATAGTTCATCTATTCTGTGGAGGGTTCATTAAAGTTATTGCATTCGTACCGATTGAAAAATTTTTCTAAGAATTTTCTTGGCATTCTAATGCCATAGAAACCTCAATGACTCTTTTCTGGAGTCTCAAAAATTATTTCATGAATTTTCTCCCGGGTTTAGGCTTCTAAGTGCAAAGACCGTAATTTCCCACTAGGTTACCCATCGCTAGGGCACCAGCTAATTTAACTTGGTTGTATTTTTTTTTTTAATTTTTTCTTAATTTTTCTTACACTTATTTGAGTTAATTATGGTTCCTCACTTTAGTTTAAATATTTTTCCAGACGTTCTAGCTATCCAGACCGACACTGATCACCGAAATAGTAGAATGTGCAGAATTGCTACAATGAGGGTGTTACACCTTCCATCATGGATTCCATGGTCAACTTTGGTTCAGGCTATTGAGGTTGAGGAGGTGGTGGTGGTTGTGCAAAGTTTTATCCTCTGTTCTGAAATCCAGGGGGTACTAGTGGTCTGTACCTTTGTTGTTTGTTCATTGGCTGATTCTGCGAATTTAACCATGAGAAATTTGGGTGGTTCCTCCATCCAGGGTTGTAAGTATTAGGGTATGGATTATTTAGTTGCCTTTGGTTGAAGTTCCCTTCGTTATTCATATAGTTCATCTATTCTGTGGAGGGTTCATTGAAGTTATTGCATTCTGAAGTCATACAACCTCCTCCATAGCTGTCGCAGTGCTGGTTGCTCATTCCTATAGCATTGGCTTACATTCTATCAAGCCTCTTCGTAAGCTGGTCAAATTGAGCATTTATCATGCTTAGGGCATCCACTTCCAGGATCCCTACTGTCCTCTTTGTATTTCCCCTTTTATTCGACTATTTGTAGTTGTGATACACGACCCTCTCCAGAAGTTCAAGTGCTTGTGTTACCATTTTCTCCATTAAGTCACCTTCTGTAGCTGAATCTACTGTGCTCCTTGTAGATGGAAGTAGTCCATTATAAAAATTATGAACTAGGAGCCAATCCTCTATGCCATGGTGTGGGCATTCCTTATGTAGGTCTTTATATCTCTCTCATGCATCATAGAGTGATTCACCTTCCTTCTGTCTAAAGGTGTTGAGTTCAACCCTCAATTTTACAGTCTTTGCAGGTGGGAAATACCTTGCTAGAAAAGCTTGTCATAAGTCTTCCCAAGTGGTGAATGTTCCAGCTGGTTGAGAAAATAACCAATTCTTTACTCTATCTCGAAGGGAGAATGAAAATGCTCTGAGTCTTGTAGCTTGATCAAAGACTCCATTCATCTTGAATGTGTCATACAGGGCAAGAAAGCATTGGATGTGGTAATGTGGATCTTCTGTAGGTGAACCTCCAAACTGGGCCTATTGAATCATTTGGAGCCATGCTGGTTTTAGTTCAAAATTGTTGGCCTCCACTACGGGTCTCGTAACACTGGGCTGGAATCCTTATATAGATGGAGCTCCGTAGTCTTTCAGGAGTCTTGGCCTGTTGTTGTTGCTGGCCATGATTAGAGTTTCTGGATTTCCTTGATATTGTTCTTGGTGTCTCCTTTCTCTTCTGATGGCTCTTAGAGTCCTATCCATCTCAGGATCCAAGTCCAAAACTTTTTCTTCTAGCCTTGCTCTGGTCATGCACCAGACCAAATACCTGAGAGAAAATAATAGAAATAAAACAAATTAAATAAAATCAAATAGTAAATAGAAATGCCTAAATCAACTAAATTGCCTATTGCTTAATATTACTAAAACTAAATTCCCTAGTAACGGTGCCAAAAACTTGTTTGCTTTTTTTACTACCACAGCAAGTGCACGGATCGCTAACAAGTAATAGAATAGTGAGTAGAGTATTATCCCATGAGGAATTTAATTAGCAAGTACTAAACTACACAGTTATTTTGACTGTCTAGGCTAACGATTAAAATGGGAGAGTGAATTGAATCTATCTTAGATGCTGGAAATTAACTTTGAATAAAACTATCTATTAAAATAATTCCAAAATTAAGATTTCACACTTTAACCTTATTATGGATTTTAATCTTGTTTATTCATTGGATTGAATATCGTTACTTTGATGGAAATTAATCCTAAGATATCCTAGGTCCTCTCTGAAGGCACCAAAAGTGTGTTTTGATTAAAGCTAAACCCTACTTTCATTGGTGATTAGTCCTAATAAAAACCCTTTAAGATCTATGATTAATTATGGGACTCCACAAAGGTCATCAACCTATCTCTGGGTCAGATTTCCTAGGTTTAAAATCCCAATTTTCTAATATTAATCTTCACCTTTCAGTCCTTCAATTAATATCTGTAATCAATACTAAGTGGGTACCGACACATAGCATGCATTTAGCTCGCAAGAAATTGAATCAAAGAACAAAACTCAAATCCAATAAATAAAACTCAATATAAATCCATAATAGTGATTATGAGTGTTACTCTCCTAATTCCAGAATTAAGAGATTACTCACTCATGGTGAGTTTAACAAACATAATAAAAATAAAATGAAAGAACACGAACAATCCACTTAAAGAAATAGAACAAAGGAACCGATGAGGCTTTCTTACAGCCTTGGACTTTTGGAACTTCAGCTTAAGGTTTTCCTTTCGTGTTGATGCTCTCCTCTTCAAAACGGCTGTATATGTGAAAATGGGATTAGGTCTGGATTAGGATTTTTTGAACTCTCCTCTTCCTTTTTACTGCCTCTATTTATATTCCAAGTCTAGGGTTAGGTTTTTAGAGTCTCAAAAGTATTAGAAGTCTCTCCTCTCTGTAGAAACTAGAGCTAGAATTAATTTAGGAAACTGGCTGTTGCGTGATACATGGCTCGTGT
The DNA here is from genome assembly GCF_030052815.1 of Hevea brasiliensis. Lineage (NCBI taxonomy): Eukaryota > Viridiplantae > Streptophyta > Magnoliopsida > Malpighiales > Euphorbiaceae > Hevea > Hevea brasiliensis. Next base: position 92,773,993 of record NC_079497.1, read on the forward strand.
GTCACTACACTATCTAGGGCCATGTAACTTACTAGAGCTTGAATGGTTGCCTCTTGTATCGGGAAAGGAGTTTACACGGACCTTTGGAAGTTACACGGGCCTGATTACACAGCCCGTGTACTTTTGTTCTTCAAAGAAATCTTCAAGATTGGCCTGGTAGAGACTTACACGAGTCTTCATAATTTACACGGGTCATGGTACATAGCCCGTGTACTTTATTTCTTCCTTGGTTCTTTGGCTTTCTCCTGGTAGTAGGTTACATAGGTCTGTGGCTTTACTTACATGACCCATGTAAGGTGTATCAGTAACACTTCTTTGTCCTTTGGTCTTTCCAAGCTTTCTTCTTTGCTCCTATTCCTTGGAACTTCTTCAAAACACCTGGAAACATACAGAAAACATAAAATTCAGAGCTTGGCAATGGAATTTACAAAAGTTGATGAAATTGATGATTATACATGGTTTTACTAATCTAAATACCATGAAATATTATACAAATTTACTTAAGAATATCTATATAATACAAGTGTATCACAGTAAGAGGCATAGAGGAGAGTGTTGGTTTTGGACTGGGGGTTATTTCCGATGTAGGGCTACAGATCACTTCTAAAAAGATTGCCCTCAAAAGAATATTTCTACCACTCCAGCACAGAGAGAGAGACTTGCCCCTATAGCTCAGAAGGGTAGGAGACCTGGCAGGATAGAGGTAGTGGACAGTTCACAGAAAGCTACTTTTGAGACTGTGGAGAGGCCAGAGGCTAGGGTACTAGCGTGTGCCTATGCTATGAGAGCTCAGGAGGAGCGGGATGCACCATATGTGATTCAGGGTACCTTCTCACTTTATGACTTGCCTGTTCATGCATTGATAGACCCAAGGTCCACGCATTCATATGTTTTCATTAATTTACCTATGGAAGAAGGAGTTCAAATAGATGAAACTAAAAAAGATATCTTGGTTACTAATCCTTTAGGCTACAGTGTAGTAGTGAATAAGGTCTATAAGGGTTGTCCCTTAAACATTCAGGAACATGAGTTTTTAGCTGATCTAATTGAGTTACCATTCCATGAGTTTGATGTGATCTTGGGGATGGACTGGTTATCACATCACCAAGCTATAGTTGACTGTCAATTAAAGAGAATCACATTGAAAACTAATAATGAGAAAATCAGTGTTGTGGGTGAAAGGACAAATTTCTTGTCTAATGTCATATCAGCTACTACTACAAGGAGATTGATAAGGAAGGGTTGTGAAGCCTACTTGGCACATGTGATTAATACTAAGCAGGCTAGACCTGACCTTCATAACATACCCATTGTATGTGAGTTTCTAGATGTCTTCCCTAAGGAGTTACCCGAATTGCCACCAAAAAGGGAAGTGGAGTTTGCTACAGAGGTTATGCCTAGTATAGCACCAGTGTCTATTGCTCTTTATAGGATGGCACCTATTGAACTGAAAGAGCTGAAAATACAGTTGCAAGAGTTGCTTAATAAAGGGTTTATATGCCCTAGTGTGTTACCATGGGGAGCACTAGTGCTATTTGTGAAAAAGAAAGATGGTACACTGAGATTTTGTATTAATTATAGGCAACTAAATAAGGTGACTGTGAAGAAAAAATATTCTTTACCCAGGATTGATGACTTGTTTGATCTGCTAAAAGGATTAGGTGTTTTCTTTAAGATTGACCTCCGATCGAGGTATCATCAGTTGAGGGTAAAGGAATTTGATGTGCCTAAGACAGCATTCAAAACCCAGTATGGGCATTATGAATTTTTAGTTATACCATTTGGGTTAACTAATGCACCAGCAGCATTCATGGACCTTATGAGCTGCATCTTCCTTCCTTATTTGGATCGATTTATACTGGTTTTTATTGATGATACACTGGTGTATTCTAGAAATCGGGAAGAGCATGATGAGAACTTAAGAGTTATGTTACAAACTTTGAGGGAGAAGTAGCTATATGCTAAGCTATCTAAATGTGAGTTTTGGTTGCATGAGATTTCTTTTATGGGCCATATTGTGTCAATTGATGGGATAAGGGTGGATCCCAAAAAGGTCCATGCTATTATGGATTGGAAACCACCAAAGAATGTGACTGAAATTAGAAGCTTCTTGGGATTGGCTGGCTATTACAAGAGATTTGTAAAGGGATTTTCCCTTATAGCCTCACCATTGACTAAGTTATTACACAAGAATGTCAAGTTTGAATGGAATGATAAATGTTAAGCCAATTTTGAGATGTTGAAGACAATGCTTATAGAGGCACCCATTCTTACACAACCTATATTGGGGAAAGACTTTGTGATATATAGTGATATCTCACACAATGGGTTAGGGTGTGTGCTAATGCAAGAAGGCAAAGTAGTTGCTTATGCTTCTAAGCGAAGTAGTTGCTTATGCTTCCAAGCAACTTAAGCCACATTAAAAGAATTACCCAACTCATGATTTAGAACTTGCAGCAATTGTATTTGCATTGAAAATATGGAGGCATTACTTATATGGTGAGAAGTGTTACATCTATACAGATCACAAGAGTCTTAAATACTTGCCAACTCAGAAGGAGCTCAATCTGAGACAGAGGAGGTGGATAGAGTTCCTGAAGGATTATGATTGCATCATCAATTATCACCTTAGAAAGGCGAATGTAGTAGCAGATACTTTGAGCAAGAAATCTATAGCAGCATTAAGATCATTGAATGCCCACTTGTCTTTAACACAAGATGGAGCTATTATAGCTTAGTTGCAAGTGAAGCCTAGTTTACTACAGCAAGTGTAAGAAGGGCAGAAACTAGATGAGAAATTGATGACCATTGTGGGGCAAATACATGAGGGGAAGGAAAGTGAATATGGGATCAAAGGAGATGGTTATTTATACTATAAAGGAAGAATATATGTACCTGATAATGGGGAAATTAAGAAGAGCATACTTAAAGAAATGCACAACAGCTTTCATGCTATACATTCAAGAAGCACAAAGATGTACCAGAATTTGAAAGCTCAATATTGGTGGCCTGGGATGAAAAAGGAAATTGTGGATTATGTGGCAAAATGCTTGATAAGCCCGCAAGTTAAGGTAGAGCACCAAGTCCCATCAAGATTGTTACAACCAATAACAATACCAGAGTGGAAATGGGATCGCATCACGGTGGATTTTATTGTTGGTCTCCCTCTTGCACAGAAGAAGTATGATGTTGTATAGGTGATAGTGGATAGATTAATGAAGTCAGCTTATTTTCTACCAGTTAGAACTAACTACTTCCTGTAGAAGTTAGCAGAATTGTACATAAGTGAGATAGTTTAGTTACATGGGGTGCCAGTATCAACATTTTAGACAGAGACTCGACACTCAAATCCAGACTTTGGAAGAAGTTACAGGAAGCCTTGGGTACACAATTGCATTTCAATACTGTAACATCCTCACTTTAGCTAATCCGTACAGTCTACTGTTCCAGAGACCAATGTCGGTCTGGGCAATTAGAATGTCGGAAATTATAATTAGACTAAAGTGGGGAGCTATAAAGAAACCAAATAATGCTCATAAAAATCAAGGAAAATTTATAGGAATGAAATACACTAAGTTTAAATGAGCCGAAACCCTAGGAATGAGTAACCCAAAAAAGAAGTGACGGTGAAGGCCGTTAGCAACCCTAGACCCAGGGAAAACTTCATGAAATAATTTTTGGGACCTTAGGGAAGGATTATTGGGGTTCCAATAACAAAAAAATGTTAAGAAAACACAAGGAAATTTTAATTAATAGGTACACACAATTTTAGCTCGTTAACCCAAACGGGGGGCATTTAGGTCATTTCTTCTTCAGAGATGATTTTTGACCAACTTGTCTATTTATGTAAGTGAATTATATGACATAAAATATGAACAAATATTGATGAAAAATTATTTAAAAATGAATAGGCAATGAAAGAAAAGAAAATGAAAATAAATGGGATTTATTACTTCTTGCTTATGTAAGCATGAGATAATTAAAATCCGTGGCCAATCAAAATAAAGAACCACAATTAAAATGCATTAAAATAGAGAAAAGGAGGTAGAATTCTAGAAAATTTCAATAGCCACTCACTCTTCTTCCAAGCCGCACCAAGCCTCTCTCTCACTCCTCCATAGCCAAGCTCACCAAAAGCTTGCTTTTCCTAGTTTTCTTCCAACAAAAACCCTAAGTGTTAACACAAAAGCTTGCTCTTTCATCTTGGTGAAGCTTTTGGGAGCAAAAAAAAGTGAAAAGGAAGAGCTTTTGCAAGATTGAAATTCACTCCATTAGAGGTTAGTGACTAAACTTGATCTTGCTCTTTTCATTCATGTTGGAGGAGTGAAAATGAGTGTAAATTTACAAAGAAACTTAATAAACATCATGTGTATGTCCATCCCAAATTTTTGGCAGCCTTGAACTTGGTAGGGTTTTGAAGATTCCTTAGAATTAAAATGATATTGTGGCTACCTTTAACATCAATATATTGCTTAGGATAATGGAAGGTAAGTGAATGCATGATTGGTGATAGTAGGGTTAGGGTTTGAGCATGAATTTGAGACCTTGATCATGTAAAGGTGAAAGTAAGTTTTAATGGTCAATTAATGACCATTTGGTTAAGTATGAATAACAAATGAAGTGGTTTGCTTAGTGGGAAGTGAAGTTAGTGTTGCTGCCTTGGCTGACCTGCAGGACTGAGTAGGAGTCCAGCAGGTTTGGGCAACAATAACTGGAGTTGTAGAGGTTCAATTTGTGCAAGGCTAATTGGACATGAAAATAGACACATAATGGCACAACTTTGGTGAAGAAACTCTGCCCAGAAAACCAAATTAAGTTGACCTAAAAATTGCCCTAATCTAGGTCACCAGCATTCTGCCTGGGCAAAATAACTAAATAAATAGTGTTTATTCATTTGGTCATAACTCAGTGTAAAAAGGTCCAATTGACCAGAAATTTTACCAAAATATAGCAGAGACATAGGCCTACAACTTTCATGAAGAAACCTAACCCAAATTTTGATCAAAACATGTTCAAAAAGTGACCTGCAATCACTGCACAAAACACTAAAATTTTGGTCAGTCCAGAAAATCTGGACAGTTTGCCATCCGGCCAGTTATGGTGTTTAGGCCATAACTTGAGCTAAAAAACTCCCAATGGAGTGATTCAAAAAAAGAAATGTAACTAGACATAATAAGGAACAACTTTCGTGTTGACAACCTTGCCAAATTCCCACTGTAAAAATGACTAATGGAACAGTAAATACAAGGTTTGAAATCTGAAAATTTTGAACAATTAATATTAAGCTTAGAAATGGTATTGGCAACCAATACCAACAACTTTTAAATGCAAAATGTGGTATGTTGGGAGTATTAGAACCAATGTACCTATTGCCTATGCAAAAGTCAACATTTTAGTTGAATAATGAAATGAATAGTAACACCTAAACTTAAATTTCAAGAATTGTACAATTTAAAAGAGTAACATGCCCTAGTACACCTAGCAAGATTAGTTTGGATAGGTTGGCATGCCAATAAGGTCCGGTTAGCAGTACTGCATATGGCTCCATGTCATTTTTTGTTTTCTGGCCTCACATGCCATTCTGTGACATAATAACCGTTGGCTATGTTGAGTGAGTTGTTATACTTGGGTTTAATCCCTAATAATTATTACAGCTTATTAGCTGTTCTGTTGCACACTGGGAGACACAATGTGACCGATGGTGTGATGGTTCAAGGTACTTGGTACCCAGTGCCAGTTTACCCATTTATCTAGTCTAGTCAACTAGTATGGGTTACTCGGGCAATTAAAAAAAATAAAAAATCTTACCAAATTTTAATCGAATAATACTGAAATAAATGTCAGTAATAAGTCTATATAAAATATAAATATACATTCTGCATTTTTATTTTATTTTAGCTATTTTATATTATATTGTCACCACTAAGCATAATTGCTTAGCGCTTGGCTTTTGCCACGTGCAGGTACTGGAGAGATAGCTGGGGAGCCCAGCAAACCTCAGACCGGGTGAACGTTCAGAGCTGCACATAGAGTCTAGAGTCACCTCACATTTACAGTTCATTTAGTAGGACATTAGTCCACTTTTGGTATTTTGGTATTTTATATTTTGTAAACTTTTGTAATGTATATTTTAAACTCATGTAATTATGCTTTTGATGTAATTATCTATGAACCATGTTCAGTAATATATTTGAGTATTTCTTGTTGAATTGAGTATGATATGAAACGAATTAAATTTTGAGATACTGAAGTGATTTGACAAATTGATGAAAATATGTTGGTGGTTGACTGAGATTGAAATTATGATTATATTGGAAGTGTTTTTAACAGATTCAGAAGAACTGTTTTTCCAATTTACAGCCGGCACTATGCCGAATTTTCTATAAAATTTGCGGTAAATTCATATTAATAAAAAATTATAAATAAATGAATTAAAGAGGGTAAAATGGTAATGGAAATATGAATTGGTGGTCCGGCATACTGTGTGGCATATCTTGGTCGGCTACACTATAGACGGGTAAGGGGTGTCACATTTAGTGGTATCAGAGCATCGGTTTAGGCATTTCTGGGCCTAGATAGAGTGCATACCATTGCATTGCATTTGTAAGTGTTGAGGTGACACTGATGCAGATCTGTTTTTTTTTCTTATTTTGATTAGGATATGGATCCTGCTTCTCAAAGAGTAGTTGATGAAAAGGTGGAGAGTCGTGCTCCACCAAGGGCTAAATCTGAAGGTAGGGGAGAATCTGCCCCACCAGCAGCTGAGGTACCTGCCCAACCTCAGTTTACATGTCACACCCTACCCCTCTGTAAAGCATAACATGATCCCATATTATACCTAATGAATTACCAACTTCATCTACTGATAACACATTAAATACACTACAAGGGATTTTAAAACTTTTCTTACTTCTTTTTACAGTGATGAGCACTATTTACAGGTGTTAAAAAAATTTTTGAACTGAAGTGAAACAGCTAACACATTTGAATTATTAGTAATTTCTGTAAAAATTTTGGCGGAGTGCCATCTGTATTTTGAATAAAACAGTTCTTCAAAAAACCTGTAAAAAGCACTTCAAACATATTTCTCAATCTCAACTCCAACATCTAATCAACACAATATGGTTCTCAATATTTGTCAACTCAAATCCACAATAATTTTTTAGTATTTTCAAAGGCTGAGATAAAAGAAATATATCATAATATTTACAAACCAAAATAATTTACAATTTATTTTACAACTTCAATGTATAATTTTAATTTACAACTGCTCAAAACCAAGAACACTATATACATACAGTGAACATACATTACAATACAAAATGCAAAATATGATATACTCAATATACCCGATGATCTCTCAATGTAGTACTAGCAGCCTAGTCTGCTGCCCTGTCAGTCTGTCTACCTGCGATAGCAATGAAAAGCTATCGCTGAGCCAATGTCTTAGTGGTGCACAACATTAACCAAATACAACTTTAAATCACAAATCATAAGTCATATAAATAGTGGATAATTAAAACCATAGTTAAATTCAAAGACAATGAATGTCATAAAGAATTTAAACTCCATTTCATAATATCATAATAAATATCAATAAATCACACACACAGCTTAATCATGTTCCAAAGTTCAATTCGTCCCAAAAGCCGATGGCTAGTGAGGAATTCAATTCATCCCAAAAGTCGATGACTAGTGAGGAATAACATAGCTAGCTAGCAATAATATGAGTACTCATTCTATTCATCCTCAACAGGCACACACCTTAACACTTCAGCCAGAGAGGGAATTCAATTCATTCCACTGGACAAGCTAGCGAGGAATTCAATCAATATACATGATAGTTGTGGTTTCAAACCATTTACAATGCTTTTCAATCAATAAGTATCCATCAAATATCATTCAAAAAATTTCTCATAATTTAAAACAATAATATACAAATAGTCATAATTTATTTCAATTGAAAAATTCAAAAAAAAAAACTGTTGTGCACAAACCTCTGATAACTGTCTCTTGGCTCTGACTTAGTGTTTCCTTCCCCTTCCCTGAGTCTTTGCCAACTGAAACACACAATTTGAAGTGTTTCAGTACTCATTTAAACTGTCTCTAGCAATAATGCTTAATAATTAACTTATTGAATTCTATTATTTCCTTGGTCAATCTAAGATGTTGACCCTTGATGCATTATAGGTGAATTAGGTTTTAATGTTACCAATATGTCGCATTTGTAGCCTTTTAGTATTGGTACATATTATCAAATTCATTTCCATGTCTATTGCGTTTTATTGCAATTTGCTGGATTTCAGTATACTAATTTGACCTAGCTGGATGACCTAGTTCCCTCAGTTTTGGGGTTTCAGTCAAAACTACAAACTTGTAAGTCTATGTCTTATTGCACTCAAGGCAAAATTTCAGGTTATTCTAAGTTTTGTAGACCAAGTTATGGTCAATCTACCAATGCTGGAGAGAATGTATCAAAATGGTCACTTTAGGTCATTTTTAGGTCACTTTTGGTTCGGCCAGTTTTTGGACCTGAATTTGTGCAAGTTATTTGGCTTGGTTTTGGCTATTTCTAGGTTCTAGTTCTTCATAATAATTTTAGATTTATGTCTCAACTATTCATGGAAAAAATTTCAGGTCAATTGGACCTGTTTTGAGTAAGTTATGGCCAAAAAACTAACTGCTGCCCAAATGGTCAATTTTCAAGTTTTCAAAGCACTAATCCGGATTTGGTCATTTTTCAAGTTACCTTCTAAGCAAAATTTTGGTAAGCTTTCTTCATGAAAGTTGGCATATTTTGTGCCTAATTTCACCTACAATTGGTCTCATACCAATTGGAGTCACACACTTAAGGTTCTAAGCCCAAAACATACACTGCCCTATTGTACATTGTTCACCCTTTACCAATTACACATCCTATGCTTACCAAGTCACTCTTCCATGTCATTTCTGGTTTGTACCATAACATAAACACATTTAGCAACTCATTTTTTGTCATTTTGGCAGCTTATAACCATTCTCAATATGCATATTATAGTACAGAATTTTCCAAGTCCAATTACAAATAATTTAACCACATGACATAGCTCATTTACATGTCCAAACTCAAACCTTTATACACATATACATGCTGCCATAACAAGCACCATAATTCAACAATATAATTCCATAAACCAAACCATGAAACAACACATTTTGGTCTACACTTCAAAGTTGCCAATTTGTACATCTCCTTCAATTAGTTTCCAAGCTTCCAAAATCATACCTTACACATGGAATTCAAGTACCATGCAATCAAACCTATAAATCATCATTCAAACCACTATTTACATGCAATTATAAACTGTTCTTATTGAAGTTTCATGGCTGCCAAAATGTACCTCTCCATTAACTCATCAAACTTCAAAAATCCTTCCACAAATCAACTACCCACAAAACCCATTCAAAGTCTAATGAAACAAGAATTAAAAAATACATACTTACCACTATTGAAATTCTTCAAAACCTCACCAAAACTTAATTTTCTTGTTGCCTATCTACTGCCCAAGTTGTGTAGAACAACTTTAGTGAAGAAATCAAGTGGAAAAATGGGCTTACTTCATGCTTGCATGGAGCTTGTAAAATGCGGCCATGGAGGATTTCCTTCACCAAATTTTCGGTTGGTTTTGCAAAGTGAGGAAGATGAAGGTATATTCTGTCCATATGTTGATTACATGCCCATTTAATGGAGTTAGTGGAGCACCATCACCCATTTTAAGGTTTATTTATTCTAAAGTTTCCAAATTATCACATTTAACTCCTATCTTTTGCTATTTAAATTAGGTACCACCAATTTAATTTTTCATGACATTTTCCAAGAGTAATATCATTTATTTTTAATGAAAATTTAGGTCAAAAGACAACTCGGGGTGTCAAATGACCACAATGCCCCTGTTCGGGTTGCATTCTCGATTTTTCGGTAACAACGAGTTTTGTCGTTTTCTCAATTTCTCATTTTTCTTTGTACTAATTAATTAATTTTTCTTTGATATTTCTAATGATATTTATACTTCAATGGGTTTTTAATTATGTCTTAAAAATATTTTTTAGGGTTTTTCGCAATCCAGGGCAAGTCAATGGTCCACAACGCAACTTTCCGGTGCGGTCACCCATCGCTAGGGTTCTCGGCTCGTTTAACTTGGTTATATTTCATTGCTATTATTTTTATCTTATTTTTCTTGTATTTTCTTTTCTTGTATTTCATTATTTTATGTCTCCTCACTCATATCTAAGTGTAGTTCTAGGCATCCTAGCTGTCCGGACAACACTGGTCACAGGAACAGTAGAACGCACTACCGAACATAGGGGTGTTACATTGCATTATTCCAGCAAATGACCAAATTTTACCGGCAAATGATGGGGGCAATTCTGCCACCACAACCAAAGCCACAACCTCCACCAGCACCACAGAAGTCCCATTTAGAGAAACTGCGAAAACATGGGATTGTAGATTTCTTTGGAAAGAAGGAGGATGACCCTATGACCTTGAAAAACTGGTTGGATAGAACAATAAGAGTGTTGAAGCAGCTTCATTGCACCCCCGAGCAGAACCTGGAGGGTGCTGTGTCCTTACTTCAAGATGATGCATACCAGTGGTGGGACATAGTAACCAGTGAGGTGCAACCGGATCAGATCACTTGGGATTTCTTCCTCATAGAGTTCAGGAAGAAGTATGTCAGTAAAGTGTATTTAGAAGAGAGAAAAAGAGAATTTATCAGTCTGAGACAAAGGTAACTATCAGTGGTAGAGTATGAGAGAGAATTCATCAGACTGAGTCGGTATGGGAGGGAGATAGTCCCTACAAAGGCAGAGAGGTGCAAAAGATTTGAAGAAGGGCTCAATGACAATATCAAAGTCATGATAACAGCATTGGAGATCACGGATTTTGCTAAACTAGTTGATGCTGTATCAAAAGTAGAAAGAGTCCGAATAAATGAACAAAATAGAAGGGAAAGACAGCAGAAGAGGGGTCCAGGTCATTCCAGTTCATTTTCTGCTCCTAGTAAGAAGAGTAACGGTCCTCCTACTCAGAGTTCGGGACAACCACAAGGTCAGGGTCAATCCCAGGGGCCCAGACCACAGTTCACATCTAGGAGAGGCCAGTCCACACCATCAGTGGGCAGCTCTCCAGGGACAGTGTTCAGGGGACCAGCCCCAGCATCTTCTGCCTGTCCATACTACCAGAAGTGGCATAAGGGCGATTGTTGGCGAGTGACTGGTGCATGCTTACAGTATAGATCAACAGAACATCAAATCAAAAATTGTCCGAAGAGGACTATTACAGTTGTAACGATCGGGCTCCATTCCACCTATGGGACAAAACCTTGAGGCTTATGGCCAAAGCGGACAATTCCTCTAGTGGTTGGAGCCCGATCGTTACAACAGTTGCCCCAACACAAGGAGATAGGCCTGCCCCTGCACCTCAAAGGGGTAGGAAGTTCCGTAAATCTGAAGCAGCTGGTCCATCACTGAGGCCTACATCTGAGTCAGCTGAAAGACTAGACGCCAGAGTACCTGCTAGAGCCTATGCCATTAGAGCTCAGGAGGAGCAAGATGCCCCGGATGTCATAAGGGGTACATTCTCTCTCTACAACACTTCTGTCCATGCATTGGTGGATCCGGGATCCACTCATTTATACATCTGCATCAAACTACCCGTAGAGAGGGGAGTTTCAGTAGAGGAGAGTGATCAAGATATTTTGGTTACAAATCCACTAGGCCACAGCGTGGCAGTGAATAAGGTGTATAAAGGTTACCCATTGAGGATTCAAGGGTATAAATTCTCAACAGACCTAATTGAATTGCCCTTCCACTAGTTTGACGTGATTTTGGGAATGGACTGGTTGTCACATGATTAGGCAATAGTTGATTGCAAATTGAAGAGGATTTCTCTAAAAACTTCTGAGGGTAATGAGATTACTGTTGTGGGTGAAAAGATAGATTTCCTGTCCAATGTTATCTCAGCCACAGTTGCAAGAAGATTGATCAGAAAAGGCTGTGAAGCTTACCTAGCACACGTGGTTGATACTAGGCAGGCTAAGCCCAAATTGTATGATATACCCACAGTAAGAGACTTCCCAGATGTATTTCCTGAAGAATTGCCTGGTTTACCATCAGAAAGGGAAGTTGAATTCGCTATTGAGGTAATGTTGAGTACAGTACCAATTTCTGTTGCTCCTTATAGGATGGCACCCACTGAATTGAGGGAGTTGAAAATTTAGTTACAAGAGTTCCTTGACAAGGGGTTCATATGCCCCAGTGTGTCACCATGGGGAGCTCCGGTGCTGTTTATGAAGAAGAAGGATGGAACCTTGAGATTGTGTATTGATTACCGGCAGTTGAACAAAGTAACTGTGAAGAATAAATATCCGTTGCCCAGAATTGACAATTTGTTCGATCAGTTAAAGGGAGTCGGTGTATTTTCAAAAATTGATCTTAGATCAGGGTATCATCAGTTAAGGGTAAAGGATGCAGATGTGTCAAAAACTGCATTCAGAATCCTGTATGGACATTATGAATTCCTAGTGATGTCGTTTGGGTTAACAAATGCACCAGCAGAATTTATGGACCTTATGAATCGTATCTTCCATCCATATTTAGATCGGTTTTTAGTGGTCTTTATTGATGATATTCTGGTGTATTCCAAGACCAGGGAAGAACATGATGAAAATTTGAGGATTGTTCTGTAAACCCTGCGAGAAAAGAAGTTGTATGCTAAGTTGTCCAAGTTTGATTTATGGATGAGTGAGATCTCCTTCCTTGGACACATAGTATCAGCCGAGGGGATTAGAGTGGATCCCAAAAAGACAGAAGCAGTGATGGAGTGGAAGCCTCCCAGAAATACAACTGAGGTCAGAAGTTTCTTAGGGCTAGCTAGGCATTACAGAAGATTTGTGAAGGGATTTTCTCTTATAGCTGCTCCGATGTCGAAGTTGTTACACAAGAATGTGAAATTTGGCTAGAACGACAAGTGCCAAGCCAGTTTTGAGAGGCTGAAGGCTATGTTGACAGAAGCACCAGTGTTAACACAGCTAGTGTTAGGAAAAGACTTTGTGGTCTACAGTGATGCCTCGCATAATGGGTTAGGGTGTGTATTGATCTAAGAGGGGAAAGTGGACACCTATGCTTCCAGGCAGTTAAGGCTACATGAACAGAACTACCCTACTCATGACCTGGAGTTAGCAGCAATTATCTTCGCACTGAAGATATGGAGGCATTATTTATATGGTGAAAAATGTTACATATATATAGACCACAAAAGTCTGAAATACTTTCCAACCCAGAAGGAGCTCAATCTTAGACAGAGGCGATGGATTGAGTTCCTAAAGGATTATAATTGTGTGATACATTACCATCCTAGGAAGGCAAATGTAGTTGCTGAAGCTCTAAGCAGGAAGTCCATCACAGCTTTAAGATCATTAAATGCCTGTCTATCCTTAGCTCAAGATGGAGCTATTTTGGCTGAGTTACAAGTGAGGCCAAACTTGCTACAGCAGATATAAGATGGGCAGAAGGTAGATGACAAATTGATGGCTACTGTGGGTAAAATTCTAGAGGGGAAGGAAACTGATTATGAGGTAAAAGAGGATGGGTTTCTGTACTACAGAGGAAGAGTGTGTGTACCAGATGATGGGGAACTGAAGACATGTATTCTGAAAGAAGCACACACTAGTGTTTATGCTGTGCACCCGGGAAGTACAAAAATGTATAATGATTTGAAGCCTCATTATTGGTGGCCTTATATGAAGAAGGATATAGCTGACTATATTACTAAGTACTTGACATGTCAGCAAGTTAAATCAGAACATCAAGTTCATTCAGGACTGCTACAGCCTATAAGCATACCTGAATGGAAATGGGACCGGGTCACTATGGATTTTATTAGTGGTCTACCTCTCACCCAAAAGAAGCATGATGCAGTGTGGGTGATAGTGGATAGATTGACGAAGTCAACACACTTTCTGCCAGTTAGGACTGACTACTCACTGGAGAAGCTAGCAGAATTGTATATCAGTAAGATAGTTAGACTGTATGGAATCCCACTCTCCATAATATCTGATCGAGACCCAAGGTTTACATCGAGATTTTGGAAGAAGTTGCAAGAAGCCTTGGGCACACAACTCCACTTTAGCACGGCTTTTCATCCTCAGACGGATGGATAGTCAGAATGAGTAATCTAGGTAAAACTAAAAAATAATTGAATTTTTACAACTAATAAATTGAAATGATAGTAACAATGTGAACTATATGATAGATCCTGGAGGATATGCTGGGGAGTTGTGTCATTGAGTTTGAGGGGAGTTGGGATAGATATCTCCCACTGGCAGAATTTACATATAATAATAGCTACCAAGCTAGTATTCAAATGGCCCCGTATGAAGCACTGTGTGGGAAGAAGTGTAGAACCCCTGTATATTGGACTGAATTAGGTGAAGATAAGCTGGTAGGACTAGACCTGGTGAAACAGACTGAGGAGAAAGTAAAAATAATCAAAGTTAGTTTGAAGGTTGCCTTAGATAGACAGAAATCTTATGTCAACTTGAAGAGAAAAGAGATAGAGTATGCAGTTGGCAACAAAGTGTTTCTCAAAGTTTCACCGTGGAAGAAAGTACTAAGGTTTGGAGGAAAGGGTAAGTTAAGCCCTAGGTTCATTGGCCCATATGAAGTCATTGAACGTGTGGGACCAGTGGCCTATCGGCTAGCTTTACCACCAAAACTGGATAAGATCCATAATGTATTCCATGTGTCTATGTTGAGAAGATACTACTCAGACCCTTCACATGTCATCTCCATGGAAGAGATTGAAATCCAACCGGACTTGACATATGCAGAAGAACCCATTCGAATTCTAGCTCGGGAAGTGAAGGAACTGAGAAATAAACAAATTCCACTGGTGAAAGTACTTTAGAGACACCATAATACCGAGGAGGTAACTTGGGAAAGTGAAGAAATGATGAGGCAATAGTTCCCTCAACTGCTTGCATAAGGTAAATTTCGAGGACGAAATTTTTATTAGAGGGGAAGAGTTATAACATCCTCACTTTAGCTAGTCCGTACAATCTAATATTCCGAAGACCAATATTGGTCTAGGCAGTTAGAATGTTTGAAATTATAATTAGACTAAAGTGGGAAGTTATAAAGAAACCAAAAAATGCTCATAAAAATCAAGGAAAATTTTTAAGAATGAAATACACTAAGGTTAAACGAGCCGAAACCCCAGGAATGAGTAACCCGAAAGGGAAGTGACGGTGAAGGCCGTTAGCAACCTTAGACCCGAGGAAAACTCCATGAAATAATTTTTGGGACCTTAGAGAAGGATTATTGGGGTTCCAATGACAATAAAATGTTAAGAAAACACAAGAAAATTTTAATTAATCGGTACACACAATTTTAGATCATTAAGCCAAATGGGAGCCATTTTGGTCATTTCGTCTTCAGATATGATTTTTTACCAACTTGTCTGTTTATGTAAGTGAATTATATGACATAAAATATGAACAAATATTAATGAAAAATTATTTAAAAATGAATAGGCAATGAAAGAAAAGAAAATGAAAATAAATGGGATTTATTACTTCATGCTTTTGTAAGCATGAGGTAATTAAAATGCATGGCCAACCAAAATAAAGAATCACAATTAAAATAAATTAAAAATAGACAAAAAGGAGGCAGAATTCTGGAAAATTTTAGCAGCCTCCCACTCTTCTTCCAAGCTGCACCAAGCCTCTCTCTCACTCCGCCATAGCCAAGCTCACCAAAAGCTTGCTTTCCCTAGTTTTCTTCCAGCAAAAACCCTAAGTATTAACACAAAAGCTTGCTCTTTCATCTTGGTGAAGCTTTTGGGAGTAAAAATAAGTGTAAAGGAAGAGCTTTTGCATGATTGAAATTCACTCCATTATAGGTTAGTGACTAAACTTGATCTTGCTCTTTTCATTCTTGTTGGAGTGAAAACGAGTGTAAATTTACAAAGAAACTTAATAAACATCATGTGTATGTCCATCTCAAATTTTTGGCAGCCTTGAACTTGGTAGGATTTTGAAGATTCCTTAGAATTAAAATGATATTGTGGCTGCCTTTAACATCAATATATTGCTTAGGATAATGGAAGGTAAGTGAATGCATGATTGGTGATAGTAGGGTTAGGGTTTGAGCATGAATTTGAGACCTTGATCATATAATGGTGAAAGTAAGTTTTAATGGTCAATTAATGACCATTTGTTTAAGTATGAATAACAAATGAAGTGGTTTGCTTAGTGGGAATTGAAGTTAGTGATGCTGCCCTGGCTGACCTGCAGGACTAAGTAGGAGTCAACTAGGTTTGGGCAGCAATAACTAGAGTTGTAGAGGTTCAATTGATGAAATGCCAATTGAAAATGAAACTAGACACATAATGGCACAACTTTGGTGAAGAAACCCTGCCCAGAAAACCAAACTAAGTTGACCTAAAAATTGCCCTAATCCGGATGACCTGTATTCTGCCTGGGCAAAATGACTAAATAAATAGTATTTATTCATTTGGTCATAACTCAGTGTAGAAAAGTCCAATTGACTTGAACTTTTACCATAAAATAGCTGAGATATATACCTACAACTTTCATTTGGAAACCTAACCCAAATTTTGACCATAACATGTTCAAAAAGTGACCTATAGTCACTGTACAAAACACTGAAATTTTGGTCACCCGTAAAATGCAGACGGTTGCCATCCGCCGATTATGGTGTTTAGGCCATAACTTGAGCTACAAAACTCCAAATGGAGTGATTCAAAAAAAAAAAGAAATGTAACTAGACACAATAAGGAACAACTTTCATGTTGACATCCTTGCCAAATTTCCACTGTAAAAATGACTAATGGAACAGTAAATACAAGGTTTGAAATCTAAAAATTTTGAACAACTAATATTAAGCTTAGAAAAGGTATTGGCAACCAATACCAACAATTTTTAAATGCAAAGTGTGGTATGTTGCGAGTATTAAAACCAATGTACCTATTGCCTATGCAAAAGTCAACATTTTAGTTGACTAATGAAATGAATAGTAACACCTAAACTTAAATTTCAAGAATTGTACAATTTAAAAGAGTAACATGCCTTAGTACACCTAGCAAGATTGGTTTGGATTGGTTGGCATGCCAATAGGGTTCTGTTAGCAGTACTGCATATGGCTCCATGCCATTCTGTGTTTTATGGCCTCATGTGTCATTTTGTGACATAATAGCCTTTGGCTATATTGTGTGAGTTGTTATACATGGGTTTAATCCCTAATAATTATTATAGCTTATTAGCTATTCTATTGCGCACCGGGAGACACAATGTGACCAATGGGGTGATGGTCCGAGGTACTTGGTACCCAGTGCCAGTTTACCCATTTATCCAGTCCAATCAACTAGTATGGTTTACTCGGGCAATAAAAAAAATAATAAATCTTACCAAATTTTAATCGAATAATACTAAAATAAATATCAGCAATAAGTCCACATAAAATATAAATATACATTCTGCATATTTATTTTATTTTAGCTTTTTTATATTATATTGTAACCACTAAGCAGGATTGCTTAGCGCATCGCTTTTGCCACGTGCAGGTACTGGAGACATAGCTGGGGAGCTCAGCAGACCTCAGACCAGGTGTACGTTCAGAGCTGTACACAAAGTCCAGAGTCACCTCACATTTGCAGTGCATTTGGTAGGACATTAGGCCACTTTTGGTATTTTGGTTTTTTGTATTTTGTAAACTTTTGTAATGTATATTTTAAACTCATGTAATTATGCTTTTGATGTAATTATCTATGAACCATGTTCAGTAATATATTTGAGTATTTCTTGTTGAATTGAGTATGATATGAAATGAATTAAATTTTGCGATACTGAAGTGATTTGAGAAATTGATGAAAATATGTTGGTGGTTGACTGACATTGAAATTATTATTATATTGGAAGTGTTTTTAACAGATTCAGAAGAACTGTTTTTCCAATTTACAGTCGGCACTCTGTCGGATTTTCTATAAAATTTACGGTAAATTCAGATTAATAAAAAATTATAAATAAATGAATTCAAACGGGTAAAATGGTAATGGAAATATGAATTGGTGGTCCGGCACACTGTGTGGCATATCTTGCTCGGCTACACTGTAAACGAGTAAGGGGTGTCACATTTAGTGGTATCAGAGCATCGGTTTAGGCATTTCTAGGCCTAGATAGAGTGCATACCATTGCATTGCATTTGTAAGTGTTGAGGTGACACTGATGCAGATCTGTTTGTTTTCTTATTTTGATTAGGATATGCATCCTGCTTTTCAAAGAGCAGTTGGTGAAGAGGTGGAGAGTCGTGCTCCACCAAGAGCTGAATTTGAAGGCAGGGAGAATCTGCCCGTACCCGCCCAATCTCAGTTTGCATTATTCCAGCAAATAATTGAATTTTATCGACAAATAATGGGGGCAATTCTACCACCATAATCAAAGCCATAACCTCCACCAGCACCATAGAAGTCCCATTTAGAGAAACTGTGAAAACGTAGGGCCGTGGATTTCTTTGGAAAGAAGGAGGATGACCCTATGACCGCAAAAAACTGGTTGGATAGAATAATCAGAGTGTTGAAGAAGCTTCATTGCACCCCCAAGCAAAACTTAGAGGCTGCTGTGTCCCTACTTGAAGATGATGCATACCAGTGGTGGGACACAGTAACCAGTGAGGTGCAACCGGATCATATCACTTGGGATTTCTTCCTCACAGAGTTCAGGAAGAAGCATGTCAGTAAAGTGTATTTAGAAGAGAGAAGAAGAGAATTTATCAGTCTGAGACAGAGGCAACTATCAGTGGTAGAGTATGAGAGAGAATTCGTCAAACTGAGTCGGTATGGGAGGGAGATAGTCGCTACAGAGGCAGAGAGGTGCAGAAGATTTGAAGAAGGGCTCAATGACAATATCAAAGTCATGATAACAGCATTGGAGATCACGGATTTTGCTAAACTAGTTGATACTGCATCGAAAGTAGAAAGAGTCCAAATAAATGAACAAAATAGAAGGGAAAGACAGCAGAAGAGGGGTCCAGGTCATTCCAGATCATTTTTTGCTCCCAGTAAGAAGAGTAAGGGTCCTCTTGCTTAGACTTCGAGACAACCACAAGGTCAGGGTCAGTCCCAGGGGCCCAAACCACAGTTCACACCTAGGAGAGGCCAGTCCACACCATCAGTGGGCAGCTCTCCAGGGATGGTGTTCAGGGGACCAGCCCCAGCATCTTCTGCCTGTCCATACTGCCAGAAGTGTCATAAGGGGGATCGTTGGCGAGTGACTGGTGCATGCTTACGGTGTGGATCAATAGAACATCAGATCAAAAATTGTCTGAAGAGGACTACTATAGTTTCTCCAACACAAGCGGATAGGCCTGCCCCTGCACCTCAAAGGGGTAGGAAGTCCCATAAATCTGAGGCAGCTGGTCCATCACTGAGGCCTGCATCTGAGTCAGCTGAAAGACCAAACGCCAGAGTACCTGCTAGAGCCTATGCCATCAGAGCTCAGGAGGGGCAAGATGCCCCGGACATCATTAGGGGTACATTCTCTCTCTATAACACTTCTGTGCATGCATTGGTGGATACAGGATCCACTCATTCATACATCTGCATCAAACTACCCGTAGAGAGGGGAGTTTCAGTAGAGGAGAGTGATCAAGATATTCTAGTCACAAATCCACTAGGCCACAGTGTGGTAGTGAATAAGGTGTATAAAGGTTGGCCGTTGAGGATTCAGGGGTATAAATTCTCAGTAGACCTAATTGCATTGCCCTTCTACGAGTTTGACATGATTTTGGGAATAGATTGGTTGTCATGTCATCAGGCAACAGTTGATTGCAAATTGAAGAGGATTTCTCTGAAAACTTCTAAGGGTAATGAGATTACTGTTGTGGGTGAAAGGACAGATTTCCTGTCCAATGTTATCTCAGCCATAGTTGCAAGAAGATTGATGAGAAAAGGCTGTGAAGCTTACCTAGCACACGTGGTTGATACTAGGCAGGCGAAGCCCAACTTGTATGATATACCCACAGTAAGAGACATCCCATATGTATTTCCTAAAGAATTGCCTTGTTTACCACCAGAAAGGGAAGTCAATTCGCTATTGAGGTAATGCACGGTACAGTACCAATTTCTATTGCTCCTTATAGGATGGCACCCACTGAATTGGAGTTGAAAATTCAGTTACAAGAGTTGCTTGATAAGGGGTTCATATGCCCCAGTGTGTCACCATGGGGAGCTCCAGTGCTGTTTGTGAAGAAGAAGAATGGAACCTTGAGATTGTGCATTGATTACCAGCAGTTGAACAAAGTAACTGTGAAGAATAAATATCCATTGCCCAGAATTGACGATCTGTTTGATTAGTTAAAGGGAGCCGGTGTATTTTCAAAAATTGATTTCATATCAACGTATCATCAGTTAAGGGAAAAGGATGCAGATGTGTCAAAAACTGCATTGAGAACCCTGTATGGACATTTTGAATTCCTAGTGATGCCGTTTGGGTTAACAAATGCACCAGCAGCATTTATGGACCTTATGAACCGTATCTTCCATCCATATTTGGATTGGTTTGTAGTGGTCTTTATTGATGATATTGTGGTGTATTCCTAGACCAGGGAAGAACATGATGAACATTTGAGGATTGTTCTGCAAACCCTGCGAGAAAAGAAGCTGTATGCTAAGTTATCTAAATGTGACTTTTGGATGAGTGAGATCTCCTTCGTTGGACACATAGTATTAGCTGAGGGAATTAGAGTGGATCACAAAAAGATAGAAGCAGTGATGGAGTGGAAGCCTCCCAGAAATACAACTGAGGTCAGAAGTTTCTTGGGGCTAGCTGGGTATTATAGAAGATTTGTGAAGGGATTTTCTCTTATAGCTGCCCCTATGACCAAGTTGTTATACAAGAATGTGAAATTTGGCTGGAAAGACAAGTGCCAAGCCAGTTTTGAGAGGTTGAAGGCTATGTTAACAGAAACACTAGAGTTAACACAGCCAGTGTTAGGAAAAGACTTTATGGTCTACAGTGATGCCTCGCATAATGGGTTAGGGTGTGTATTGATGCAAGAGGGGAAAGTGGTCGCCTATGCTTCCATGCAGTTAAGGCCATATGAACAGAACTACCCTACTCATTACCTGGAGTTAGCAGCAATTATCTTCGCACTGAAGATATGGAGGCATTATTTATATGGTGAAAAATGTTACATATATATAGACCAGAAAAGTCTGAAATACTTGCTAACCCAGAAGGACCTCAATCTTAGATATAGGCGATGGATTGAGTTCCTAAAGGATTATGCTTGTGTTATAGATTACCATCTTGGGAAGGCATATGTAGTTGCTGATGCTCTAAGCAGGATGTCCATCACAGCTTTAAGATCACTAAATGCTCATCTGTCCCTAGCTCAAGATGGAGCTATTTTGGTTGAGTTACAAGTGAGACCAAACCTGCTGCAGCAGATACAAGATAGGCAAAAGGCAAATGACAAATTGATGGCTATTGTGGGTAAAATTCCAGAGGGGAAGGAGACTGATTATGAGGTGAAAGTGGATGGGTGTCTGTACTACAGAGGAAGAGTGTGTGTACCAGATGATGGGGATCTGAAGACAAGTATTCTGAAAGAAGCACACACTAGTGTTTATACTATACACTCAGGAAGTACAAAAATGTATAATGATTTGAAGCCTCATTATTATTGGCCTGGTATGAAGAAGGATATAGCTGACTATGTTACTAAGTGCTTGACATGTCAGCAAGTTAAAGCAGAATATTAAGTTCCATCAGGACTGCTACAGCCTATAAGCATACCTAAATGGAAATGGGACCGGGTCACTATGGATTTTGTTAGTGGTCTACCTCTCACCCAAAAGAAGCATGATATAGTGTAGGTGATAGTGGATAGATTGACGAAGTCAGCACATTTCCTGCCAGTTAGGACTGACTACTCACTGGAGAAGCTAGCAGAATTGTATATCAGTGAGATAGTTGACTGCATGGAATCTCACTCTCCATCATATCTGATTAAGACCCAAGGTTTACATCAAGATTTTGGAAGAAGTTGCAAGAAGCCTTGGGAACACAGCTCTGCTTTAGCACGGCTTTTCATCCTCAAACGGATGGACAGTCAAAAAGAGTAATCCAGGAAAAACTAAAAACTAATTGAATTTTTATAACTAATAAATTGAAATGATAGTAACAATGTGAACTATGTGATAGATCCTGGAGGATATGCTGAGGAGTTATGTCATTGAGTTTGAAGGGAGTTGGGATAGATATCTCCCACTAGCAGAATTTGCTTATAACATACCAAGGTAGGATTCAAATGGCCCCGTATGAAGCACTGTATGGGAGGAAGTGTAGAACCCCCATATGT
The DNA here is from genome assembly GCF_030052815.1 of Hevea brasiliensis. Taxonomy (NCBI): domain Eukaryota; kingdom Viridiplantae; phylum Streptophyta; class Magnoliopsida; order Malpighiales; family Euphorbiaceae; genus Hevea; species Hevea brasiliensis. Next base: position 92,796,412 of record NC_079497.1, read on the forward strand.
TGGACTGAATTGGGTGAAGATAACCTGGTAGGACTAGACCTGGTGAAACAGACTGAGAAGAAAGTAAAAATAATCAAAGTTAATTTGAAGGTTGCCTCAGATAGACAGAAATCTTATGTCAACTTGAAGAGAAAAGAGATAGAGTATGCAGTTGGCAACAAAGTGTTTCTCAAAGTTTCAACGTGGAAGAAAGTACTGAGATTTGGAAGAAAGGGTAAGTTAAGCCTTAGGTTCACTGGCCCAAATGAAGTCATTGAACGTGTGGGACCAGTGGCCTATCGGCTAGCTTTACCACCAGAACTGGATAAGATCTATAATGTATTCCATGTGTCTATGCTGAGAAGATACCACTCAGACCCTTCACATGTCATCTCCATGGAAGAGATTGAAATCCAATCGGACTTGACATATGCAGAAGAACCCATTCGGATCTGGCTCGGGAAGTGAAGGAACTGAGAAATAAACAAATTCCACTGGTGAAAGTACTTTAGAAACACCATAATACCGAGGAGCAACTTGGGAAAGTGAAGAAACGATGAGGCAACAGTTCCCTCAACTGTTTGCATCAGGTAAATTTCGAGGATGAAATTTTTATTAGAGGGGAAGAGTTGTAACATCCTCACTTTAGCTAGTTCATACAGTCTACTGTTCTGGAGACCAATGTCAGTCCAGGTAGTTAGAATGTCTGAAATTATAATTAGACTAAAGTGGGGAGTTATAAAGAAACCAAATAATGCTCATAAAAATCAAGGAAAATTTATAAGAATGAAATACACTAAGGTTAAATGAGCCGAAACCCCTAGAATGAGTAACCCGAAAGGGAAGTGACGGTAAAGGACGTTAGCAACCCTAGATCGGGGGAAAACTTCATGAAATAATTTTTGGGACCTCAGGGAAGGATTATTGGGGTGCCAATGACAATAAAATGTTAAGAAAATATAAGGAAATTTTAATTAATCGGTACACACAATTTTAGCTCGTTAAGCCAAACGGGGGGCATTTTGGTCATTTCGTCTTCAAAGATGATTTTTGACCAACTTGTCCATTTATGTAAGTGAATTATATGACATAAAATATGAACAAATATTGATGAAAAATTATTTAAAAATGAATAGGCAATGAAAGAAAACAAAATGAAAATAAATGGGGTTTATTACTTCATGCTTATGTAAGCATGAGATAATTAAAATGCATGGCCAATCAAAATAAAGAACCACAATTAAAATACTTTAAAAATAGAGAAAAGGAGGCAGAATTCTAGAAAATTTTAGCAACCTCCCACTCTTCTTCCAAGCCGCACCAAGCCTCTCTCTCACTCCTCCATAGCCAAGCTCACCAAAAGCTTGCTTTCCCTAGTTTTCTTCCAACAAAAACCCTAAGTGTTAACACAAAAGCTTTCTCTTTCGTCTTGGTGAAGCTTTTGGGAGCAAAAAGAAGGGTAAAGGAAGAGCTTTTGCAAGATTGAAATTCACTCCATTAGAGGTTAGTGACTAAACTTGACCTTGCTCTTTTCATTCATGTTGGAGGAGTGAAAATGTGTGTAAATTTACAAAGAAACTTAATAAACATCATGTGTATGTCCATCTCAAATTTTTGGCAGCCTTGAACTTAGTAGGGTTTTGAAGATTCCTTAGAATTAAAATGATATTGTGGCCACCTTTAACATCAATATATTGCTTAGGATAATGGAAGGTAGGTGAATGCATGATTAGTGATAGTAGGGTTAGGGTTTGAGCATGAATTTGAGACCTTGATCATGTATTGGTTAAAGTAAGTTTTAATGGTCAATTAATAACCATTTGGTTAAGTATGAATAACAAATGAAGTGGTTTGCTTTGTGGGAAGTGAAGTTAGTGTTGTTGCCTTGGCTGAACTGCAAGACTGAGCAGGAGTCGAGCAGGTTTGGGCAGCAATAACTAGAGTTGTAGTGGTTCAATTGGTGCAAGTCCAATTGGACATGAAACTAGACACATAAGGGCACAACTTTGGTGAAGAAACCCTGGCCAGAAAAAAGCTGACCTAAAAATTGCCCTAATCTGGGTGACCTGCATTCTGCCTGGGCAAAATGACCAAATGAACAGCATTTATTCATTTGGTTATAACTCAGTGTAGAAAGGTCCAATTGACCTGAAATTTTACCATAAAATAGCTGAGACATATACCTACAACTTTCATGAGAAACCTAGCCCAAATTTTGACCATAACATGTTCAAAAAGTGACCTCTGATCCTTTGGACAAAACAACGATATTTTGGTCACCCGTAAAATGCAGACGGTTTGCCATCGGCGATTATGGTGTTTAGGCCATAACATGAGCTACAAAACTCCAAATGGAGTGATTCAAAAAAATAAATGTAACAAGACATAATAAGGAACAGCTTTCATGTTGACAACCTTGCCAAATTCCCACTGTAAAAATGACTAATGGAACAGTAAATACAAGGTTTGAAATCTAAAAATTTTAAACAACTAATATTAAGCTTAGAAATGGTATTGGCAACCAATACCAACAACTTTTAAATGCAAAATATGGTATGTTGGGAGTATTAGAACCAATGTACCTATTGCCTATGCAAAAGTTAACATTTTAGTTTACTAATGAAATGAATAGTAACACCTAAACTTAAATTTCAAGAATTGTATAATTTAAAAGAGTAATATGCCCTAGTACACCTAGCAAGATTGGTTTGAATAGGTTGGCATGCCAATAGGGTTTTGTTAGCAGTGCTGCATATGGCTCCATGCCATTCTTTTTTTTATGGCCTCACGTGCCATTTTATGACATAATAGCCTTTGGCTATGTTGAGTGAGTTGTTATGCTTGGGTTTAATTCCTAATAATTATTACAGCTTATTAGCTGTTCTGTTGCACATCGGGAGACACAATGTGACCAATGGTGTGATGGTCTGAGGTACTTGGTACCCAGTGCCAATTTACCCGTTTATCCAGTCTAGTCGACTAGTATGGGTTACTCGGGCAATAAAAAAATAATAATAAATCTTGCCAAATTTTAATCGAATAATACTGAAATAAATGTCAGTAATAAGTCTACATAAAAATATAAATATACATTTTGCATATTTATTTTATTTTAGCTATTTTATATAATATTATCACCACTAAGCAGAATTGCTTAGCGCATCACTTTTGCCACGCGCAGGTATTGGAGACATAGCTGGGGAGCCTAGCAGGCCTCAGACCGGGTGAACATTCAGAGCTGCACACAGAGTCCAGAGTCACCTCACATTTGTAGTGCATTTGGTAGGACATTAGGCCACTTTTGGTATTTTGGTATTTTGTATTTTGTAAAATTTTGTAATGTATATTTTAAACTCATGTAATTATACTTTTAATGTAATTATCTATGAACCATGTTCAGTAATATATTTGAGTATTTCTTGTTGAATTGAGTATGATATGAAACGAATTAAATTTTGAGATACTAAAGTGATTTGAGAAATTGATGAAAATATGTTGGTGGTTGACTGAGATTGAAATTATGATTATATTGGAAGTGTTTTTAACAAATTCAGAAGAACAGTTTTTCCAATTTACAGTTGGCACTCTGTCTGATTTTTCTATAAAATTTGCGGTAAATTCATATTAATAAAAAATTGTAAATAAATGAATTAAAGAGGGTAAAATGGTAATGGAAATATGAATTGGTGGTCTGGCACACTATGAGGCATATCTTGCTCGGTTACACTGTAGACGGGTAAGGGGTGTCACATTTAGTGGTATCAGAGCATCAGTTTAGGCATTTATGGGCCTAAATAGAGTGCATACCATTGCATTGCATTTGTAAGTGTTGAGGTAACATTGACGCAGATCTGTTTGTTTTCTTATTTTGATTAGGATATGGATCCTGCTTCTCAAAGAGCAGTTGATGAAGAAGTGGAGAGTCGTGCTCCACCAAGGGCTGAATCTGAAGGCAGCGGACAATCTGCCCCACCAACAGCTGAGGTACCTGCCCAACATCGATTTGCATTATTCCAGCAAATGACCAAATTTTACAGGCAAATGATGGGGGCAATTCTGCCACCACAACCAAATCCATAACCTCCACTAGCACCACAGAAGTCCCATTTAGAGAAACTGTGAAAACATGGGCTGTGGATTTCTTTAAAAAGAAGGAGGATGACCATATGACCGCAGAAAACTGGTTGGATAGAACAATCAAAGTGTTGAAGCAGCTTCATTGCACCCCTGAGCAAAACCTGGAGCGTGCTGTATCCCTACTTCAAGATGATGCATACCAGTGGTGGGACACAGAAACCAGTGAGGTGCAACCGGATCAGATCACTTGGCATTTCTTCCTCACAGAGTTCAGGAAGAAGTATGTCAGTAAAGTGTATTTAGAAGAGAGCAGAAGAGAATTTATCAGTCTGAGACAGAGGCAACTATCAGTGGTAGAGTATGAGAGAGAATTCATCAGATTGAGTCGGTATGGGAGGGAGATAGTTCCTACAGAGGCATAGAGGTGCAGAAGATTTGAAGAAGGACTCAATGACAATATCAAAGTCATGATAACAGCATTGGATATCACGGATTTTGCTAAACTTATTGATGCTGCATCGAAAGTAGAAAGAGTCCGAATAAATGAACAAAATAGAAGGGAAAGACAGCAGAAGAGGGATCCAGGTCATTCCAGTTCATTTTCTGCTCCCAGTAAGAAGTGTAAGGGTCCTCCTGCTCAGAGTTCAGGATGACCACAAGGTCAGGGTCAATCCCAGGGGCCCAGACCACAGTTCACACCTAGGAGAGGCCAGTCCACACCATCAGTGGGCAGCTCTCCAGGGACGGTGTTTAGGGGACCAGCCCCAGCATCTTTTGCCTGTCCATACTGCCAGAAGTGGCATAAGGGGGATTGTTCGCTAGTGACTGGTGCATGCTTACGGTGTGGATCAACAGAACATCAGATCAAAAATTGTCCAAAGAGGACTACTACAGTTGCCCCAACACAAGTAGAAAGACTTGCCCCTGCACCTCAAAGGGGTAGGAAGTCCCATAAATCTGAGGCAGCTGGTCCATCACTGAGGCCTGCATCTGAGTCAGCTGAAAGACCAGAGGCCAGAGTACCTGGCAGAGCCTATGCCATCAGAGCTCAAGAGGAGCAAGATGCCCCGGATGTCAACAGGGGTACATTCTCTCTCTACAACACTTTTGTGCATGCATTGGTGGATCCAGGATCCACTCATTCATACATCTGCATCAAACTACCCGTAGAGAGGGGAGTTTCAGCTGAGGAGAGTGATCTAGATATTCTAGTCACAAATCCACTAGGCCACAATGTGGTAGTGAATAAGGTGTATAATGGTTGTCCGCTGAGGATTCAAGGATATAAATTCTCGGCAGTCCTAATTGAATTGCCCTTCCATGAGTTTGACGTGATTTTGAGAATGGACTGGTTGTCACGTCATCAGGCAATAGTTGATTGCAAATTGAAAAGGATTTCTCTGAAAACTTCTGAGGGTAATGAGATTACTATTGTGGGTGAAAGGACAGATTTCATGTCCAATATTATCTCAGCCACAGTTGCAAGAAGATTGATGAGAAAAGGTTGTGAAGCTTACCTAGCACATGTGGTTATACTAGGCAGGCTATGCCCAATTTTTATGATATACCCACAGTAAGAGACTTCCTAGATGTATTTCCTAAAGAATTGCCTGGTTTACCACCAGAAAGGGAAGTCGAATTCACTATTGAGGTAATGCTGGGTACAGTACCAATTTCTATTGCTCCTTATAGGATGGCATCCACTGAATTGAGGGAGTTGAAAATTCAGTTACAAGAGTTGCTTGATAAGGGGTTCATACGCCCCAGTGTGTCACCATGGGGAGCTTCGATGCTGTTTGTGAAGAAGAATGATGGAACCTTGAGATTGAAGGAACGGAAGCGTGAAAAACACAAGATTATACCATTGAATTCAAAAATTTTCACCTAGGGTCACAAGCACCATGCAAGATTTATTTTTATCTATTTGATTTCAATGATAAACAACATATTAAAACTCTTTTAATATGTTTTTGGATCTGTATTTGCCATTTAAGATTTTAAAATTAATCAGATTAATTTTAGAACCCTAGATTAAATCAAGAACGATTACACTAACCTCTTGATGTCTTTGCGGCGTGTCTGCGCCTTTGAGATTCGTCTTGAGGACACGGATGTTGTCCCTCTAGCTTGTCCACACCAAGAACACCTATGGCAGCCCTTGAACAGCTTCTAAAGCCTTTTCTATTAATTAGAAATTCAAGTTCTGCCTTTTAAGAGATTAGAGATGCAAACAGGACACTAGAAACAATTTCTAGTGTTCTTAATTCAAGAGATTGATGGCTAATCTCTTTGAATTGATGAGAGATGAAGAGAAATAGCTGGAGAGGCTCAAAGTGGCGTGACATATGAGAGGAGAGGCTGCTGGTTGTGTTTTCTTTTCATAACCCCACTTAAATAGCTAGGTTAACACATTAAACCCTAGCCACATGTCACCTTTTGATTAGCTCTAGGTTTAAGTGACCCAATCACATTGTGCCAAGTGTCAAACCTATATTTAATCTTGATTTTAATCATCTTACATGATTAAAATTATTTGGCAAGCTTATGTGTTATGCCATGTGTCACCATCTCATGGTGCCACGTGTCACACCGCAAAATGACCAAAATGCCCTGTGTCTTAATTTTGAGTTCTTAACCCAAAATAATTATTTTCTTCTTCTAATTAATTTATATCAAATATAAATTAATTAATTAATCTCTATTAATTAATTTCTCATCAATTAAATTCATATTTAAACACTTTAAATATAAATTTAATTTATACTACACATCCAATAATCTAGATTTGGTTTCAAGTCATGCTAGGGACTTTGCAATTTTATTGCAAACCAAATCTATTTAATTAATCAATTAAACTCTTTAATTAATTAATTAAATCATATTTAAATAGGTGATAACTTGTGTATGTGTGTGACTTACTAGGCTCATCACTAATTGGCAAAGAGACATGATATCAACTCTTAATATCATCAGAACTCTTTTTACCATAAATGATTTCTCTAAATCATTTTATGAACCTCATAGACCATGGTTAACACCTAGCATAGTATGCCATGGCCACCCAATTAGTAATAAGGTTTACCTTAAATGAACCTATAATCATATGTTACCATGCACTAGAATCTCTCTGTTACAAAATCCCAACTCAAGCCGAGTCATGGTTTATGTCAAACTCCATTTGCTATGAATATTATGTTCTCTTTTAATTCCAGTTCTTGATTAAAAGATTTTTCTCATCGAAACTCTTTTACGAATAAATCTATCTGTCTGGCAGAACTTGAAACATCAAGAACAATTAAATGAACATAGGATTTTATCTCTATTTACTTAGAGAACAGATTCCTTCTTGATCAACACCTACCTCCATATATAACTAGCGAGCCAACACATGCCCATATACCCATACATAGTACAAGTATGAAAGCGAGATCAAACTCAAACTACCTATATACAAGATAAGCTGTGCTATCTCAGTCTAAAGATTATATGCACTGATATGATTTATGACAAAACATTGACAAGAGTAAACTCCATGTGCTTGTCATAAGTGTCACTGGTTCGGCCTACTTATCATTTATAAGTGCCTATCATGTTTGTTATATGGCATGAGACTCACCATTCCATCTTATTTATATCTCATATAAATAACTTGGGAACAAACATGAATACAATCTTTACGGATAAGTCATGTCCTTATTATGAAGTATCCTCGATTGTGAACCTATTTATGATACTTTGTGCTAGAAATATTGTCACTCATATTCTTAACAACTTAAGAATAATATTTCTAACAAAATATCAATGGACCTTTTCTATTACACATAAATATATTATGTAAGCGGAAAAGTGGAAATGCCTTTATTAATAAAAATATGTACAAGATACATACTAAATGATATGCTCTAGGGCATATTACTAACAATCTCCCACTAGCACTAGAGCCATTCATTACAATATCTTAGACCCATCTTCTCAAGATGTCAGTCTAACTGAGATTATGACAAAGGCTTAGTGAATGGATCAGCTGGTTTTTTAGCTGATGTTATATTTTCTGCATGGCTATATCGCCTTGCCCAACTATATCCCTGATAATATGGTAGTGCCTTTCTATGTGTTTGGATTTTGGGTGAGACCTTAGTTCCTTAGCCTACATGACTGCTCCATTGTTGTCACAGTGTAATGGAACTAGCGACTTAATGGAAGGAACTACTATAAGTTACATTTAACTTCTTTATCCAAATAGCTTCCTTTGCGAGATCGATGCAACAATATACTCGACCTCGATAGTGGAATGCGCAATCGTGCTCTGTTTGGAACTCTTCCAACCGATCGCACCTCCATTACAAATGAACACATATCCAGAGGTAGACTTTCTATCATCGATATCGATTGGAAATCGTAATCGGTATAACCATCCAATTGCAAGTCTCCACCTCCATAAATCAAGAATAAATCCTTAGTTCTTCTTAAGTACTTAAGAATATTCTTGTGACTATCGATGTTCCAAACACTGGTTGGATTGATACCGCTAGTCAAACTAACAAGATATGCGATATCCGCCTAGTACACAACATTGCATACATTAAACTTCCAATAGCCAAGCATATGGAATCCTGGCCATCTTATCTCTTTCTTCAGATGTCTTTGGAGACATCTCTTTAGAAAGGTGGATACCATGTCTCACTGGTAACAATCCTCTCTTGGAATCAAGCATGTTAAACCTCTTTAACACCTTTTCCAAGTATAGATTTTGGGATAAACCAATTATTCTTTTCGATCTATCTCTATAGATGCGAATCCCAAGAATATAGGTTGCCTCCCCTAAGTCTTTCATGGAGAATGTATTTGACAACCATGCCTTTATAGTCGTCAACATACTGTATCATTACCTATCAACGAGATGTCATCCACATATAAGACAAGGAAAGTGATAGCACTGTCACTAACCTTCTTATATACACATGGCTCATCCTCATTTTTGATAAAACCAAAGGATTTAATGGCTTCATCAAAACGGATGTTCCAACTCCTCGAAGCTTGTTTCAACCCATAAATGGATTGCTTTAGCTTGCATACCTTGGAACCATCTTGGGATTCAAATCCCCTAGGTTGTTCCATGAAAATGTTTTCTTCAATGTATCCATTAAGAAAAGCTGTTTTGACATCCATCTGCCAAATCTCATAATCATAGTATGCAGCTATTGCTAATAAAATCCTAATTGATTTAAGCATGGCAACAAAGTAGAAAGTCTCCTCATAGTCTATTCCTTGCCTTTGGCGAAACCCTTTCGCTACTAGCCTTGCTTTATAGGTCTCTACCTTTCCATCAGAACCAATTTTCTTCTTGAAAACCCATTTGTTCCCTATAGGTACAATACCTTCAGGTGGGTCAACAAGATCCCAAACTTGATTCTTATACATGGAATCAATCTCGGATTTCATAGCTTCAATCCATTTTGAAGAGTCTATATCTGATATAGCTTCTTCATAGGTAAGTGGATCATCTCCATGATCTACTTCTTCATGAGTAGACAACTCTTGTTCTTCTTCATGAAGAAAACCATATCTCACTGTTGGGTGAGATACCCTGGTTGTTCTACGAGGAACAGCTGTAGATGTTTCATCAACGGGTTTTGGTTGACTAGATGGATTTATATCCATCGATGCATTGGTTGGTCGAATTCTCCAATTCTAACTCTATTTGCCTTCCTTTGCCTCCTTCTTGAACAAACTGTTGTTCAAGAAATGTGGCATCTCTACTTATCACAACCTTTTGTGAAGTAGGCAAATAAAAATAATATCCAAAACTATCTTTTGGATATCCAACAAATCGACCTTTTTCTGATCTGGTCTCCAATTTATCGTTGTTCACTTTTTGATATAATTTGGACAACCCCAAATCTTAACATGCTTAAGACTTGGTTTTCTTCCATGCCATATCTCATAAGGTGTGGAAGAAAGCGATTTTGATGGAATCCTATTTAGAATATATAAAGCTGATTCTAATGCAAATCCCCAAAAGGAGATTGGCATATCAGTATAGCTCATCATACTACATACCATATCCAATAGGGTACGATTTCTCCTTTCAGATACACCATTCAGTTGTGGCGTTCCTGGAGGAGTCAGCTGAGAAACAATGCCATGCTCTCTCAAGTTTTCATCAAACTCAGTACTCAAATATTCACCTCCACGATCGATCGAAGAGCTTTAATATTCTTTCTGTTTGATTTTCTACTTGATTTAAATTCTTTGAACTTTTCAAAGGATTCATTTTTGTATTTCATCAAATACATATACCCAAACCTTGATTTATCATCAGTAAATGTAATAAAATAATGAAAACCCCATCTATCCATTTCTTTAAACTGACCACATACATCACTATGTTTTAGTTCCAAAATATTTTCACTCTTAGCCCTTGTCCAACAAAGGGTGATCTAGTCATTTTGCCTTGAAGGCAAGATTCACAAGTTGGAGTAGGCTCAGAGCCCAATGAGGATAGAATCCCCATTTTCTCCAATTTTGCAATCCTATCTTACGCAACATGACATAACCTTAAGTGCCAAATATATTTTGAACTTGAGTTGGTTTTCACCATGGCATTGTATTCTTTTAGATCACTTGCATTCATTTTGTGTTTGTCATTATTATCCAAATAATAAAGACCATCATTCATATAACCGAACCAACATATTTATTTCCAAAATAAATATTGCAAACATCATCTGTGAACTGAAATTCATAGCCATTTCTAGTCAAACTAGATATAGAAATGATGTTCTTAAAAGCATCAGTACATATAAAATATTATCCAAACACAAAACATGTCCAAACATGTAAAAGATTTAGATCCTATGGCTAAAGCTTCAACAGTTGAGCCATTGCCAATCAGGACTCTAATATCTTGAGAATGCAAGTTGCTCTTGTTTGCTAGTTCTGCATATCATTAGAAATGTGAGAAGCGCACGATATCTAAAACCCAAGTGTAGATGAACTATAAGTATCATCAGAATCTAAATAACAAGATATGGACATACCTTAGAAGGTGTATCCTTCTTGTCCTTCAGAGAAGCAAGATACTCAGGCGGTTCCTTTTCCAAAGGCCCATCCTTTTGGCGGTGGAAACACTTTCCTTTGCCTTCATCGACTTTAGTCTTCCTTTTCTGCTTAGCTATTTTCTTGGAAGGACCAGAATCGAGGTTTCTTTTTCTTATTGCCTTTCTTCTTGTTGGACTTTCCAATGTAAGAAGATGCAACAAAGCTACCTCTTTTCCTTTATTGCACAGCATATTCTTTTGGGCAATAACCAGCATGTTGAGTAATTCAGCTAAGGTGCATTCTGTTTAGTCATATGGAAATTTGTCACAAAATTCCCAAAAGACTCGGGAAGGGATCAAGGATCAAATCCGTTTGTAGTTGGAAATCCATGTTGAAGTCAAGATGTTCCAAGCTGCTCAATCACCGAATCATCTTGTGGACATGATCCCCAACATTCTGTCCCTCAGACATCCTCATACGGAATAACTGTTTAGATATCTCATACCTAGCATTCCTGCTGTGCTCACCATACAACTCTTGTAGGTGAAGGAGGATCTCACTAGCACTCTGCATGTTCTCATGTTGCTTCTGTAACTCATTACTCATGGAAGCAAGCATGTAACACTTAGCTCTCATATCATGCTCCTTCCACTTGTCCAAAGTATCATGTTCCTCTTGTGTGGCCTCTGGAGGTGAGGGACCAGGAACATTTGAATATAGAACATATCCTATATGTTCAAGGTTCAGAACAAGTTTCAAATTTCTTAGCCAATCAGACAGATTAGGTCCTGTCAACCTGTTGTGATCAAGTATGCTTGCAAGGATATTGGATGGTGGTGGTTGTTTTGTGCTCATTTTTATCAGAAAATTAACTGCAGAAAATAACCAGATTAATTAGTAAATGTATCATGTAATTAACCAAAAATTTTATGGTCTTTTAATCAAATTGGTCCTCCCACTAACTTAGCGAATCCTACACTTCCAAAGTAGAAAACGGAAATCCTAGTTGGATGGATTTCTAGTGGGTGATTGAATTCTTATAATTCTATTGATCATCCTCAGGTACATCCATTATTGGAATTACAATAAACTATAAGTGAGCAACTCCTTGCCCATCACATCTCATGTGAGGTTCAATCCTTTTACTAGCCCCTAATGCTCAAAATCTCAGGTACATCCAATATTGACTTATCTTGCATTAGTTAAGTTGATCCCATTGAGCCAGTAATTATGCAAATAATTTTAATGTCCTCAGGTACATCCAATATTGGCCACCAAACCATTTACATATTTACAACATCTCATGCTTAACAATTATTCTTAAGAAAATCTCTTAAATTAATTGCATCTCATGCAACTATTTAAAATTTCTTAAAATAATTGCCCCAATGGAGGGCTTATGTTATAATTACTTTAATTATAGCATTTCCAACTTAATCATTTGTTTGGAAGATTTTATAGCCATCCTAATTACTATTAAGGTCTCACTTTGCACATTATCCATTTAGCATGCATATATCATATAATTGCATACATTCCCATACATCTCATGCATTCATGGATAAGCGATAAATATGGTATGATCATGGACTTTCTAAGGGATTCAATTTGAGCCACCAAGAATTGAATCGGGGCATTCCTAGGTGCATTTCATTCATTCATTTTACAAGAGTTGCTGAAGGAGTACATAATCAACACTTGATATTGAATTCCTCCCACTGGTCCCACCAATGCTCTTGACCTCCTTGAACTTCTTGCAATCCAATATTACATAGTAATCCTTGGCATACCAAGGCGAATTTACAAGAACTTAAATAAATGAAATTACAACCCAAAAATATTACAAACTTAATAATACATGCCCAAAATAAATTAAAATAAATTAATTAATTTACAATCCCAAAGAAACATAAAAGAAATAAATCCAATCACATTGGTCTTTTATAGTCCATGATCATCCATCATGCATATCACTATTTAACAATTAAATAAAACATACATTCTTAAATTAAATTGAATATCTCATATTCAACTTAAAATTCAGATTTGAATATGATTCAAATAAATTTAAAAATTCAGATTTGAATCTCATTCAAACAAATTTAAAAATTCAGATTTGAATCACATTCAAACAACTTCAAAAATTCAGATTTGAATCACATTCAAACATTTTTAAAAAAATCAGATTTGAATCACATTCAAATATTTTTTAAAAAATCAGATCTGAATTTTATTGAATTAATTTTAAAAAATCAGATTTAAATATGATTCAAACAACTTTAAAAATTCAGATTTGAATCTCATTCAAACAACTTTTAAAATTCAGATTTGAATCACATTCAAACATTTTTTTAAAATTCTGATTTGAATCATAATTTAATTGTGTGATTAAAACAACTAATTAAACACTTTAATTAGTCAAAGAATAGGCCTTAGATCATACAACAATTGCAGAATTAAAAGCCAAACCTTGAATCACCCATGGAACCATTGTTGCCGCCACCAATGGTGGCTTCTCCATGTGTGACGCCACATCTCATGATCCAACCAGCAATGAACCTCTTGATCTCATGATCAAACACACAATTAAATTATATAATCAACAATCTAAATGGCAAATATAGTGACTCTGATACCAATTGAAGGAACGGAAGCGTGAAAAACACAAGATTATACCATTGAATTCAAAAATTTTCACCTAGGGTCACAAGCACCATGCAAGATTTATTTTTATCTATTTGATTTCAATGATAAACAACATATTAAAACTCTTTTAATATGTTTTTGGATCTGTATTTGCCATTTAAGATTTTAAAATTAATCAGATTAATTTTAGAACCTAGATTAAATCAAGAACGATTACACTAACCTCTTGATGTCTTTGCAGCGTGTCTGCGCCTTTGAGATTCGTCTTGAGGACACGGATGTTGTCCCTCTAGCTTGTCCACACCAAGAACACCTATGGCAGCCCTTGAACAGCTTCTAAAGCCTTTTCTATTAATTAGAAATTCAAGTTCTGCCTTTTAAGAGATTAGAGATGCAAACAGACACTAGAAACAATTTCTAGTGTTCTTAATTCAAGAGATTGATGGCTAATCTCTTTGAATTGATGAGAGATGAATAGAAATAGCTGGAGAGGCTCAAAGTGGCGTGACATATGAGAGGAGAGGCTGCTGGTTGTGTTTTCTTTTCATAACCCCACTTAAATAGCTAGGTTAACACATTAAACCCTAGCCACATGTCACCTTTTGATTAGCTCTAGGTTTAAGTGACCCAATCACATTGTGCCAAGTGTCAAACCTATATTTAATCTTGATTTTAATCATCTTACATGATTAAAAATATTTGCAAGCTTATGTGTTATGCCATGTGTCACCATCTCATGGTGCCACGTGTCACACCGCAAAATGACCAAAATGCCCTGTGTCTTAATTTTGAGTTCTTAACCCAAAATAATTATTTTCTTCTTCTAATTAATTTATATCAAATATAAATTAATTAATTAATCTCTATTAATTAATTTCTCATCAATTAAATTCATATTTAAACACTTTAAATATAAATTTAATTTATACTACACATCCAATAATCTAGATTTGGTTTCAAGTCATGCTAGGGACTTTGCAATTTTATTGCAAACCAAATCTATTTAATTAATCAATTAAACTCTTTAATTAATTAATTAAATCATATTTAAATAGGTGATAACTTGTGTATGTGTGTGACTTACTAGGCTCATCACTAATTGGCAATGAGACATGATATCAACTCTTAATATCATCAGAACTCTTTTTACCATAAATGATTTCTCTAAATCATTTTATGAACTTCATAGACCATGGTTAACACCTAGCATAGTATGCCATGGCCACCCAATTAGTAATAAGGTTTACCTTAAATGAACCTATAATCATATGTTACCATGCACTAGAATCTCTCTGTTACAAAATCCCAACTCAAGCCGAGTCATGGTTTATGTCAAACTCCATTTGCTATGAATATTATGTTCTCTTTTAATTCCAGTTCTTGATTAAAAGATTTTCTCATCGTAAACTCTTTTACGATTAAATCTATCTGTCTGGCCAGAACTTGAAACATCAAGAACAATTAAATGAACATAGAATTTTATCTCTATTTACTTAGAGAATGATTCCTTCTTGATCAACACCTACCTCCATATATAACTAGCAGGAGCCAACACATGCCCATATACCCATACATAGTACAAGTATGAAAGCGAGATCAAACTCAAACTACCTATATACAAGATAACTGTGCTATCTCAGGTCTAAAGATTATATGCACTGATATGATTTATGATAAAACATTGACAAGAGTAAACTCCATGTGCTTGTCATAAGTGTCACTGGTTCGGCCTACTTATCATTTATAAGTGCCTATCATGTTTGTTATATGGCATGAGACTCACCATTCCATCTTATTTATATCTCATATAAATAACTTGGGAACAAACATGAATACAATCTTTCTGGATAAGTCATGTCCTTATTATGAAGTATCCTCGATTGTGAACCTATTTATGATACTTTGTGCTAGAAATATTGTCACTCATATTCTTAACAACTTAAGAATAATATTTCTAACAAAATATCAATGGACCTTTTCTATTACACATAAATATATTATGTAAAAGGAAAAGTGGAAATGCCTTTATTAATAAAAATATGTACAAGATACATACTAAATGATATGCTCTAGGGCATATTACTAACAGAGATTGTGTATTGATTACCGGTAGTTGAACAAAGTAACTGTGAAGAATAAATATCCATTGCCCGGAATTGACGATCTGTTTGATCAGTTAAAGGGAGCCGGTGTATTTTCAAATATTGATTTCAGATAAGCGTATCATCAGTTAAGGGTAAAGGATGCAGATGTGTCAAAAATTACATTCAAAACCCTATATGGACATTATGAATTCCTAGTGATGCCGTTTGGGTTAACAAATGCACCAGCAGCATTTATGGACCTTATGAACCGTATCTTCCATCCATATTTAGATCGGTTTGTAGTGGACTTTATTGATGATATTCTGGTGTATTCTAAGACCAGGGAAGAACATTGTCGCAATGGGATTTTGCGGTCGCCTGGACGATCGCTCACCGAAGTGGGAAAGAGTGAGGAGTCGCCACCTTAGTTTTGAGGAAAACTAAAGAAAACCATTTGAGAAGTTAAATTAAAAATGAAACCACTTCAAAACAGAGATTCTAAGTTCTGGGTCCGTAAACGGGTGGGGAAGGTGTTAGGCACCCCACCTCGTCCCTTAATAAGGGTAAGTAGATTTAATTCTGCGTCCTTTATAAATTAGTTAGGGAGGCTTAGACGGCAATGTTAATCCTTTTGGTAGAAGGAATATTTGATTTTTCACTAAATTTGGATCACCCAGATACATAAGTAAATGAGACAACCTTAGTGAACGGGTGTGAGAATCGGATAAGAACCCTCCTCCGATCTCTTTTAAGTTGTTTATTAAAATTTTGAGGGGAGACCGGATAAGAACCCTCCTCCGATCTCCTTTAGAGTTATTTATTAAAATTTTGGGGGGAGACCGGATAAGAACCCTCCTCCGATCTCCTTTAGAGTTATTTATTAAAATTTTGGGGGGAGACCAGATAAGAACCCTCCTCCGATCTCTTTTAAGTTATTTATTAAAATTTTGAGGGAGCAGGATAAGAACCCTCCTCCGATATCCTTTAGAGTTATTTTTTTATGTTTTTAGTTGAGACCGGATAAGAACTCTCCTCCGATCCCTATTTAATGTTTATTAAAATTTTGAAGGAGACCTGATAAGAACTCTCCTCCGATCTCTTTTTACGTTTATTAAAATTTTGGATTGAGATCGACAAGAACTCTCTTCCGATCTCTTTCAGATGAACAGGAGCCTGGAAGGGATTTATCAGATCTCCTGGATTTTTAATTTCAACTACATTACATAATAACCTAAAGCTAAGGATTCTGGCGTTCTAAGATCTTTGAGGATAAGGCTTCTCGATACCTTTTGACTAGATAGGGAAAACTAGACTTGATTTACCGACCTTCCATGCGTTCATTTTACCAATATCTATTAATGACCGATCTACTCTGTTTCGTTTACTTTGGTCTTATTCCACTTTATGACATCTTTGTCGAATTGCTGTTTACGTCGGCCTAATAGTTTGGCTATCTTCCTGACGTGTTATTCATGTTCTCTTTTTTAAAAGAGACCCCTAAGTTGCAGTTACCTACGTTTACCCAACCATTTACATATTACTAGGAGTTAGAAAACTTGCTTTCAGAAATGACGGAGATCAATAAAATGAACTGATCACTAAAAGATGATTTGAGAGTGACTTTCTTTAGGGATTGCTTGTGCAGAAGTGATCTTGAAGAAAATAGTAGACGTAAGAAGAACACAGGAAAATGCGGAAAGTAAATGCAGACACTTGATAAAACAGTGATATGAGCTCTTACAGTAACATTCTTTGGGGATCGTTTGTGCAAAAGTAGAAAGTCACAGATGTGAGAAGAACCAAGAAAATGCAGAAAGTAAATGTAAGCACTTAATAAAACAGTAGTATGAGCTCTTACCTGTAAGGAGCCAAATCTACTAAAATAACTATGGGGTGTCAAATAGTGACAAGGCAACGGAGTGATTGGCCTGAGGGGTGGTGTTCCTCGTGAACGGGAGGGTGCTTAGCTAAAATGCGATCCGATCAAGATGAAAAGAACCGAGTGGAATGAAGTTGAGTTTGGACAATAAAAACAGAGATGATAAAAGGCAGAAAGTGAGAGTGTGACCAGATAATGAACAAACTGGAAATGTAGAGTTCCAGTATTCAGAATCTTTTCAAGAAAAACACTTCGGAAAACTAGTTTCAAAAGTCTTTTAATTGACACTTCTAAGTAGCAGAGTAGCAAACTAAATGAAATTTCAGAGTTCCTCTGCTATAATAACAGCCTCTTGTCTATTTTTCCCTCCGTCCTTTGAACAATTTTTATGCAGGTATTTATAGGAATCGGGTTCTCTTCGTGAAGGGTCAGGATTGATTTTGAGGAAGATGGAGGGTCAAGATTTCGAAGGACATGATCGGAGGTTCAGGAATTAAAGAGAATCAAAATGAATGGTTGAGATCACTCTTCATAATATTTGTCCTTTTCTTCTTTCCATCCGACGGTCCCAAATTTCTTTGTCCGGAACGATCTGAGGGCTAAGAGTGAAAGACGCTGGTATTGTCGTCTTCTCTCTTGATCTAAGGGTTCCGGGTTTGTCCTTACAAGTAGGATCAACGGTGGAGATTGGAATGTACAAGACTGTCATGACATACCACGCACTGTCGATGTGCGGGCGATTCTTAGGCGTGCGGTGGAGATCTCGTCTGCAACGCCTTAACTACCTCGGCTCTGATTCTGACGACGGTTATTGGAATTTGTCTTATTCTTTCTGCCTACCGATCCCTCCTCTTTCTGATCTCTTTCACATGTTCTTTCCGACCTTTCATGCTGGTCTCCCTCCTTCCGATCTATTATTCCGATCTCTCCTTTTCTCTGGTCCGGTCTGGTCAAAGCATTAATTGTCCCTCGATTCCCGAAGCGTCCGCTTCGTTTTCTGCTTAGCAATAAATGCTCATTTTCCCCTATATATACCCCTGTCGACGGAGACATTTTCTTCATCTGACTTTCCTCTCTTCCTTTCTTACTTACCCTGTTCTAGCTGCTCCGGTGGAAGTTCTGGCCATAACTGTGGCTTTGATCTTTTTCCGATGGACTCCTTTACTCACCGACTGAAAATTTATGATCCCGGTGATCGCATGACCTTAACTTACGATGGTGAGAGAACTGGATTTGACCGATCTGTATTGCAGACCTCGGTTGTACCGATCTCGAGTCGCTCAACTGAGTTCATTCGGCTTCTCACCGCATTGGGTGTTCCGACAGCGTCTTTCCTCCACATTGGGTGTTCCGACAGCGGGTCGGTTTCGAGTGGTAACATCGGTGACGATGTCTCTCATCTTCATGGGAGTCATAATCACCCCATCTGAGCTGTACATCTATCCGATGTCAATAGCCGGTCCCCTGGTCAAACACGTCTTCTGACTCAGCCACGAGACTAGGCTTTGACATAGGCTTTTTAGATAGGATGTTCCACCGGTCTCTAGAGATCACCCAAATGATGTAATCCTTCAATGTAATCAGATCTCTAGAGATCGCCCAAATGATGTAGTTAGACCTTTATTGTAGTCCGCTCCCTAGAGATCACAAAAATGATGTGATCCAATTTTAGTGTAATCCGATCCCTAGAGATCGCCCAAATGATGTAATCCGATCTTTTGAAAATAAAGACTTTATTTTGTCGGTTATCATCTTATTTTTGCATTGATTATTTTCCGATCTCTAATGTGGTTATCCGATCTGGTTCCTTACCTGAATGACACTTAACTGATCCTTTATTCAAAATATTTAACTTATTATGCCGATCTCCAATTAACCGATCTCTGAACATTCGGATATTTGAGAGAAGTGTCAGAACAGCTGTCGAGTCCCACCAATCGATGCGCTGCCTAGAACCTCGCGAGCATTAAATGCTCGGACTAGTATAAATAGGGGTGGGAGGGTTAGCGCTTGTTCTCTCATTCCATTTTCAATCCCCTGCTCACAACTTCGAAGTTCTCTCGCTTTCTCAAGTTCTTCCGACGCCGATCAGACTCCGGTAAGGGCTTTGATCCTCTTTTAATTTAAATTCTTTGTTTCTTTTGAAAATGAGCGGTGCCGAAGGTCAGAGAACGGCGAGCCCTCCTTCCATTCAGTTCTCATGGTCTTCCGATGAAGAAGAGGTAGTCGGGCCAAGCACGCAACCTAAACCCCCTAGGGTCTCTGCTCCAGGTCGGGGGCGGGTCATACCATCAAGGCTTGCACCTACTTCAAGGAGAGAGACCCTTCCTATAGACGAGCTTCCGTCGGTTCTTCGAGAATCCGATCTGCAATCTTTTGTTCAAGAATACAATATTTGTCCTGATTCATATGAGCTGATCAAGTGCCATGGCGATCTTCGTGTCGATCATTCTTTTGAAGAGGATGACATGGTTATGGTGTACGAGGAACAGTTAAAGGCCGGTTTGAGGTTCCCTCTAGACGATTTCTATAAGGAGGTCCTAAAACTTCACCGAGCATCCATTGTTCAAATTCACCCCAACTCGTGGCGGATCTTGGTAGCTTTCCGAGGTCTATGCCGAGCTGAGGGAATCAGACCTACGGCTAAGGTGTTCGCCGAGCTGCACAGACTAACTCGCCGAAAGGATGACGAACACTGGTTCTTTCAGGCGAAGCCTCATTGCGGGCTCTTTTCCGATCTGCCCTCATCCCTTAAGAATTGGAAGAACCGGTTCTTCATTCTGAGGAGTAAAGATCCGAGCTGCTTTGAGGACTTTCCTCTTAGCTGGTGGTACCAGGGGCCCCTGCTTCCGAAGCACATTACCCTGAGTCAAGAGGAAAGCTTAATAGTGATGGAGCTGAAGAGTCAGGCCGCCACTCTAAAATATTCCTGTCCAAATGCGGTGACTGCCGAACTGCACCATTGGACCATGCAGCTAATCACCGGCCGAGATCGCGAACTTTCGCTCTCTGACCTTGGCATTGGTATTTTCTATATCTCAGTTCTCAGGACCTTAGCGATCTCACTAACCTCTTTTTTGTGCAGGTATGGCGGGCGGTGAGGGTTCTAAGAAGCGGAAGAAGGACAAAGAGATCTCCCGGAAGATAAAGGAGATGAAGCGTTCGGAACGACTTCAAACGCCCGGTCACGAACCTGGGGAGATACAGAGAGACCCGCCTCAACCTTTGGATTTGCCGACCGCTGAAGCTGTCCGATCACCTCCTAGATCGGAAGAGCAGCCTCCACCTCTCCCAATTGTTCCAAGTACAGAAAGGGGGCCTTCTCAATCTTCTGGGAGGACCTCCTCTCGTGGCGCCCAAAAGTTAATGGAGTCTTTGAAGAATAACCGGACTGTACGGGAGAACCCTGGTTTTGCCCAAGTCTTGGGGTCTTCCATCTTTCTTCGGGAGGATCGGGACAGGCTATCCTCGAGCAGCCTTGATGATATCTTGACTCACTCCATGAGTCTGAATGTGGAGTGTCCGTGAATCGGACCATGGTTTGGGAAAAGATTCGTGCAGGTAAGGAGGTCGGGAAGAAAAATCAGAATTGGCTTCCTCCGATCCCAACTCTCATCCGCTCGGGATTATATATCTCAAGTCGAGGGCAGGCGAAGTACCATGAAGACAAGCTGGCGAAAAGTCTCGTGACTGACCGAAGAGAACGGGCTCTCGGAGAAGTCCAGCACTTCAGGCCAACGAAGCGCTCAGTCGCTCAACTTATAGAGGAGCTTAACGAAGGATAAGGAGCTTACAGAGAAAGACAAAGAGCTTAAGGAAAAGATGAAGAGATGGTGTCAGAATAGCCGAGCCTATGTGAATGCTCATAAGGATCTCTTGGCCGAACTCCAAAAGCGCTACCACAAGAGGACTTCTCTGGATGGATGACCGGCTCCAGGGCGACGGCGAAGATAGTGAGGAGGAAGCCGAAGGTGAGGGAGAGAGGAGAGTGATCCAAATGTAGATCAGTGGGGTGATCCCCACCAATAACGTGTACAGATTATGACATGAAATGGAATGCCTCTTTGTTCAATGAATGATTGTGATCGAAAAATTTTAAACCATTGTTTGTCTGAGTATTTGATTGTATGAGCACAGCAAGACAAAAACTAAATGTGATTATTAATCTAAGTATGAGAGATCGGAAAGCACTTAAAGCATGAGATCTGTAGGAAGAAATCTTTGACGGAACTTGATTGAAAATTTAACTCGAACACTTAAGATCTGAATCCTCACTAAATCGAACCAAAACTTTAGCTCTTAAACTTTTGGAAAGGAGGTCGGTAATAAAACAGGTAGGAAAAGATCTATTGCCAGTTCATTTTATCAACAGAGATCAGAATATACTCGGCAGTCCGAAATTCGGCAATGGTTTGAGAGTTCGGTAAATGTTTTGAGAGATCGGCGGAGCTTTGACGAATGTAAGGACTTAGCGTTGATTCACTTCCTTTTAAGGAGAGATCGGAATAATGACTACCTATCAAGGAAGGATCGGAAATGTAATTAACTGTCCAGAGGAGACTTAGTACCAGAGATCGGCTTCAAAGTTTTATTGATTTTGGGGATCGGCCAAAATATAGTGTCGACAGCTGCCCCTCTTTACATAATTTCTATTGAAGGAAAATTTCCGTATAGGAATTATGTAAAGATTCAGACTCATATTTTGGACGATTAGGTGTACCTAAGTTAACGACCTAGAAATTGGCAACGGAAGTTAGAATACTTAGAAAATTAAAATCAACTTGGATCAAGAAACCAGAGGTTGATAGCAGGAAAATTAAATTGCGGAAAAATAAAATTGCAAGAATTTAAAATCAACTTAGATCGAGGAACCAGAGGTTGATAGCAGAAATTTAAATTGCAGGAAATTAAAATCAACTTAGATCAAGGAACCAGAGGTTGATGACATAAAATGTAAATTGCATAAAATTAAAATCAACTTAGATCAAGGAACCAGAGGTTGATAGCAGAAATTTAAATTGCAGGAAATTAAAATCAACTTAGATCAAGGAACCAGAGGTTGATGACATAAAATGTAAATTGCATAAAATTTAAAATCAACTTAGATCAAGGAATCAGAGGTTGATAGCAGAAATTTAAATTGCAGGAAATTAAAATCAACTTAGATCAAGGAACCAGAGGTTGATGGTGGAAATGTAAATTGCAAGAAATTAAAATCAACTTAGATCAAGGAACCAGAGGTTGATGACATAAAATGTAAATTGCATAAAATTAAAATCAACTTAGATCAAGGAACCAGAGGTTGATGACAGGAAATGTAAATTGCATGAAATTAAAATCAACTGAGATCAAGGAACCAGAGGTTGATGGTGGAAATGTAAATTGCAAGAAATTAAAATCAACTTAGATCAAGGAACCAGAGGTTGATGGTGGAAATGTAAATTGCAAGAAATTAAAATCAACTTAGATCAAGGAACCAGAGGTTGATGGTGGAAATTTAAATTGCAGGAAATTAAAATCAACTTAGATCAAGGAACCAGAGGTTGATAGCAGAAATTTAAATTGCAGGAAATTAAAATCAACTTAGATCAAGGAACCAGAGGTTGATGGTGGAAATGTAAATTGCAAGAAATTAAAATCAACTTACAAAGCAAACCTAATCTCGACACAAGAAGTTCTTCCTCGATGAAGTGTACTTAACAGGATCCCGAAAACCGATGATTAATGGAGGACGAGTTACAAGACTTGGCCTACGACCTCATTTCTTCTGGATGCCCCTTTTCTCGTTTCTTGACTTTCATCAAAAAGCGCCCTTGCGGGTTTTCACCTGCCTTTTTCCCTTTTGACTAGAAGCGCCCTTTCGGGTTTTCACCCCTAGTTTTTTTTTTTTTTTTTTTTGGTAGCTCACTTTTTCAGGATGCCCTTTCGGGTTTTCATCCTTCACTCATTTTGCAGAAGGCGCCCTCTCGGGTTTTCACCCTCTTTCACACATTTTACTAGGAGCGCCCTTTCGGGTTTTCATTCCTACATTTTCTTCTTCTTCTTCTTCTTCTTCTTCTTCTTTTTTTTGTTCAAGTCCCAACTTCCCATATCAATAGGTTGTGTGTTCACTGCTTAGTCATTCCCTATAATTCTCAATGCAATGTATATAAAGTTACCTGTGTTTAAATTCTTAACTCATAATAAAGCATTAACAAGTTAACAGCGCATGTTCCAAGGTAAATGGGCTGATGGAATATGAGAAAAATATGGTTTTTAATAACAAAGAATAAGGATATGAATTTGGAAGAAAGAGAAATCTCACGAATTCCTTTATTAACTTTTCTAGACCCTTTATTGCCCCAAATACTAATAGTCTGAGAAGAATCCTTGTGCCATGGTCCCTTGCTACCTTTTGACTCCGTTTTACATTCTCAATAAGGCTTCATGTTGCTAGGCGCATCCTTTGAGGTTTTCAATCCCGATAACTCACTTTTTCAGGATGCTCTCTCGAGTTTTCATCCTTCACTCATTTTGCAGAAGACGCCCTCTCGGGTTTTCACCCTCTTTCCCTCATTTTACTAGGAGCGCCCTTACAAATTTTCACCCTTTTTTTTTTTTTTTTTTTTTTTGTTCAAGTCCCACATTTTGTAGTATTTTCCTTCGATATAAGATCTCTTGGTTGGAGCTCCGAGATTGTTCATTCTTATTCAAGCACCACAGCCTTTCTTCTTTGGTATAACCGTCCATGGTAGATTTCGAATCTTGTTTTGACCTATTCGATTTCATCTAGCTCTGTTCTCCATTAAGATTCACAGAGAAGGAATTTCCATCTTTATTGGCAAAACTGCTTCCATGCCATATACTAACGAATATGGAGTTGCTTTAATCAATCATCTTTTCGATCATTCATTTGAGATTCTTGTTTACAGTTTCCATGGCGTTGTTCATTTGGGGCCGATAAGGTGATGAATTAAGATGAATCACCCCGGAGGCTTCCGATGACATCGATGCCCCGCATTGCAATCGATCATGGGACGTTTTTCCAGCCAACATATGTACAGCACTTGTGACATTTTCAAACATACTCGATACAGTTTTTCTTAGCCATCGTGTTCGTTAGCTTGCGTGGCATAGTTTCCCTTCATCAGAATCACTAGTATTCAGGGCAATTATTGGTCCTTCAAAGTTAACTTCATGAATATCATAGTTGATTGAATCATTATGTATTGGTTGGAAATGGGGCGGTTACAAGAGGAGAATTAAGTGGTTTTATTAGGCAAAGAAAAGGCTAAACAAAAGAAGTAATCGGATATGAAAGTTTGGAAAAATGCGCGATTAACTTACTAATACTTAATCATGAGAGAAGGTCCATTCACAATCCACTTAACACCATGGACAAAGTGGTCAAGTGTAGGTAACCAAATATTCATTACTCAGAGAAAAGTATAAGGATATCCTTTGCCCCCCAAGTATCAAGCTCTTGATTTCTTTTTATTTGCACAATCAGCATTTCTGGTTCCAACGCATCTCCTATGCATTCTATTATGTGCACATTGCCTCTTTTACCAGTTTCGTGGTTAGGCAATGGATTAATTTCAACATTAGGAATTGCACTTTCACTTTCCATCTCCAACCACCCATTTCTGATAAGGGACTGTACCTTACCTTTGAAAGCTCCACAATTGTATGTTGAGTGACCAATTGCCCCCCCCCCCCTATAGTATTCACAATGAGCATTTGGATCACACCTCATTGGATATAGGGATTGTAAAAGGTCGAGTGGTATGGGGACTATCTGGTTTATGCTCAAAAGGTAACAATAAATCTCGCTTAAGGGCATAGGCAGTGGTGGGTCGGGATTGGGAAGTGGGTGATTTAGATGAACTAATTTGTTTGAGTCGGCAGACGTGAAGTGTAAGCAATTGGTTATGGGACCTATTGTGGTTGGGATAAAAAGAAATTTTGGTGGAAAATTGGCTACCATTAGGTTTTGGGAAGAAAATCGAGAACGGTAGGTGTTTTGTGGGGGGGCATGGTTGATAGGCTTGTTACATCACATTGTGCACCTCCCCTTCCATTTTCTTCTCAGAATTTATCGTACTTTTCACTGAATTTTCTCTTACCACTTCCTGTAACCTCCCCTAGTCTCAAATTTGCCTCAATTCTCTCCCGATCGTATAATGTTAGCAAAGTTGTTGGAGGTGTTCCATCATCAAATAGAAATAAGGAGCTTTCAAGGTCTCAATGAAGAGAGAGCAAAGCTCATTGTCAATAACTGGAGGGTATATTTCCGCTGCTTTCTCTCTCCATCTTTGGGCATATTCTTTGAAGCCTTCCCTGTCTCTCTGTACCAGGTTCTGGAGGTCCCTTCTTGTGGGGGCCACATCGCAGTTAAATTTGTACTGCTTTAAAAAGGCCTCGGCTAAATCCTTCCAGGAGCGCAGTCTGCTCCTGTCTAATTGAACACACCACCTCAGAGCTGCTCCAGAGAGGCTCTCGTGAAAGAAGTGGATTAACAGTCTGTCATCATCTGTCATAGAGGACATCTTGGCAATATAGGTGGCCAAATGAATTCGAGGGTCCGAATTCCCAGTATACTTGTCAAAATCGGGGACCTTGAATTTGGGCGGCACCACCACATCGGGAACCAATCTTAGTGATGCCACGTCAACTGAGCCATACATATTCAGGCCCTCTATAGCTCTCAATCTCTCTTCCAGAGCGGACAGCTTCTCATTTTCTCTCATCTTACTTTCTCCTCCTGTTGTGTGAGGTGCTCCCCCAACTGGGAAATGAGGGGCAGAATGAATTGGAGGGCTCGGGACCGAAAGGGATGGTTCAGCATTCGGGATGGCTGGATAATAAGAGAAAGGAGGTTCATTAGTCATGACGACCGGATTGACAGTGACTGTCGGGTCCGGGATGGGGGATTGAAAGGTAAAAGAAGTTGAAGCTTGGTGAGGATCATTTGTTGGAGGTGGTGGAGGAGGTAATAGTAGGTTAAGGTCTGAAGCTGGCTTATTTTGGGACATCTCCTTCATCAGCTTCATAAGTTCTGAAACCTGGTCTTTTAGTTCAGAAACTTGCCCCTGTAGGTTCTGTACTTGTTCCTGATCTTCCATTAGTTTTCTTGTTCGAGATCTTATTAAGTACACTCGCTGGGGTTGAATCGCGTGCTTGGTCAGACTTGCCTTGTTTGAAGTAATGTTTGATTTTCTGGAGGGAGTAAAAAGGAAAATTTTCAATGAATTTTGAATTAAAAATTAAAAGGGTCCTGGTGTGGACAAAGGATACGATGGCATCTGAGAGCCAAGACGAAATCTGCAGAGGGATAATTGCATCCCTTTTATCATGGCATCGTTCGATAGTCCGACGGTGAATGACTGGATTGAATGCGCATTTATGGTACTTGTCCATATGGCGCATTCAATTTTTTGCATAACCCTAGCGAGGGGGTTCCTACGGGAGTCATACTATTCATTCACAATTTTGCTAAACCATGGCCCGAACCGCCTCATAGGTTCAACAATGGTTTAGCATTCTGTTCTGGTCTAAAAAACTTCCTCTGCCGACTGACTCGAGGATGCCATGTTAAAAATGATGCTTATCCTTTTACAGACCTTATTTTGGTGATGCCTGTGGGAAAAATTCGTTAGCAAGATAAATTGGGGTAATTTTGAATCATACTGTTGACAAGGTGACACATACACATTTATCAAAGTAGGAAAATGTGTAGGTGTTTCAGTAGTATTCAAGATTACCCTTATAAAATGAACAAAAGGAAATCAAAGCAGAACAAGGTAAGAGTAAACATGTCCCTTTTTGTCCTATAATAGGGAGACTCCTGATATCGGATAAGCGCTACCTATTTGGGATAGTTCTATCTTATAAGGTAGCTTACTACGGCTTTCAGCTATCGTGATAGTTAAGCTCAGGATCTAATTTTCTAATAGCCACAGGTTCCCAAATTGCCCCTACTGTAAACAGTAGAGCCCCATTCTATCCCCATGATATTATCGGGAAAATTCCACGGATATCACGGTAAATAGAACGAGTTTCAATTTGAGCAGAAGCCTTCACGGATACTAACGGGGTAAAACCCACGGGTACCGCTACATGACCCCCTCATACTTTCCTAAA
The DNA here is from genome assembly GCF_030052815.1 of Hevea brasiliensis. Classification (NCBI taxonomy): domain Eukaryota; kingdom Viridiplantae; phylum Streptophyta; class Magnoliopsida; order Malpighiales; family Euphorbiaceae; genus Hevea; species Hevea brasiliensis. The sequence continues at coordinate 92,824,240 of NC_079497.1, forward strand.
AGGGTAAGAAAGCCCGGGTTAGGACCATAGTGTGTGAGGACATTGTGTAAGTGTTCAGTGTGTGAAGGGACACCTTTACCTCTTCCCAATTCGGGGGATTTTATTTTTTCATTTTTCCCCTTTTTTGAAACGAAGAGCACTGTGAGGATAGGACAGGTAAAACAAACAAAATAGTTAGTAGCAATAATAATTAACGCATACAACATCGCCGAATGAGCCTATCTAACTATAATTTGATCGGGCAAAATTTGATCGGACAAAATTAAATCTACTTTTGGACCACTAGACTTGAGATACATCCCCAGCGGAGTCGCCAAGCTGTCGCAATGGGATTTTGCGGTCGCCTGGACGATCGCTCACCGAAGTGGGAAAGAGTGAGGAGTCGCCACCTTAGTTTTGAGGGAAACTAAAGAAAACCATTTGAGAAGTTAAATTAAAAATGAAACCACTTCAAAACAGAGATTCTAAGTTCGGGGTCCGTAAACGGGTGGGGAAGGTGTTAGGCACCCCACCTCGTCCCTTAATAAGGGTAAGTAGATTTAATTCTGCGTCCTTTATAAATTAGTTAGGGAGGCTTAGACGGCAATGTTAATCCTTTTGGTAGAAGGAATATTTGATTTTTCACTAAATTTGGATCACCCAGATACATAAGTAAATGAGACAACCTTAGTGAGCAGTGTGAGAATCGGATAAGAACCCTCCTCCGATCTCTTTTAAGTTGTTTATTAAAATTTTGAGGGGAGACCGGATAAGAACCCTCCTCCGATCTCCTTTAGAGTTATTTATTAAAATTTTGGGGGGAGACCGGATAAGAACCCTCCTCCGATCTCCTTTAGAGTTATTTATTAAAATTTTGGGGGGAGACCGGATAAGAATCCTTCTCCGATCTCTTTTAAGTTATTTATTAAAATTTTGAGGGGAGACCGGATAAGAACCCTCCTCCGATCTCCTTTAGAGTTATTTATTAATGTTTTGAGTTGAGACCGGATAAGAACTCTCCTCCGATCCCTATTTAATGTTTATTAAAATTTTGAAGGGAGACCGGATAAGAACTCTCCTCCGATCTCTTTTTACGTTTATTAAAATTTTGGATTGAGACTGGACAAGAACTCTCTTCCGATCTCTTTCAGATTAACAGGAGCCTGGAAGGGATTTCTCCGATCTCCCGGATTTTTAATTTCAACTACATGACATAAGAACCTAAAGCTAAGGATTCTGGCGTTCTAAGATCTTTGAGGATAAGGCTTCTCGATACCTTTTGACTAGATAGGGAAAACTAGACTTGATTTACCGACCTTCCATGCGTTCATTTTACCAATATCTATTAATGACCGATCTACTCTGTTTCGTTTACTTTGGTCTTATTCCACTTTATGACATCTTTGTCGAATTGCTGTTTACGTCGGCCTAATAGTTTGGCTATCTTCCTGACGTGTTATTCATGTTCTCTTTTTTAAAAGAGACCCCTAAGTTGCAGTTACCTACGTTTACCCAACCATTTACATATTCCTAGGAGTTAGAAAACTTGCTTTCAGAAATGACGGAGATCAATAAAATGAACTGATCACTAAAAGATGATTTGAGAGTGACTTTCTTTGGGGATTGCTTGTGCAGAAGTGATCTTGAAGAAAATAGTAGACGTAAGAAGAACACAGGAAAATGCGGAAAGTAAATGCAGACACTTGATAAAACAGTGATATGAGCTCTTACAGTAACATTCTTTGGGGATCGTTTGTGCAAAAGTAGAAAGTCACAGATGTGAGAAGAACCAAGAAAATGCAGAAAGTAAATGTAAGCACTTAATAAAACAGTAGTATGAGCTCTTACCTGTAAGGAGCCAAATCTACTAAAATAACTATGGGGTGTCAAATAGTGACAAGGCAACGGAGTGATTGGCCTGAGGGGTGGTGTTCCTCGTGAACGGGAGGGTGCTTAGCTAAAATGCGATCCGATCAAGATGAAAAGAACCGAGTGGAATGAAGTTGAGTTTGGACAATAAAAACAGAGATGATAAAAGGCAGAAAGTGAGAGTGTGACCAGATAATGAACAAACTGGAAATGTAGAGTTCCAGTATTCAGAATCTTTTCAAGAAAAACACTTCGGAAAACTAGTTTCAAAAGTCTTTTAATTGACACTTCTAAGTAGCAGAGTAGCAAACTAAATGAAATTTCAGAGTTCCTCTGCTATAATAACAGCCTCTTGTCTATTTTTCCCTCCGTCCTTTGAACAATTTTTATGCAGGTATTTATAGGAATCGGGTTCTCTTCGTGAAGGGTCAGGATTGATTTTGAGGAAGATGGAGGGTCAAGATTTCGAAGGACATGATCGGAGGTTCAGGAATTAAAGAGAATCAAAATGAATGGTTGAGATCACTCTTCATAATATTTGTCCTTTTCTTCTTTCCATCCGACGGTCCCAAATTTCTTTGTCCGGAACGATCTGAGGGCTAAGAGTGAAAGACGCTGGTATTGTCGTCTTCTCTCTTGATCTAAGGGTTCCGGGTTTGTCCTTACAAGTAGGATCAACGGTGGAGATTGGAATGTACAAGACTGTCATGACATACCCTGGCACCTGTCAGTATTGCGGGCGATTCTTAGGCGTGCGGTGGAGATCTCGTCTGCAACGCCTTAACTACCTCGGCTCTGATTCTGACGACGGTTATTGGAATTTGTCTTATTCTTTCTGCCTACCGATCCCTCCTCTTTCTGATCTCTTTCACATGTTCTTTCCGACCTTTCATGCTGGTCTCCCTCCTTCCGATCTATTATTCCGATCTCTCCTTTTCTCAGTGCAGTGCGGTCAAAGCATTAATTGTCCTCGATTCCCGGCGTCGCTTCATTTTCTCGCTTAGCAATAAATGCTCATTTTCCCCTATATATACCACATCGACGGAGACATTTTCTTCATCGACTTTCCTCTCTTCCTTTCTTACTTACCTGTTCTATTGCTCGGTGGAAGTTCTGGCCATAACTGTGGCTTTGATCTTTTTCCGATGGACTCCTTTACTCACCGACTGAAAATTTATGATCCCGGTGATCGCATGACCTTAACTTACGATGGTGAGAGAACTGGATTTGACCGATCTGTATTGCAGACCTCGGTTGTACCGATCTCGAGTCGCTCAACTGTGTTCATTCGGCTTCTCACCGCATTGGGTGTTCGGCGTCTTTCCTCCACATTGGGTGTTCAAATGGTCGGTTCGAGTGGTAACATCGGTGACGATGTCTCTCATCTTCATGGGAGTCATAATCACCCCATCGAGCCGTACATCTATCCGATGTCAATAGCCGGTCCCCTGGTCAAACACATCTTCTGACTCAGCCACGAGACTAGGCTTTGACATAGGCTTTTTAGATAGGATGTTCCACCGGTCTCTAGAGATCACCCAAATGATGTAATCCTTCAATGTAATCAGATCTCTAGAGATCGCCCAAATGATGTAGTTAGACCTTTATTGTAGTCCGCTCCCTAGAGATCACAAAAATGATGTGATCCAATTTTAGTGTAATCCGATCCCTAGAGATCGCCCAAATGATGTAATCCGATCTTTTGAAAATAAAGACTTTATTTTGTCGGTTATCATCTTATTTTTGCATTGATTATTTTCCGATCTCTAATGTGGTTATCCGATCTGGTTCCTTACCTGAATGACACTTAACTGATCCTTTATTCAAAATATTTAACTTATTATGCCGATCTCCAATTAACCGATCTCTGAACATTCGGATATTTGAGAGAAGTGTCAGAACAGCTGTCGAGTCCCACCAATCGATGCACTGCCTAGAACCTCACGAGCATTAAATGCTCGGACTAGTATAAATAGGGGTGGGAGGGTTAGCCAGTTGTTCTCTCATTCCATTTTCAATCCCCTGCTCACAACTTCGAAGTTCTCTCGCTTTCTCAAGTTCTTCCGACGCCGATCAGACTCCGGTAAGGGCTTTGATCCTCTTTTAATTTAAATTCTTTGTTTCTTTTGAAAATGAGCGGTGCCGAAGGTCAGAGAATGGCGAGCCCTCCTTCCATTCAGTTCTCATGGTCTTCCGATGAAGAAGAGGTAGTCGGGCCAAGCACGCAACCTAAACCCCCTAGGGTCTCTCGCCTGTGCTCAGTCGGGGGCGGGTCATACCATCAAGGCTTGCACCTACTTCAAGGAGAGAGACCCTTCCTATAGACGAGCTTCCGTCGGTTCTTCGAGAATCCGATCTGCAATCTTTTGTTCAAGAATACAATATTTGTCCTGATTCATATGAGCTGATCAAGTGCCATGGCGATCTTCGTGTCGATCATTCTTTTGAAGAGGATGACATGGTTATGGTGTACGAGGAACAGTTAAAGGCCGGTTTGAGGTTCCCTCTAGACGATTTCTATAAGGAGGTCCTAAAACTTCACCGAGCATCCATTGTTCAAATTCACCCCAACTCGTGGCGGATCTTGGTAGCTTTCCGAGGTCTATGCCGAGCTGAGGGAATCAGACCTACGGCTAAAGTGTTCGCCGAGCTGCACAGACTAACTCGCCGAAAGGATGACGAACACTGGTTCTTTCAAAGAAGCCTCATTGCGGGCTCTTTCCGATCTGCCTCATCCCTTAAGAATTGGAAGAACCGGTTCTTCATTCCGAGGAGTAAAGATCCGAAGCCGCTTTGAGGACTTTCCTCTTAGGCCGGTGGTACCAGGGGCCCTCGCTCAAGCACATTACCCCGAGTCAAGAGGAAAGCTTAATAGTGATGGAGTGAAGAGTCGTGCCGCCACTCTAAAATATTCTCGCCCAAATGCGGTGATCGCCGAATCGCACCATTGGACCATGCAGCTAATCACGGCCGAGATCGCGAACTTTCGCTCGACCTTGGCATTGGTATTTTCTATATCTCGCCTCGTGACCTTAGCGATCTCACTAACCTCTTTTTTGTGCAGGTATGGCGGGCGGTGAGGGTTCTAAGAAGCGGAAGAAGGACAAAGAGATCTCCCGGAAGATAAAGGAGGTGAAGCGTTCGGAACGACTTCAAACGCCCGGTCACGAACCTGGGGAGATACAGAGAGACCCGCCTCAACCTTTGGATTTGCCGATCGCTGAAGCTGTCCGATCACCTCCTAGATCGGAAGAGCAGCCTCCACCTCTCCCAATTGTTCCAAGTACAGAAAGGGGGCCTTCTCAATCTTCTGGGAGGACCTCCTCTCGTGGCGCCCAAAAGTTAATGGAGTCTTTGAAGAATAACCGGACTGTACGGGAGAACCCTGGTTTTGCCCAAGTCTTGGGGTCTTCCATCTTTCTTCGGGAGGATCGGGACAGGCTATCCTCGAGCAGCCTTGATGATATCTTGACTCACTCCATGAGTCTGAATGTGGAGTGTCTGGTGAATCAGACCATGGTTTGGGAAAAGATTCAGCGTCTGGGTAAGGAGGTCGGGAAGAAAAATCAGGAATTGGCTTCCCTCCGATCCCAACTCTCATCCGCTCGGGATTATATATCTCAAGTCGAGGGACGGGCGAAGTACCATGAAGACAAGCTGGCCGAAAAGTCTCGTGACCTGGCTGAAAGAGAACGGGCTCTCAGAGAAGTCCAGGCACTTCAGGCCAACGAAGCCGCTCAGGTCGCTCAACTTATAGAGGAGCTTAACGCGAAGGATAAGGAGCTTACAGAGAAAGACAAAGAGCTTAAGGAAAAAGATGAAGAGATGGTGTCAGGAATAGCCGGAGCCTATGTGAATGCTCATAAGGATCTCTTGGCCGAACTCCAAAAGCGCTACCCTGAAGAGGACTTCTCCTGGATGGATGACCTGGCTCCCGAGGGCGACGGCGAAGATAGTGAGGAGGAAGCCGAAGGTGAGGGAGAGAGGGAGAGTGATCCAAATGTAGATCAGCCGGGGTGATCCTCACCAATAACTTGTATGATTATGACATGAAATGGAATGCCTCTTTGTTCAATGAATGATTGTGATCGGAAAATTTTAAACCATTGTTTGTCCGAGTATTTGATTGTATGAGCACAAAGAAGACAAAAACTAAAAGTGATTATTAATCTAAGTATGAGAGATCGGAAAGCACTTTAAGCATGAGATCGGTAGGGAAGAAATGCTGAACGGAACTTGATTGAAAATTTAACTCGAACACTTAAGATCTGAATCCTCACTAAATCGAACCAAAACTTTAGCTCTTAAACTTTTGGAAAGGAGGTCGGTAATAAAACAGGTAGGAAAAGATCTATTGCCAGTTCATTTTATCAACAGAGATCAGGAATATACTCGGCAGTCCGAAATTCGACAGCGGGTTTGAGAGTTCGGTAAATGTTTTGAGAGATCGGCGGAGCTTTGACGAATGTAAGGACTTAGCGTTGATTCACTTCCTTTTAAGGAGAGATCGGAATAATGACTACCTATCAAGGAAGGATCGGAAATGTAATTAACTGTCCAGAGGAGACTTAGTACCAGAGATCGGCTTCAAAGTTTTATTGATTTTGGGGATCGGCCAAAATATAGTGTCGACAAACATGATCAACATTTGAGGATTGTTCTACAAACCTTGTAAGAAACGAAGCTGTATGCTAAGTTGTCCAAGTGACTTCTAGATGAGTGAGATCTCCTTCCTTGGACATATAGTATCAGCTGAGGGGGTTAGAATGGATCCCAAAAAGAGAGAAGCGGTGATGGAGTGGAAGCCTCCCAGAAATACAACTGAGGTCAGAAGTTTCTTAGGGCTAGCTAGGTATTTCAGAAGATTTGTGAAGGGATTTTCTTTTATAGCAACTCCTATAACCAAGTTGTTGCACAAGAATGTGAAATTTGGCTGGAATGACATGTGCCAAGCCAGTTTTGAGAGGTTGAAGGCTATGTTGACAGAAGCACCAGTGTTAACACAGCCAGTGTCAGGAAAAGACTTTGTGGTCTATAGTGATGCCTCTCATAATGGGTTAGGGTGTGTATTGATGCAAGAGGGGAAAGTGATCGCCTATGCTTCCATACAGTTAAGGCCATATGAACAGAACTACCCTACTCATGACCTGGAGTTAGCAGTAATTATCTTCGCATTGAAAATATAGAGGCATTATTTATATGGTGAAAAATGTTACATATATATAGACCACAAAAGTCTGAAATACTTGCCAACCCAGAAGGAGCTCAATCTTAGACAGAGGCGATGGATTGAGTTCCTAAAGGATTATGATTGTGTTATAGATTACCATCCTGGGAAGGTAAATGTAGTTGTTGATGCTCTAAGTAGGAAGTCCATCACAGCTTTAAGATCACTAAATGCCTGTCTGTCCTTAGCTCAAGATGGAGCTATTTTGGCTGAGTTACAAGTGAGGCCAAACCTGCTACAACATATATAAGATGGGGCAGAAGGTAGATGACAAATTGATGGCTTTTGTGGGTGAAATTCCAGAGGGAAAGGAAACTGATTATGAGGTGAAAGCGGATGGGCATCTGTACTACAGAGGAAAAGTGTGTGTACTAGATGATGGGGAACTGAAGATAAGTATTCTGAAAGAAGCACACACTAGTGTTTATGCTATGCACCCAAGAAGTACAAAAATGTATAATGATTTGAAGCCTCATTATTGGTGGCCTGGTATGAAGAAGGATATAGCTGACTATGTTACTAAGTGCTTGACATGTCAGCAAGTTAAAATAGACCATCAAGTTCCATCCGGACTGCTACAGCCTATAAGCATACCTAAATGGAAATGGGACCGGGTCACTATGGATTTTGTTAGTGGTCTACCTCTCACCCAAAAGAAGTATGATGCAGTGTGGGTGATAGTGGATAGATTGACGAAGTCAGCACACTTTCTGCCAGTTAGCACTGACTACTTACTAGAGAAGCTAGCAGAATTGTATATCAGTGAGATAGTTAGACTGCATGGAATCCCACTCTCTATCATATCTGATCGAGACCCAAGGTTTACATCGAGATTTTGGAAGAAGTTGCAAGAAGCCTTGGGCATACATCTCCGCTTTAGCACGGCTTTTCATCCTCAGACAAATGGACAGTCAGAACGAGTAATCCAGGTGAAACTAAAAACTAATTGAATTTTTACAACTAATAAATTGAAATGCTAGTAACAATGTGAACTATGTGATAGATCCTAGAGGATATGCTGTGGAGTTGTGTCATTGAGTTTGAGGGGGAGTTGGGATAGATATCTCCCACTGGCAGAATTTGCTTATAACATACCAAGCTAGGATTCAAATGGCCCTGTATGAAGCATTGTATGAGAGGAAGTGTACAACCTCCGTATGTTAGACGGAATTGGGTGAAGATAAGCTGGTAGGATCAGGCCTGGTGAAACAGACTGAGGAGAAAGTAAAAATAATCAAAGTTAATTTGAAGGTTGCCTCAGATAGACAGAAATCTTATGTCAACTTGAAGAGAAAAGAGATAGAGTATGCAGTTGGCGATAAAGTGTTTCTCAAAGTTTCGCCGTAGAAGAAAGTACTGAGGTTTGGAAGAAAGGCTAAGTTAAGCCCTAGGTTCATTGTCCCATATGAAGTCATTGAACGTGTGGGACCAGTGGCCTATCGGCTAGCTTTACCACCAAAACTGGTTAAGATCCATAATGTATTCCATGTGTCTATGCTGAAAAGATACTGCTCAGACCCTTCTCATGTCATCTGCATGGAAGAGATTGAAATCCAACCGGACTTGACAAATGCAGAAGAACCCTTTCGGATTCTGGCTCGGGAAGTGAAGGAACTAAGAAATAAACAAATTCCACCGGTGAAAGCACTTTGGAGACACCATAATACTGAGGAGGTAACTTGGGAAAGTGAAGAAATGATGAGGCAATAGTTCCCTCAACTATTTGCATCAGGTAAATTTCGAGGATGAAATTTTTATTAGAAGGGAAGAGTTGTAACATCCTCACTTTAGCTAGTTCGTACAGTCTACTGTTCCAGAGATCAATGTTGGTCTGGGAAGTTAGAATGTCTGAAATTATAATTAGACTAAAGTGGGGAGTTATAAAGAAATCAAATAATGCTCATAAAAATCAAGGAAAATTTATAAGAATGAAATACACTAAGGTTAAACGAGCCGAAACCCCATGAATGAGTAACCCGAAAGGGAAGTGACGGTAAAAGCCGTTAGCAACCCTATACCCAGGGAAAACTTCATGAAATAATTTTTGGAACCTCAGGGAAGGATTATTGGGGTTTTAATGACAATAAAATGTTAAGAAAACACAAAGAAATTTTAATTAATCGGTACACATAATTTTAGCTCGTTAAGCCAAACGGGGGGCATTTTGGTCATTTCGTCTTCAGAGATGATTTTTGACTAACTTTTCCATTTATGTAAGTGAATTATATGACATAAAATATGAACAAATATTGATGAAAATTTATTTAAAAATGAATAGGCAATGAAAGAAAAGAAAATGAAAATAAATGGGATTTATTACTTCATGCTTATGTAAGCATGAGGCAGTTAAAATGCATGGCCAATCAAAATAAAGGACCACAATTAAAATACATTAAAAATTGAGAAAAGGAGGCAAAATTCTAGAAAATTTCAGCAGCCTCCCACTCTTCTTCCAAGCCGCAACAAGCCTCTCTCTCATTCCTCCATAGCCAAGCTCACCAAAAGCTTGCTTTCCCTAGTTTTCTTCCAATAAAAACCCTAACTGTTAACACAAAAGCTTGCTCTTTCATCTTGGTGAAGCTTTTGGGAGCAAAAAGAAGTGTAAAGGAAGAGCTTTTACAAGATTGAAATTCACTCCATTAGAGGTTAGTGACTAAACTTGATCTTGCTCTTTTCATTCATGTTGGAGGAGTGAAAATGAGTGTAAATTTACAAAGAAACTTAATAAACATCATGTGTATGTCCATCTCAAATTTTTGGCAGCCTTGAACTTGGTAGGGTTTTGAAGATTCCTTAGAATTAAAATGATATTGTGGCTGCCTTTAACATCAATATATTGCTTAGGATAATGGAAGGTAAGTGAATGCATGATTGGTGATAGTAGGGTTAGGGTTTGAGCATCAATTTGAGACCTTGATCATGTAATAGTGAAAGTAAGTTTTAATGATCAATTAATGACCATTTGGCTAAGTATGAATAACAAATGAAGTGGTTTGCTTCCTAGGAAGTGAAGTTAGTGTTGCTGCCATGGCTGACCTGCAGGACTGAGCAGGAGTCCAGCAGATTTGGGTAGCAATAACTAGAGTTGTAGAGGTTCAATTGGTGCAAGGTTAATTGGACATGAAACTAGACACATAATAGCACAACTTTGGTAAAGAAATTCCTACCCAGAAAACCAAACTACGTTAACCTAAAAATTGCCCTAATCCGGGTGACCTGCATTCTGCCTGGGCAAAATAACCAAATGAACAGTATTTATTCATTTGGTCATAACTCAGTGTAGAAAAGTCCAATTAACCTGAAATTTTTCCATAAAATAGCTGAGATATAGACCTACAACTTTCATGAAGAAACCTAACCCAAATTTTGACCATAACATGTTCAAAAAGTGACCTGGAATTACTGCACAAAACACTAAAATTTTGGTCAGTCCAGAAAATCTGGACAGTTTGCCATCCGGCCAGTTATGGTGTTTAGGCCATAACTTGAGCTACAAAACTCTAAATGGAGTCATTCAAAAAAAGAAATGTAACTAGATACAATAAGGAACAACTTTCATGTTGACAACCTTGCCAAATTCCCACTGTAAAAATGAAATGGAACAGTAAATACAAGGTTTGAAATCTGAAAATTTTGAACAACTAATATTAAGCTTAGAAATGGTATTGGCAACCAATACCAATAACTTTAAAATGCAAAATGTGGTATGTTGGGAGTATTAGAAGCAATGTACCTATTGCCTATACAAAAGTCAACATTTTAATTGACTAATGAAATGAATAATAACACCTAAACTTAAATTTCAAGAATTGTATAATTTAAAAGAGTAACATGCCCTAGTACACCTAGCAAGATTGGTTTGAATAGGTTGGCATGCCAATAGGGTTCTATTAGCAGTACTGCATATGGCTCCAAGCCATTCTGTGTTTTATGGCCTCACGTGCCATTTTGTGACATAATAGCCTTTGGCTATGTTGAGTGAGTTGTTATACTTGGGTTTAATCCCTAATAATTATTACAGTTTATTAGCTGTTCTGTTGCACACCGGGAGACACAATGTGACCGATGGTGTGATGATCCGAGGTACTTGGTACCCAGTGCCAGTTTACCCGTTTATCCAGTCCAGTCGACCAGTATGGGTTACTCGGGCAAAAAAAAATAATAATAAATCTTACCAAATTTTAATCGAATAATACTAAAATAAATGTCAGCAATAAGTCTACATAAAATATAAATCTATATTCTACATATTTATTTTATTTTAGCTATTTTATATTATATTGTCACCACTAAGTAGAATTGCTTAGCGCGTCGCTTTTGCCACGCGTAGGCACTGGAGACATAGTTGGGGAGCCCAGTAGACCTCAGACCGGGTGAACGTTCAGAGCTGTACACAAAGTCTAGTGTCACCTCACATTTGCAGTGCATTTGGTAGGACATTAGGCCACTTTTGTTATTTTGGTATTTTGTATTTTGTAAACTTTTATAATGTATATTTTAAACTCATGTAATTATACTTTTGATGTAATTATCTATGAACCATGTTCAGTATTATATTTGAGTGTTTCTTGTTGAATTGAGTATGATATGAAACGAATTAAATTTTGAGGTACCGAAGTGATTTGAGAGATTGATGAAAATATGTTGGTGGTTGACTGAGATTGAAATTATGATTATATTGGAAGTGTTTTTAACAGATTCAGAAGAACTGTTTTTCCAATTTACAGCCGACACTCTGCCGGATTTTCTATAAAATTTGCGGTAAATTCAGATTAATCAAAAATTATAAATAAATGAATTAAAGAGGGTAAAATTGTAATGGAAATATGAATTAGTGGTCCGGCACACTGTGTGGCATATCTTGCTTGGCTACACTGTAGATGGGTAAGGGGCGTCACAAATACTATTTTCCATCCATAGATGGATGGTCAGTCAGAAAGGGTGATACATATATTAGAGGATATGCTTAAAAGCTGTATGATGGATTTTGGAGAAAGCTAGGATAGATATCTTTCATTGATAGAATTTGCATATAATAACAGCTACCAATCAAGCATAAAGATGGCACCTTATGAGGCTTTATATGGAAAAAAATGTAGAATGCCTTTATGTTGGACTGAACTTAGCGAAGACAAGTTGATAGGGCCAGAATTGGTGAGACAAACAGAGAAGAAGTGAAGATTATCAAGGATAGATTGAAGGCCACCTCAGATAGACAGAAATCTTATTCAGATTTAAAGAGGAAAGACATTGAGTATGAGGTTAGTGATAAGGTATTTTTGAAAGTATCACCGTGAAAAAAAGTCCTCAGATTTAGAAAGATGGGTAAATTAAGCCCAAGGTTTATAGGTTCATATGAAATCATCAAACGTGTGGGTCCAATAGCCTATAGGCTAGCTTTACCACTAGAGCTGGACAAGATACACAGCGTGTTCCATGTATCAATACTGAGGAGATACAGATCAGATCCCTCACATGTCTTATCAGTAAAGACTATTGATATACAACCTGATTTGACATATGAGGAGGAGCCAGTATAGATCTTAGCATGGGAAATTAAGGGGCTAAGGAATAAGAAGATTCCACCGATGAAAGTACTACGGAGAAATCACAAAGCAGAGGAAGCAACATGGGAGAGCAAGGAAATCATAAGACAACAACACCCATAGTTGTTTACATCAAGTAAATTTCGAGGATGAAATTTCTTTTTAGAGGGGAAGAACTGTAACATCCTCACTGTAGGCAGTTCCATACGTTCTACTGTTCCAGGGACTAAAGTCTATTTAGAAAGCTAGAATATCAGGAATCACAGTTAAACTAGAGTGAGGAGTCATAAATAAATTAAATAAAGATCAATTAAGGTTGAAGAAAAATAAAAGAAGTGGAGTACAAATTGGCGAAATGAGCACAATGCCCGGTGATGGATAACTCACTAGGAAAAGATGAACATAAACTAGGTAAGAGAAAAATTTGGTCAATCAAATTTAAGAGCTTAAAATTGACCAAAAGTGAGATAAAATAAGTTAATGAAGGTAGATTAGTTATGTGACACCCCTTACCCGTCTACAGTATAGCCGAGCAAGTTATGCCACTCAGTGTGCCGGAGCACCAATTTATGTTTCTATTACAATTTATCCCTTTATAATTCATTTATTTTCAATTTTGATAAATTTGAATTTATCCGCAAATTTTATAGAAAATCCAACAGAGTGCCGGCTGTAAATTAAAAAAACAGTTCTTCTGAACCTGTTTAAAAACACTTATAAAATAATTTCCAAATCCAAACTCCATTATACACATTCAAGTCAATCTCAAAGTCTCAACATTTCATTTTTCAACATACATAAGGTAGAAAACATCAACAATATGAAATTTCATATATTTACATTAATACATAATTACAGGAGTTTATAGCTACAATCCAAACTAATACAAAATGCAAAATACAAAAGGGCCACCTATAGTCCTAATGTCTTACCATAAGCAGTGCAGATATGAGGTGACTCTGGACCCCGGATGCAGCTCTAAAGGCTCACCCCGTCTGATGTCTGTTGGGCTCCCTAGCTAGGTCTCTAGTACCTGCGCGTGTCAAAAGTGATGCGCTAAGCAATTCTGCTTAGTTGTCACAATATAAAATAACGTAAAATAAAACAAATATGCAAAATGTGTGTCTTTACATTTTTGGTAGACTTAACTTCTGATATTATTTGCATTATTATTTGATTAAACTTTGATAAGGTTTATTATCATTGCCCGAGTAACCCATACTAGTTGACTGGACTGGATAAATGGGTAAACTAACACTGGGTACTAAGTACCTCGGACCATCACACCATCGGTCACATTGTGTCTCCTTGGTAAATCGAATGTACTAATAAGCTGTAATAATGATCAGGGTTAAAACCCACGTATATCAACTCAAATAACATAGCCAAAGGCAATTATTTCACAGAATGGCATGGGAAAGCCATGAAGCACAGAATGGCATGAAGCCATATGCAGTACTGCTAACAGAACTCTATTGGCATGCCAAGCTATCCAAACCAATCTTGTTAGGTATACTAGGGCATTTTACACTTTTAAGTTTCACAATTTTTGAATTTCAAGTTTTGATGTTACTATTCACTTCATTAGTCAACCAAAATGTTGACTTTTGCATAGGCAATAGGTACATTGGTTCTAATATCACCAACATACCACATTTTGCATTTTAAACTTGTTGGTTTTGGTTGTCAAAACCATTTCTAAGCTTAATGTTAATTGAGCAGAATTTTTAGTTTTCATACCTTATATTTACTATTTCGTTGGTCAATTTTGCAGTGGGAATTTGGCAAAATGATCAACATGAAAGTTGTTCCTTATTTTGTCTAGTTAAATTTCTTTTTTTGATTCACTCTATTTGGAGTTTTTTAGCTCAAGTTACAGTCCAAAAACCACAACTAGCCAGATTAGAATTTTTCTGGACTGACCATATCTACAGTGTAGTGAACAGTGACTGCAACTCACTTGTTGGATAGGTTCTGGTCATAATTTAGGTTAGGTTTGTTCATGAAAGTTGTTGTTCTATATCTCAGCTTGTTTCTAGTAAAATTTCAGGTCAATTGGACCTTTCTACATTGAGTTATGGCCAAATGAACAATCACTGTTCATTTGGTCATTCTGTAGAAACAGATTGCAGGTCACCCGGATTTAGGCAAGCTTTTGGTCCACTTGATTTGGTTTTATGGGCATGGTTTCTTCACCAAAGTTGTGCCATTATGTGTCTAGTTTCATGTCCAATTAGCCTTGCACCAATTGAACCTCTACAATTCAAATTATGGCTGCCCAAACCTGCTAGACTCATGTCCAATTCTGCAAGTCACCATGGGCAGCCACACCAACTGCAATTCCCACTAATCAAACCACCTCATTTCTTGTTTACACATAACCAAATGGTCACTAATTGACCATTAAAACTCACTTTCATCATTACATGATTCAAGTCTCCATTTTATACCCAAACCCTAACCCTAACATCTCAAATCATGCATTTAACTTGCATTTCATCAATCCACTTAGTGGGTACATATTGTGGGCTGCCATGATAGTCTTTTAACTTCATTAAACTCACCACAAACAAACCCTAACCATGGCTGCCAAAAATCTAGGGTTTCCTGTCACACCCTACTCCCTGTAAGATGTAACATGATCCCGTAGTACACCTAATGAATTACTGTACTTCGCCTACCGATAACCCATTAGATATACTACAAGGGATTTTAAAACAATTTTCGTGAAATTTAAATCATCGATTAAAATCTGGTGTTATAAAATTTTTTTCAAAATTTCGGCAAAGTGCTGGCTGTATTTTGAGAAAACAATTCTTCAATCCTGCAAAAGAAAATGCTCCCAATATGTTTTCTCAAATACAACTTCAATAACTTCATTTCAATTCACAATTCAATTCTCAATAAACAATCAATTCATTTTCAAACTAATCTCATCATAAAGAAACATTTCATTGATTACAAGACTCAAAATTTATAATACAAAACTATTCAATAATGAATCTTCCGCAAGGGCCATAACGATAAAATAAACTTAGATCTAACCTCAAATCAGAGGAAAATCTAAGCCTGTGCACGTACCATGGTAATCAAAACACAACTAACTCCATTGTCTTCTCAACAAATGAGAGAGACGAGTAATAACCTAGTCAAGCATCTATAGTGAGATGTAAAACAATATCACAATCCTTTTAGTGAGCATAAATCACAATATAATTTGATTCAAAGTCAATTCCAATATCCAATAATTTTTATGCTCATCACAATTCAAATCATAAATTTGCATTTTTCCATGAAAATTACCATCACAATTCAAAACATGTTCTATCACAATTTTCCAGAACATAATTTATTCAATCCATAATAATGCTTAATACTTATGGAAATACCATTTCACAAAGCTAAATTCATACATACTATAACAATTTCAATAATCATTGAATTAAATCCAATGCTTGCTGAACATAATACATAAGAAAAATATGTCATTTAATCATATGAAATATTCAAAACAAAATCAGTTAAAAACTAGTTGTGCACAAACCTCTGATAACTGTCTCTTGGCTCTGACTCAATGTTTCCTTCCCCTTTCCTGAGTCTTTGCTAACTGAGAAACACAATTTGAAGTGTTTCAGTACTCATTTAAACTGTCTCTAAGAATAAGGTTCAATAATTAATTTGTCGAATTCTATTATTTCCTTAATCAACCTAATATGTCGACCCTCGATGAATTCTAGGTAAATTAGGTTTTAATGTCACTAATATGTCACATTCAATAGTCTTTTAGGGTTGGTACATGTTACCAAATTCATTTCCATATATCTTGCATTTTCTTGCAATTTGCTGGATTCCTGGATACTAGTTTGACCTAGCCGGACGACCTAGTTCCCTCGGTTTTCGGGTTTTGGTCAAAACTACAAACTTGTAGATCTATGTCTTATTGCACGCGGGGAAAAATTTCAGGTCATTCTGAGTTATGTAGACCAAGTTATGGTCATTTTACTATTGCTGGTCAAAATACATCAAAATTGGTCACTTTGGGTCATTTTAGGTCATTTTAGGTTCGGCCAGTTTTTGGACCCGAACTTGTGCAAGCTTTTTGACTTACTTATGGTCATTTCTGGGCTTTGGTGTCTTCATAAAACTTGTAGATATGGGTCTTAACTATTTATGGTCAAAATTTCAGGCCAATTGGACCTTTTTTGAGTGAGTTATGGCCTAAATACTAACTGCTGCCCAATTGGTAAATTTTCAGGTCTTTATTGCACTTAATCCGGATTTGGTCATTTTTCAAGCTACCTTGCAAGCAGAATTTTGGCAAGCTTCCTTCATGAAAGTTGGCACATTTTGTGCCTAGTTTCACCTCCAATTGGTTTCATACCAATTGGAGCCACACACTTAAGGTTCTAAGCCCAAAATGCAAACTGCCTTATTACATTTCCTTCATACACATCAAAGACCACTTTTAACACTTACCAAACTCAACATTCAAGCCAATTCTGGCTTGTACCATAACCTAAACATAGTTCACAACATATTATAGGTCATTTTGGCAGCTTACAATTACATTCAACATACACCATAAAGTGCAGAATTTTTCAAACTCATTTACAACAATTCAATCACCTAACCATTACATACAATTTCCACTACCAAATCACATACATTATCACTACTTAATTCATATATATAAGCTGCCATTTTTTGTACCATAATTCAACAACTATTCATGAACTTAAACATTACCAATCTTCACCATGAGGCTGCCAAACAAATACACACACATCAAACTTCCATTTCCACTTTTCAAACTTACCATTCAACTTTATACATGGAAATCAACTTTAATACTTTTAAGCACCTAAATCAATACCCCAAATCACTAAATATATGAAGAAATAATTCATTCTCCATGGACATGAGGGCTGCTGAAAATTGAACACTTCACTAACTCAACAAATCTTCCATTTTCTTCCATAAATCAACTCCTCTCAATTCTAACACAAAGTTTAACAAAGAAATGAAAGAAGATTGGACATGTACCTCAAGTGGGACTTGCCAAAACTCCTTCAAATCTCTCCTTTTTGCTCCCAATATGCTGCCCAAGAGGTGTACTCTAACTTTAGTGAAGGCAACTTGATCATTGGATGGCTTGATCTTGAGTGGATGGAGCTCCACACATGGGACGACAATGGAGATTTTTAGGGAGAATGGAATTCGGCAAAGTTGAATTTGAGAGGAAGAAGAAGACATTAGTGGAGTATTTGTCCTTAAGTGAGTTTATATAGTCCACTAATTGTCCACTAATGCTCCACTTAACTTAAATAAATAATATTATAATTAAACTTTTAATTATTCCCATATTTTTCCACTTAATCATATTTTATCTTTAATCTCATTTTTCATTTAATTTTTCAAAATATATTACCACTTATTTTTCATGGAAATTTAGGTCAAAATCCAACTCGGAGTGTCAATTGACCAAAATGCCCCTGTTCAGGTTGCATTCCCGATTTTTCGGTAACACCGGGTTTTGTCCGTTTTTCGATTTCTCACTTTTCTTTGTACTAATTGATTAATTTTTCTTTGATATTTCTAATGGAATTTATACTTCAATAGGGGTCTATTTAAGTCCTAAAAATATTTTTCAGGGTTCCCCGCAGTCCAGGGCTAGTAAACGGTCCACGCCGCGACTTCCCGGTGCGGTGACCCATCGCTAGGGTTCTCGGCTCGCTTAACTTGGTTACATTTCTTTGCTATTATTTTTCCTTTGTTTTTCTTGTATTTTCTTTTCTTGTATTTCATTATTTTATGTCTCCTCACTCATATCGAAGTGTAGTTCTAGGCATCCTAGCTATCCGGACAACACTGGTCACTGAAACAGTAGAACGCACTACCGAACATAGGGGTGTTACATTTCCATCCAAATGGTATTCAACAATTTTTTCTTTGCAATTTACACATATTCAAAGTTCTTAACATGAATTTAAAGAAAAATTCATGGTTGGGTCACTAACCTCAAAGGAGTGAGATTTTCCCACTTGCTAAAACTCTTGTTTTCCTCTTCTTTTTGCTCCCAAAAGAATCACCAAGGTGTAAGAGCAAGTTTTTGTATTGCTAGGTTAGGGTTTAGTTGGGCAAAAGTGGGGGAAAATCAAGCTTTGAAAGCTTGTTCTTGGTGGTCATGGTGGGAGTGTTTTACGTCAAGGAGAAGAAGAAAAGAAGGTGTTCTGATTTTTTTCTTTTGTTTTCCAGCCCATTTGTCTCTTTTAAACAAAGTTATGCCATGTGTCAACATTGGGTTGGTTGGGTGAGTTTTAATGACATCATGATGATGTCATAAATCCATTTTCTTTCATTTTCTCTCCATTTCTTGTCTATTTAATTGCAATTAAATTTTTAATAATATTTAATCATATTTTATGTTATATAAATTATTTATTTAAATGGAAAAGTTGGCCAAAAATCATCTCTGAAGACGAAATGACCAAAATGCCCTCCGTTTGGCTTAACAGGTCAAAATTGTCTGTACCAATTGAAAATTTTTTCTAAGTATTTTCTTGACATTTTAATGCCATAAGAACCTCTATGGAGTCCCAAAATTTATTTTATAATTTTTTCCTAAATTTTTTTCTTATTAATTATTTGAGTTAATTTTTGGTTCCTCACTTTAGTTTAAATATTTTTCCAAACGTTCTAGCTGTCCGGACCGACACTGGTCACCGGAACAGTAGACTGTACGGACTAGCTAAAATGAGGATGTTATAAGTCTTCCCCTCTAATAAAAATTTCGTCCTCGAAATTTACCTGATGCAAACAGTTGAGGAAACTGTTGCCTCATTATCTCTTCACTTTCCCAAGTTGCCTCTTCAGTGTTATGGTGCCTCCAAAGCACTTTCACCAGTGGAATTTATTTATTTCTTAGTTCCTTCACTTCCCGAGCTAGGATTTGTATAGGTTCTTCTGTGTATGTCAAGTCCGGTTGGATTTCAATCTCTTCCATGGAAATGACATGTGAAGGGTCTGAGCGATATCTTCTCAACATCGAAACATGGAATACATTGTGTATTTTATCTAGTTCTGGTGGTAAAGCTAGCTAATAGGCCACTGGTCCCACACGTTCAATGACTTCATATGGGCCAATGAACCTAGGGCTTAACTTACCCTTTCTTCCAAATCTCAGTACTTTCTTCCATGGTGAGACTTTGAGAAACACTTTATCACCAACTGCATACTCTATCTCTTTTCTCTTCAGGTCGGCATAAGACTTCTGTCTATCTAAGGCAATTTTCAGGTTAGCTTTGATTATCTTCACTTTTTCCTCAGTTTGTTTCACCAGGTCTGGTCCTACTAGCTTATCTTCGCCCAATTCAGTCCAACACACTGGGGTTCTATATTTTCTCCCATACAGAGCTTCATACGGGGCCATTTGGATGCTAGCTTGGTAGCTATTGTTGTATGCGAATTTTGCCAGTGGGAGGTATCTATCCCAGCTCCCCTCAAACTCAATGACACAACTCCTTAGCATATCCTCCAGGATCTATCACATAATTCACAGTGTTACTATCATTTCAATTTATTACTTGCAAAAATTAAATTAGTTCTTAGGTTTACTTGGATTACTTGTTCTGACTGTCCATCCGTCTGGGGATGAAAAGCCGTGCTAAAGCGGAGTTGTGTGCTTAAGGCTTCTTGCAACTTTTTCCAAAATCTCGATGTAAACCTTGGGTCTCGGTCAGATATGATGGAAAGTGGGATTCCATGTAGTCTAACTATCTCACTAATATACAATTCTGCTAGCTTCTCCAGTGAGTAGTCAGTCCTAACTGGCAGAAAATGTGCTGACTTTGTCAATCTATCCACTATCACCCACACTGCATCATGCTTCCTTTGGGTGAGAGGTAGACCACTAACAAAATCCATAGTGACCTGGTCCCATTTCCATTCAGGTATGCTTACAGGCTGTAGCAATCCTGATGGAACTTGATGTTTTGCTTTGACTTGCTAACATGTCAAACACTTAGTCACATAGTCAACTATATCCCTTTTCATACCAGGCCACCAATATTGAGGCTTCAAATCATTATACATTTTCGTGCTTCCCAGGTGCATAGCATAAACACTAGTGTGTGCTTGTTTCAAAATACTATTCTTCAGCTCCCCATCATCCAGTACACACACTCTTCCTCTATAGTACAGACACCCATCTGCTTTCATCTGATAATCAGTTTCCTTTCCCTCTGGAATTTTACCCACAATGGCCATTAATTTTTCATCTGCCCTCTGCCCATCTTGTATTTGCTGTAGCAGGGTTGGCTTCACTTGTAACTCAGCCAAAATAGCTCCATTCTGAGCTAAGGACAGATAGGCATTTAGTGATCTTAAAGCTGTGATGGACTTCCTGCTCAAAGCATCAGCAACTACATTTGCCTTCCTAGGATGATAATCTATCATGCAATCATAGTCCTTAAGGAACTCAATCCATCGCCTCTGTCTAAGATTGAGCTCCTTCTGGGTTGGCAAATATTTTAGACTCTTATGGTCTGTATAGATGTAGCATTTTTCACCATATAAATAATGCCTCCATATCTTCAGGTCATGAGTAGGGTAGTTCTTTTCATGTGGCCTTAACTGCCTGGAAGCATGGGTGACCACTTTCCCCTCATGCATCAACACACACCCTAGCCCATTATGCGAGGCATCACTGTAAACCACAAAGTCTTTTCCCGACACTGGCTGTGTTAACACTGGTGCTTCTGTCAACATAGCCTTTAGCCTCTCAAAACTGGCTTGGCACTTGTCGTTCCAGCCAAATTTCACATTCTTGTGCAATAACTTGGTCATTGGAGCAGCTATAAGAGAGAACCCCTTCACAAATCTTCTGTAATACCCAACTAACCCCAAAAAACTTCTGACCTCAGTTATATTTCTAGGAGGCTTCCACTCCATCACTGCTTCTATCTTTTTGGAATCCACTCTAATCCCTTCTGCTGATACTATGTGTCCAAGGAAGGAGATTTCACTCATCCAGAAGTCACATTTGGACAGCTTAGCATACAGCTTCTTTCTCGCAGGGTTTGCAGAACAATCCTCAAATGTTCATCATGTTCTTCCCTAGTCTTGGAATACACCAGAATATCATCAATAAAGACCACTACAAACCGATCTAAGTATGGATGGAAGATAGGGTTCATAAGGTCCATAAATGCTGCTAGTGCATTTGTTAACCCAAACGGCATCACTAGAAATTCATAGTGCCCATACTGGGTTCTGAATGCAGTTTTTGACACATATGCATCCTTTACCCTCAACTGATGATACCCTGATCTGAGATCAATTTTTGAAAATACACCGGCTCCCTTCAACTGATCAAACAGATCGTCAATTCTGGGCAACGGATATTTATTCTTCACAGTTACTTTGTTCAACTGCCGGTAATCAATACACAATCTCAAGGTTCCATCCTTCTTTTTCACAAACAGCACCGGAGCTCCCCATGGTGACACACTAGGGCATATGTACCCCTTATCAAGCAACTCTTGCAACTGAGTTTTAAACTGCCTCAATTCAGTGGGTGCCATCCTATAAGGAGCAATAGAAATGGGTGCTGTACCTAGCATTACCTCAATAGCAAACTCGACTTCCCTTTCTAGTGGTAAAGCAGGCAACCCTTCTTATTGTGGGTATATCACACAAGTTTGGCTTAGCTTGCCTAGTATCAATCACGTGTGCTAGGTAAGCTTCACAGCCTTTTCTCATTAATCTTCTTATAACTGTGGCTGAGATAACATTGGACAGGAAATCTGTCCTTTCACCCACAATAGTGATCTCATTACCCTTAGAAGTTTTCAGAGAAATCCTCTTCAATTTGCAATCAACTATTGCCTAATGAAGTGACAACCAGTCCATACCCAAAATCACGTCAAACTCGTGGAAGGGCAATTCAATTAGGTCTGCCGAGAATTCATACCCCTGAATCCTCAACGGGCAACCTTTATATACTTTATTCACTTCCACACTGTGGCCTAGAGGATTTGTGACCAGAATATCTTGATCACTCTCCTCTACTAGAACTCCCCTCTCTATGGGTAGTTTGATGCAAATGTAGGAATGAGTGGATCCTGAATCCGCCAATGCATGCACAGAAGTGTTGTAGAGGGAAAACATACCCCTGATGACATCCGGGGCATCTTGCTCCTCTTGAGCTCTGATGGCATAGGCCCTGGCTAGTATTCTAGTGTCTACCCTCTCAGCTGACTCGGATGCAGGCCTCAGTGATGGACTAGCTGCCTCAGGTTTACCAGGTTTCCTATCCCTTTGTGGTGCAGGAGTAGGTTTGTCAGTTTGTGTTGGAGCAACTGTAGTAGTCCTCTTCGGAAAATTCTTGATCTAGTGTTCTATCGATCCACACCGTAAGCATGCATCAATCACTCGCCAACAATCCCCCTTGTGCTACTTCTAACAGTACTGACAAGCAGAAGATGCAGGGGCTGATCCCCTAAACACCGTCCCTGGAGAGCTGCCCATTGATGGTGTGGACTGGCCTCTCCTAGGTGTGAACTATGGTCTGGGCCCCTGAGACTGACCCTGACCCTGTGGTGGTCCTGAACTCTGAACAGGAGGACCCTTACTTTTCTTGCTGAGAGCAGAAAATGTACTGGACTGACCCGAACCCTTCTTCTGCTGTCTTTCTCTTCTATTTTGTTCATTGATTCTGACCCTTTCCACTTTTGATGCTGCATCTACCAGTTTAGAAAAATCTGTGATCTCCAGTGCTGTGATCATGACTTTGATGTTGTCATTGAGCCCTTCATCAAACCGTCTGCACTTCTCTGCCTCTGTAGGGACTATCTCCCTCCCATACCGGCTCAGTCTGACAAACTCACGCTCATACTCAGCCACTGACAACTGTCTCTGTCTCAGACTAATAAATTCCCTTCTTCGCTCTTCTAAATACACTTTGCTAATATATTTCTTCCTGAACTCTGTGAGGAAGAATTCCTAGGTGATCCGTTCAGGTTGCACCTCACTAGTTACTGTGTCCCACTACTGATATGCATCATCCTGAAGTAGGGACACAGCACCCACCAGGTTCTACTCGGGGGTGTAATTTAGTTGTTTCAGCACTCTGATGGTTCTATCCAACCAATTTTCTACGGCCATGGGATCATCTTCCCTCTTCCCAAAAAAGTCCACAGCCCCATGCTTCCTCAATTTCTCTAAATGAGATTTCTGTGGTGCTGGTGGTGGTTGTGGTTGTGGTTGTGGTGGTGGAATTGCCCCCATCATTTGCCGGTGAAACTCGATCATTTGTTGAAATAGTGCAAACTGAGGTTGGCGAGTGGATTGGTTCTCAAACTCTATTATACACATTCAAGTCAATCTCAAAGTCTCAACATTTCATTTTTCAACATACATAATGCAAAAGACCTCAATAATATGAAATTTCATATATTTACATTAATACATAATTACAGGAGTTTATAGTTACAATCCAAACTAATACAAAATGCAAAATACAAAAAGGCCACCTATAGTCCTAATGTCCTACCATATGTAGTGCAGATGTGAGGTGACTCTAGACCCCGAATGCAGCTCTGAAGGCTCACCCTGTCTGATGTCCGCTGGGCTCTCCAGCTAGGTCTCCAGTACCTGCGCGTGGCAAAAGCGACGCGCTAAGCAATTCTGCTTAGTGGTGACAATATAAAATAACATAAAATAAAATCAATATGCAGAATATGTGTGTTTACATTTTTGGTAGACTTAACTTCTGATATTATTTGATTAAACTTTGGTAAGGTTTATTATCATTGCTCGAGTAACTCATACTAGTTGACTGAACTGAATAAATGGGTAAACTGGCACTGGGTACTAAGTACCTCGGACCATCACACCATCGGTCACATTGTGTCTTCCGGTGTGCAACAGAATAACTAATAAGCTGTAATAATGATCAGGGTTAAAACCCACGTATATCAACTCAAATAACATAGCCAAAGGCTATTATTTCACAGAATGGCATGGGAAAGCTATGAAACACAGAATGGCATGAAGCCATATGCAGTACTGCTAACAAAACCCTATTAGCATGCCAAGCTATCCAAACCAATCTTGTTAGATATACTAGGGCATTTTACACTTTTCAGTTTCACAATTTTTGAATTTCAAGTTTTGGTGTTACTATTCACTTCATTAGTCAACCAAAATGTTGACTTTTGCATAGGCAATAGGTACATTGGTTCTAATATCACCAACATACCACATTTTTCATTTTAAACTTGTTGGTTTTGGTTGCCAAAACCATTTCTAAGCTTAATGTTAATTGAGCAGAATTTTCAGTTTTCATACCTTATATTTACTGTTCCATTGGTCAATTTTGCAGTGGGAATTTGGCAAAATGATCAACATGAAAGTTGTTCCTTATTTTGTCTAGTTGAATTTCTTTTTTTGATTCACTCTATTTGGAGTTTTGTAGCTCAAGTGATGGTCCAAAAACCACAACTGGCCGGATTGGAATTTTTCTGGACTGACCATATCTATAGTGCAATGAATAGTGACTGCAACTCACTTGTTGGATAGGTTATGGTCATAATTTGGGTTATGTTCCTTCATGAAAGTTTTTTTTCTATATATCAGCTTGTTTCTGGTAAAATTTCAGGTCAATTGGACCTTCTTACATTGAGTTATGGCCAAATGAACAATTACTGTTCATTTGGTCATTCTGCAGAAACAAACTGCAGGTCGCCTGGATTTAGGCAAGCTTTTGGTCCACTTGATTTGGTTTTATGGGCATGGTTTCTTCACCAAAGTTGTTCCATTATGTGTCTAGTTTCATTTCCAATTGGCCTTGCACCAATTGAACCTCTACAATGCAATTTATGGCTGCCCAAACCTGCTGGACTCATGTCCAATTCTGTAGGTCACCATGGGCAGCCACACCAACTGCAATTCCCACTAATCAAACCACCTCATTTCTCATTTACACATAACCAAATGGTCACTAATTGACCATTAAAACTCACTTTCATCATTACATGATTAAAGTCTCTATTTTATACCCAAACCCTAACCCTAACATCTCAAATCATGCATTTAACTTGTATTTCATCAATCCACTTAGTGGGTACATATTGTGGGCTGCCATGATGGTCTTTTAACTTCATTAAACTCACCACAAACAAACCCTAACCATGGCTGCCAAAAATCTAGGGTTTTCATCCAAATGGTATTCAATAATTTTTTCTTTGCAATTCACACATATTCAAAGTTCTTAACATGAATTTAAAGAAAAATTCATGGTTGGGTCACTAACCTCAAACACTAACCTCAAAGGAGTGAGATTTTCCCACTTGCTAAAACTCTTGTTTTCCTCTTCTTTTTGCTCCCAAAAGAATCACCAAGGTGTAAGAGCAAGTTTTTGTGTTGCTAGGTTAGGGTTTAGTTGGGTAAAAGTGGTGGAAAATCAAGCTTTGAAAGCTTGTTCATGGTGGTCATGGTGGGAGTGTTTTATGTCAAGGAGAAGAAGAGAAGAAGGTGTTCTGATTTTTTTCTTTTGTTTTCCAGCCCATTTGTCTCTTTTAAACAAAGTTATGCCATGTGTCAACATTGGGTTGGTTGGGTGAGTTTTAATGACATCATGATGATGTCATAAATCCATTTTCTTTCATTTTCTCTCCATTTCTTGTCTATTTAATTGCAATTAAACTTTTAACAATATTTAATCATATTTTATGTTATATAAATTATTTATTTAACTAGACAAGTTGGCCAAAAATCATCTCTGAAGACGAAATGATCAAAATGCCCTCCGTTTGGCTTAACGGGTCAAAATTGTCTGTACTGATTGAAAAATTTTTCTAAGTATTTTCTTGGCATTCTAATGCCATGAGAACCTCTATGGAGTCCCAAAAATTATTTTATAATTTTTCCTAAATTTTTTTCTTATTAATTATTTGAGTTAATTTTTGGTTCCTCACTTTAGTTTAAATATTTTTCCGAACGTTCTAGCTGTCCGGACCAACACTGGTCACTGGAATAGTAGACTGTACGGACTAGCTAAAATGAGGATGTTACAAGTTAAATTAATCAAGATTAGTAAAATTAAATATAATTAACAAAAGTCAAATTATAATGATTTGGAATTTCAATTTATTCACAACTTTGCCATTCCCCTTAATTTCAAAATTGCCATTATATAATTTAATTAATATAAATAATAAATAAGAGATAAAAATCAACTAAAAAATTCATCTTCTTCCTTTTGTGAGCTGACACACCTCTCTTTCTCATTCTCTCTCAAAATTTCTTTCATTAAAGCTTATTACCAAAGCTTGAAACCTTGATTTTTCTCCATGATTTCTTTAGGAAATCAATAGAAAACCCCAAATTGAAGCTTGATTTGAAGAAAAAACATCAAAATTTCAAGGAATTTAGAAGATTGGGTGAAGGGGAAATTTGACCAAATCAAGGTAAGTTGGGATTTATACTTATTTAACTATTAGCTAAAGATATTCAAGTTGAATATGAAGTTTTCTATGGAAAATTGATTGAAATCTTTGGTATGTTGAATAAGGGAATTTCAGGGAAGGGTAGATTCAAGTTAGAAAGTCAAGTTTGGTTGGATTGGAAGTTTGAATTGAGTTGGTTAAAGCTTAAGCACAAAGGTTAGTGCTATGAATTATCATGAATTTTAGAGTTATAGCAATTTGAAATTAGAGTTTCATGAAATTAGGGTTTTCAATTCTTATGACCTATTTGATATGTTTATGCCTAAATTAAGACCATTTGGTGTGCATTTGTCGTGAAATGTTGATGAAATGCCAAAATAAATGAGTGAATGTAGAGTGGTGGATTCAGACTGCTTCTAAACAGCCTGAGTCCAGTGAGTTCAAATGCTCATAACTTGAGTTAGACAACTCCAATTGATATAAAACCAAAGCCAAATTAAAGATAAGACAAAATACTAAATTTTTCATGAAGAACACTTGACTTGAAACTAACTGGAAGTCACTTGAATTCTGAGTTGAATCCAAAAATGAAAATCTAGAATTCTAGAAAAAAGACTAAATGAATAGTATACACCAAAATGAGCATAACTTATACTAGGAAACTCCAAATGAGGTTATTTTTGTTTTGTTGGAAAGCTGAGACATAAAAGAACAACTTTCATGAAGAACAAACTACTCAGTTCTAATTTTAAATTGGTCAAATTCCTAGAGTAAGTCTGTATGGCTGAAACTGGAATTCCCTACGATTCTAGCAAAATGCCTTGTGAACCCCGTGTAGTAAACAGGGCATATCTCCCATTCTATAATTCCAATTGAGGTGATTAAAAATGCTCTGGAAACCTAAGACATAGGCCTACAACTTTATTTTATAGGCCTTGCACAAATTCTGGGTGTAAGATACTTGAATATTAAGTGCAAAATTGACCTAAAGACCTGAAAATCACAAGATAATGCATCTTTGAACCAGGGTTGATCATTTACCCATAACTCACTCTAAAAAACCCAAAATTGAGTGATTCTTGAACCTGTGTAATCTTGAGACACAGGGGAACAATTCATATGAGGAACATGAAGTCAAATTATGATTTCAACCTATTCAAAATAGCTTGACAAAATTAGTCCAAAATCTGTCTGGATTCTGGAGTACCCTAAAAACTAGAAATTGGTCACTAGACCAATTTTGGTAAATTGGCCATAACTTAGGCTACACAAATACAAATTGAGTAATTTTAGAGCCAAAATAAATATAAGACATAGATCTGGAATTTGAGGCATTAAATCTGGAATTTATGTAATGTTAACAAAATGATTCAAATTATGAAAGGTAATGAATGCTAATGGCATGAAAAACACTAAGGATATGTGAAATTGTATTTTGGGACTTATGCTCCCATGATGAATGAATGTTAAAATAATGAGAATGTTGACTTCCTAATAATGATAATTAGCCCAAGTATGCCTAGACAGTAGTATAAAGGTTGTGACACCCCTGACCCGTCTACAGTGTACCCAAGCAAGATATGCTACTCAGTGTACCGGAACACCATATTTTATCTCAATTATTTTTATCCTTCCTTAATTTATTTCTTCACATTTATGAAGTGCAATTTGTGAAATATAACTTATTTAAGTCATTTATAGAAATTATAAATTCATTTGAGGTTCCAAAAATTTTATAGAAAATCTGGCAGAGTACCGGCAAAAAATGGAAAAAACAGTTCTTCGGAACCTATAAAAAATACTTCCAATAATCATTTCCGATCATTCTCAAAATCCAATAACCATCAACATGGTCACAATAATTTTCAACATTGGCAATCACCTCAAGTTCTCAACATTAATCCACAATTTCATTCAAATTCAAAATCAACTAAAATTTCATGAAGATATTCTCAAATTATATTAAATAACAAAATTTTACAAAATATGTACATCAACATATGATTACATAAATTTACTATTTACATGAGTTCATAATTTACAAATCACAAACTACTACCTATTACAAAATGCAAAAAATATAATTTTAAAAGCGACCTAAAGGTCCTACCACTGATGCACTGTAGATGAGAGGTGACTCTGACTCTAGGCAGATCTGTGACCTCACCCAGTCTGTGGTCTGCTGGGCTTTCTGTCTGTCTCTCCAAAACCTACGCGTGGCAAAAAGCAACGCATGAAGCAATAATACTTAGTGGTGCCAATAATAACATAAAAAGAACTAAAAGGAAATAAATATGCAATGAGTGTATTGATATCACATGCAGATAAATTTTTGATACTTATTTGTAGTCTTATTTATTTAGTACTTATTATACTCATTATTTCCTTAAATTTATCAACTTTCATTTTTGGTTGCTCAAGTAACCTATACTGGACGACTGGACTGGATAAACGGGTAAACTAGCACTAGGTATCAAGCACCTCAGGCCGTCACACCATCCGTCACAAAATGTCTCCCGATGTGCAATAGAACAGCTGATAAGCTGTAATAACATTAGGCACATAGCCAAGTATCATCATAATATCAAAATGGCTGAAAGCCATAAAATCACAGAATGGTATAGTGCCATATGCAGTACTGCTAACTGAACCCTATTGGCATGCCAACCTATCCAAACCAATCACATTAGGCCTACTAGGGCATGTTACACTTTTAAATTTTACAATTCATTGAAATTGAAGTTTAATTGTTACTATTCATTTCATTAGTCAACTAAAATGTTGACTTTTTCATAGACAATAGGTATATTGGTTCTAATATCCCCAACATACCACATTTTGCATTCTAAAGTTGTTGGTATTGGTTGCCAATACCATTTCAAAGCTTAGTGTTGGTTATTTATAATTTTCAGATTTCAAGCACTAAGTTTACTGTTCCATTGGTCATTTGTACAGTAGAAATTTGATAAAATTGTCTACATGAAAGTTGTTCCTTATTGTGTCTAGTTACATTTTTTTTTTTTGAATCACTCCATTTGGAGTTTTGTAGCTCAAGTTATGGCCTAAACACCATAACTGGCCAGATTATAATTTTCCAGATTTTTTGGGCAGAACCAATTCTGTAGTTTTTGTACACTGACTGCAGGTCAGTTTTTGGATATGTTGTGGTCAAAATTTGGGCTTGTTTTCTTCATGAACATTGTAGGGCTATGCCTCAGATTTCTACTCGTAAAATTTCAGATCAATTGAACTTTTCTACACAGAGTTATGACCATTTGAACAAATACTATTCATTTGGTCATTTTCCAGGGACAGCATGTTGGTCACCCGGATTAGGGTAATTTTTAGGTCAACTTAGTTTGGTTTTCTGGGCAAGGTTTCTTCACCAAAGTTGTGCCATTATGTGTCTAGTTTCATTTCAATTGGCTTTGCACCAATTGATCCTATACAACTCCAGTTATAGCTGCCCAAACCTGCTAGACTCATACCCAGTCCTGTAGGTCACCAAGGGTAGCATGCCTAAGCTCAACTCCATTATCCTTACTCACCTCAATTCCTCCTCACACACATTCAAATGGTCACTAATTGACCATTACAATGTTAATATACCATTACATGAGGAAACCCTACTGTTGTTCATGTGTCCAAATTTTCAAGTTCCATTCATGCATTACACTTGCATTTTACTTCCACTTACATGTTCAATCACTCACCTCATGCCAAGGGTAGCTCATAAACCACTTTGCTTCAAGTAAAGTCATCAAACCATAACCATCCCTAAGCTGCCAAAATTATAGGGATGCACACACATAAGTTTTATTTTGTTTTTCTTACATTTTTCCACTTATCTCATGGCATTAAGCATAAATTAAGTAAAAGAGGTAAGAGATTGGACACTAACCTCAATTGCTAACTCTTCCAAGTCTCCAAAACTTCCTTTTTCCTTCTTCTTTTTGTTGGTTAGAGGTTGTTCAAGATGCAAGATCAATTTTTAGTGAAGCAAATTAGTGGTTTTAGGGTGAAATGAGGTGGGATTTGGAGCTTGCTCAAGCTTCCATGGAGGAATGGGTAGGGAGAGGGTTTCGGCTGGTTTGATGAGGAAGGAGGCATATTGTTTTTTTATTTTTTTGTGTCATTTATCCTCTTTTATTAGTTAATTAAGTGGTAATTAAATGTGATTGGTGGAATTTTTTTAAATGACATCATAATGATGTCATAATTGGCATTTTATTTCATTTTCTTTTCTTTTCTTTTCTACTCATTTTCAATTTAATTTTTAGCAATATTTATTCACATTTTATTTCATAATAATTATTTACTTAATTAGACAAGTTGGCCAAAAATCATCTCTGAAGACGAAATGACCAAAATGCCCTCCGTTTGGCTTATTAAGCCAAAATTGTCTGTACCGATCGAAAAAATTTTCTAAGCCTTTTCTTGGCATTCTAATGCATAGAAACCTCAATGACTCTTCTCTGGAGTCCCAAAAATTATTTTATAAATTTTCTCTTGGGTTTAGGGCTCCTAGTTGCGAGGACTGCAACTTCCCACTGGTTTACCCATCGCTAGGGCACCGGCTCATTTAATTTGGTTGTACTTTATTTCTGAAATTTTTCCTAAATTTTTCTTATTGATATTTGAGTTAATTATGGTTCCTTGCTTTATTTTAAATATTTTTCCAGACGTTCTAACTGTCCGAACCAACACCGATAACCGGAATAGTAGAATGTACGGAATTGCTACAGTGAGGGTGTTACAACTCTTCCCCTCTAATTTAAATTTCGTTCTCGAAATTTACCTGATGCAAACACTTGAGGGAACTGTTGCCTCATTGTCTCTTCACTTTCCCAAGTTGCCTTCTCGATGTTGTGGTGCCTCCAAAGCACTTTCACTAGTTTAATCTGCTTATTCCTCAATTCTTTCATTTCCCGAGCCAGGATCCGTATGGGTTGTTCTTCATATGTTAAGTCTGGTTGTACTTCAATTTCTTCCATGGAGATGACATGTGAAGGATTTGAGCAGTATCTTCTTAGCATAGATACATGGAACACATTATGGATCTTGTCCAGCTCTGGTAGTAAAGCTAGCCTATAGGCCACTGGACCCACACGTTTAATGACTTCATATGGGCCAATGAACCTAGGGCTTTACTTACCTTTTCTTCCAAACCTTAGTACCTTCTTCCATGGTGACACCTTGAGGAACACTTTGTCGCTAACTACATATTCTAGGTCGGCATAGGACTTTTGTCTGTCTGAGGCAACCTTCAGATTGGCTTTGATTACCTTTACCTTCTCCTCAGTTTGTTTCACCAGGTCTAGCCTTACCAATTTATCTTCGCCTAATTTAGTCCAACACACTAGAGTTCTATATTTTCTCCCATACAGTGCTTCATACGGGGCCATTTTGGATGCTAGCTTGGTAGCTATTATTGTATGCAAATTCTGCCAGTGGGAGGTATCTATCCCAACTTCCCTCAAACTCGATGACACAACTCCTCAGCATATCTTCAAGGACCTAGCATATATCTCATGTTATTATTATCATTTCAGTTCAATATTTATATTGTTTCAATTGGTTTCAACTGTTTACCTGGATTACTCTTTCTGATTGCCCATCCGTCTGAGGATGGAAAGCTGTGCTGAAGTGGAGTTGTGTACCCAAGGATTCATGCAACTTCTTCCAAAATCTCGATGTAAACCTTGGGTCTCGATCAAATATGATGGAAAGTGAAATTCCATACAGTCTAACTATCTCACTGATATACAATTCTGCTAACTTCTCCAGTGAGTAGTCAGTCCTAACTGGCATAAAGTGTGCTGACTTCGTCAATCTATCTACTATCTCCCATACTGCATCATGCTTCTTCTGGGTGAGAGGTAGACCACTTACAAAATCCATGGTAACTCGATCCCATTTCCATTCAGGTATGCGTATAGGCTGTAGCAAACTCGATGGAACTTGATGTTCTGCCTTGACTTGCTAACATGTCAAGCATTTAGTCACATAGTCAGCTATATCCTTCTTCATACCAGACCACTAATACTGAAGCTTCAGATCATGATACATTTTTGTACTTCCTGGGTGCATAGCATAAACACTGGTGTGTGCCTCTTTCAGAATAATGGCTTTCAATTCCCCATCATCTGGTACACATACTTTTCCTTTGTAGTACAGACACCCATCAGCTTTCACCTCATAATCAGTTACCTTTCCTTCTGAGATTTTGCTCATAGTAGCTATTAACTTCTCATCTACCTTCTGCCCATCTAAAATCTGCTGTAGCAGGTTTGGCCTCACTTGCAATTCAGCCAAAATAGCTCCATCTCGAGCCAAAGATAGACGGGCATTCAATGATCTCAAAGCTGTGATGGATTTTCTACTCAAAGTATCTGCAACTACATTTGCCTTCCCAGGATGGTAGTCAATCACACAATCATAGTCCTTTAGGAACTCAATCCATCGCCTCTGTCTAAGGTTGAGCTCCTTCTAGGTTGGTAAGTATTTCAGACTTTTATGGTCTGTGTAAATGCAGCACTTTTAACCATATAAGTAGTGCCTCCATATCTTCAGTGCGAAGATAATTGCTGCAAGTTCTAGATCATAGGTAGGGTAGTTCTGTTCATGTGGCCTTAGCTACCTAGAAGCATAGGCGACCACCTTCCCCTCTTGCATCAATATACACCCTAACCCATTATGAAAGGTATCACTGTAAACCACAAAGTCCTTTCCCGACACTGGCTGTGTTAACACTGGTGCCTCTGTCAACATAGCCTTCAACTTCACAAAACTGGCCTGACACTTGTCATTCCAATCAAATCTGACATTCTTATATAACAACTTGGTCATTGGAGCAACTATTAAAGAAAATCCCTTCATAAATCTTCTGTAATACCCAGCTAGCCCTAAGAAATTTCTGACCTCAGTTGTATTTCTGGGAGGCTTGCATTCCATCACTGCTTCTATCTTCTTGGGATCCACCCTAATCCCATCAACTAACACTATGAGTCCAAGAAATGCAATCTAACTCAACCAGAAGTCACACTTGGATAGCTTAGCATATAGCTTCTTTTCTCTCAAGGTTTGCAGGACAATCCTCAAATGCTCATCATGTTCTTCCCTGGTCTTGGAATATACCAAAATATCATCAATAAAGACCACTATGAACCGATCTAGGTATGGATGGAAGATACGGTTCATAAGGTCCATGAATGCTGCTGGTGCATTTGTTAGGCCAAAGGGCATCACCAGGAACTCATAATGCCCATACCGGGTCCTGAATTCAGTCTTTGGCACATCTACATCCTTCACCCTCAACTAATGATACCCTGATCTGAGATCAATTTCAAAAAATACTCCTGCTCCCTTCAACTGATCAAACAGATCATCAATTCTAGGCAATGGATACTTGTTCTTCATAGTCACTTTATTCAACTGTCAATAATCGATACATAACCTCAAAGTTCCATCCTTTTTCTTTACAAACAGCACTGGAGCTCCCCATGGTGACACACTGGGGCATATGAACCCCTTATCCAGTAACTCCTGCAACTGGATTTTCAGCTCCTTTAACTCAATAGGTGCCATCCTATAAGGAGCAATAGAGATTGGTGCTATACCCGGCAGTATCTCAATAGCAAATTCGACTTTCCTTTCTAGTGGCAAGCCAGGCAATTCTTCAGGAAACACATTTGGAAAGTCTCTTACTGTGGGTATGTCACACAGATTTGGCTTAGCCTGCCTAGTATCCACCACATGTGCTAGGTAGGCTTCACAGCCTTTTCTCATCAGTTTTCTTATAATTGTGGCTGAGATAACATTGGACAAGAAATCTGTCCTTTCCCCCACAACTGTGATCTCATTACCCTCAGGAGTTTTCAAGGAAATCCTCTTCAATTTACAATCAACCATTGCTTGATGACGTGACAACCAATCCATTCCTAAAATCATGTCAAACTCATGGAAAGGCAATTCAATCAGGTCTACCAAGAATTCATACTCCTGAATCCTTAATGGGCAACCTTTGTACACTTTGTTCACCACTACACTGTGGCCCAATGGATTAGTGACTAGAATGTCTTGGTCACTCTTCCCTACTAGATCCCCCTCTCTACGGGTAGGTTGATGCAAATATATGAATGAGTGGATCCTGGATCCACCAATGCATGCACAGATGTATTGTAGAGGGAGAATGTACCCCTGATGACGTCCGGGGCTTCTTGCTCCTCCTGAGCTCTTATGGCATAGGCTCTGGCAGGTGCTCTGACCTCTGGCTTCTCTGCTATCTCAGATGCAGGTCTCTATGATGGTCCCACTGCCTCAGATTTACCAGACTTCCTACCCCTTTGAGGTGCAGGAGCAAGTGTATCTGCTTGTGTTGGAGCAGCTGCAACAATTCTGCGTGGATAGTTGCTTACTGACCCACACCATAAGCAGGCACCCGTCACTCTCCAACACTCCCCCTTATGCCATTTCAAGCAGTGTGGACAAGCATAAGATGCTGGGGCTAGTCCCCTGAATACCGTCCCTGGAGAGCTGCCCACTGATGGTGTGGACTAGCCTCTCCTAGGTGTGAACTGTGGCCTGGGCCCCTAGGATTGACCCTGACCTTAAGTTTGACTTGAACTCTGAGCAGGAGGACCTCTGAACTTCTTCCCAGGTGCAGGAGATGAGCTAGACTGACCTAGGCCCCTCTTTTACTGTCTCTCTCTTCTGGTCTGCTCACTTATTCTGACTTTCTCAACTTTTATTGTAGCTTCGACTAACTTGGTGAAGTCTGTGATTCCCAAGGTAGTGATCATTATCTTTATGTTATCATTTAGCCCCTCTTTAAATCTTTTACACCTCTCGGCCTCATTAGGGACTATCTCCCTTCCATAGTAGCTTAGTCTAACAAATTCTTTTTCATACTCTGCCACTGTCAGCTGTCTCTGCCTCAGGTTAATGAATTCTCTTCTTCTCTCTTCCAAGTATACACTACCCCTGTACTTCTTTTTGAACTCTGAGAGGAAGAAGTCCCAGGTTATTTGTTCTGGCTGCACTTCACTAGACACTCTATCCCACCATTGATATGCATCATCTTACAGTAGAGATACAGTAGCTTCTAGGTTTTGCTCTGGGGTGTAGTAGAGTTGTTTTAAAACCCTTCCTGTTTTGTTCAACCAGTTTTCGGCTATAACAGAATCATCTTTTCTCTTGCCAAAGAAATCCACTGCTCCAAATTTCCTCAATTTTTCCAGATGGGATTTCTATTGTGGAGGTGGTGGTGGTGGCATTACCCCTACCATTTGTATGAAAAACTCGGCCATTTGTTGGAACATGGCTTGTGAAGGCTGAGCAGGCTCACTGCCGGTGGAGCAGTTCTCCTACCCCCGGGCCTCACCTGCAGGTGGAGCATGACTCTCCACTTCCTCCTCAACTGCCCTCTGTGACATGGGGTCCATATCCTTATCAAAATAAGAAAACCAAGCAGATCTGAATTAGTGTCACCTCGACTCTTACAAATACATTGCATGGTATGGACTTGATTTAGAATCAAAAACGCCTAAACCGTGCTCTAATACCACTAAATGTGACACCCCTAACCCGTCTACAGTGTAGCCGAGCAAGATATGCCACTCAGTGTACCGGAACACCATATTTTATCTCAATTATTTTTATCCTTCCTTAATTTATTTCTTCATAGTTATGAAGTTTAATTTGTGAAATATAACTCATTTAAGTTATTTATAGAAATTATAAATTCATTTGAGATTTCGAAAATTTTATAGAAAATCCGGTAGAGTACTGGCAAAAAATAGAGAAAATAGTTCTTCAGAACCTGTGAAAAACACTTCCAATAATCATTTGCAATCATTTTCAAACTCCAATAACCATCAACATGGTCACAATAATTTTCAACATTAGCACTCATCTCAAGTTCTCAACATTAATCCACAATTTCATTCAAATTCAAAATCAACTAAAATTTCATGAAGATATTCTCAAATTATATTAAATAACAAAATTTTACAAAATATGTACATCAATATATGATTACATAAATTTACAATTAACATGAGTTCATAATTTACAAATCACAAACTACTACCTATTACAAAATGCAAAAAACATAATTTCAAAAGGGACCTAAAGGTCCTACCACTGATGCACTGTAGATGAGAGGTGACTCTGACTCTAGGCAGATCTGTGACCTCACCCAGTCTGTAGTCTGCTGGGCTCTCTGTCTGTCTCTCCAGAACCTACGCGTGGCAAAAAGTGACGCGCTAAGCAATAATGCTTAGTGGTGCCAATAATAACATAAAAAGAACTAAAAGGAAATAAATATGCAGTGAGTGTATTGATATCATATGCAAACAAATTTTTGATACTTATTTGTAGTCTTATTTATTTGGTACTTGTTATATTCATTATTTCCTTAAATTTATCAACTTTCATTTTTGGTTGCCCAAGTAACCTATATTGGATGACTGGAATGGATAAACGGGTAAACTGGCACTGGGTATCAAGTACCTCGGGCCGTCACACCATCGGTCACATAGTGTCTCTCGTGCAAAATGTAATGTGATAAGTCAGAATAACATTAGGCACATGGCCAAGTATCATCATAATATCAGGATGGCTAAAAGTCATAAAATTACAGAATGGCATAATGCCTTGTGCAGTGCTGCTAACTGATCCCTATTGGCATACCAACCTATCCAAACCAATCACACTAGGCCTACTAGGGCATGTTACACTTTTAAATTTTACAATTTATTGAAATTGAAGTTTAATTATTACTATTCATTTCATTGGTCGACTAAAATATTGACTTTTTCATAGACAATAGGTATATTGATTCTAATATCCCCAACATACCACATTTTGCATTCTAAAGTTGTTGGTATTGGTTGCCAATACCATTTCAAAGCTTAGTGTTGGTTATTTATAATTTTCAGATTTTAAGCACTAAGTTTACTGTTCTATTGGTCATTTGTATAGTAGGAATTTGATAAAATTGTCTTCATAAAAGTTATTCCTTATTGTATCTAATTACATTTTTTTTTTAATCACTCCATTTGGAGTTTTGTAGCTTAAGTTATGGCCTAAACACCATAACTGGTTGGATTTTAATTTTCCAGATTTTCTGTGCAGAACCAATTCTGCAGTTTTTGTACACTGATTGTAGGTCAGTTTTTGGATATGTTAGGGTCAAAATTTGAGTTTGTTTTCTTCATAAAAGTTGTAGAGCTATGTCTCAGCTTTCTACTGGTAAATTTCTGATCAATTGATGTCACACCCTACCCCTCTGTAAGGCATAATATGATCCCGTAGTATACCTAATGAATTACCAACTCCGTCTACTGATAACCCATTAAATACACTACAAGGGATTTTCAAAACTTTTCTTACTTCTTTTACAGTGGTGAGCACTATTTACAGGTGTTAAAACCTTTTTGAACTGAAGTGATAGAATTGGCACATTTGAATTATTTGGAATTTCTGTAAAAATTTTGGCAGAGTGCCCTTTGTATTTTGGATAAAACAGTTCTTCAGAAAACCTGTAAAAAGCACTTCAATATGTATTTGCAAATCTCAACTCCAACATATTTCTCAACTTAAATCCGCAGTGATTTTTCAAAGACTGAGATACAAGAAATATAATACAAAACTATTCAAGTAAATGAAATCTCAAATTTACATTTACAATAATTTACATTTAATTACATACCAAAATATTTTATAAGAGTTTCTATACAACTGCTCAAATAATTTACATACATATTATTACATGCATACATCAAAACCTATGTACATGAGTATACCTATGATATACCTGGAGCTGATCTGAATATATCTTCAAGGAAATTTACTTACTGCTCTATGCTCTTCTTACTCATGACAAGATACAAAGCTATCGCTGAGTGGTGAACTCAGTGGTGCACAACTATAATTTAAAATATAGTACAATATACATTGACAAAATTTACAGTAAATAAATTGGGAATCTGAATACTCATCAAATTTCAAAACTCAAAATATTCGTTGCCAATAATGTAAATCATTTGTATAAATGACTTTGATCACAAAATTCAATTTATCAAATCATGACTAACCATTTAAGTAATTCAACAAAATCAATTATACATAAACCATAATTGAAGTCACAATTTCTTACCATTCAAAAGCCATTCTGTATCTCAAAAATCATTATGTATTTCAAAAATCATACTGTATCTCAAAAATCATACTGTATCTCAAAACTCATTCTTTATCTCAAAAATCATTCTTTATCTCACTAACCATGCAAGACTAATCCGAAAGGGCCATATTCGATGTGATTCTAACTCCCTATGGTCGGGGAGGTTGAATCATCGTGCACAGTACCATCACAATAATGAATCTTCC
The DNA here is from genome assembly GCF_030052815.1 of Hevea brasiliensis. Classification (NCBI taxonomy): domain Eukaryota; kingdom Viridiplantae; phylum Streptophyta; class Magnoliopsida; order Malpighiales; family Euphorbiaceae; genus Hevea; species Hevea brasiliensis. The sequence continues at coordinate 92,863,698 of NC_079497.1, forward strand.
GCAAGGGCCATAACGATAAAATAAACTTAGATCTAACCTCAAATCAGAGGAAAATCTAAGCCTGTGCACGTACCATGGTAATCAAAACACAACTAACTCCATTGTCTTCTCAACAAATGAGAGAGACGGGTAATAACCTAGTCAAGCATCTATAGTGAGATATAAAACAATATTAAAATCTATTTAGTGAGCATAAATCACAATATAATTCGATTCAAAGTCAATTTTAATATCCAATAATTTTTATGCTCATCACAATTCAAATCATAAATTTGCATTTTTCCATGAGAATTACCTTCACAATTCAAAACATGTTCTATCACAATTTTCCAAAACATAATTTGTTCAATCCATAACAATGCTTAATACTTGTGGAAATACCATTTCACAAAGCTGAATTCATACATACTATAACAATTTTCAATAATCATTGAATTAAATCCAATGCTTGTTAAACATAATACATAAGAAAAATATGTCATTTAATCATATGAAATATTCAAAGTAAAATCAGTTAAAAACTAGTTGTGCACAAACCTCTGATGACTGTCTCCTGGTCTGGACTCAGTGTTTCCTTCCCTTTCCCTGAGTCTTTACTAACTGAGAAACACAATTTAAAGTGTTTCAGTACTAAATTAAATTGTCTCTATCGATAATGCTTGTTAAGTGGTTCACTGAAATCTATTATTTGCTTAATCACCTAATATACCGACCCTCAATATTTTCTAGGTAAATTAGGTTTTGGTGTCCTTAATATGTCACATTCGATAATGTTTTAGGATTGGTACGTGTTACCAAACTCAATTCTATGTATATTGCGTTTTCTTGCATTTCATTGCAAATTGCTGGATTTCGGGATACTAGTTTGACCTAGCCGGACGGCCTAGTTCCCTCAGTTTTCGGGTTTCGGTCAAAACTAAAAACTTGTAGATCTATGTCTTATTGCACGCGGGGCAAAATTTCAGGTCAATCCGAGTTAAGTAGACCAAGTTATGGTCATTATACTATTGCTGGTCAAATGGCATCAAATTAGGTCAATTTTAGGTCAATTTGGTCAACTTTGGTTCGGCCAGTTTTTGGACCCGAAATTGTGCAAGCTTTTTGACTTGCTTCTGGTCATTTCTGGGTTTTGGTGTCTTCATAAGACTTGTAGGTATGGGTCTTAACTATTCATGGTTAAAATTTCAGGTCAATTGGACCTGTTTTGAGTGAGTTATGGCCTAATTACTCACTGCTGCCCAATTGGTCATTTTTCAGGTCCTAATTGCACCTAATCCGAATTGGTCATTTTTTTAGGTCACCTTGCAAGCAGAATTTTGGCATGGTTTCTCAATGAAAGTTGGCACATTTTGTGCCTAGTTTCACCTCAAATTGGTCTCATACCAATTGAGGTTACACATTCAAGGTTATAGGCTAAAATATACACTGCCCTCAATATGCATTTCACACCCCAACTTCAAACACACACTTACCTTTGCCATTTGTTTACTTACCTACCAAACTGTTTTGGCACATTACCAAAAGCATTTTCTACATTACATTAGCATTATTTTGGGCAGATTCCAATCACCCTCAACACACCAAATATCATTCACAATTACAATTTCTAAGTACCATTACAAACACACCTAAACATTACAAACTTTACATACACTTTACAATGTTAATTTACATACATATCATCAATCCTTCTAGGTCAATATTCTGGCCACACTTCCTTTAATATATACCATTACTCAAGTGTCCACAAGCTGCCACAAACCATTCTTCAACATCACATTGCCGTCCCATATACCAATTCCCATCAAAGTGCATAATTCACCATATAAACATGAAATAATTCACTAAGTTACTAAATCACCATGATTAACATTATTTCTCATCAATTATATGCACCAATACCTCATCAAAAACGTGACTCATGGCTGTCCAAAATGAAAACAACAATAACCCTTCAAACTCAAAATTTTCCTTCACCAATCTAACACCCATAACATGAACATAAACTTTAACAAAGAAAATTCTCAAAAATGCAAACTTACCTTTAATTGTAACTTGCTAAACCTTCACCAAACTTCTCAAAATTGGTATCAATATCTTCCTTGTGATGTGTAGACCATTTTTTGTGAAGGAACTTAAAGGATTGGAGTTGAAAATGGGAGGTTAAGAAAGCTTGCATGAAAAATGGCTATGGAGTTTCCTCTCACCTCATTCACGGCAATGTTGAATGCAAATGAGGAAGCTGAATTATTCAGCTGCATTTTAAGTGTACACATGTCCCACTATGTGTTTAATTAATTCCTTAGTGGTCCACTAAAAAATTAAATCATTTTATAAGTTAAACTTTCACTTAATCCCACATTAACCCATGATTTTAGCTATTTACTTTAGGTACCACCAAATTAATTTTTCATTTTATTTTCTAAGTGTAATACTATTTATTTTTAATGGACATTTAGGTCAAAAGACAATTCGGGGTGTCAAATGACCATAATGCCCCTGTTCGGGTTACGTTCCCGATTTTTCGGTAAAACCGTATTTTGTCTGTTTTTCGATTTCTCACTTTTCTTTGTACTAATTATTTAATTTTTCTTTAATCTTTCTAATGAGATTTATACTTCAATAAGGTTCTATTTAAGTCCTAAAAATATTTTCCAGGGTTCCCCGCAGTCCAGGGCTAGTCAACGGTCCACGCCATGACTTCCCGGTGCGGTCACCCATCGCTAGGTTTCCCGGCTCGCTTAACTTGATCACATTTCTTTGCTATTATTTTTCCTTTGTTTTTCTTGTATTTTCTTTTCTTGTATTTCATTATTTTATGTCTCCTCCCTCGTGTCAAAGTGTAGTTCTAGGCATCCTAGCTGTCCGGACAGCACTGGTCACCGGAACAGCAGAACGCACTACCGAACTTTGGGGTGTTACAATTGAACTTTTCTACACTGAGTTATGATCATTTGAACAAACACTATTTATTTGGTCATTTTCCAGGGATAGCATGTTAGTCACCCGGATTAGGGTAATTTTTAGGTCAACTTGGTTTGGTTTTTTGGGCAGGGTTTCTTCACCAAAGTTGTGCCATTATATGTTTAGTTTCATTTCCAATTAGCCTTGCACTAATTGAACCTATAAAACTCCAGTTATAACTACCCAAACCTGCTGGACTCATACCCAGTCCTGTAAGTCACCAAGGGCAGCATGCCTAAGCTCAACTCCATTATCCTTACTCACTTCAATTCCTCCTCACACACATTCAAATGGTCACTAATTTACCATTACAATGTTAATATACCATTACATGAGCAAACCCTAATGTTATTCATGTGTCCAAATTTTCAAGTTCTATTCATGCATTACACTTGCATTTCACTTACACTTACATGTTCAATCACTCATCTCATACCAAGGGCAGCTCATAAACCACTTTGCTTCAAGTAAAGTCATCAAACCCTAACCATCCCTAGGCTACCGAAATTATAGGGATGCACACACATAAGTTTTATTTTGTTTTTCTTACATTTTTCCACTTATCTCATGGCATTAAGCATAAATTAAGTAAAAGAGGTAGGAGATTGGACACTAACCTCAATTGCTAACTCTTCCAAGTCTCCAAAACTTCCTTTTTCCTTCTTTTTTTTGTTGGCTAGAGGTTGTTAAAGATGCAAGATCAATTTTTAGTGAAGCAAATTAGTGGTTTTAGGGTGAAATGAGGTGGGATTTGGAGCTCGCTCAAGCTTCCATGGAGGAATGGGTAGGCAGAGGGTTTCGGCTGGTTTGATGAGGAAGGAGGCAGATTGTTTTTTTTTTTTTTTTTGTGTCATTTATCCTCTTTTATTAGTTAATTAAGTGGTGATTAAATGTGATTGGTGGAATTTTTTTAAATGACATCATAATGATGTCATAATAGGCATTTTATTTTATTTTCTTTTCTTTTCTTTTCTACTCATTTTAAATTTAATTTTTAGCAATATTTATTCACAATTTGTATTATAATAATTATTTACTTAACTGGACAAGTCGGCCAAAAATCATCTCTAAAGACGAAATGACCAAAATGCCCTCCGTTTGGCTTATTGAGCCAAAATTATCTGTACTGATCGAAAAAATTTTCTAAGGCTTTTCTTGGCATTCTAATGCAATAGAAAGCTCAATGACTCTTCTCTAGAGTCTCAAAAATTATTTTATAAATTTTCTCTGTCACACCTTACCCCTCTGTAAGGCATAACATGATCCCGTAGAATACCTAATGAACTACCGAACTTCACCTACCGATAACTCATTAAGTATCCTACAAGGGATTTTAAAACAATTTTCTTACTTTTGTTAAGTGGTGAGCGTTTTCTAATAGGTGTTTAAAACATTTAATTGAAATTAAAAACTAGTTAAAACTTTTAGCCCATTTTATATTTTCGCAAATTTTATAAAAATTTTAACAGAGTTCCGTTTATATTTTGAGAAAACAGTTCTTCAAATACCTGTAAAAAGTACTTCCAAAAATTTTCTCAACCACTACTTCAATTTCACAATCAATCTCAACAATTTCTCAAATCTCAAATTCAACAGTCAACATTTCTCAATTTCCAAAGTTCAATCATCAGTAAAATGATATTTATCAATTTCATTCAAATTAAAATAAAACATTTCCATTCCTTAAAGACAACAAACTATATATATATATACATCATACCAAAATCTACAGTATGAAAATTCCACTAAATTTTATTACAACTTTATACAAATTTTGTACAAACTGCTCAAGACCGATTTACATGTCCATACATATATGTGCAATACATACATCAAAATAAATATTTACAGGCAGGGTATAAATTATACCCAATAACTTCAAGCTGATAAATCCTCAATCCTCAACAGCTTAGTCTGCTGCTCCTCTAGTCTCTATATCTGTGACAGCAATAAAAGCTATCACTGAGTACTAGGACTCAGTGGTATACAACATACTAAAATAATCTTTATGCAGAACTTAAATCACATTTATTCAAAAATTTGACTGAACATGAAAATTAAATACAAATCATGCATTATGAGATTTTAATCCCAAACAATTTCATTTTGAAGTATCAAATCACATTTCATAAAACCCACAGTTAATTCATGCCATTCGAAACAAATAGAATCTCAATAGCTAGACGCTAAAGAGAAATCACATCACAAGGCTAGCTAGCTCAAATATATGGATATCCATTCACATCCTCTTCTACTGGCACACCTCAACACTTCTCTAGAGAAGGAATCAAAATTCGAAATTAATTACGCCCACTAGTCGTACTAGTGAGGTGTTCAAATATATGGTCATGACACTGTGGTTTCAAAACTTATCTTAACAATTTGCTAAACATTTTCATTTCAAATATACACAATAACTTTCACAATTTAAATCAAAACATAATAAATAAGGTCACAATAAACTTTCAACAATTCAAAGCAAAAGTAAAATACATATTTCATTCACTTTATCAATGAAATTTAAAGCACAGTGATGTTGTGCACAAACCTCAAGCGAGTCGCCTATTGGCCTTGACTCGGTTCCTCGGATTCTTTCCCGATATTCTTTTCAACTGAAACACACAATTTTACAGTGTTTCAGTACCATAACTTAGCATAAATCCAAAAATAAATTTAACTTCACTTTTGCCTAGCTCTAACATGCTAAACTCGATGTTCTTGAAATTTTGTATTTTAGGGTTACTATTCACTACACTATTCAAGTCAAATTGTTGACTTTCTAAGGCTTAATAGGTATGGGAATTCCAAATTCACCCACATACCACATTTTGGTCACTAAATTTGTTGGTTTTGGTTGTTTATTCAAATTCTAAGTCTCTTTAGGCAAATTTGAAAATTTTCAATTTTGGAGTCTAAGGTTGCACTGTTCCATTGGTCACTTTACTGTTGGAATTTGGAAAACCTTTCTTCATAGAAAATGTTCCTTAATATCTTAAGTTTATTATCCTTTTTGAATCACTCCAATTGAAGTTTTGTAGCCCAAGTTATAGCCATTTGAATCATGGCTGCCGGATTAGACACAACCCAGAATTCTGGGCAATTTTTTTGTGCTTGCAGTTTTAGGTCACCAAATTTGGGTGGCCAAATGACTTGGTTAATGGCATAATTTGGGTTGGTGTTCTTCATGAAAGTTTTAGGTTTATATCTCATCTAACCACTGGTAAACGTTCAGGTCATTTTGATCTGCGTAGCTCAAGTTATGGCTAAATGAACAAACACTATTCATTTGGTCAGTTTGTACAAAGACAGACTGAGATTTTTCAAGTTTGGTCAATTTGTTCACTAGGTTTTGGTCACTTTTTGGGCATAGTTTCTAAATGAAAATTGTGTCATTTAGTGTCTATTTTCATTCCCAATTGGTCTCATACCAATTGGACTTTTAAAATTTCATTTTTGGTCCCTCAAAGGAAATTTGGTCATGCTGCCAGCAGCATGACCATACTCCATCCGAATTTGGTTTTGATTCAAACACCTCTAACACTCTTCATTAGGTCACAAATGACCATTTTTCACTTTACATTAGGTCAAAGACATCATTTACCACTTCCTCACATTTTTGGTCTCTAAACCCTAATGTTCAAAACCCTAATTCACAAACTCATGTATTTAGTTACTTTCAAAATCTTTAATCCTAACCATTCAACTAATTAAAGTTTCTATACCCATTCAAACCATTCAAATCATGCAAATCACCCTCCCCTTCATGCTGGCCGAATTTCAACTTACTCCCTCAACAATTTGTTTCATTTCATTTTAAGTTTATTTCTATGTTCTTGATGCTATACACACACTAATTAAACTAAAAATTTAAAGTTTGTATTACTAACCTTGCTTGGAGGGTTTTTAGGCTTCCCTTTCTTCAAGTCTTTCTTCTTTTTTTTACTCTCTAATGCTTCCTCAACATGTAAAGAGAATTTTTAATGTTGGGACTTTGTGAATTTATGGAAGAGAGTAGGGAAATTTAAGCTTTATTTCCCTTAACAATGGTGGAACATGGTGAAGGAATGGAGAGAGAGATGGGGCGGCAACAAGGTGAGGAAGAAGACTTTTGATCCTTTTTTTTTCTTTTCCTTTTTGTTTTTATGTCTTTAGGAAGACCAAAAATCTAATTAATTAAATATATTAATTATTATTTTTATGGCATCATGCATGATGTCATCACCTTTTTAACTTTTTCATTTTTTTTCTATTTATTTTTCTATTAGTTCTTTAATTTAATTTTCAATTCCAAAATTTTCTTTTCCCCGATTTTATTTGACAGTTAGGTCAGGAGTCAGCTCTCGAGGTCAATTGACCAAATTGCCCCTCGCCGATTCATCCCGATTTGCAAATAATTCAATATTTCTTCTAGCTCCCTAACCTAATTATTTAACTAACTTAACAGTTCTTTTTCGTGATTTTCTCTTTTCCACTGTGTTTATAATAGTCCTAAGGACCGCAGCGTCACATTTTACGGTTCGAAATTTGAGTTTAAAATGACTTCGTAGTCCTTTCCGAGAAGGTCACCCATCACTGTGACTCTCGGCTCGTTTAACTTATTATGTTCTGTTTTTCTTATTTATACTTAACTAATTGGACATTACTAATTATTTGTGTTTATAGGTTATCTAGTTGTCTTAAGTGTGGTTCTAATCCCCTTAATTATCCGGACCGACACCGATCACCGGAATAGTGAAATATACCAGGCTATACAAATAGGGGTGTTACAATTCTCCCCCCCTCCCCCCCTTAAATAAATTTTGTCTCGAAATTTTACCTGGTATTAATCTTTGAACAGCTGTGGGTGTTGTCTCCTCATGTCCTCCTCTCGTTCTCAAGTAGCCTCCTGGCCACTTTTACCAACGGTATTTGCTTATTCCGTAGCTACTTCACCTCATAAGCCAGAATCTCTATGGGTTCTTCTTCATATGTGAGGTCTGGATTCACTTCAATTTTCTCTATTGGTAGTACATGAGATGGGTCTGATCGATACCTCCTCAACATAGACACATGGAAGACATTATGTATCTTCTCCAACTCTGGAGGTAGTGCCAAACGATATGCCAAAGGACCCACTCTTTCTAGAACCTCATATGGCCCAATGAAATGAGGACTTAGTTTCTCCTTTCTGCCGAATCTCATAATTCTCTTCCAAGGAGAAACCTTGAGGAAAACTTTCTCACCCACTGCATACTCAATATCCCTTCTCTTCAGATCAATGTAGGACTTCTGACGGGCTGATGCAGTCTTAAGTTGATCTCAGATCACCCTGATTTTCTCTTCAGTTTGCTGAACAATTTCGGGTCCAATCATCTTTCTTTCACCCACGTCATCCCAACATAACGGGGTTCTACATTTTCTGTCATACAAAGCTTCATATGGAGGCATCCCAATACTGGATTGATAGCTGTTGTTGTAAGCAAACTCAATCAAAGGCAAATGTGTATCCCAACTGCCCTTAAATTCAATCACACAAGCCCATAGCATGTCCTCCAAGATCTGAATTATCCTCTCAGACTGGCCATCTATCTGTGGGTGGAATGTAGTACTGAAGTTTAATCTAGTTCCTAGGGCTCTCTGAAGACTACCCCAGAATCTAGAAGTGAACCTAGGATCTCTGTCTGATACGATGGATACTGGCACTCCATGTAGTCTAACAATCTCATCAATGTACAACCTAGCCAATCTTTCTAAACTATAGTCCATCCGGACTGGCAAAAAATGAGCAGACTTGGTCAGTCTGTCAACAATGACCCAAACTGCATCATGACTCTTCTGTGTCCTTGGAAGTCCCATTACAAAATCCATTGTCATTCTTTCCCATTTCCACTCTGGTACTGGTAGTGGATGTAACAACCCAATGGGTACTTGATGCTCTACCTTCACTTGCTGACAAGTTAGGCATTTGGATACAAACTCTACCACATTCCTTTTCATACCCATCTACCAGTAATGCTCCTTTAACCCTCTATACATTTTTATGCCACCAGGGTGCATGGCAAAAGGAGACTCATTTGCTTCCTTCAAAATGATTTGCCTCAAATCAACATCATTAGGAACACACATTCTACCTTAGGGTAGAAGTAAACCATCATCTCTAACTGAGAACTCAAGTTTCTTGCCCTGTCGGACTTCTTCCATCAGCTTTTGATACTTCTGATCATTCTGAGCAGCCATTCCAATCTGATCAATCAACACTGGCTGTACATGCCATGCAACTGCTATCTGCCTATCATCATTAATCTCTAAGCTGGCATGCAATGATCTTAACTCATGTACCAAAGACAAAGGAGTAACACGTAAACTTGCCATAGTCTTGCGACTTAAGGTGTCAGCCACAACATTAGCTTTCCCTAGCTGATAGTCTATCAGACAATCATAGTCTTTTATTAACTCTAACCATCTCCTCTATCTCAAATTCAGCTCTTTCTGGGTGCCCAAATACTTCAAACTCTTATGATCTGTGTAGATGTAACATTTCTCCCCATACAAATAGTGCCTCCAGATCTTAAGAGCAAACACAATAGCTGCAAGCTCCAAATCATGTGTTGGATAATTCCTCTCATGCGATTTCAGCTGGCGTGATGCATAGGCAATGACATTTCGATCTTGCATCAATACACAGCCTAACCCATTGTGAGAAGCATCACTATAAACGGTGTATTCTTTACCCGGTGTAGGTAAAGTCAGGACTGGAGCTTCAATCAAACATCTTTTCAATTCATCAAAACTCTATTGGCATTTATCCGTCCACTAAAATTTTACATCTTTTCGGAGTAGCTTAGTCAATGGAGATGCCAACATGGAAAATCCCTTTATAAATCTACGGTAGTATCCAGCTAAACCCAGAAAACTACGATTCTCTGTGACATTTCTGGGTGGCTTCCAATTAAGGACAGATTCAATCTTACTTGGATCTACCTTGATGCCCTCTTCTGATACTACATGCCCTAAGAAAGATATTTCCTTCAGCCAAAATTCACATTTCGACAATTTGGCATATAGCTGTTTCTCCCTCAAAGTCTGCAGTACAATCCGCAAGTGTCTATCATGCTCTTCTGCATTCCTCGAATAGACCAATATATGATCAATGAATACCACAACAAACTGGTCGAGGTATGGTCTGAAGATAGTGTTCATCAGATCCATAAAAGCAGCCGGAGTATTAGTTAACCCGAATGGCATGACCAAGAACTTATAATGGCCATAACGGGTTCTGAAGGCAGTTTTAGGGATACTCTGCTCTTGTACTTTCAGCTGATAATAACCTGATCTCAGGTCAATTTTGGAGAACACAGCTGCACCCCTCAACTGATCAAACAAGTCATCAATGCGGGGCAATGGATATCTGTTCTTTATTGTCACCTTATTCAATTGTTGATAGTCAATGCATAATCGGAGAGTGCCATCCTTCTTCTTTACAAACAACACTGGCGCTCCCCAAGGTGACACACTAGGGCGGATAAAGCCCTTGTCAAGCAATTCTTGCAACTGCACTTTCAACTCTTTCAATTCTGCAGGTGCCATTCTATATGGTGTTATGGAGATTGGGTCCACACCAGGCATAACATCAATTTCAAAATGCACCTCTCTTTCTGGAGGTAATCCTGGCAATTCATCAGGAAACACATCCGGAAAGTCACATACCATAGGGATGTCCCTTAGTGCTGGACTCCCCACTTGGGTGTCTATCACATGTGCCAAGTATGCTTCACACCCCTTTCTGATCATCCTTCTGGCTAGTGCAGCCGAAATGATGTTTGATGGCAGTAAATGCCTCTCCCCATGTATTACCATATCACCGAACAGAGGGAGACCAAAAGTGACTATTTTCAGTCTACAGTCAATCATGGCGTGATGCCTGGCTAACCAATCCATGCCCAAGATGATATCATACTCTTTGAAGGGCATTTCAATCAAGTCTGACAGGAAAACATGTCCTTAGATCACCAAAGGATAGTCTCTATAGATTTTGTTGACCCGGACCTCTTGTCCTAACGGACTAGTTACTAGCACTTCAAAACCCATTTGCACACATGGAACAGCAAGTGAACAGACTATGCTAGTACTAATATATGAATGGGTTGAACCCGGATCAAATAATACAAATACTTCTTGATCAGAGATAGAGAATGTACCAGCTACCACATCGGAAGTCTCAGCCTCTTCTTGCTGTCTCATTGTGTAAACTCTAGCTGAAGCACTTTCTTGTGCTAATTGACCAACTGTGCCCTGACTACCTGAAGCAGTGCCTCTACCTCTGCCTCTTCCTCTGCCAACTGACTGTGAACCTCTGGGAGCAGGACTCTGAATAGATCCCTCGGCAATAGTAGGAGCTGGACCATATCTCGGAAACGGAGCACTAGTGCAGTCTTTAGCTATATGGCCCTTGCCTCCACAGTTAAAATAGGCTCCGGTGGCCCAATAGCATTCCCCCCTATGAATCTTGCCACAAGTCTCACAGGGGCGGGCAGAATGTGAACCCCTACTCGACTGCTAACCAGACCTAGGGGGTCTCTGTCCAGAGAATCGGCCCCTACCAAATCTTCCACCTCGACCCCTGCTGGGTCCACTAAATTTCTTCTTCTTTCCAGAGGTACCACCAGAACTCGGCTCTACTGACTTTTCCCCCTTGTCTTTCTCTAATTTCTCAGCTTTCTCTGATTTTTCTTTTATTAGGGTTGCTTCTGATTCTATTCTTTCCAACTCAAGTGCTTGAGACATGAGCTTTGAGAAATTGCTGTGTCGAAATCCCACAACTTGCATCCTTATGCTGGGCTTCAAACTCGTCTCAAATCTCTTGCACCTTGCCTTACTGGTGGAAAGGAGACTCCCAGCATAATGACTTAAGCGGGAGAACTCCCTCTCATACTCTGCCACTGATCTATTCCCTTGTTTCAAACTCAAAAATTCTTGCAGTTTCTGATCAACATATGCATTGGGGATGTATTTCTGTCTGAATTCTCTGATGAAGTCATCCCAGGTCAGCATTGGTGGTTCAGCCAAGCTGTGAGGGATGGTCTTCCACCAATCATACACATCCCCTTACAGTAGCGACACAGAATACTAAAACTTCAGTTCATCTTAGCAGTGTAGCTTCTTAAATACTCTGTCCATTCTTTCAAGCCATTGCTCTGACTCTAAATGGTCCACTGTACCTTTAAATTCTGTAGTCCCATACTTCAATAACTTATCATACTGTCTGGCTGGAGACTGTGGTTGTGCCACAGGTGTCTGGGGTGGAGCTTGAGCAGGCATACCCCCAACCATTTCTTGAAATATCACAGCCATCTGTTGTGCGAACTGTGCAGGAAACTGTGGCATTTGTGGCGCTGGTGCTACTGACCAACTGACATTCTGTAGAGCTGGGGCTTCCCCTTGTGCCTCAGCTTCAACAAACTACTCAACTGAGCGATCCCCTTCTTCCATTTCAGTCTGAAGTTAGGGTATCTCCTGAATAAATAACACAAGGAGATTTCCCTCTGTTAGTTCATATTCATGATGTAATGCATTGTATGTAACAATTATGGACATTGAGTAGTTGTACTTAATAAGAAAGACACAAATTCTCAAGTTAAAACATACTTCAAAAATTTTGCTCTGATACCACAAAAATATGTCACACCTTACCCCTCTGTAAGGCATAACATGATCCCGTAGAATACCTAATGAACTACCGAACTTCACCTACCGATAACTCATTAAGTACCCTACAAGGAATTTTAAAACAATTTTCTTACTTTTGTTAAGTGGTGAGCGTTTTCTAATAGGTGTTTAAAACATTTAATTGAAATTAAAAATTAGTTAAAACTTTTGGCCCATTTTATTTTTCCGCAAATTTTATAAAAATTTCGACAGAGTTCCATTTATATTTTGAGAAAATAGTTCTTCAGATACCTGTAAAAAGCACTTCCAAAAATTTTCTCAACCACTACTTCAATTTCACAATCAATCTCAACAATTTCTCAAATCTCAAATTCAACAGTCAACATTTCTCAATTTCTAAAGTTCAATCATTAGTAAAATGATATTTATCAATCTCATTCAAATTAAAATAAAACATTTCCATTCATTAAAGACAACAAACTATATATATATATATATATACATCATACCAAAATCTACAATATGAAAATTCCACTAAATTTTATTACAACTTTATACAAATTTTGTACAAATTGCTCAAGACCGATTTACATGTCCATACATATATGTGCAATACATACATCAAAATAAATATTTACAGGCAGGGTATAAATTATATCCGATAACTTTAAGCTGATAAATTCTCAATCCTCAGCAACTCAGTCTGCTGCTCCTCTAGTCTCTATATCTGCGATAGCAATAAAAGCTATCGTTGAGTACTAGGACTCAGTGGTACACAACATACTAAAATAATCTTTATGCAGAACTTAAATCACATTTATTCAAAAATTTGACTGAACATGAAAATTAAATACAAATCATGCATTATGAGATTTTAATCCTAAATAATTTCATTTTGAAGTATCAAATCACATTTCATAAAACCCACAGCTAGTTTATGCCATTCGAAACAAATAGAATCTCAATAGCCAGAGGCCAAAGACATCACAAGGCTAGCTAGCTCAAATATATGGATATCCATTCACATCCTCTTCTACTGGCACACCTCAACACTTCTCTAGAGAAGGAATCAAAATTTGAAACTAATTACCCCCACTAGTCGTGCTAGTGAGGTGTTCAAATATATAGTCATGACACTGTGGTTTCAAAACTTATCTTAACAATTTGCTAAACATTGTCATTTCAAATATACACAATAAATTTCACAATTTAAATCAAAACATAATAAATAAGGTCACAATAAACTTTCAACAATTCAAAGCAAAATTAAAATGCATATTTCATTCACTTTATCAATGAATTTTAAAGCATAGTGATGTTGTGCACAAACCTCAAGCGAGTCGCCTCTTGGCCTTGACTCGGTTCCTCTGGTTCTTTCCCGGTATTCTTTTCAACTGAAACACATAATTTTACAGTGTTTCAGTATCATAACTTAGCATAAATCCAAAAATAAATTTAACTTCACTTTTGCCTAGCTCCAATGTGCTAAACTCGATGTTCTTGAAATTTTGTGTTTCGGGGTTACCATTCACTACACTATTCAAGTCAAATTGTTGACTTTCTAAGTCTTAATAGGTATGGGAATTCCAACTTCACCCACATACCAGATTTTGGTCACTAAATTTTTTGGTTTTGGTTATTTATTCAAATTCTAAGTCTCTTTAGGCAAATTTGAAAATTTTCAGTTTTGGAGTCTAAGGTTGCACTGTTCCATTGGTCACTTTACTGTTGGAATTTGGCAAAACTTTCTTCATAGAAAATGTTCCTTAATGTCTTAAGTTTCTTCTCCTTTTTGAATCACTCCAATTGGAGTTTTGTAGCTCAAGTTATAGCCATTTGAACTATGGCTACCGGATTAGACACAACCCAGAATTCTGGGCAATTTTTTTGTGCTGGCAATTTTAGGTCACCAATTTTGGATGGCCAAATGACTTGGTTAATGGCATAATCTGAGTTGGTATTCTTCATGAAAGTTTTAGGTCTATATCTCATCTAACTACTGGTAAAATTTTAAGTCATTTTGACCTGCCTAGCTCAAGTTATGGCCAAATGTACAATCACTGTTCATTTGGTTAGTTTGTACAGAGACAGACTGAGATTTTTCAAGTTTGGTCAATTTGTTTACTAGGTTTTGGTCACTTTTTGGGCATGGTTTCTAAATGAAAATTGTGTCATTTAGTGTCTATTTTCATTCCCAATTGGACTTGTAAAATTTCATTTTTGATCCCTCAAAGGAAATTTGGTCATGCTCCCAGCAGCATGACCATACTCCATCCGAATTTGGCTTTGATTCAAACACCTCTAACACTCTTCATTAGGTCACAAATGACCATTTTTCACTTCAAATTAGGTCAAAGACATCATTTACCACTTCCTCACATTTTTGGTCTCTAAACCCTAATGTTCAAAACCCTAATTCACAAACTCATGCATTTAGTTACTTTCAAAATCTTTAATCCTAACCATTCAACTAATTAAAGTTCCTATACCCATTCAAACCATTCAAATCATGCAAATCACCCTCCCCTTCATGCTGGCCGAATTTCAACTTACTCCCTCAACAATTTGTTTCATTTCATTTTAAGTTTATTTCTATGTTCTTGATGCTATACACACACTAATTAAACTAAAAATTTGAAGTTTGTATTACTAACCTTGCTTGGAGGGTTTTTAGGCTTCCCTTTCTTCAAGTCTTTCTTCTTCTTTTTACTCTCTAATGCTTCCTCAACATGTAAAGATAATTTTTAATGTTGGGACTTTGTGAATTTATGGAAGAGAGTAGGGAAATTTAAGCTTTCTTTCCCTTAAAAATGGTGGAACATAGTGAAGGAATGGAGAGAGAGATGGGGCGGCAACAAGGTGAGGAAGAAGACTTTTGATCCTTTTTTTTTCTTTTCCTTTTTGTTTTTATGTCTTTAGCTAATTAATTAAATATATTAATTATTAATTTTATGGCATCATGCATGATGTCATGCATGATGTCATCACCTTTTTAACTTTTTCAATTTTTTTTCTATTTATTTTTCTATTAGTTCTTTAATTTAATTCTCGATTCTGAAATTTTCTTTTCTTTAATTTTATTTGACATTTAGGTCAGGAATCAGCTCTTGGGGTCAATTGACCAAATTGCCCCTCGTCGGTTCATCCCGGTTTGTAAATAATTCAATATTTCTTCCGGCTCTCTGACCTAATTATTTGACTGACTTAACAGTTCTTTTTTGTGATTTTCTCTTTTCCACTATGTTTATAATAGTCCTAAGGACCACAGCGTCACATTTTACAGTTTGAAATTTGAGTTTTAAATGACTTCGCAGTCCTTCCCGAGAAGGTCACCCATCGTTGTGACTCTCGGCTCGTTTAACTTCTTATGTTCTGTTTTTCTTGTTTATACTTAACTAATTGGACATTACTAATTATTTATGTTTATAGGTTATCTAGTTGTCTTAAGTGTGGTTCTAATCCCCTTAATTATTTGGACCGACACCGGTCACCGAAACAGTGAAATATATCATGCTATACAAATAGGGGTGTTACATTCTCTCAAGTTTAGGGCTCCTAGTTGCGAGGACCGCAACTTCCCATTGGGTTACCCATCGCTAGGTCACCAGCTCATTTAACTTGGTTGTATTTTATTTCTAAAATTTTTCCTAAATTTTTCTTATTAATATTTGAGTTAATTATGGTTCCTCACTTTAGTTTAAATATTTTTTCCAGACGTTCTAATTGTCCGGACCGACACCGGTCACCGGAATAGTAGAATGTACGTAATTGCTACAGTGAGGGTGTTACAAGGGTTGGATAGATTGGCATACCAAGAAGGGATGAGATTAGCAGTATTGTATTTGGCTTTTATGCCTGGATACTATTAGCAGGCACTGAGTGTTCGATGTGGTTATCCTTTATTCATGTTACTTTGATGGCTTTTATGCCTAACTACATAGCATACCCGATAGGCATCGAAGTGTTCGACAGTATGATAACCCGAGGCACCAAGTGTCCAGCCCTAGTATAACCCGCATATCCAGTCCAAACAGTTTGATTATAGGTTACTTGGGCACTGAAATAAATTAAAGAAGCTGAATATCAAGATAAAGAAAAAAAAAAGATGAAAAGAAATAAATGTTCCCAAAAATCACACAAATTTGACATTACAAGTTCTATTTTCTTTTAAATAATTCCTGATTAAATTAAATGTGTGTTCTCTTATATTACTTCAAATATCAATTATTATTTTTATTTGTATATTGTACTTCCATTTTACTATTGCCCCGCTAAGTAGAATTGCTTAGCGCGATGGTTTTCCCTGCTCAGGTCCTGGAGATAAGACCTAGTAGATATCAGACTGGGAGAGACAAATCTGTAGTAGGGATTGTTGTCACCTCAGCATACCACTTTGGTAGGGCTCACGGTTCCAAAGCAATGTATATTTTGCATATTGCAATTAAATATAAAGCCTATAATGAAATTTTGAGTTTGTATAAAAATTATGTAAACTATGTACATTGAGTAAATTAAGGGAATGAGATAAATCCATGTATGGAATGGATGTGAATGACATGAAAACATTATTCATGATATTCAGTAGTTATGAAATTG
The DNA here is from genome assembly GCF_030052815.1 of Hevea brasiliensis. Taxonomy (NCBI): domain Eukaryota; kingdom Viridiplantae; phylum Streptophyta; class Magnoliopsida; order Malpighiales; family Euphorbiaceae; genus Hevea; species Hevea brasiliensis. Next base: position 92,880,903 of record NC_079497.1, read on the forward strand.
AGATTATATTATTGAAATATTTGAACATGTAAATATTTTAACAGGGCAAAACGTTAATAAAACAAGGGAAACTCTTGCAGTTTTCACTTAAAATTTCTATAATTAAATTATAACAAACTTAAAGTGACAATTAATTAAAGGAATATAAGATTAGGTACTTCAGCATAGATTGTGACATTCCTTTGCTCGGCTATACAGTAGATAGGGTAAGGGGGGTGTTACAGTAATAATAATAATAATAATAATAATAATAATAATAACAATAATAATAGCTACTTATTATCATATTCAAGAGTAATAATTAAATAATTTATAACTTATATATACATAATTAGAAAATCAATAACTTAATCATAAATTAAAGAAATTGTATCATTACTTAATAAAAAATAAAAAGAATTTAATGAAATTACTTTGGGGAGCGTTCGCGCAAGCGCGCGCGCGCGCACACACACACATATATATAACATGATTAATGTTAACCAAAATAATAATGTTAATTATACTATAAAAATATAAAAAATAATGAAAATCAAATATTAACATAAATTTCTTGTTTACTACAACTTTGAAAATAAAATTTTATTTATTTTTTAATAATTCATTATATATAGCATTCAATGTATATATAATTGAAAATGTGTATTTATTTCATGCGTATTAAAATAAAATAAATAAAATAAAATAATATTGAAGTAAATTAAAATTTATTAAATGTATAAAAAGGAGAGAGAGGGCAAAGTATTAACCACATGATTATTTTTATGAAATTATTTTATAAATTTTAAAATATATAATTCTTAAATTTTTATAATTTAATGAAATAATTAAAAATTTTAGAATTATTAAATAAGAAATTTATAAAATTATTGAAATGTATTTAATATTTTAATTAGTTAGTCATGAAAATTATGGTAATAATAATAATAATAATAAAGATATTTAAAAGGAAATTAAAAAAAGAATTAAATAAAAAAAATTAAATACTTAATATAAAAGATAATAATTATTATAATTATAAAATATAATCATTTTTATATGGTAAGTGTCATGTAATAAAACTAAGAGAAAACATGCTTATATGGTAAGCTTTCCTCTTAGAATGCCACGTGATAGTATTAAATAAAAAACCTTATTTCTTTATGTATATATGTATATAGATAAATTTTGACATAATTTAATACTCAAAAAGTAATTTATCTTTAAAGATATTTGATCATTCTTAGTTAATTAATAGAGGATTGTTGAAAAGTTAAATAGAGAGACTTTTAATTTAATAAAGCAAAAAATTTAACGACAAAATTATTAATTTTTAAAAAAATTAAGAGACATATGTATTAATTTTTAACATAGTCTATAAAAAAAAACATTATTTTCAAAGATTTTGAAATTATATATATATGAGATAATAAATTGTATAATAATTTCTACTTGCACCTATCAGTCATTCAATTCAACCCTGTAACCTGAATAATTCAAATTATTTATTTAGATGCGTACATAAGTGTCCATTTTGAATAATGATTCAAATTATTAATTATTATATTTTAATTTGTAGCATTTATTTTATTCTAGTTAATTTTTAAAAAATACTTCAATTTGTTAGTTTATATTTTTAATTTGAAGTTATTAATTTTCAGTAAAATTGTTATATTTAATTGTAAAGTTCTAAAATAATTAATTACTTTTAAATTATTTAATATATATATATATATATTTTTTTTAAATCTGATATGAATGCTAAATTTTGGCTTAAAAATCTCAATCCAGTAATCAACATATGTGAGCAACCAAATTTTCTTCTCAACGAAGTTTATAAGATTTGCATTGCAAAACTCTATAATATATATATATATATAATATGAAATCTTTATTAAAAAATTTAAGAGATAAAAATAATAAAAATAAAATTTAAGATAATTAATAAAAAACTTAAAATATTATATTATTTTATATATTAAAATTATATATATATATATATATAAATTAAAATTATTAACAATTACGTGAATTAACATAAGTAATTTTCTAATTCTATAAATATATGTTACATAGAGAACTAAATAAGCAATAAAGTAATATTTATCAATCTAATATTCGCAAAATCAACAAATTTATAATCATAAAAGATTAAAAACTAATGAAATTTGAGTTGTGGAAGGCAGTGAACACCATAAGACAAGATACTAAATCTACTATAACTGATCAATAGGAGAATAATACAATAAAGAAAAATCCAGCAAGAGTGTAAAACGTTGGGATATATCATATTATGTGAAGAAGAAGGAGCAGCGAAAGTTAAAATAAAATTAAAAGACTTTTTTAAAAGAATACAAATTAATGAGGACAATAAATACTATAATAATGTTATAACGATGCCTTATAATTTGAATTTTTTAATTGGTTATTTTAGTTAATAATTATTATTTTTTATTTTTTATTTCTGTTATAGTTAGTTGGTTCTATAATATATTTTTAATTTAATAATTAATAATGCAGCTCTATATTTTAAATATTATTAATTAATTTTGGAAGAGTCCAATAAAATAATTAAAAAATATTATCTAACCGGCACATATAAAAAGAAATTCATGAGGTTTCCGTCGCGGGGGGATGCGGGGTGGGAGTGTTGGCACTTGGCATAGTTATATAAGCCAAGCCGATTGAAGCCCATCTAAATTATATAATATTTATTTTATTTTTATAAAAAATAAATTTGAAATATTTATCAGAAATCATCAGAGAAGGTATATGTAACCGCAGGCACCCTACAATTTCTCCTTGAAGGTCGCTTAAGTGGGATGACGTTGTTATGTAACGTAGTGGTGACGTCAGGACACCTAACTAGCCTTTCGACGAAGGCCACGTCGCCCATTTATTGACCACTGACAGCAGTCTTCGTCCTACTGTGGATCTTCCACGTGCCAACGAGGCGCGTGTCCACACTAAACTTAAGCAATGCACAAATTCCTTTGAACAATAATAAGGAAGTATAGAGGAATTATTATATGCTCTGTACTCCATGCTTTTTTTTTATTCAAATTCATGACTTTCACTCCATATTAATATGGAAAATGTGAAATTTTATATTTAAAGAAACATTAAAATTCAATACTTTCGATATATTTAAGAATTAATCGAAAGTTTATTAGACATTTTTTTTAAACAGCATTATGTTAATATTCATACATAAATTAAAATTTTTAAAACAATTTAAAGTATATTTCTTTTCCTATATACATTTAAAATAAATGATTGTAAATTACTTTTTATCTAAATTAAATTCTTTTTTCAAAAAAAATAAATTCTGATTTGATGAGAAATGAAACTCTTTTAATTTCTCCATTAATTGAATTAATCATATTAAATTATTAAAGACATTCTAATTACTATAAGTTTTTGTTATTTTTATGCCATCCAAAATTTACTTGTATATTTATAGTTTTCATTTGATAAATTTAAATTTGAATCAATAAAATTGAATTGTTTTGATTATTAGGCCAAAGAAAATTAATTAAAAAAATTTGTTTTTGATAAATTCCTTTATTCTTTTTTAATGATAAAACAATTATTTGCTTTTTATTAAACTAAACGATCAATAAATAAAATGAATATTAGAAATTTGTAATTTGTAATTTATATATAAAGATGGGATTAGCTTAAGAATTATATGAAGGTAATTACCTTAATTATCTTTCCCAAACATTAATTTTTCTCTTACTAGTTTGATTATTGATAGTTTTAAGAACTCAAATGATATGAATAATTAACTTGTAATTATCTTAATAATGCAGTGTATAAAATATAATTAATAATTTTCCCATTTACAAACAACATTAACGATGACAAAACACAAGTCCTATAATGACAATCAACACTCAAGAATTCGCAACACACAAGTCACATAACCACGTAGTGACAGCATAGCACAAGCCACGTATTTTTAATAATCTTTTACACACTGCCAGATAAAATAAATAGGCGACATATGCGAAGAACCTATAATAAGCAGACTTTTAACAGAAGGAAAAAGTCCAAACAAAATAGAATAATGGAGTGTGTCTCCAGTTAATGCAATTAAACGGCACACATACATTTATAATTACTAAATCAGCCATTAACACAAAATTATTTTGCAACATATCACAATAAACAATGTTGCAGTGTCGTTGCAAAAGAATTTTATATCATGCATTGAAAGTGTGAGATATTAATACGAGGTATATATAAATTTGGGTGGTTCTTCAATTTCAATAGCTAATTTTTGAGGTGTGATTTCCCTAAGTTTGTATCAATATTATCAGAGTCATCTATTATGACTCTCAATTTGAGTGTGGTTGTCTTAAATTTGAACGAATAAAAGAAAACCAATTTGAAATAATTTTTCCTTGACTGATTTTGTCACGATCCAAATTATGCGCCGGACCGGTACTAGAACTTAGATCAGCATAAGGCCCCTAAAGTCCGTAGTAAGCCTAACTATTTCTAATCCAATCATAGAGCCCATCATTGTAGTCCAAATCTAAGAAAATAAACAGGCAGAGTTCGGTCATAAATTGGGCTACCCAACGAGGAGCAATAGTTTACCTGACCTATAATCACAATAATCTCAATTTGGGAAGCTTAGCTCACCCTCATAATTATCAAAAAATACATATAATTTAATGAGAGCTCAGCTCTCTCATCCAATATAACACCTCAAATTTTTAAATAATTATTTTATGTGTAATTATATGATTTTTTGACTGGTTTGGTGAGCCGAGAAGGGGCTATGTGATGTTGATAATATGTGGGCTTGAGGCTTATGGTCTTAGAAGTGTTGTTTGAATAACTCTACAGGTTGGGCAGGTCCTAGGTATAGGAGAAACTCTATCGGATTTCTGGCATAAATTAGAATGTCTTTGCCTCTTTAAATTCTTGTTTTCAAATAGTACTGATGAATATATAATACAATTGTTTAGGTGATCAGAGTCAGCCATCCTCCTCCACTCAGTAGCCACAGTGATTCCTGGTGTACTGTGAGTAGATATTAATTTTATTTATAATTTCAATATTATTACACTTACAAGGCATACTCATGCATTCACTTATAATTATATGTATATAGCTATTATAAGCACGATTTGTGTTACATTATGTTTTTGATGAAATTGATGTGGGTGTCGCCTTAGGATAATTTGGAGCTGTGTGCGTGTCGACGTGCGTGAGGTGTAATATTAGATATGGATAGGACGGGCAGATCAACTTGAGCTAGTCTCGCTTGGGCTCGGTCCTTTTATGATAATTCGGGGTGAGTATGGCTTTGAGTTGATCTCGCTGACCCTTATTCTTGGATTATTAAGAGAAAGTTCAGCTTTAGTTGATCTCGCTGGCAGAGGTTGGAATTAAGAGAGCTATGTAAGGGATCAGCTCCCATATATATATATATATATATATATATATATATATATATATATATATATATATATATATATATTTTAGTGATGTAACACATGGGTATATGAGTGCTCCAAATTATTCTTTGTGCAAATATTGTATGAATTTGATTGACTTTGATGATGTATATTGCATTTCATCCTTAGGGATGCATTAGCACTTGATAGTTATAGAAATCATATTTAAAATCAATATCTTATTTTATGAGTCGAACACTCACTTATGTTCATCTTATTTTTCCACGCTACAGGAGGGTTTCATTTTCAGAATAACCTGATTCCTTTCTCGCAAGTTTATCAGCAGTTGTTCCTTGTATTTCGTTTTCTTGATTTAAAATTTAGAACTCCACATGTGTTAGAGTTATTTTTAATTTGTGGGACTGTAATGATCTATTTTCTTTAGAAACTAGTAACCTAATTTTTATGGATATATTGAATGTATGAGATGGATTATTTTAGGGAACAAGTCCGGTGAGCTAAAAACTCTCCATTGGATAGTCCAGGCTATGTCTGGACTCTGTCTAGTTGATTCTTTGAAATGGGACTTAGAGTATGGGATTTGTGGTTGGGCAAGAACAGTTAGGTTTACTACGGGCTTTGGGGGCCTTATACTGACCCAAGTACTAGTGCCGGTCTAGCCCAGAATTTGGTTCGTGATAAAGTTGTTACTAGAGCTTAAGCTTTAGATTTATGGGAATTGTTGTCTTAGTTTAGTCACATGCAAAGTATAGGATCTTGTTTTGTCTTTTCTGTAATTTGCTGCATCTAGTTTTAGCACTTCCCCTTAGTAGCATTCCTTGGTGTGTGTCAAATGTATACATTCTCATGGCAATATAAATGATATAATTTGAGTTAGTAGGTGTGCTGATATCTACCATAGTGATAAGTACCCCAAGAAATAATGTGATTAGTCAATATAAGGCAATATGTCATGCGTAATTAGTGCAAGGCACAAATGCATAAAAGGAGTCATGATAGTGTGGCTGCCTTAAAAGTGTGTGTGAATACTACAGTGACTATTGTCAGTGGGCTGCCTGGTTAGGCAAGTTTATGGTATTAAGTGAGTGTTCTATCATGATAGCTTTCCATATGATTTTTTTAATTTGAGGTGCAAGGGGTTAGAGATGACAGTCTTTTAGGACGTATTTGAGGTGCAAGGGGTTAGAGATGATAGTCTTTTAGGACGTACCATAGTAGCATATGTAATGCTCTCATTATTTTTGCTGTAAGCTACAGATTACAATACGGACATGAGATTATTATGTAGAGTTGTGTGCATCCCCATAGTGATCCATGATGAGGTTTTGTAGACACCTTTGTTTTGGTATAGTTGTATTATAACAAAATTCTACTCCTGCAAAAGAGTTAGAAACTACTAGTTATGGTTTAGAAGGCTTGGAATAGAGTAACAGATGTTATGTAACACCCCTAAGTTTAGTAGTGCGTTCTACTATTCTGGTGACCAGTGTTGTCTGGACAGCTAGGATGCCTAGAACTACACTTCGATATGAGTGAGGAGACATAAAATAATGAAATACAAGAAAAGAAAATACAAGAAAAATAGAGAAAAAATAATAGCAAAGAAATGTAACCAAGTTAAGCGAGCCGAGAACCCTAAAGATGGGTGACCGAACCGGGAAGTCACGGCGTGGACCGTTGACTAGCCCTGGACCGTGGGGAATCCTGGAAAATATTTTTAGGACTTAGATAAATGTTTATTGAAGTATAAATGTCATTAGAAATATCAAAGAAAAATTAAATAATTAGTACAAAAAAAAGTGAGAAATCGAAAAATGGACAAAACCCGGTGTTACCGAAAAATCGGGAATGCAACCCGAACATGGGCATTGTGGTCATTTGACATCCCAAGTTGTCTTTTGACCTAAATGTCCATTAAAAATACATGATATTACACTTGGAAAATATAATGAAAAATTAAATTAGTGGTACCTAATGTAAATAGTAAAAATGGAGAGTTAAATGTGGAAAAATGAAAGTTAAGATTAAACTAATAGTTAATTTTGACATAGTGCTCCACTAACTCATTTAAGTGGACCACTAACTCACCCTTTGGACAGCAGATTTAACTTCATCTTCAAGCTTCCAAATTGAGCCGAAAATGGTGAAAAGAAGATCCACCATTGTTGTCCACTTGAAAGCTTCATGCAAGCTTGATTTAAGCTTCGTTCTTGGCACCTTTCTTCACTAAAAGTTGTCCATACACCTTGGGCAGTAGATTGGCAGCAAGAAGACCAAGTATTGGAGAGATTTTGAAGAGTTTCCAAAGTGGTAAGTTTGTGTTTTTGGTTAGTGCTTCATTAAAGTTAGTAAGGAGGTTATGGGTACTTGAATTGTGAGAAGAATTTTGGAGTTTGATATTCTAAGGGAGATATTTATTTTTGGTAGCCATGAAAACTCTTTAAGGGCAGTTTATTTTTGCTTCTATATGGTGGATTAAAGGATTGAATAAATGTATATTGTGTAGAAAACTATTTAGGTGATGTATACTTAGTATATGTGAATGTGTATTGAAATTTGAGGCTTGGAAATTAATGGAATGTAAATGCATGAATCGGCAGCCTGGTTTGGCGAACCATAAGGATGTTATTTCATGTTTGGTTTATGGAATATTAATGTTGAATTGTGTTAGTTGTTATGGCAGTTTGGGTATATGTATGATGGTGTGAAGTTGGACATGTAAATGAGCATGAATAGGTGATTAAATTATTGTAATTGAATTTGACAAATTCTGCACTTTATGGTGTATGTTGAATGTGATTGTATGCTGCCAAAATGATCAACAATATGTGGTAAAATATGTTCAGGTTATGGTACAAACCAAAGTTGACATGAATGTGAAGTTTAGTAAGTGTTCAAGGTGATCTTTGATGAGTATGAATAAAATGCAATAGGGCAGTTTGTGTTTTGGGCTTAGAACCTTAAGTGTGTGGCTCCAATTGGTATGAGACCAATTGGAGGTGAAACTAGGCACAAAATGTGCCAACTTTCATGAAGGAAGCTTGCCAAAATTCTGCTTGCAAGGTAGCTTGAAAAATGACCAAATCCGGATTAAGTGCAAATAAGGCCTGAAAATTGACCATTTAAGCAGCAGTTAGTGTTTAGGCCATAACTCACTCAAAACAGGTCCAATTGACCTGAAATTTTGACCATGAATAGTTAAGACCCATATCTACAAGTCTTATGAAGATACCAAAACCCAGAAATGACCATAAGCAAGTCAAACAGCTTGCATAAGTTCGGGTCCAAAAACTGGCCAAACCAAAAATGACCTAAAGTGACCAATTTTGATGCAATTTGATCAGCAATAGTAAAATGACCATAACTTGGTCTACATAACTCGGGATGACCTGAAAATTTTCCCCGCGTGCAATAAGACATAGATATACAAGTTTGTAGTTTTGACCAAAACCCGAAAACCGGGGGAACTAGGTCATCCGGCTAGGTCAAACTAGTATCCCGGAATCCAGCAAATTGCAAGAAAATGCAAGATACATGGAAATGAATTTGGTAACATGTACCAACCCTAAAAGACTATCGAATGTGACATATTGGTAACATTAGAACCTAATTCACCTAGACTGCATCGAGGGTCAACATCTTAGGTTGACTAAAGAAATAATAAAATTCAATAAATTAAGTATTAAGCCTTATTGTTAGAGACGGTTTAAATGAGTACTGAAACACTTCAAATTGTGTTTTTCAGTTAGCAAAGACTCAGGGAAAGGGAAGGAAACACTGAGTCAAGGACATGAGACAGTTATCAGAGGTTTGTGCACAATAAGTATTTCTTTTGAATTTTTCAATTGAAATAAATTACGATTATTTATATGTTATTGTTTTAAATTGTGTTTGTGCACAACGGCTATTTCTTTTGAATTTTTCAATTGAAATGAATTATGACTATTGTACATTATTGTTTTAAATTATGTTTGTGCACAATAAGTATTTCTTTTGAATTTTTCAATTGAAATAAATTATGATTATTTTTATATTATTGTTTTAAATTGTGTTTGTGCACAATAATTTTGACTTCTCATTTTCTACTTAAAAATTTAATTGAACATTATAGTTTTAAATTGTGTCCGTGCACAATACTTTTATATTCACTGCTTTTACTAGCAAATTTATTTGGAGAAATGAGTTATGAATAATTTTTGATTGCTTTGGTTTTGGGAATATTATTTGGAAATTATTGTGTTGCCAACTTTGCAAATGGAAATTTTGAGATAAAATATGATTTATGGTTTGTATGAAATATTATGATTTGAAATTGTTTTGATTCACACTTGGCATGACACTGTTACTATGTTCCTCCTCCATTTATGGGGTGAGTGTGATATATTCCTCCCTTTTTGACCTATCAGTCTGGGGTGAGTGTGATTATGTTCCTCCCTCTTTGACTTCTCAGTCTGAGGTGAGTGTGGATGAGTACTCATTATTCAGCTAGCTTCCTCCCTCATCGATTTCGATTATTGGGGTGAGTGTGTCTTGTCATGGTGTACAACACGGCATGTGTGCAAAAATTGTGTCATGGCCTAAATTGTGATATTGATCGGAACACTATATTATTCAATTATTTGATCAAATTGTGTTATTGATTGGCAAAACTGTATTATTCAGTTACTTGATCAAATTGTGTTATTGACTGGCAAAATTATGTTACTCAGTTATTTGATCAAATTTGTATTATATGAACTTTGTAAATTTTGTGAACTATTTGATTTGTGAATTATCAATAAAAGATTTATATATCGCATTTCAAATTGTTATTGTGCACCACTGAGTAAATTTTACTTAGCGATAGCTTTTCATTACTGTCGCAGGTAGACAGACTGACAGAGCAGCAGACTAGGCTGTTAGTACTACACTGAAAGATCATCGGATATATTAAGTATACCATAGTTTGTATTTTGTATTGTAATATATGCTCACTGTATGTATATTTTGTTCTTGGTTTTGAGCAGTTGTAAATTAAAATTGTACATTGAAGTTGTAAAATAAATTATGAGTTATTTTGGCTTGTAAATTTTATACTGTATTTCTTTTATCTTAGTCTTTGAAAAATTACTGTAGATTTGAGTTGAGAAATATATTGTGTTGTTTAACTGTTGGAGTTGAGCTTGAGAAAAAAATATTGAAGTGCTTTTTACAAGTTTTTGAAGAACTGTTTTATCCAAAATACAGATGCACTCTGCAAAAATTTTTACAGAAATTACTAATAGTCCAAATGTGTTAGCTGTTTCATTGCAATTCAAAAAAATTTTTTTAATACCTGTAAATAGTGCTCGCCACTGTAAAAAGAAGTAAGAAAAGTTTTAAAATCCCTTGTAGTGTATTTAATGGGTTATCAGTAGACGAAGTTGGTAATTCATTAGGTATACTATGGGATGATGTTATGCCTTACAGAGGGGTAGGGTGTGACATGTTTTAGTGGTATCAGAGTAAGTTTTTAAATTCTGTTTTCACATGTTATTTGAATATTCTTTCTTCATAGTACAACTGCTCAATATCATTGTTTGATACATACAGTACATTACATTATAAATATGCACTAACGGGAGGAAATCTCCTTGTGTTATTTGTTCAGGAGGTCTAAGAACCTCGCATTGACTATGGAAGAGGGTGATCGTTCAGTCGGTCAATCTATAGAGGCTGAGGTGCAAGGGGATGCCCCAGCCCTACACAATGTCAGTGGTTCAAGAAGACCACCCCAGCATCGCAGTTTCCTGCTCAGTTCGCTCAGCAGATGGCTGCAATGTTCCAACAAATGGCTGGTAATGCGTCTACTCAAGTCCCAATACAGACACCAGTGGTACAACCACAGTCTTCTGCAAGGCAGTATGACAAATTAATGAAATATGGGGCTATAAAGTTCAAGGGGACAGTAAATCCTCTAGAGGCAAAACAATGGTTAGAGAGGATGGATAGGGTATTCAAGAAACTGCATTGCACGGAGGAGCTCAGATTTGAATACTCAGTATCTCTGCTACAGAGGGATGCTTATGACTGATGGAAAACCATTCCCCACAGTCTGGTAGAAACTGCAGTGCTAACATGGAATGACTTTCTCAGGGAATTCAGACAAAAATATGTCCCCGATGCTTATGTAGACCAGAAGCTGCAAGAGTTCCTAAGTCTGAAACAGGGGAGTAGATCGGTGGCTGAATATGAAAGGGAATTTTCTAGCCTAAGCCATTATGCAGTAAGTTTACTTGCTACCAGCAGGGAGAGATGCAAGAGGTTTGAAACTGGCTTGAAGCCCAGTATCGGATTACAAGTAGTCGGATTCAAACACACTAACTTCTCTGAACTTATTTCTCAAGCCCTAGAATTAGAAAGAATTGAATCTGAAGCGGCTCCTGAGAAAAAGAAATCAGAGAAGACAGAAAAAGAGGAAAAGTCAGTAGAACAGAGATCTGGTGGTCCTACTGGAAAGAGGAAAAACTTTAGGGGACACAACAGAGGTGGTAAGAAGTCCGGTAGAGATAGATCTTCTGGACAGAAATCACCCCGATTTGATCAGCAAACTCAGCAGAAACCCAGAAATGCGCTGTCAGATTGACTTTGTGAAACTTATGGTAAACCACATAGTGGGGTATGTTATAGAGTCGTATGAGCATGTTTTAATTGTGGAGAGACTGGTCATTTTGCTAGGGATTGTGTAAATCCATGTCGTTCTGGATCATTTACTACACCAAAGGGATCAACCCAAGTTTCTACCCCAAAGAGTTCATCATCAGTTAGTAGAGGTAGAGGTAGAGGTAGGGGTAGTACATCTAGAAGTCAAAGTACTGTGAATCAGCCAGAACAGGATGATGCTCCAGCTGGAGTATACGCTATACGACAGAGAGAAGAGGCTTAGACTTTTGACATTATTGCTGGTACTTTCTCAAATAGTAACTAAGATATATATATATATATATATATATATATATATATATATATATATATATATATGTATTGTTTGACCTGGGGTCTGCATACTTTTATGTTAGTGTTAGAACTATATGTTCTATTGTTATTCCTTTACAGGGGAATAAATTTAGATGCATTAGTGATTAGTCCTTTAAGATAAGGATTGTGATAATAAGTGAAATTAGTTTTGAAAGAGTTTATCGGTGAAAAGTATGTTCTAACACACCATAAATTATAAAGCTAAATAGCAAGCCTACTTAATGTAAGGCAAGAGGATGTAAAAGTAAGTTACAGTAATAGAATTGCTCTAGATGAGGGCAAGGATGTTATTATTAGTAATTGTTAATGGATATTGTAATCAAAATAAATTTCGGATATTAGTAAATTCAAAAAGGATAAAATATCAGAAAATTTGATCTATTGGGATGTATTGTAGTAACTATGCAATGTTCTTGATGTTTATACTGTAAGATGCAGATTACAGTACTGACTTAAGATTATTGTGTAGAGCTACGTACTACTCGATAGTACACCAAGATGAGAATAGTTGCCAACGACATATGTTTTGGTATAGTTATGCCAGAACAGAATTTTATTGTTGGAAATAAGTTTGAAAATCCTACTTAGGGATTTAAAACTCAAAAGTTAGAATATCGAAAGGTTATAGTTTAGTACAAAAGGGAAGTAAGTTATAGAATATTGACAGATAAAAAGAGTTATGGAAGTAAAAATTCGAACAGTTGATTCAGATATAACAAAAAAATGTTACGAATGTGAGGAAGACTATTGACTAGAATAGTCAGAGGATCAACGATTAGATAAATCATTCTAACATGACCTCAAGGGTCATTCAAGAAGGAACATGAACCGAAATATTAGACAGGACAATAGTAAGAGAAGATTGGTGTTATAAAAACAAATTAAACGTTGTATTAGATTGTTAAAAGTCTTATACAAATTTGAGGAAAAGAAGATTATACGATCATATAGTGTAACACCCTCCCCGTAGCAACTCCGCATACCATCGCTCTTGATCGGCAGGTCGGTCCGGACAGCTATAACGTCCGAAAAAATATTTAAACTAAAGTTAGGAACCATAATTAACTCAAATATTAATAAGAAAAATTTAGTAAAAATTTTAGAAATAAAATATAACCAAGTTAAATGAGCCGGTGCCCAAGCGAAGGGTAACCAGAGGGAAGTTGCGGTTCTCGCAACGAGGAGCCCTAGACCCAGGGGAAAAATTTTAAAATAATTTTTGAGACTCCAGAGAAGGGTTATTGAGGTTCCTATGGCATTAGAGTGCCAAGAAAATATTTAGAAAAATTTTTCAATCGGTACAGACACTTTTGACCCGTTAAGCCAAACGGAGGGCATTTTGGTCATTTCGCCTTCAGAGGTGATTTTTGGCCGACTTGTCCAGTTAAGTAAATAATTAATATGACATAAAATATGAATAAACATTACTAAAAATGAAATTGGAAATGAGTAGTGGATAAAAGAAAAGGAAAATGAAATAAAAAGCAATTTATGACATCTTGATGATGTCATTTAAAAGCCATAACCAATCACAATTAAGTAACCATTTGACTAATTAATAAAAGAGATAAATAAAGACCAAGGAAGACCAAAAACAAGCAGCCATCTTCTTCTTCAAAACGTGATCCTCTCCTCTATAACCCTCCATGGAAGTTTTCTTTAATTACTTCCATTTTCCCATGAATTTGCACTATAAAACCCTAAGTCCCTTCACTAAAAGCTTGTCTCTACCTCTTGGGAAGTGTTTGGCAGCCTAGAAAGTGAAGGAAAGTGAAGTTTTAGCTTGGAAAATTCTGCCCTACAAGAGGTTAGTGCATTAGATACTTAAAACTCTTTATTTTTATGATTTGTAACTTGAATTGAGTAAGAATTGTAACTAAAATAAACAAGAATTATGTGTATACATACTATGACTTTTCGGTAGCCCTTGTGAAGGAATTATTTTGATTGGTTTGATGGACTTAGAGTGAACTAGAGCTTATGTTTAAAGTGCATACCTATACATATACAAAGAAAGAAAGAGTTAAGTAAGGAATTTGTGAAAACTCATATGGGAATTAGGGTTTTGAGAAGTGAAAAATTGATTTGGCTTAGGAAATTGTTAGAGAACATTTTAATGGTCAATTAGTGACCATTTTAGGTAAGTTGAGCACAATTTGGACTGAAAAATAGGATTGCAAAGTGAAGATGTAGGTTGCCCTAGGACAGCAGTAGAGGGACTGAAAATTCAGTCCACTTGGACTGCCATAACTTAGGCTGTGTTGGTCCAATTGGTGTTTGGCCAATTGGACATGAAACTAGGCTTATAATGGCACATTTTTTTCTGAAGAAACCATGCCCAAAAGACTAAAGCAAGAGGACCAAAAGTTGGCCCCAATCCGGACACCCTGCAACTGATTCTGCAGAATGACTTTCATTTGGCCATAACTCACTGTAGATTTGGTCAATTGACCTGAATTTTTTACAGAAATAAGTTAAGACATAGAAAAACAACTTTCATGAAGAAACCTACCCCAAATTATGGCCAGAACCAATTCAAAAAGGCAATCACGATCCACTGCTCATGTTATCAGATATGGTCAATTCTGCAGATTGGCAATCCGGCCAGCTGTGGTTTTTGAGCCATATCTGGAGCTAAAAAACTCCAAATGGAGTGATTCAAAAAAGGAAATTCAACTAGAAAAAATAAGGAACAACTTTCATGTTTGTCATTTCTTCAAATTCCCACTGCAATAGGGCCCAATGGAATAGTAAAGTTGGGTCTCAAAAACTGAAATTTCTGCCCTCTTAGAATTAAGTTGAGAAATGGAAATGGCAATCAATTCCAACAAGTTTTAAATACAAAATGTGGTATGTTTGGGGTGTTAAAACCAATACACCTATTTTCTATCGAAAAGTCAACATTTTTGTTGATCAATGAGGTGAATAGTGACATCAAAACTTGAAATGCACAAATTGAAGAATTTAAAAGTTTCAAATGCCCTAGTATACCTAACATGATTGGTTTGGATAGTTTGGCATGCCAATAGGGTTCAGTTAGCAGTACTGCACATGGCAATATGCCGTTCTGTGATTTCATGGCTTTTAGCCATTCTGACTTTGCATTGAGATTTGGCCTTGTACCTGAGATTAATTACAGCTTGTTAGCTGTTCTATTGCACACCGGGAGAGGCATATGTGACCGATGGTGTGACAGCCCGAGGTACTAGGTACCCAGCGCCAGTTTACCCGTTATCCATTCCAGTCGTCCAGTGTAGGTTACTTGGGCAACCAAATGAATGAAAGTGAACAAAGTTAATGAATTAATGTATATACCCATACTAAACAAATGAATCATACACATTCACTACATATTTGTTTTCTTGCTATTTTCTTTTATTATATTATTGCACCACTAAGCATTATTGCTTAGCGCGTTGCTTTGCCACGCCAGAGGTACCGAGATCTCGATCGTGAGCCCAGAGACCACGATTGGGTGAGTCCATCCTGCAGCTCGCATGCTGTCCTTGTCACCTCAACTTCTGTAGTGCATTGGTAGGACACTAGGTGTCATTTTGATATTTTGTAGCAAATTTTTACTTTCTCATATGTATTTGAACTTATGTAATATATTTTGATGTTCATGTAAATAATGAAAGTTATGACTATGAATGCAAAATTTGAGCATTTATTTATTGCTTGTATATGAGTATTATGAGAAATGGATGTTTGAGAAATGAAAAGGTTATTGAGAACTGAAATTGAGAAATATTGTTGAGATTTTGGATATTGGAGTTTGAGATGATTGAATACAAATTTTGGAAGTGTTTTTAACAAGTTCAAGAAGCTATTTTCTCTATTTTAGCAGTACTCTGCCGGATTTTCTATAAAATTTTCGGAACCTCAAATAAATTATAATTTTAATAAATGAACTATATTTCACAAACTATATTCAAAACCTTGACAAAAATTAATTAAGGTAAAATAGAGTGTGCCGGTACACCGTGTAGCATAGCTTGCTCGGCTACACTGTAGACGGGTAAGGGGTGTCACATATAGAAAGGAGAAAATAAATTTATGACTATTGTAAGATGGCTATTGGGTAAAATTTCATGGACGAAATTTACTTAAGGGGAGGAGAATTGTAACACCCCTAAGTTCGGTAGTGCGTTCTACTGTTTCGGTGACCAGTGCTGTCCGGACAGCTAGGATGCCTAGAACTACACTTCGATATGAGTGAGGAGACATAAAATAATGAAATACAAGAAAATAAAATACAAGAAAAACAAAGGAAAAATAATAGCAAAGAAATGTAACCAAGTTAAGCGAGCCGAGAACCCTAGCGATGGGTGACCGCACCGGGAAGTCACGGCGTGGACCATTGACTAGCCCTGGACCGCGAGGAATCCTGGAAAATATTTTTAGGACTTAGATAAATGTTTATTGAAGTATAAATATCATTAGAAATATCAAAGAGAAATTAAATAATTAGTACAAAGAAAAGTGAGAAATCGAAAAATGGACAAAACCCGGTGTTACCGAAAAATCGGGAATACAACCCGAACATGGGCATTGTGGTCATTTGACATCCCAAGTTGTCTTTTGACCTAAATTTCCATTAAAAATACATGATATTACACTTGGAAAATATAATGAAAAATTAAATTAATGGTACCTAATGTAAATAGTAAAAATGGAGAGTTAAATGTGAGAAAATGAAAGTTAAGATTAAACTAATAGTTAATTTTGACATAGTGCTCCACTAACTCATTTAAGTGGACCACTAACTCACCCTTTGGACAGCAAATTTAACTTCATCTTGAAGCTCCCAAATTCAGCCGAAAATGGTGAAAAGAAGATCCACCATTATTGTCCACTTGAAAGCTTCATGCAAGCTTGATTTAAGCTTCGTTCTTGGCACCTTTCTTCACTAAAAGTTGCCCATACACCTTGGGCAGTAGATTGGCAGCAAGAAGACCAAGTTTTGGAGAGATTTTGAAGAGTTTCCAAAGTGATAAGTTTGTGTTTTTGGTTAGTGCTTCATTAAAGTTAGTAAGGAGGTTATGGGTACTTGAATTGTGAGAAGAATTTTGGAGTTTGATGTTCTAAGGGAGATATTTATTTTTGGCAGCCATGAAAACTCTTTAAGGGCAGTTTATTTTTGCTTGTATATGGTGGATTAAAGGATTGAATAAATGTATATTGTGTAGGAAATTATTTAGGTGATGTATATTTAGTATATGTGAATGTGTATTGAAATTTGAGGCTTGGAAATTAATGGAATGTAAATGCATGAATCGGTAGCCTGGTTTAGCGAACCATAAGGATGTTATTTCATGTTTGGTTTATGGAATATTAATGTTGAATTGTGTTAGTTGTTATGGCAGTTTGGGTATATGTATGATGGTGTGAAGTTGGACATGTAAATGAGCATGAATAGGTGATTAAATTGTTGTAATTGAATTTGACAAATTCTGCACTTTATGGTGTATGTTGAATGTGATTGTATGCTGCCAAAATGATCAACAATATGTGGTAAAATATGTTTAGGTTATGGTACAAACCAAAGTTGACATGAATGTGAAGTTTGGTAAGTGTTCAAGGTGATCTTTGATGAGTATGAATAAAATGCAATAGGGCAGTTTGTGTTTTGGGCTTAGAACCTTAAGTGTGTGGCTCCAATTGGTATGAGACCAATTGGAGGTGAAACTAGGCACAAAATGTGCCAACTTTCATGATGGAAGCTTGCCAAAATTCTGCTTGCAAGGTAGCTTGAAAAATGACCAAATCCGGATTAAGTGCAAATAAGGCCTGAAAATTGACTATTTAAGCAGCAGTTAGTGTTTAGGCCATAACTCACTCAAAACAGGTCCAATTGACCTAAAATTTTGACCATGAATAGTTAAGACCCATATCTACAAGTCTTATGAAGACACCAAAACCCAGAAATGACCGTAAGCAAGTCAAACAGCTTGCAAAATTTCTGGCCCAAAAACTGGCCGAACCAAAAATGACCTAAAGTGACCAATTTTGATGCAATTTGACCAGCAACAGTAAAATGACCATAACTTGGTCTACATAACTCGGAATGACCTGAAATTTTTCTCCGCTTGCAATAAGTCATAGATCTACAAGTTTATAGTTTTGACCAAAACTCGAAAACCGAGGGAACTAGGTCATCCGGCTAGGTCAAACTAGTATCCCGGAATCCAGCAAATTGCAAGAAAATGCAAGATACATGGAAATGAATTTGGTAACATGTACCAACCCTAAAAGACTATCGAATGTGACATATTGGTAACATTAGAACCTAATTCACCTAGATTGCATCGAGGGTCAACATCTTAGGTTGACTAAAGAAATAATAAAATTCAATAAATTAAGTATTAAGCCTTATTATTAGAGACGGTTTAAATGAGTACTGAAACACTTCAAATTGTGTTTCTCAGTTAGCTAAGACTCAGGGAAAGGGAAGGAAACACTGAGTCAAGGACATGAGACAGTTATCAGAGGTTTGTGCACAATAAGTATTTCTTTTGAATTTTTCAATTGAAATAAATTATAATTATTTATATGTTATTGTTTTAAATTGTGTTTGTGCATAATGGCTATTTCTTTTGAATTTTTCAATTGAAATGAATTATGACTATTGTACATTATTGTTTTAAATTATGTTTGTGCACAATAAGTATTTCTTTTGAATTTTTCAATTGAAATAAATTATGATTATTTGTATGTTATTGTTTTAAATAGTGTTTGTGCACAATAATTTTGACTTCTCATTTTCTACTTAAAAATTTAATTGAACATTATAGTTTTAAATTGTGTCCGTGCACAATACTTTTATATTCACTGCTTTTACTAGCAAATTTATTTGGAGAAATGAGTTATGAATAATTTTTGATTGCTTTGGTTTTGGGAATATTATTTGGAAATTATTGTGTTGCCAACTTTGCAAATGGAAATTTTGAGATAAAATGTGATTTATGGTTTGTATGAAATATTATGATTTGAAATTGTTTTGATTTACACTTGGCATGACACTGTTACTATGTTCCTCCTCCATTTATGGGGTGAGTGTGATATATTCCTCCCTCTTTGACCTATCAGTCTGGGGTGAGTGTGATTATGTTCCTCCCTCTTTGACTTTCCAGTTTGAGGTGAGTGTGGATGAGTACTCATTATTCAGCTAGCTTCCTCCCTCATTGATTTCGATTATTGGGGTGAGTGTGTCTTGTCGTGGTGTACAACACGGCATGTGTGGAAAAATTGTGTCATGGCCGAAATTGTGATATTGATCGACAATACTGTATTATTCAATTATTTGATCAAATTGTGTTATTGATTGGCAAAACTGTATTATTTAGTTACTTGATCAAATTGTGTTATTGATTGGCAAAATTGTGTTACTCAGTTATTTGATTAAATTTGTATTATATGAACTTTGTAAATTTTGTGAACTATTTGATTTGTGAATTGTCAATAAAAGATTTATATATCGCATTTCAAATTGTCATTGTGCACACTGAGTAAATTTTACTCGTGATAGCTTTCATTCTTTATCACGGTAGACAGATCGATGAGTGAGACTAGGCTGCTAGTACTACACTGAAAGATCATCGGGTATATTGAGTATACCATAGTTTGTATTTTGTATTGTATTGTATGTTCACTGTATGTATATTTTGTTCTTGGTTTTGAGCAGTTGTAAATTAAAATTGTACATTGAAGTTGTAAAATAAATTATGAGTTATTTTGGCTTGTAAAATTTATACTGTATTTCTTTTATCTCAGTCTTTGAAAAATTATTGTAGATTTGAGTTGAGAAATATATTGTGTTGTTTAACTGTTGGAGTTGAGCTTGAGAAAAATATTAAAGTGCTTTTTACAGGTTTTTGAAGAACTGTTTTATCCAAAATACAGATGCACTCTGCCAAAATTTTTACAGAAATTACTAATAGTCCAAATGTGTTAGCTGTTTCATTGTAGTTCAAAAAAAAAATTTTTTTAATACCTGTAAATAGTGCTCGCCACTGTAAAAAGAAGTAAGAAAAGTTTTAAAATCCCTTGTAGTGTATTTAATGGGTTATCAGTAGACGAAGTTGGTAATTCATTAGGTATACTACGGGATCATGTTATGCCTTACAGAGGGGTAGGGTGTGACATGTTACTTTTGGGCGGTAACTAGAGTCGATGATTCGATTATCCTATCTTGTGCATAGAGTTATAGCATGAGTTGTTATAGGATTAGAGATTTAGTATAGTTGGAGTGTAAGAATGGCACCTGCGAAGTGAGATCATTTAGTTTTTTATATGAGATTTTGGACAATTTTGGCATTACGATGAATGTTTTGCCTAAAGTTTAGTAAGAATAATATCTCCTTTATGTGGCAATGAGGTACATAGTACGACTTTGCTCCCTAAAGGAAACATTAGGTTATGAATAATGTTCATGGTCTATGAAATGATGTTTAGGGAACATTTGTAATATGATAAAAGCGCAAATAGCGTTGCCCAGTTATGATAATGTGATAGATGTAGTACCTCTCTTATAGTCAGTTGTGCTACAAAGTATGGTAATGTCCTTTTAGGAGAGACTAAAGTGTACTACCAATGTTGGTAACCTATTTAATGGAATCTTAGATGGGATTGTAGTGTGGTAGAGAGTTGTTGGCTCAGAAACCTTAGGGAGGGTACAAGCTCTACTGTAGGAATTATAAGTGATTAAATCAAGACTAATGTAGTTATTTTTAGCTTAGTGATGGGAATTGGGTACTCAGTACCTTAAGTTCAACTGAATAAGTAGCAATGAAAGAAGGGAACCCTGCGAATCCCCCTCTTCGAGGTAGTAGATGGTAGTCTATAATCTAATAGATAGAAACAAAAAATCATGCAATGAATGCATGGCTACTGTTTCCTAAGTTCTTTCTCAGCTTCTTACTACCTAAGATCAAAGTATACTCAAAGCATAAAAAAGGATAAGGGCAACAAATCAATGAAGACAATAGAATACCAATAGATAAAAGAAGTGTAGAAATAAGAGTTAGTATAGTTAGGTCTAGATGCAACAGGAGAGATAGGTCGAATGCCTGTAACACCCCTATTTGCATAGCCTGATATATGTTACTGTTCTGATGACCGGTATCGGTCCGGACAATTAAGGGGATTAGAACTGTGTTTAAGACACCTAGTTAAGCCCTGAACACAAATAATTAGTAATTGTTAATTAGTTAAGTATAAATAAGAAAAACAGAACATAAGAAGTTAAACGAGCCGAGAGTTACGGTGATGGGTGACCTTCTCGGGAATGACTGCGAAGTCAATTTAAACTCAAATTTTGAACCATAAAATGTGACGCCGCAGTCCTTAGGACCATTACGAACACAGTGGAAAAGAGAAAATCACAAAAAAGAATTGTTAAGCTAGTCAAATAATTAGGTTAGGGAGCTGGAAGAAATATTGAATTAATTGCAAACCGGGTTGAACTGGCGAGGGGCAATTTGGTCAATTGACCCCGAGAGCTGACTCCTGACCTAACTGTCAAATAAAATCGGAGAAAAGAAAAATTCAAAATCGGGAATTAAATTAAAGAACTAATAGAAAAATTAAAAAAAAAAAGAGAAAATGAAAAAGTGAAGGGAGATGACATCATGCATGATGCCATAAATCCTATAATTAATAAATTAATTAAATTGATTTTTTTTTGTTCTTCCATAAGACAAAATACATAAAAGAAAAGAAAAAAAATTTATTTGGTCTTCTTCCTTATCCCTTGCCGCCCTCACTCTCTCCCTCACATCTCCATTGTTAGACTTCCATTAAAGCTTGCACTCAAGCTTAAACTTCTTCACTAACCCTTAATAGCTTCCATAAAAACCTCATTAGAGCTTGTTATCTCAACCTAAGAAGAAGATTGAAAGAGGAAAGAAGAACAAAAGATAGAGATTTGAAGTTCTAAGAAAGGTTAGTAAGCAAACTTAATAATTTTAGTTTGGTTACTACATTTTTAACTTATTGAACTTGTAAATAAACCTTAAATAAAAGAAAAATTTGTTGAGGGACTATGAGTGAATTTCGGCCAGCTAGGGTTACTATACATATGTTTGTGTTTTGCTTGAATTTGATAAGTTAGGCAAGCTTGTATGAATGAGGTATTGAGGTTGAGATACTTAGAATTAGCTAAATGCAACAATTTAGTGTGGTTAGGGTTTGGACACTTAGGGTTTAGAGACAAAAATGTAAAAAATTGATAAATGATGTCTCGGACCTAGTTTGAAGGGAGAAATGGTCAATTGTGACCAAATGGAATGTGTTAGAAGTGTTTGAATCAAAACCAAATTCGGATTGAGTGTGGTCATGCTGCTGGCAGCATGACCAAGGCCCCTTTGAGGGACCAAAAATGAAAATTTACAAGTCCAATTGGTATGAGACCAATTGGGAATGAAAATAGACAATAAATGACACAATTTTCATTCAGGAAGCATGCCAAAAAAGTAATCAAAACCTAGTGAACAAATTTGCCAAACTTGGAAAATCTCAGTCTGCGCTGTACAAAATGACCAAATGAATAGTGTTTGTTCATTTGGCCATAACTTGAGCTAGGCAGGTCTAAATGACCTGAAATTTTACCAGTGGACAGTTGAGGTATATACCTAAAACTTTCATGAAGAACAACAACCCAAATTATGCCATTAACCAAGTCATTTGGCCACCCAAAATTGGTGACCTAAAACTGCCAGAACCAAAATTTGCCCAGAAAACTGGGTTGAGTCTAATCTAGCAGCCATGGTTCAAATGGCTATAAATTGAGCTACAAAACTTCAATTGGAGTGATTCAAAAAGGAGAATAAACTTAAGACAATAGGGAACATTTTCTATGAAGGAAGTTTTGCCAAATTCAAACAGAAAAAAGACCAATGGAACAGTGCAACCTTAGACACCAAAATTGAAAATTTTCAAATTTGCCTAAAAGACTTAGAATTTGAATAAACAACCAAAACCAACAAATTTAGTCACCAAAATGTGGTATGTGGGTGAAGTTGGAATTCCCATACCTATTAAGCCTTAGAAAGTCAACAATTTGACTTGAATAGTGTAGTGAATAGTAACTCGAAACACAAAATTTAAAGAATGTCGAGATTATCACATTAGAGCTAGGTAAAAGTGAAGTTAAATTTATTTTTGGATTTATGTTAAGTTATGGTATTGAAACACTGTAAAATTATGTGTTTCAGTTGAAAAGAAAACCGGGAAAGAACCCGATGAATCGAGTCAAGGCCAAGAGGCTACTCGTTTAAGGTTTGTGCACAACTAACTCTTTTGTTATTTTTCAATTCCAAATTGATTTGAAATAAATTTATTGTATGATTTATGATTTTTATTGTATTGAGAATTTTAACTTATTGAATGAAATTGTATAATTTGAATATAAATTTTCTTATGCATTTAAGGATTTATTGCATGGTTTTGAGAATTGTAAATTTTAAGTTTGATGTGTTGCCAACCTTGAGCATGAATTTATGATGATTAAATATGTTGATGATTCGTAAACACTTTGTAAATAGAAATTATTTTGAATATGATTTGAAACTACAGTTGACATGGCAAAATTTGTTGTGAATTCTCATTAGCTTGTCTAGTGAGATATCTCCTCCACTAGATGGGGCGAGTTACTTCCTCTTTGGCTTGCCAGTTGGGGAAGAATTTGAATGAGTACTCATATATAATAGCTAGTCTTTGTTTCTCCCTTCTTGCCTCGGTTATTGGGAGAATGTGAAATGTCGTGGTGTACAACACGACATCTATTTGAATTTTGGGTCATGGGATCAATTGTGTGAATTGTTGGCAATCCCCTTTAAATTATGCATAATTTGATAAATTGTGATTGAAATAAATAATTTGTTAGTGATTCAAAATATGTTCGTACTATTTCGAAATTTAAAAGAAATGTAAATAAATAGTTATTAATTGATCAAAATGTTATTCAAATGAATAATTTGCATGAATGAAAATAATGATTTTTGTATGTCATGGATTTTGAAGAATTTAGAAATTTTAAATTTTATTCATTATGAATTGTTAAGAATAATTTGTATTAAGTTTTAAATTATTAGTTGTGCACCACTGAGTTCACCACTCAGCGATAGCTTTGTATGCTGTCGCAGATATAGAGACTAGAGGAGCAGCAGATTCAGCTGCTGAGGACAGGAGTGCTACCTGCTTGAAGTTATCGGGTATAATTTATACTCTGACTGTAAATATTCATTTTGATGTATGTATTGCACATAATTGTATGGACATATAAAATCGGTCTTGAGTAGCTTGTACAAAGTTTGTATAAAGTTGTAATAAATTTTAGTTTGGATTTTCTTAATGTAAATTTCTAGTATGATGTATATATAAATTATTTTGTCATTAATGAAATATGATTGGTAGTATTTTATTTTAAATTGAATGAAATTCATTAATGGTATTTTGATAATTGTTGGATATTGGAAATGGTGAATTTGAATTTTGGAAGTTGATAAATGTGTTAAAATTGATTGAGATGATTGTGACTTTTGAAGAAGTTGTTGAGAAAAAATTATTGGAAGTGTTTTTACAGGAATTTGAAGAACTGTTTTCTCAAAATACAAACAACACTCTACCAAAATTTTTATAAAATTTGCAGAAAAATAAAATGGACCAAAAATTTTAACTAGTTTCAACTTCGAATAAATGATTTTAATACCTATTAGAAAATGCTCACCACTTATCAATAGTAAGAAAATTGTTTCAAAATCCCTTGTAGTATATTTAATGGGTTACCAGTAGACGAAGTACGGTAATTCATTAGGTGTATTACGGGAGCATGTTACATCTTACGAGGAGTAGGGTGTGATAATGCCAATGGAAATGCTAGTTGTAGTGGTTTGAGGACTAAGTCTAAGTATCTCAAAGGTGCAAATGATTTGGCAAAGACACAGAAAGGTATAGTCCTCTGGTATAACTATTAGGATAGGAAAAAGAATAAAGCTAAAGAATTAGAGTAATTAAAATTTTATTCTCCGTAACATAGAAAGAGATGGATTAATAAGCAAGTAAGATTAGATAACCAGAATAGGACCATATCAGTGAGTACAGTTGTTAAGATATAGAACCTAAAAGTGCAAAACCTAGAGCAGGCTATAGTACGACTGTGACAAGAGTTAAAACAAGGAGCTTCAAGTTGCAGGATTGGATCTATTCCCTGTTTCTAAGGTGAAATGAATAGCAATGAGGCAATATTCCTTTAATCCATTAACAGTACAAATGGAGTTAGGTGAGGAATGCAAAGCGAGTAGTTGCTAGATAGTGTACAATGGTGTCCTAAACTATCTTATCAAATTAAGGAAAGAAGCTAGTAAATAGTAAGTTGATTGAGGTCGATATAATGGTTCAAATAGGTATAATGATGAAAAAGAATAATTGATGATGAATATGGTGTAAGACATGCTACTATGTGAATGTTAGCACTAAAAGGAAATTCATATGTGGAATCATGTTGGGGAATATTCAAGTATTGAGTATCATTGGGAAATTTGAAGGCATAATTGGTTTTAATGAGCATTATGGTAAATAAAGGTGGATTAAGAACCTCATTATATTTTTATATGCACTTATTAGACCACCCTTTGATGATGGGGTTTATATTTTAGCATTATACTGTATTTGGATAATGCTTGATATACACATAGCGTTTGGAGCGTATATCAGGTGATCGCCCTTTGGGGGCAGCTCTGCGCATTGTGTATGACCAGCATATTACTCCCATAATTGGGATGCCAGCATTTGCTCTTTCGGGTGGTGTGGGGGGGGGGGGGGGTGTGGGGTTTGGAGGGGGGAAGGGGTAGCTAGGTCATCAATGCAACCCAAATATGCCAGCAGATCTAACAGGATACATATATGAGTGCATGGGGATTTATGTCTTGGAAATTATTTTAGAGCAAATATTTTATATTGAGGTATAATGAAAGGAATAGAGCTGTTGAATTAGTATATGATTTGTAGCATGAGAATTATTAAGAGAGATTGGTATATGAATAAATAATGAATTTTCTTTCTTTGAGAAATATGAGACTTTTGTATTGCATGAGTATCGAGGTTCAACTTTAATGGTATAATTGATAATAATGATATGCCATCAGTTGTGGGAATGACTCAAGTGTGTTGATTATATACAGAGGGAAACATAAGATTATAGGGAAGACAATTGTGTCAGGTATAAATAGTTAAGTTTATAAGATAATTTGTAGCTAGCTCTACTAAGATCAAGAATAAATATATGACAATGGGTTTAAGGACTAACTATGCATAATATAATAATTTAAAGGAGATATTGTAAAAGAACTATCTGGAGTTGAAATGGGAGCATAAGTTCTAAAGTGAACTCTAATAATCGGAGCATTAGGTTTTATCTTGTGTTACTAGATTCAGAATGGTGAGACCTAGAGTCTGTAATTGGAGTTAGGTAGGCATTTTTAGCATGAATAACAGGATAATTATGTAAGAAAATATGAGTGACAATATGATAATATGTAACAAAACACTAGTAGAGGACAGGATAGGACAAGATAGGTATAGTTGTAATTACAAGTTATTAAAAAAGTATAAGGATCAGAGGAGTAATTATTGGTAAGACTGGAGTTAGTTCTACAAGAATCTATCAATACTTTATCTTCTAGGACATAGCAGAGTATAAGGGGCACTAGACAAATGATCATAACTATGGAGGACAATGGTTAATAAGAAGAGACTATAAATTATAAGATGATATATCAGGTAGGATAACAGTACAACAAAGGATAGTTACAGCTGATATTTTATAATAAAGCACAATAATTGTAATAAAATGATGAAATTGAAAAAGAAGACTAAGGGGTATAAGCTAAACATTATTTATCAAACAATGGTGTACTATAAATTGTAGGAGAAGATTTCTCCTTCTTTTCAAATTAGTTCGTATTTTGGTTCTACGAGATTGTGTTAAGAAGGGAGACTGCGTCAAGGTGACCTAATTATTTGAGAATTTGATGGGCACTAGTATGTACATAATCTCCTGAGGCGAAAATTATGGTAAGTGCATACGTAATGTCAAGAATGAAGGAGGATCAAGAGATGTGGCTATATCAAGGAGAAGGAATGCGTAAGGTATCTTGTCAGGGATTATGACAGAACACATGTTCATCATTGCCCTGTTAGTTCTGATGGAACTTATAGGTTCAAGAATACCTATCTAACCATGAAGAGCAATTCCCTATAAAGGATAGTAGGGAACAATAATGTTTTGATGGTCAAGTTAGAAAGGAGGAACAGGAAGAATCATTTATAGTGAATTGTCTGTGTCCTATAATATGAGTGGTAGGTTAGTACTTTAATATGATGCTAGGTAGTGGATGTGCTAGTGGAAACTATGGTGCCCCTCACCCGTCTATAGTGTAGCCGAGCGAGGAGTGCCACATTCGGTGTTGGAGCACCCTATCTTATCCTGTCATGTCCATTGTTAATTTTTAAACTTTATAGAAAACATGTGAATTTTTTTTTTCATAATTTATCTCTGTGGAAACCCGGGCAGAACCTCCTCTATTTTATTGGCATCTAGTGGGTTCCAATAGTCACATGTCAAAACAATTTCATATCATATCTGTTCTATTCATCTTATCATATAACATATCTTTTCTTACTCATACAATTTCAAGTGAATATATTTTTCATTCATTCATTTATATGGGAATTTATATGCAAAAATTCATAACTCTATTTACAACTCAAAATATATTTACAATTTTTATTTACATCACAAACTAGTAATTACATCATGATTATACACAATAAACCAAAATACTAGTCTATACATGGGCCCTACCAAAATATAAAAGATTGGTGAGGTGACTCTGAATGGTGGCAGATCTGGTCGAAGCTTTGTCCGAACACTACTATGGCGGCTGCTGCTGTGGCGGTTGTTGATCTCCAGTACCTGTGCGATGGAAAATCTAACGCGCAAAGCAAATTGCTTAGTGGTGCATAATCTTAAAGCAGAATAACTAAATGATTTAAAATGACAATAATATGTATAATTTCATAATTCTAGGTTAATTGCATATTTTATAGTACTTTGGAATCAATATATTTATCAGGATTTTATTTATGATATATTTCATTTTCAGTCTCCTTAACTCATATCAGTGAAATTGTCATCAATTCTAAGACATTTATAAATTTCCTACACTTTGGAAACAGTTAAATTTAATAGTATCTTTTCTATTCATTTCTTATATAGTCTAAGTCATTTATGACTTTTCTGTACTTTAGAAATAAATTAATTATCAGTATCTTTTCTGTGTATTAATTTCATTCTCTGGCTTTCTAAACTCATATTAGAGTCTTTGGAATCATATCAGTGTATTTTATGTTATATCGATATATTTCATGTCATACCTGTATATTTGTGCCCAAGTAACCTATAACAAACTATAATGCTGGATATATGGGAGTATATGAGTTACACAGCCATATGTCTACCTTGTATACATCTGTCAGGCATGAGGTCAGCTATCAGGCTTGTAAAGCCAGAAATAAGGTTAGGCACAATGGCTAATAAATAGGCATATAGCTTGTAGAACAATCATACCAGACACATATTTTCAGTTCATAATTTTCTCTGTAGGCAATACTGCTATTTGTAATCCCTAATCGGTATACCAATAGATCCAAACTAAATAAATAAGTCTAGGTATACTATAGGCAATTACACATTATTAATTATTTATTTGAAATGTTCATATCACTTTATAGTGGGAAAATAGGTCCCACATACCCTCTTCATGTGGTTTAATGTTTAATGGCTTGTTAGGGTTAAATTCCTACCATAAGATAATTTATCTCATGGACCTTTGTTTAGGTTCAGTTTTTGGGTCTTAATTTTATCTCTCCGTTGATAAGTTTGTAGCCATTGTTTGGCCATACTTCCTTCATGGAAGTTGTTCTTCTATGTCTTATCTTTATTTTCGATTTTGAATCATAACAATTTGATTTTTAGAACTTAAGTTATGGTTAGATAACCATAACTGATTCATTTTCAGATTCTGGTTCCTTAACTAGGTAGCTTTTGGACTTAAATTTTACCTAATTAATGGAACATTTTGCAATCACTTCTAGGCATGGTAATCTTCATAAAAATTGTTTTCCTATGCCTTATGATCATTGAAAATGTTGAATCACAATTTTTCAAGTTTCGTGGAATTATTTATGGCCAATTAACTGACTTGGACTCATATGCCCTATGCCAACAGGTGTTCAGTTCAGGTTAGTGATTGTAGGTCACCTTTTGAGGTTCTTAAATTCATAATTTGAGGAAGGTTCCTTAAACAAGGTTGTAGCCCTATTTCTCAGGTTTCTAGAAAGGTATGGCTCATCCCAAATGAATTTTTCTAGTGGGAGATATGACTAAAAGATTGTTCTGGGGTCAAATAAAGTTTGGTTAGATTCCAGGTTTTGATGTATTGGATTGTTCTAACAATTTGACTTAGTTCTCTTGATTTTTAAGTTTTGGTCAAAATACCAATTTTGTAGATTTATGTCTTTTGGACATTTTGCCACTAGTTTGATTACATTTGAGTTTTTGTAGACTAAGTTATGGCTATTTTTCCAAAACTGGTCGGGTAAGTTTATGTCGAGTAGTTTCTGGACAACCTAATTCTGGACAGGTTTGTGACCCAAATTGGGCTAGCAATTTGGGTTGGTTTTTGGCATTTCTGGGTTTAATGGTCTTCATAAAAATTTTAGCCCTATGTCTAAGCTTTCCAATGGTATAAAATTCAAGTCATTTGGACTAGTATAGAGGGAGTTATGACCAAATGAATATGTACTATTCATTTGGTCATTTTCTGGGTTTTTTGTAGGGTCATCCGGATTTGAGCAGAAAAGTGGTCAGGATTTTGATGAAATTTGGGCATGGTGTCTTCATGAACAATGGGCTATTTTGAGTCTAGTTTCACCTTCAATTGGCCTCATACCAATTGGAGTCACAAAATTTCAGTTATGGTTCCTCAAACACACTGGACTCATTGAGTCCCAACTTGCAGAAAATGGCATTCCAAAATATTCAATCTCCTCCAACTTTCTTACTTCAATTTGCATACAAAGCACTTCTATAAGCAACAATCTCATCTCAATTAGGTAAATCTCAACTGTCGACACCATATTTTGGCCGATCCCTAGAATCAATAAAAAATTCTTTTTTTGAACAGCTAATCACGTTTCCAGTCCCTCTTTGATAGGCGGTCACATTTCCGATCTCTCCTCACAGAGAATTGAATCAATGCTAAGTCCTCACATTCATTAAAACTCAGCCGATCTCTCAAATCATTTACCGATCCCTCAAACCCGTTGCCGAATTTCCGGACTCGTCGGGTATATTCCTGATCTCTGTTGATGAATAAAATGAACGGGCACTAGATCTTTTCCTACCAGTTTTATTGCCGACCTCCTTTCCGAAAGTTTAAGAGCTAAAGTTTTGGTTCGATTCCGATCTTAAGTGTTCAAGTTAGATTTTCAAATTTAATCAAGTCTCATTCGGCATTTCTTCCCCACCGATCTCATGTTCAAAGTGCTTTCCGATCTCTCATACTTAGATTAATAATCACATTTAGTTTTTGTTTTGCTGTGCTCATACAATCAAATACTCAGACAAACAATGGTTTAAAATTTTCCGATCACAATCATTCATTGAACAAAAGGCATTTCATTTCATGTCATAATTTGTACAAGTTATTCGGCTGGGGGATCACCCCCAGCCTGATCTACATTTTGATCACTCTCCCTCTCTCCCTCACCTTCGGCTTCATCCTCACCTGTCTTCATCATTGTCCTCGGGAGCCACATCGGCCATCCAAGAAAAGTCTTCTTAGGTAACGCTCTGGAGTGCGGCAAGAGATCCTTGTGAGCCTTCACATAGGCCTCGGCTATTCCGTCACCATCTCCTCATCCCTCTCCTTAAGCTCCATGTCTTTCTCCTTAAGCTCCTTATCCTTCGCCTCAAGTTCCTCTATAAGTTGAGCGACACAGCTAACCGTTGGCGTGAAGCACTGGACTTCCTTAAGAGCACGGTCCCTCTCATCCAAAGCACGATTCTGTTCGCCAACGGTCTTCATGGAGCTTTGCGTCCCTCGACTTGAGATATATAATCCGGCGGATGAGAGTTGGGATCGGAGGGAATCCACCTCCTGATTCTTCTTCCCGATCTCCTTACCCAGGCGCTGAATCCTTTCCCGGATCATGGTCTGGTTCACCAGACACTCCACGTTTAAGCTCATGGTCCGAGTCAATATGTCGTCGAGACCATTCTGGGATAGCTTTGTCGATCCTCGGAAGAAGATGGTAGACCCGTGACTTTGGCAAAATCAGAGTTCTCCTTGACAGTCCGATTATTCCTCAAGCAGTCGATCAGTACTTGAGCGCCCCGAGAAGAGGTCCTCCCAGAAGCTTGAGTAGGCCCCCCTTCCCTGCTTGGAACAACTGCAAGAGTCGGAGGCTGCTCCTCCGATCTAGGAGGAGATCGGGTAGCTTCAGTGGTCGGCGGACCCGAAGGTTGGGGAGGATCACTTTGTATCTCCCCAGGTTCGTGACCAGGCGTTTGGAGTCGTTCCGAACGCTTTATCTCCTTTATCTTCCGGGAGATCTCTCTCTCCTTCTTCCGTTTCCTTGAACCCTCACCACCCGCCATACCTGCACAAAGAAAAGGTTAGTGAGATCGCTAAGGTCCTGAGATCTGAGGTATAGAAAATACCGATGCCGAGGTTAGAGAGCGGAAGTTCGCGGTCTTGGCGATGGCGGTGAGCAGTCCAATGGTGCGGCTCGGCGATCCACGAATCCAAACAAGAATACTTTTTAGTGGCAGCCTCACTCTTCAGATCCATCACTATCAAACTTTCCTCTTCGCTCAGGGTAATATGGTTCGGAAGCAAGGGTCCCTGGTACCACCAGCTGCGGGGGAAGTCCTCAAAGCGGCTCGGATCTTTGCTCCTCACAATGAAGAAACGATTCTTCCAGTTCTTAAGAGACGAGGCGGTCGGAAAAGAGCCCGCATTAGGCCGCTAAAAGAACCAGTGGTCATCGTCCTTTCGGTGAGTTAGCCGGTGCAGCTTGGCGAACACTTTAGCCGTAGGTCTGATTCCCTTAGCTCGGCATAGACCTCGGAAAGCTACCAAGATCCGCCACGAGTTGGGGTGAATTTGAACAATGGATGCTCGGTGAAGTTTTAGGACTTCCTTATAGAAATCGTCTAGAGGGAACCTCAGACCGGCCTTTAACTGTTCCTCATATACCATAACCACCTGCGTTCTCTTCAAAGAAGTGATCGACACGAAGTCGCCATGGCACTTGATTAGCTCGAGCGAATCGGGACAAATATTGTATTCTTGAACAAACGCATTGAGCGGATTCTCGAAGAACCGACGGAGCTCGTCTATGGGAAGGTCTCTCTCCTTGAAGAAGGGCGCGTGCGCCTTAATGGTACGACCTTACGACTGGGCGAGGACCCTAAGGGGTCGGGTTGCGCTTGGTTCGATGCCTCTTCTTCATCAGACGATGACCAAGAGAACTCAATGGAAGGAGGGCTCGCCGCTCTCTGACCTTCGGCACCGCTCATTTTCAAAAGAAACAAAGAACTTAAACAAAAAAGAAGATCAAAGTCCTTACCAGAGTCTAATCGGCGTCGGAGAAACTGAAGAAAATGAGAGACCTTCGAAG
This sequence comes from Hevea brasiliensis, assembly GCF_030052815.1. Taxonomy (NCBI): domain Eukaryota; kingdom Viridiplantae; phylum Streptophyta; class Magnoliopsida; order Malpighiales; family Euphorbiaceae; genus Hevea; species Hevea brasiliensis. The sequence goes on from NC_079497.1 coordinate 92,914,058, forward strand.
CTATGAGCGGAGAGGCGAAAATGGAATGAGAGAACAACCGCTAACCCTCCCTATTTATACTAGTCCGAGCATTTAATGCTCGCGAGGTTCTAGGCGGCGCATCGATTGGTGAGACTCGACAGCTGTTCTGACACTTCTCTCAAATATCCGAATGTTCAGAGATCGGTTAATTGGAGATCGGCATAATAAGTTAAATATTTTGAATAAAGGATCAGTTAAGTGTCATTCGTAAAGAACCAGATCGGATAAACACAGTAGAGATCGGAAAATAATCAATGCAAAAATAAGATGATAACCGACAAAATAAAGTCTTTATTCTCAAAAGATCGGATTACATCATTTGGGCGATCTCTAGGGATCGGATTACAATAAAGGTCTAGCTACATCATGTGGCCGATCTCACGAGATCTGATTACATTGAAAAATTACATCATTTGGACGATCTCTAGAGACCGGTGAAAAATCCTATCTGAAGAGGCTGATCTAAGGATCAGTTTATAACTTATCCCAAGGATACTCCCAGGTGATCTAAGGATCAGTTTATAACTAATCCCAAGGATACTCCCAGGTGATCTAAGGATCAGTTTATAACTGATCCCAAGGATATTGCCGAAGCTTCATCCGCTGTCGGAACACCCAATGTGGATCAGGATCGCTGTCGGAACACTCAATGTGATGAGAAGCCGAATGAACTCAGTTGAGCAACTCGAGATCGGTACAACCGAAGCCCGTAATACGGATCGGTCAAATCCAGTTCTCTCACCATCGTCAATTAGGACCATCCAATCACCGGGATCGTAAATTTTCAGTCGAGGAATAGGGAATTCCATCGGAAGAGGATCAAAACCACAGTTGTAGCCGGAACTTTCCCCGGAACAGCTAGAACCAAGAAACAAGGAGAAAGAGAGAAAAATCGAATGAAGGAAATGCCACTATCAACAGGGGTATATATAGGGGAAAATGGGCATTTAATGCTGAGCGGAAAACGAAGCGGACGCTTCGAAAATCGAGATGTAATTAATGCTTGGACCGAATCCAGACTGATCAAGGGATAAAAGAGATCGGGAGATAGGAGATCAGCATGAGAGATCGGAATAGGAGCTAGGGGAGGGATCGGAAGACAAAAAGAATAAGACAAATTCCAATAACCGTCGTCAGAATCGGGTAGAGGTAGTTAAAGCGTGGCGACGAGATCTCCACCGCACGCCTAAGAATCGCCATAATCTTTGACAGTGCGTGGTATGTCATGACATCCTGTACATCCCAATCTCCACCGTTGATCTCACTTGTAAGGATGAATCCGAACCCTTGGATCAAAGAGAAGATGACAATACCAGCGTTTTTCACTCTCAGCCCTCAGATCGTTCCGGACAAGAGGATTCAAGACCGTCGGATTAAAAGAGGAAAAGGACAAATACTTTGAGAAGCGATCTCAGCCATTCGTTTTGATTCTCTTTAATTCCTGAACATCCGATCATGTACTTCAAAATCGACCCTCCATCTCCTCAAAATGAATCTGACCCTTCATGGGGAGCACCGATTCCTATAAATACACCTTGAAAAAAGCTGTTGGGGAAAAAATATAGGCAAGATGTTGCTATTATCGTGGAGGAACTCTGAAACTTCATTCAATTTGTTACTCTGCTGTTTTGTAGTGATTAAAAATACTTTTGAAACTAGTTTTCAGGAGTGTTTTCTTGAAAAAGATTTTGAATATTGGAACTCTACATTTCCAGTTTGTTCATTATCTGGTCATACTCTCATCATCTCTGCTTTCCTTTCCTCTGTTCAAGCTCAACTTCCTTTCGCTTTGGTTCTTACCTGTTACCTTTTAGCTAAAGCATCTCTCGGTTTCACGACAGACATCAACTCTCAGGCTGATCAATCCGCCATCACTGTTTACCACTTCACAGTTATTTCAATATATTTGGCTCCTCATAGGTAAGAGTTCACACTACTGTTTACGTTTGTTTCCTGCACTTCCTTTGTTCTTCATACATCTGCAACTTTCTTCAAGGGTATTTTGTACAAGAGAACCCAAGAGAAAATATTGTTATAAGAGTTCATGTTACTGTTTTATTAAGCGTCTACGTTTATTTCCCGCATTTTCCTTGTTATTATTACATCTAGAACATTTCAGCATAAGCAAACCCAAAGAAAGTCACTCACAAATCATTTTTAGTGATCGGTTCATTTTATTGATCTCGTCATTTCGAAAACCAGTTTTCAATCTCATTGTACTATGTAAATGGTTGGGTAAAAGTAGGTAGATGCAACTTAGAGGTCTCCATTAAAATGAGGACCTGAATAACCGTAAGGAAGATAGCCGAAATATTAGGCCGACGTAAGCGACAATTCGACAAAGATGTCATGAAATGGAATAAGACCAAGTAAACGAAGCAGTGGATCGGTCATTAATAGATATTGGTAAAATGACTACATGAAAAGGTCAGTGAATCAAGTCTAGTGTTCCCCGTTCAGCCACAGGATATCCATAAACCTTATCCCCGGCATTTTTGAAGGTCAGAATTCTTAGTTTTAGGTTCTTAAGACCCGTAGCTGTGGTTAAATTTTTGAAGGTCGGAAAAGTCTTTGTCCGAGTCTCATCAAAATAGAAGGGGTCGGAAGAGTCCTTATCCTATCCTTGCCTAAAAGTTTTAAGTCAACTTTTAAAGGAGATCGGAGGAGGGTTCTTATCCGGTCTCCCTTCAAAATTTTGATAAACATTAAGTAGGGATCGGAAGAGAGTTCTTATCCGGTCTCAACTCAAAACATTAACGAATAACTCTAAAGGAGATCGGAGGAGGGTTCTTATCCGGTCTCCTCTCAAAATTTTAATAAATAACTCTAAAGGAGATCGGAGGAGGGTTCTTATCCGGTCTCCTCCCAAAATTTTAATAAATAACTTAAAAGAGATCGGAGGAGGATTCTTATCCGGTCTCCCTTCAAAATTTTAATAAACATTAAATAGGGATCGGAGGAGAGTTCTTATCCGGTCTCAACCTCAAATTTTAATAAACATCTGAAAGAGATCGGAGGAGAGTTCTTATCCGGTCTCATCCTCAAAACTTCAAATAAATAACTTAAAAGAGACCGGAGGAGGGTTCTTATCCGGTCTCCCCTCGAAATTTTAATGAACAACTTAAAAAAGATCGGAGGAGAGTTCTTATCCGATTCTCACACCCGTTCACTAAGGTTGTCTCATTTACTTATGTATCTGGGTGATCCAAATTTAGTGAAAAATCAAACATTCCTTCTACCAAAAGGATTAACATTGCCGCCTAAGCCCTTCTAACTAATTTGTAAAGGATGCAGAATTAAATCTACTTACCCTTATTAAGGGACGAGGTGGGGTGCCTAACACCTTCCCCACCCGTTTACGGACCCCGAACTTAGAATCTCTGTTTTGAAGTGGTTTCATTTTTAATTTAACTTCTCAAATGGTTTTCTTTAGTTTCCCTCAAAACTAAGGTGGCGACTCCTCACTTTTTCCCACTTCGGTGAGTGATCGTCCGGGCGACCGCAAAATCCCATTGCGACAGCTTGGCGACTCCACTGGGGACGTCTAGGGACCCAACCCCAGTCTAGAGGCCCAAAAGTAGGCTTAATTTTTGTCCGATCAAATTATATTTAGAGGGGCTCACTCGGCGATGTCTCATATGCTAATTATTATTGCTACTAACTATTTTGTTTTGCCTGTTCTATCTCTTACAGTGCTCTTCATTTCGAAAAAGAAAAAAGGAAAAAAATGGAAAAATAAAATCCCCCTGAATTGGGAAGAGGTAAAGGTGTCCCTTCACACACTGAACACTCACACAATGTCCTCACACACTATGGTCCTAACCCGGGCTTTCTTACCCTTTTAGGAAAGTAGGAGGGAGTCATGTAGCGGTACCCGTGGGTTTTACCCCGTTAGTATCCGTGAAGGCTTCTGCTCAAATTGAAACTCGTTCTATTTACCGTGATACCCGTGGAATTTTCCCGACAATATCATGGGGGTAGAATGGGGCTCTACTGTTTACAGTAGGGGCAATTTGGGAACCTGTGGCTATTAGAAAAATTAGATCCTGAGCTAAACCGTCACGATAGCTGAAAGCCGTAGTAAACTGCCTCATAAGATAGAACTATCCAGATAGGTAGCGCTTACCCTGTTAGGAGTCTCCTACTATAGGACAAAAGGGGCATACTTACTCTACCCTATTCTCGCTTTAACTTCCTTTTGTTTATTTCTTTCAGGTAATTTTGAATCCTACTAAAACGCCTACACATTTTCCTACTTTGATAAATGTGTACGTGTTACCCTGTCAACAGTATGATTCAAAATTACCCTAATTTGTCTTACTAACAAATTCTCCCACAGGCGTTACCAAACCGAGGGTCTGTAAAAGGATAGGCATCATTTTTTATCATGGCATCATCGAGTCGACGCGTAAAAGGCTCGTAATGCTAAACTTTGGTCCGAATCAGTTCATAGTCCGGTACCCTCGCAAAATGATGCTTCCGAGGCACCTGTTAGCTCGCTACCTTCGCTAGATCTGGACAAAATAGAGGTCAAAATGAACAACCTCGAGGGTATGTCTAATAGATGGAGGTTGCTTCCCACTGTGTCAAGGTACGTTTGAAGAGAAGTACGGAAGGATTGCAACCTTAATGCAAGTCAAGGTCCAAATCCTCGCATTAAAAGCCATGTTGACGGTTTGGAATCCTAAGGCACGAGTGTTCTCTTTCAATGACATTGATACGGCCCCGCTATGGAGGAATATCGTGCATTGCCGGGATCCCATACTCATTGCGAATCGGATCTACTTACACCTCGAGCATAGGCGCACTGAAACGGTTGGCACATATGTTGGGTTCTCCCCCAGAAGAAGTAAAGTCCAGAGAAACAGTCAAAGGGAACACGCATGGATGGTATTGGACGTACCTTGAGAAGCGGTTAGATCATTACCTCCAAGAGAAACAGTGGGATCAAGCTTCCATGGCACTCGCCTTGGGAATCTATGGTCTGATCCTGTTCCCGGGGCCATTGGGGGTCATCACTAGCGATGCAAAGGAGGTATTTTGGACAAGAGAAAGCGGGGATCAATCCGATACCGGCAATCCTTGCCGAAACCTTGTTAACCCTAACTTACTGCAGACAACAGGGGAAAGGGTCCATTAAGTGTTGCTCTCAGTTATTATACCTCTGGACTATCAGTCACATGTGTCCTGTGGAGACAAAAGGATTGACTTGGTACCTTGACCAGCCTCCCATTGAGAAGATCACCCGGTTAGTGATCAGCCCGAAGAATGAAAAACAAAGCATGGAACGGATTCTGAGTTTCAATAGCCATGATTACTGTTGGAGGAAGCTGTGGACGTCAAGCCAACCCGTCTTGATTGGTACAGGAGGTATTCAGTCGGTGTCCCTAATTGGAATAACCGGGTATGCAAGTTACACTCCAGCACTGGTAATGAGGCAGTTTGGCTCAACACAGTCCATGTTCAACATTAAAGAATACCACCAAGGTCACTTCTACCATGAGCTCAAGGAAGAAGAAGGGTTGAAAATGGCTCGCAAGTCCTGGGAAAACATCACTCTAATGGAGAGATCACCCAAAGGCCCGAGTGCCTCGGACGATTACCTTAAATGGAGAGCTGATAGGGACCAAGAACGCTCTACCATAGAATTCAAGGACGACAACCCTCGCCAAGACGCCTTATTAGAGGAAGCTGATAATCGCCTGGTTGACTCGCTACAAAAGGCAAATACCGAGAACTCACAGCTGCAAGAACGAATGAAACAATTGGAGGACCAACAGTAGAAACTTAAGAGAAGGGCAAGAAAGCTCAAGGAAGAGGCAAGGGCCGAAAGGATAGGGTTCGAAGAGCAAGAGGTACAGTGGGAAAAAGAAAGAAACTCTCTCCAAGCTGAGGTCAAAGAAATGAAAGGGCAGAATAGTAAGCTTCAGGAAAGGATGAAGTACCAAGAGGTACTCGTTGAAGAGTATAAACAGGAAAACAAGAAGAAGAAGCTTGAATTAAAAGAACAGGCACTCCTCATCAATGACATCTTGAAAGAGTGTGCTAAAGAAAGGAAAGAGAAAGAGAAACAAGCTGCCCTCTATCAAGGACTGAAAGAAAATGTGGACCAGTTGGAGAAGATGATAGCACAGGGAAAAAAGGAACTATTACCTGAATCCGAGTATGCTCTGAAAGTGTTCGACCCCGCCAAGCAAGAAGAAAGGTTATATGAGTATCTCAGAAAATGTCATCTTATTATAAAGAATCTTCCAGAGCCTAGGCCAATGTAAAAAATACGATGTTAATGAAGTGATTTTTGAACCATTGTTCAGCAAAATTTGTGAATGAATAGTATGACTCCCGTAGGAACTTCCTCGCTAGGGTTATGTGAAAAATTGAAATGCGCTATATGGACAGGTATCATAAATGCGCATTCAATCCCGTCATTCACGGTCAGACTATCGAACGATGCCATGATAAAGCTGAGGCGATTATCCTTTTGTAGATTCCAACCTGGCTCTCAAATGCCATCAGATCCTTCGTCCAGACCAGGACTTTTAGTTTTTTTGCAAAACTCAAATTCATTTAAATTTTTTTATCCTCACAGGAAATCAATATTGATTCAAACAAGGCAAGTCTGACCAAGCACACGATCCAACCCAAGCGAGTGTACTTAACAAGATCTCGAACGAGGAAAATAATGGAAAATCAGGAGCAAGTACAGAACCTACAAGGACAGGTCTCCGAGTTGAAGGATCGACTTTACAAATTATGAGACTAATGAAGGAAATGTCTCAAAGCAAACTCGCTTGTAACCTAGCCCACCATTACCTCCTCCGCCTCCTACAACAAATGATCCTCGAAGCTTCAACCTCTTTTACCTTTCGTCTCCCATTCGGACCCGACAATCATCACAATCCGGTGACCATAAATAATGACCCACCTTTTTCCTATTACCCGGCCGTCTCAAATGCCGAGCCTCACCATTCAATCCCGATCCCTCCAGTTTACTCCACCCCTCAGCTCCCGGTTGGAGGAGTGTATCATGCGGTGGAAGGAGAACATAGGGCGAGAGAAAACGAGAAACTATCTGCCCTAGAAGAAAGATTGAGAGCAATAGAAGGGTTGAACATGTATGGCTCAGTCGATGTCTCGTCACTGAGATTGGTGCCAGATGTGGTGGTACCACCCAAATTCAAGATTCCTGATTTCGACAAATACAGCGGAAACTCAGATCCCCGCATCCACCTGGCAACCTACATTGCCAAAATGTCTGCCTTAACAGAAGACGATAGACTTCTCATTCACTTCTTTCACGAGAGCCTCTCCGGAGCAGCTCTGAGATGGTGCATACAATTGGACAGGAGCAAGCTGCACTCCTGGAAGGACTTAGCCGATACCTTTCTTAAGCAGTATAAATTCAATTGTGATGCGGCACCCACAAGGAGGGATCTCCAGAACCTGGTACAGAAAGACCGGGAAAGTTTCAAGCAGTATGCCCAACGATGGAGGGAGAAGGCTGCAGAAGTATATCCTCCGGTGACTGACAATGAACTCTGCTCCCTATTCATCGAAACATTGAAGGCTCCCTACTTCAACCTAATGATTGGCAATACCTCCAATAGCTTCTCAGATATCATCCAAGCCGGTGAGAGAATTGAAGCTAATCTGAGAATAGGAAGGCTACAGGAGTTGACTGAGAACCCTGTGAAAAAGACTGCCAATTTTGGCAAGAAAAAGGAGAGTGAGGTGCATTCCATCACTAGACAGAATAATTTTCCCCAATTCCCCCAAAATAACTACCGGCCATATTCTCCCTCTCCTGGCCAAACCATCGCCAACATTCCACCTCCTTTCCCTAATTATCCACAACCCCGCCCACAATACGCCCCACCTACAAATTTTCAACCAAGACCACCCCCTCTTCCAGCTCAACCAAGACCACCACAAAATAATCCAAGACCTCCAAGGAATCCTGATCCACCCCTTCCCCTCCCTCTCAGTGAAATATACCGATACCTTGTCGGTATAAACCAAATCGTACCAGTCCCTTTAGACCCAATCCAGCCGCCATATCCCAGGTGGTATGATGCCACAGCCCGTTGTGAGTATCATGGAGGAGCACAAGGGCATTCAACTGACAACTGCGGGGCACTCAGAGGGAGAGTGCACGCTTTAATCCGGAACGGGTGGTTGAAGATTGAGGGGAATGGTTCCCTCCCCAATGTCACCTCAAACCCACTGCCCAACCACAATGCGGGCAGTGGTGTAAATATGATAGAGTCTAAAGGAGAGGGATCAACACCAGAAGTGGATGAGCTGGTTCCATACTTTGAGGAGATTTTTGCTATAGCAATGAGGGAAGGTTACCTTTCCCCTCCGGTAGCGGGAGCTGAGGAGGATACGGGGTGTCCTTATCACGGAGGGGCAGCTGACCACGAGCTGCGAGATTGTGAGGGGTTTAGGCAAAAGGTCCCGAACTTATTGTCTTTTAAGGTTCTGAGATGTCAGAAGAGGTCAAAGACGGAAGGGGAAGTGAACACCACAAGATACAGCCAGAATACCTCTACCTCCAAACCCAGAATCACCTTCTCACCCCCGGTAGCCTCACCGCCGGTAACGGTTATCCGAACTCCACCTCAGCTCCCCATCACCAACACTCATGCTGTCCCTTGGAACTACAATTTCCAAGTTTTTACTCAGGGAGCGTCAAGCAGCACATCCGCTCCTAGCCTGGCCTCGCCTCCGGCACCACCAAAACCTTGTTTTGCTCCTCACGAGCATTTCAGGATGACTTATGATGGACCTACCAGCAACATCACTCCCCAAACCAGTTCTCGGCCCGTTATTGCAACAAGATCCTCTCCACCTGAACAAGAAGTCGAGTTTATAACTCGAAGTGGAAGGTGTTACGGGAACGAAGAAAGAGAGAAGAGGAAAGGGAAAGTAAAAATGGGAGAGTCGTCAAAAAACACGGAAGAGGAGGTTGAGAAAGCAGGGGAAGCAGAGCCTGTTGAGCATAGAGAAGAGGAGGAGCTGCTGCTCCAAATAATGAAACAGAGCGAGTATGACGTAGTGGAGCAGTTGAGGAAAACCCCCGCCCGAATATCACTGTTATCATTGATCCTGAGCTCGGAAGTCCACCGACAAGCCTTACAAAGAATCCTGGATCAGGCCTTTGTGAACCCCGACATTACTCCAGGGCAGTTCGAGAAAATAGTAGGACAAATCCAGGCATCCGGCTCTGTAGCCTTTTCTGAAGAAGAGGTAGATCCCGCAGGCTTAGGGCACAATAAAGCTCTGCATGTAACGGTGAAATGTAAAGGCTGTATAGTGGCCAAGGTCCTCATCGATAACGGATCAGCCCTCAATGTACTGCCTAGCGCTACCTTGGCTAGATTGCCAGTTGACCAATCAGACATACGTCAAAGTGCTATGGTGGTGAGAGCTTTTGACGGAACAAGGAGAGAGGTGCTGGGGGACATTGACTTGCCAATCCAGGTCGGTGCATGTACTTTCAATATCACGTTTCAAGTGATGAACATTGAGCCGGCTTACACTATGTTGTTGGGGAGGCCGTGGATCCATTCTGCGAATGCTGTTCCTTCGACTTTGCACCAGAAGATCAAATACATTAAGGACGGCAAAATCATCACGGTGAGGGGCGAAGAGGCCATACTGGTCACCAAGCCGCAATCACTCCCTTATGTGGAAGCAGCCGAGGAGTCATTGGAAAGTTCTTTCCAGGCCCTTGAATTGCAAGATACTGGGAAGGAGGGGGCCATGGCTATGGTGGCCAAAGTAATGTCAAGAAGCGGGTATGAAGAGGGTAAAGGCCTAGGCGCCACATTACAAGGGATTGTCGAGCCTATACCGGCCATTCAGAAGATAGGCCGTTGTGGTTTGGGGTATGAGGAGGATGCCCTCGTGGATGGGCGATTCTGGATGAGAAAAATGCTTCGGGATCAGAGATTTGACCAGAAGATGGGAAAGGTGAAAGTAGTCCCGAGAATCACGGAAATCTTCACCAAACCGGTCATTCAACATCCGGCAAGTACAGAAGAATCACCTGATGATCCATCCATAGATGTCATCCAACTGGATTCCTTGTATGAGGCCCTAGTTTCGCCAATGGCTGAAGAGCAGGAGCTTGACAACTGGACAACGGAGGATATCCCTGTACTCAATCTCGAGTAAAGTACCTCTGGTTATCTACACTTGATCACTTTGTCCATGGTGACAAGTGTAATACTGTAAATGGACCTTTTCTTATGGCATTAATATTAATGAATTAATAGCGCATTTTTAATCCAATACTCTTTTTCTTTCCTTTTTAATTCCATCCTTATAACATGTTCTATTCTTTATTCCTTCAGGACAATTCATCAATTAACACCTAATAACCCAATAGACTCAGAAATTCTTCTGGTTAATTTTGAAATCCCCATAACTGCCATTACTTCAAGTAATTCTGAGGAAGACCTTACAGAAGAAAGCAATGAAAAAGATGAACCCTCCCTCGTGCCTTGTGAAGATGAAACGCGCACAATAAACTTAGGCTCGGAAGAAGTAAAAAGGGAACTTAAGGTAGTGGAGAGTGAGGAATTGGGAGATATGATCGGTCTGCTTAAGGAATTTCTCGACGTATTTTCATGGAGCTATGACGATATGGTCGGTTTGGACCCTCAGATAGTGACGCACAAGATTCCTTTAATTCCAGGAACGATCCCGGTGAAGCAGAAACTGAGGAGAATGAATCCCGATACACTGCTCAAGGTTCGGGATGAAGTCAAGAAACAGTATGACGCCGGGTTCTTAGAAGTGGTCAAATACCCCCAATGGGTGGCTAACGTCGTCCCGGTAATGAAGAAAGACGGGAGAGTCAGGGTGTGCGTTGACTACCGGGATCTTAATAAAGCTAGTTTGAAAGACGATTTCCCTCTCCCCCACATTGATGTGCTAGTTGACAATGCCGCGGGTTTGGGCAGATGTTCGTGTATTGATGGGGCATCAGGGTACAATCAGATTCCGATGGACAAGGAAGACAAGGATAAAACTGCTTTTATCACCCAATGGGGGGTATTCTGCTATCGGGTCATGCCCTTCGGGTTGAAGAATGCCGGGGCTACTTACCAGTACAAGAATGGTCACATTATTCCACGATATGATGCATAAAGAAGTGGAGGTGTATGTGGATGATATGATCATCAAATCCCGGGGAGAGGAGAGCCACGTTCAGGTGATAAGGAGGGTGTTTGAAAGGCTCAGGAAATATCAGTTGAAGCTGAACCCTGCTAAGTGCATATTCGGAGCTAGATCGGGAAAATTGTTGGGATTCATAGTAAGCGAGAAAGGGATAGAAGTGGACCCAGACAAAGTTCGAGCTATTCAAGAAATGCCGTCCCCAAAAACAGAAAGGGAGGTGCGCAGTTTTCTGGGAAAGTTGAACTACATTTTGAGGTTTATTTCTAATCTCACTGCCAAAGCTGAGCCTATTTTTAGATTACTCCGGAAGAACAACCCTACCCAATGGGATTCGGATTGTCAAAAGGCTTTCGAGACAATCAAGCAGTATTTGTCAAATCCACCAGTATTGGTCCCACCTGCGGGAAGGCCTTTAATCCTGCACTGGCACCCAACGAATTCTATGGGGTGTGTTTTGGGGCAGATAATAATTCCTACTAAAAGAGAGTGCCATTTATTACCTGAGCAAGAAGTTCAATGATGTTGAGTCAAGGTACTCCTTCTTAGAAAAGACTTGTCAGCGTTAGCATGGACAAAGAAATCGCCTCAAGCACTATATGTTGAATCACAAGACATGGCTTATCTCCGTGATGGATCCTATCGATACGTATTTGAAAGCCCATTCGTGCCGGGAAGGATAGCCAAGTGGCAGGTTATACTCTCCCAATACGACATAGTCTACATGACCCGAAAAGCGGTGAAAGGTAGCGTGATTGCTGACCTCCTAGCAGAAAACCCTATCCAGGATTATGAAGCTCTAAATTTCGAGTTCCCTGATGAACATATTAATGAGGTAGACTGCAAAGAAGACGAGCCAACCGATGTATGGGAAATGTATTTTGATGGAGCAGTCAATTTATCAGAAATGGAATCGAGTCGTACTAGTATCCCCGGACGGAAAACATTTCCCGATAGCTGCTAAATTGGGGTTTGACTGTACCAACAATGTCGCAGAGTATGAAGCTTGTGTAATGGGTCTACATGCCGCTATAGAGATGAAAATCAGAAAGTTGGAGGTGTACGGAGACTCGGCTCTGATAATCTATCAAGTCAAGGGAGAATGGCAAACTAAGGATCCCAAGTTGATCCCATATCAGAAGTACTTACTGGAGTTGATCAAGAAATTCGAAGAAATCTCTTTCACTCACCTGAGTAGAGACAAGAATCAATTTGCTGATGCCTTAGCTACTCTAGCATTATGGCTCAAATCGAAGAAGGGCGACGTTTGACGTTGAAGATTAAGGTAAGGGATGAGCCACCTATTGCTTCATGATTGAAGAAGAGCCCGACGGAAAGCCTTGGTATCATGACATCCTAGTCTCAGTAGAACTGCAGAATTCCCTTCAGGGCAAGCAAAAATGAAAAGAAGATGATTCGAGGTTAGCATTAGGTACTTTCCCGGTGGAGAAACCCTATACAAAAGAAGCTCCAACGGCGACCATCGAGATGCGTAGATGCAAAAGAAGCAAAGAGAATCCTCTTTGAAACTCATGAGGGAAATTGTGCCACTCACGCCAATGGTCACATGATGACGAAGCAAATCATGCGACTGGGGTATTTTTGGACCACAATGGAAAAGGATTGCATCGAGTATTTCCTAAGTGCCACAAGTGTCAGATTTACGCAGATCCTATAAATGTGCCACCTCACAAGCTGTTCAATCTCGTCTCACCATGGCCTTTTGCAATGTGGGGCATAGATGTGATTGGTCCCATCAATCCCAAGGCATCCAATGGGCACAGATTCATCCTTGTAGCCATCGACTATTTCTCCAAGTGGGTCGAGGCGACATCCTATGCTCACATCACGCAGAACACGTTTCTCAAATTCTTCAAAAACAATATCATCTGCCGGCATGGTCTACCGAATGAAATTGTCACTGATAATGCCAAGAATCTGAATGGTCCAAGATTCGTGAATTATGTGACCAATACAAAATCCGACACCTCAATTCCTCCCCATACCGTCCCTGGATGAATGGAGCGGTGGAAGCCGCAAACAAAAACCTCAAGAGAATAATCCGGAAAATGACGGTCACATATAGGGATTGGCATGATATGCTTCCCTACGCTCTCCACGCATACCGAACTTCCGTAAGAACCTCGACCGGGGCAACTCCATACTCACTGGTCTACGGGATGGAAGTCAGATTGCCTATTGAGGTTGAAATCCGCCCCTAAGGATTCTCAAGGAATCGGGGATCGATGAGTCGTAATGGATCCATCAAGGTTGGATCGGTTGAATTTCTTTGGATGAGAAAAGGTTAACGGCAGCATGTCACGGACAATTATACCGAGAGAAGAATGGCGGGCATTTGATAAAAATGTACGCACACGTGAATTCCAACCGGGGACCTAGTACTGAAGAAAGTGCTGCTGAACCAAAACGACCCCCGGGGCAAGTGGTCACCAACCTATGAGGACCCTATGTGGTTAAAAAGACATTTTCCGGAGGAGCCTTGATC